>NC_060086.1:0-602916 GCF_922984935.1 Meles meles | reverse complement strand
GTCGGGGGACTCGTGGCGCGGGACTCAGGGTTCCCCATGGGGAGGCCCACAGGCTCAGGCCCCTGGCAACGGAAGGCTGAGCAAGCAGGCCCGGGCCCGGGCCCGGCTTTAGGGGCTGGCCCGGCCCCAGCTGCCGGCGCCAGGGAGGGGACCCCCGGAGGCTGAGGAGCGGGAGGCGTCGGCCGCCCCGGGGCCCGCCTCCCGGAGCTCCTCCCGGCGGTGCCGGAACGCGACGACACGCGATCCCGGACAGGGCCCCGGGGGGGCCGCCCTGCGGCCCTGTGGTGCCCGAAGTGTGTTCGCCGGGCGTTTTCCGGCCAATTCTCACGAGCGTTCTGCCCAAATCGGGATCGATTTGGGCAGAACGCTCGTGAGAATTGGCCGGCGTTGGGCAGCCCTGGTCAGCGCCCAGTTCCGCGTGGAGCAGGGCCCTTTCTCGCTCGGGGCATGTCGCGGCCACCCGGAAAACGAGCCGCGACGATGGGGCGCGGCCGGCAGCCGGGGCGCCGGGGAGTTTTCCCCGAGCAGAGTGCATGGAGGCGCCGTGGTGGGGCGTCCGCCTCCGCCGTGGCGGGCGGCAGGGGCGCCCCTGGAGGGGGCTGGCCTCTGTGCGGAAACGGACTGGTATCTCACTCCGCGGCTAGGACGAAGCCGCGAAAGGTGCCGTTGTCGCCGGGACGGTCGGGGGACTCGTGGCGCGAGACTCAGGGTTCCCCATGGGGAGGCCCCCAGGCTCAGGCCCCTGGCAACGGAAGGCTGAGCAAGCAGGCCCGGGCCCGGGCCCGGCTTTCGGGGCTGGCCAGGCCCCAGCTGCCGGTGCCAGGGAGGGGACCCCCGGAGGCTGAGGAGCGGGAGGCGTCGGCCTCCCTGGGGCACGCCTCCCGGAGCTCCTCCCGGCGGTGCCGGAACGCGACGACCCGCGATCGCGGACAGGGCCCCGGGGGGCCGTCCTGCGGCCCTGTGGTGCCGGAAGTGTGTTCGCCGGGCGTTTTCCTGCCAATTCTCACGAGCATTCTGCCCAAATCGGGATCGATTTGGGCAGAACGCTCGTGAGAATTGGCCGGCGTTGGGCAGCCCTGGTCAGCGCCCAGTTCCGCGTGGAGCAGGGCCCTTTCTCGCTCGGGGCATGTCGCGGCCACCCGGAAAACGAGCCGCGACGATGGGGCGCGGCCGGCAGCCGCGGCGCCGGGGAGTTTTCCCCGAGCAGAGTGCATGGAGGCGCCGTGGCCGGGCGTCCGCCTCCACCGTGGCGGGCGGCCGGGGCGCCCCTGGAGGGGGCTGGCCTCTGTGGGGAAACGGACTGGTCTCTGACTCCGCGGATAGGACGAAGCCGCGAAAGGTGCCGTTGTCGCCGGGACGGTCGGGGGACTCGTGGCGCGGGACTCAGGGTTCCCCATTGGGAGGCCCCCAGGCTCAGGCCCCTGGCAACGGAAGGCTGAGCAAGCAGGCCCGGGCCCGGGCCCGGCTTTAGGGGCTGGCCCGGCCCCAGCTGCCGGCGCCAGGGAGGGGACCCCCGGAGGCTGAGGAGCGGGAGGCGTCGGCCGCCCCGGGGCCCGCCTCCCGGAGCTCCTCCCGGCGGTGCCGGAACGCGACGACCCGCGATCGCGGACAGGGCCCCGGGGGGCCGTCCTGCGGCCCTGTGGTGCCGGAAGTGTGTTCGCCGGGCGTTTTCCTGCCAATTCTCACGAGCATTCTGCCCAAATCGGGATCGATTTGGGCAGAACGCTCGTGAGAATTGGCCGGCGTTGGGCAGCCCTGGTCAGCGCCCAGTTCCGCGTGGAGCAGGGCCCTTTCTCGCTCGGGGCATGTCGCGGCCACCCGGAAAACGAGCCGCGACGATGGGGCGCGGCCGGCAGCCGGGGCGCCGGGGAGTTTTCCCCGAGCAGAGTGCATGGAGGCGCCGTGGTGGGGCGTCCGCCTCCGCCGTGGCGGGCGGCCGGGGCGCCCCTGGAGGGGGCTGGCCTCTGTGCGGAAACGGACTGGTATCTCACTCCGCGGCTAGGACGAAGCCGCGAAAGGTGCCGTTGTCGCCGGGACGGTCGGGGGACTCGTGGCGCGAGACTCAGGGTTCCCCATGGGGAGGCCCCCAGGCTCAGGCCCCTGGCAACGGAAGGCTGAGCAAGCAGGCCCGGGCCCGGGCCCGGCTTTCGGGGCTGGCCAGGCCCCAGCTGCCGGTGCCAGGGAGGGGACCCCCGGAGGCTGAGGAGCGGGAGGCGTCGGCCTCCCTGGGGCACGCCTCCCGGAGCTCCTCCCGGCGGTGCCGGAACGCGACGACCCGCGATCGCGGACAGGGCCCCGGGGGGCCGTCCTGCGGCCCTGTGGTGCCGGAAGTGTGTTCGCCGGGCGTTTTCCTGCCAATTCTCACGAGCATTCTGCCCAAATCGGGATCGATTTGGGCAGAACGCTCGTGAGAATTGGCCGGCGTTGGGCAGCCCTGGTCAGCGCCCAGTTCCGCGTGGAGCAGGGCCCTTTCTCGCTCGGGGCATGTCGCGGCCACCCGGAAAACGAGCCGCGACGATGGGGCGCGGCCGGCAGCCGCGGCGCCGGGGAGTTTTCCCCGAGCAGAGTGCATGGAGGCGCCGTGGCCGGGCGTCCGCCTCCACCGTGGCGGGCGGCCGGGGCGCCCCTGGAGGGGGCTGGCCTCTGTGGGGAAACGGACTGGTCTCTGACTCCGCGGATAGGACGAAGCCGCGAAAGGTGCCGTTGTCGCCGGGACGGTCGGGGGACTCGTGGCGCGGGACTCAGGGTTCCCCATGGGGAGGCCCCCAGGCTCAGGCCCCTGGCAACGGAAGGCTGAGCAAGCAGGCCCGGGCCCGGGCCCGGCTTTAGGGGCTGGCCCGGCCCCAGCTGCCGGCGCCAGGGAGGGGACCCCCGGAGGCTGAGGAGCGGGAGGCGTCGGCCGCCCCGGGGCCCGCCTCCCGGAGCTCCTCCCGGCGGTGCCGGAACGCGACGACCCGCGATCGCGGACAGGGCCCCGGGGGGCCGTCCTGCGGCCCTGTGGTGCCGGAAGTGTGTTCGCCGGGCGTTTTCCTGCCAATTCTCACGAGCATTCTGCCCAAATCGGGATCGATTTGGGCAGAACGCTCGTGAGAATTGGCCGGCGTTGGGCAGCCCTGGTCAGCGCCCAGTTCCGCGTGGAGCAGGGCCCTTTCTCGCTCGGGGCATGTCGCGGCCACCCGGAAAACGAGCCGCGACGATGGGGCGCGGCCGGCAGCCGGGGCGCCGGGGAGTTTTCCCCGAGCAGAGTGCATGGAGGCGCCGTGGTGGGGCGTCCGCCTCCGCCGTGGCGGGCGGCCGGGGCGCCCCTGGAGGGGGCTGGCCTCTGTGCGGAAACGGACTGGTCTCTCACTCCGCGGCTAGGACGAAGCCGCGAAAGGTGCCGTTGTCGCCGGGACGGTCGGGGGACTCGTGGCGCGGGACTCAGTGTTCCCCATGGGGAGGCCCCCAGGCTCAGGCCCCTGGCAACGGAAGGCTGAGCAAGCAGGCCCGGGCCCGGGCCCGGCTTTCGGGGCTGGCCAGGCCCCAGCTGCCGGCGCCAGGGAGGGGACCCCCGGAGGCTGAGGAGCGGGAGGCGTCGGCCTCCCT
This sequence comes from Meles meles, assembly GCF_922984935.1. Taxonomy (NCBI): domain Eukaryota; kingdom Metazoa; phylum Chordata; class Mammalia; order Carnivora; family Mustelidae; genus Meles; species Meles meles. Next base: position 599,331 of record NC_060086.1, on the reverse strand, counting down.
GGGGCACGCCTCCCGGAGCTCCTCCCGGCGGTGCCGGAACGCGACGACCCGCGATCGCGGACAGGGCCCCGGGGGGCCGTCCTGCGGCCCTGTGGTGCCGGAAGTGTGTTCGCCGGGCGTTTTCCTGCCAATTCTCACGAGCATTCTGCCCAAATCGGGATCGATTTGGGCAGAACGCTCGTGAGAATTGGCCGGCGTTGGGCAGCCCTGGTCAGCGCCCAGTTCCGCGTGGAGCAGGGCCCTTTCTCGCTCGGGGCATGGCGCGGCCACCCGAAAAACGAGCCGCGACGATGGGGCGCGGCTGGTGGCCCTGGCGCCGGGGAGTTTTCCCGAGCAGATTTGATGGAGGCGCCGAGGCCGGGCGTCCGCCTCCGCCGTGGCGGGCGGCCGGGGCGCCCGTGGAGGGGGCTGGCCTCTGTGGTGGAACGGATTGATCTCTCACTCCATGGCTGGGAGGAAGCCGCGAAAGGTGCCGTTGTCGCCGGGACCGTCGGGGGACTCGTGGCACGGGACTCAGGGTTCCCCATGGGGAGGCCCCCAGGCTCAGGCCCCTGGCAACGGAAGTCTGAGCAAGCAGGCCTGGACCCGGGCCCGGCTTTCGGTGCAGGCCCGGCCCCAGCTGCTGGCGCCAGGGAGGGCCCCCCGGAGGCTGAGGAGCGGGAGGCGTCGGCCTCCCCGGGGCCCGCCTCCCGGAGCTCCTCCTGGCGGTGCCGGAACGCGACGACGCGCGATCCCGGACAGGACCCCGGGGGGGCGGCCCTGCGGCCCTGTCGTTCCCGAAGTGTGTTTGCCACCTGTTTTCCGGCCAATTCTCACGAGCGTTATGCCCAAATCGGGATCGATTTGGGCAGAACTCTCGTGAGAATTGGCCGGCTTTCGGCAGCCGTGGTGACCGCCCAGTTCCGTGTGGAACAGGACCCTTTTTCTCTTGGGTCATTTCGCGGCCACCCGGAAAACGAGCCCTGACGATGGGGCGCGGTCGGCGGTCCCGGCGCCGGGGAGTTTTCCCCAGCAGAGTTGATGGAGGCGCCGTGGCCGGGCGTCCGCCTTCGCCGTGGCAGGCTCCCGGGGCGCCCGTGGAGGGGTCTGGCCTCTGTGGGGGAACGAATTGATCTCTCTCCTCGGCTGGGACGCAGCGCGAAAGGCACCATTGTCTCTGGGACTGTGGTGGACTTGTGGCCCGGGGCTCAGGATTATCGGGGTGAGGCCCTAGGTACAGGCCCCTGGCAATGGAAGGCTGAACAAGCAGGCCTGACCGGGCCCGGATTTCGTGGCAGGCCCGGCCCCAGCTGCCACCGCCAAGGTGAGACCCCCAGAATCCTTGGAGAGGGAGGCGTCTGCCTCGCCATCAGGGAGATTCTAATTAAAACTACATTGAGATACCACCTGACACCAGTTAGAATGTCCAAAATTAGGAAGACAGGAAATAACGTTTGTTGGAGAGGATGTCGAGAAAGTGGAACCCTGTTACACTGTTGGTGAGACTGCAATTTAGTGCAGCCACTTTGGAGAACAGTGTGCAGATGACTCAAGAAATTAAAAATAGAGCTTCCCTATGACCCTGCAATTACACTGATGGGTATTTACCCCAAAGATACAGACGGAGTGAAAAGAAGAGCCATCTGTACCCCAATGTTTATTGCAGCAATGGCCACCAAACTGTGGAAAGAACCAAGATGCCCTTCAATGGATGAATGGATAAGGAAGATGTGGTACATATACACAATGGAGTATTATGCCTCCACCAGAAAGGATGAATACCCAACTTTTGTAGCAACATGGACGGGACTCGAAGAGATTATGCTGAGTGAAATAAGTCAAGCAGAGAGAGTCAAATATCATATGGTCTCCCTTATTTGTGGAGCATAACAAAGAACACGGAGGACATGGGGAGATGGAGAGGAGAGGGAGTTGAGGGAACCTGGAAGGGGAGATGAACCATGAGAGACTATGGACTCTGAAAAACAACCTGAGTGTTTTGGAAGGGCGGGGGTTGGGAGGTTGGGGAACCAGGTGGTGGGTAATAGGGAGGGCACATACTGCATGGAGCACTGGGTGTGGTGCAAAACCAGTGAACACTGTTATGTTGAAAATAAACAAATAAAAAAAAGAAAATTGTACTCTTAGTCCCCGTCATCTATATCACTCATCCCTCCATCCACTTCCACTCTGGTAACCACAGAGTCGGTTTTTGTTTTGGATCTTCTTTCTCCTTTATTTATGTATGTTTGTTTCCTAAATTCCATGGAAGAGTGACATCCAAAGGCCTTTGTCTTTCTCTGACTGACTGATTTCACTTAGGATAGTATTCTCTAGCTCCATCCATGTGTCTGCAAATGGCAAGATTTTTTATGGCTGAGTAATTTCACACTGTGTGTGTGTGTGTGTGTGTGTGTGTGTGTGTGTGTGTGTGTGTATACATTTATCATCTCATTTATCAAGTTATCAAGAAATACTTGGATTGTTTTCATATTGTAATATTGTAATTAATGTTGCAAGAAACATAGGGGCACAAGTATCCTTTTGAGTTACTGTTCTCATATCCGTCGGGTAATCACCCGGTAGTGTGATTGCTGGATTATAAGGTAGTTCTAATATTTAACGTTTTGAGGAACAGTGATACTGTTTTCCACAGGGACTGCAGCAGCTAGCATTCCCACCACAGTGCAAGAGGGTTCCCTTTTACCCACATCCTCCCAACATTTGTTTTCTTGTGCTGGTGCTGTTAGCCATTCTGATAGTATGAGGTAATATCTCATGGACCTTTTCATTTGGATTTTCCTGTTGATGGCTGATGTGAACATCTTCTCACGTGACTGTTGGCCATCTGTATGTCTTCTTTGGAGCAATGTCTGTTCATGTCTTCTGTCTATTTTTTAATTGGATTTTTTGTTTTTTGGTTGTTGCGTTGTATCAGTTCTACATATTTTGGACACTACCCCTTTATTGCACATGATATTTGCAAACATCTTCTCCTATTAAGTACGTTGTATTCTATTTATTACATTTTCATTGCTGTTCTGCTGTGCGGTAAGTTTTTATATTGATGGAGCTCTAGTAGTTTATTTTTGCTTTTGTTTCCTTTGCCTTAGGAGGCATGTCTATTAAATGTATGGTTCATGTCAGAGAAGTTACTGTCTGTGCCCTCTTGTAGGATTTTTATGATTTAAGGTCTCACATTGAGGTCTTGAAACTGTTTTCAGTTTATTTGTCCATATGGTGTAAGAAAGCAGTCTAATTTCATTGTTTTGTGCATAGCTGTTCAGTTTTCCCAACACCATTTGTTGTAGAAACTGTCCTTTTCCCTTTTAATAGTTTTGCCTGTTTTGCAGAAGATTAATTGGGCACGTGATTGTGGGCTGATGTCTGAGCTTCTATTCCGTTTCCTTGGTCACTGTGTGTATTTTTTTATTTTTGCCAGTCCCATACTGTGAGGATGAATGCAGCTTTGTAGTATAATTTGAAATATGGAATTGTGACGCCTCCAGCTTTGTTTTTCTTCATAACATTGTGCTGGTTGTTCAGTATCTTTTGTGATTCCATACAAAGTGTTAGGGTAGTTTATTTGAGTTCTTTCATTTTTTATTTGAATTCAATGAGCCAACTTATCATACATCATTATTTTCAGATGTAGTGTTAAATAACATATCAGATGTGTATTGCATCACGTGCCCTCCTTAATGCCCATCACCCCAGTTACCCCCCCACCCCCCATCCAGCAACCCTCAGTTGGTTGCTATAGTTAAGAGTCTATCATGGTTTTTTCCCCATCTCTGATGACTTCCCATTCTGTTTCCCCTTCCTTTGCCTACGGTTCTCTGCCCTGTTTCTGATATTTCACATATGAGTGAAACCCTATGATAATTGTGTTTCTTTCATGGACATATTTTACTCAGCATAATATCTTCCAGACCCATCCAGGTTGATGTGATCGTAAGTATTCATCCTTTCTGATGGCTGAGGAATATTCCATTGAATATATGAACCACATCGTCTTTATCCATTCCTCTGTCCATAGATATCTGGGTTCTTTCCATAGTTTATCTAGAGTGGATATTGTTGCGATGAACACTGGGGTGCAGGTGCCAGTTCTTTCCCCTACATCTCTATTTTTGTGGTAAAAGCCCTGTAGTGAAATTGCTGTGTTTTAGGGTAACTTTACTTTTAACTTCTTGAGGAAACCCCGTACTGTTTTCCAGAGTGGATATAACAGTCTGCATTCCAACCAGGAGTGTAGGAGGGTTCTCCATTCTCTGCATCCTCACCAATATTTGTGGTTTCATGTCCTGTTAACTTTAGACATTCTGCCTGGTGTGATAGGACACCTCAATGTGGTTTAGATTTGCATTTCCCAGAAGCCATGTGATATAGAACATTTATGTATATATCTGTGGGTCACATGCATGTCATCATTGGAGAAATATCTGTTCATATTTTCGCCCATGTCTAGACCTTCCGTTGGATTAAGGCCCAGAAGCCTAGAAGATACAATCAGCCAGAACTGTGGAGATTTTCACAAGGTCTGAGATACAATGGAGATTTAGGGTGTGTATCAAGCTCAGGGATTGTCTTCAGAGGGTGGATGGAAGTGTAGGTTCACTGACATTGTCTCAGGTTTGCATTCAGATGTCTCATGCTCTGAATCCAGTCTGGAGTAAAAAAAGGAGTTTCCTTTTGTGTGGCGGGCTGATCCTCTGGTTTTGCTAAAGTGTTCCCAATACCCAGGGCTTGGGATCCAGGCCTCTACAGATGGACCTCTCAGAACTCCAAATAGGGTTAGGGTTAGGACCTAGGAAAATGGAAGGTCTGAATTGCCAACCGTGTGGTGAGCGTCCTGGAGGGCTGAGTTGAGGACATGGGTCAGGGTGAGTGTCCGGCTCAGGGTTTCAATCCATGAGCCCTTGAATGTGGGAGTTCACTGGGATGGAAACAGATGGGCCTTCATATTTATACTGACCTATATACTTACTGGAGTCCATTATGGAAAGATTTCCATCTGGGTGTGAGGCTGAGTCCTGTGGTATTGCTCAGTCATCCCCAAATCCTAGGGCTTTGGAGCCCACCCTTAGGGGACGGAGACATGAGAACCCAAGCTAGGGATAGAGTTAGGGCCAAAGGACATTGCAGACCCAAACAGCTGACAGTGTGTGTGGTTCCTAGAGGCTGGAATGAAGGATGAGTGTTCTGGTTCTGGTCAGGCACAGGGTTTGTGACCTAGAGGCCACTGAAATTGGGGGTTTGCTGGTATAGGCTCAGATGGGCAGGCATTTTATCCTGCTTTGAATACTTTCTAGAGGTCTACATGGCACGCTTTCCTCCTGTGTGTTAGGATGAGTCCTGTGGTATGGCTAAGGTGACCCCAGTCCGTGGGGTAGGGAGCCAGACCCCTAGGAATTGAATGCTCAGAACACAAACTAAGCTTCAGTTAGGGGTTAGGAGCATGGCAGGCCCAATCTGATGGTGGTGTGGCAAGCTATCCAGAGGGCTGAGTACAGAGGGATGGATAGAGTAAGTGTCAGGTTCAGGTTTGTGTCCAGCTGCTGACTCTGGGTGAACTCAGTGGTGCGTGGCAGATTTCTCCTGCTCAGAATACTTTGCAGAGTCCCAAATGGTATGGTTTCCTTCTGGGTGGCAGGCAGAGATCTCAAATATTGCTCAGGGGTCCCCATCCGTGGGACTTGGGTGCCAGTCCTCTGGGGACAGAGCATGAAACCCCAACCTAGGGTTGGGGCTAGGTCCCAGCAACATGACAGGCCTGATTTGCTGGTGCTGTGCAGAGCTCTCACGGGGACTGAGTAGAGAACATGGGTCAGTCTGAGTCAGGCTCCGGGTTGGTGGCCATGGGGGGAAAGGCAGATTTCTCCTGCTCTCAGTCCTTGGCAGAGTTCCAATTCTACTGTTTCCTTCTGGGTTGAAGACAGAGTCCTCTGGCATTTCTCAGGGGTCCCACATATGTGGGGCTTTGGTACCTGTATTCTTGGGACACAAGACAGAAAATGTACCTAAGTTTTGGTTAGGGCTGAGGGTCATGTCAGTCTCAATAGGCCACCCTGAGAGGAGTGACCTGGGGAGCAGAGTTGAGGACGTGGGTCAGTGTGAGTGTTAAGATCCAGGTGTGAACGGGGGGTGCTGAAAGTGGGATAGCCTCAGGGGGCCAAGAAATATTCTGGTATAGTTCAGGTGTAACCCATCAGCGGAGCTTTGGTGTCAATCATCAGAGGACAGAAGACTGAAAACACAACCTAGGGCTTGGAAAAGAGCACAGGGGCATGGCTGGCCTGATCTGCTGGTGCCGAGGCTAGATGTCTGGGGTACTGAGTTGAGGGCCATGGTCAGGTGGTGCATTACGATCTGGGTTTGTGCCTGGGGGGTGGCCGAAGGTGGAGGTGGCTTCAGGGAGCATGAAGATTTCTCCCATTCCGATGGTTCTGTGCAGCTCCAAACAGAACGGTTTCCACCCGGGTGGCAGACAGAGCACTGGGTTGTGGCTCAGGGGTCCAAATATGGAGGAATTGGGGGACCAGCCTCTGGGGATGAAGACCGAAAATGCAACCTAGGCTTAAGGTTAGGGTCAGGGGCATGGCAGGCCCAATTTGCTGGCACTGAGAAGGGATCCCAGGGGGATGAATTGAGGGCAGAGGTCCGGTGGCATGAGAGGGTCCAGGTTTGTGGTCAGGGGACCGCTGAAGGAGGGGGTTGTGCTCAGGGAGGCATGCAGTTTCTCCCACTCTGAGTGTTCTACTCAGTTTCAAATGGCACGGTTTCCTCCTGGGTGGTAGGCAGGCTGAGTGCCAGCCTCCACATTTGTGCCCCAATGGTGCGCAGAGGGTGGGGGATAGCCTCGGGTGAACCGTGCAGGTTTCTCCCGGTCTGAGGATTCGACACAGCTCCAAACAGCATGGTTTCCTCCTGCATGGTGGACAGAGTCCTGAGGTGTCACTCAGGATTCTTTAATCTTGGGGTCTTGGGGTCAGGACTCTTGGGGATGATACCTGAAAACCAAAATTAGGGATAGGGTTAAGGCCTAGGGCCATGGTAGACCTGATATGCCAGTGCAGAGGCAGGTGCCCTGGTGCGCTGAGTTGAGCTCGGGTGTCAGACGGGGCCTTAGCCTCTAGGTGTGTGTCCAGACGTTCGCATAACCTGGGGGTGACTTCAGGGGTGCATGGAAGTTTCTCCAGCTCTGAGGGTTCAGCGCAGCTCCAAACAGCACAGCGGTGCCCTGCGTGGCAGGCAGATTCCCAGCATGAGTATCAGGCATCCTCAATCCTTGTGACGCAGTATGTGGTCTATTCTGGAGAAGGTTCCATGTGCACTTGAGAAGAATGTGTATTCTGTTGTTTTAGGGTGGAATGTTCTGTATATGTCTATGAGGTCCATCTGGTCCAATGTTTCATTCAATGCTCTTATTACTTTTTTAATTTTCTGCTTCGATGATCTGTCTATTTTTGAGAGAGGCGTATGAAGATCTCCTACTATTATTGTATTCATATCAATATGACTCTTTATCTTGATTAATAGTTTTCTTATGGAATTGGGTGCTCCCATATTGGGGGCATAGATATTCACAATTGTTAGATCATCTTGGCGGATAGTCCCTTTAAGAATTATGGAGTGTCCTTCTGTATCTCTGACTACAGTCTTTAGTTTAAAATCTAATTTATCTGATATGAGAATCGCTACCCCGGCCTTCTTTTGAGGCCCATTGGCATGAAAGATGCTTCTCCATCCATTCACTTTCAGTCTGGGTGTATCCTTAGGTTCAAAATGGGTCTCTTGTAGACAACATATGGATGGGTCCTGTCGTTTTATCCAATCTGCAACCCTGTGTCGTTTTATGGGCGCATTTAGGCCATTCACATTGAGAGTGATTATTGAGAGATAGGTTTTGATTCATGTCATGTTGCCTTTGAAGTCTTTCTGTCTGTAGATTGTTTCTATATTTCTGTTCAATGATATTCTTAGGATTTTTTCTCTTTTATAGGACCCCGCTTAATATTTCCTGCAGTGTCGGCTTGGTGGTTGCATAGTCTTTTAAGCCTTGCCGGTCTTGGAAACTCTTTATCTCTCCATCCATTTTAAATGTCAGTCTTGCCGGATAGAGTATTCTTGGTTGCATGTTCTTCTCATTTAGTACTCTGAATATATTTTGCCAGCCCTTCCTGGCTTGCCAGGTCTCTGTGAAAAGGTCTGACGTTATTCTAATGGGCTTGGATGCCCACTCTCACCACTCTTGTTCAACATAGTATTAGAAGTCCTAGCAACGGCAATCAGACAACAAAGAGAAATAAAAGGTATCCAAATTGGCAAGGAAGAAGTCAAACTCTCTCTCTTCGCAGATGCCATGATTTTTTATATGGAAAACCCCAAAGACTCCACCCCCAAACTACTAGACTCATACAGCAATTCAGTAACATGGCAGGATACAAAGTCAATGTACATAAATCAGTGGCTTTCTTATACACTAACAATGAAAATACAGAAAGGGAAATTAGAGAATCGATTCCATTTACTATAGCACCAAGAACCATAAGATACCTGGGAATAAACCTAACCAAAGAGGTAAAGGACCTGTACTCGAGGAACTACAGAACACTCATGAAAGAAATTGAAGAAGACCCAAAAAGATGGAAGACAATTCCATGCTCTTGGATTGGAAGAATAAACATTGTTAAAATGTTTATACTGCCTAGAGCAGTCTATGCTTTTAATGCCATTCCGATCAAAATTCCACCGGTAGTTTTCAAAGAGCTGGAGCAAATAATACTAAAATTTGTATGGAATCAGAAGAGACCCCGAATTGCTAAGGAAATGTTGAAAAACAAAAACAAAACTGGCGGCATCACGTTACCCGATTTCAAGCTTTACTACAAAGCTGCGATCACCAAGACAGCGTGGCCCTGGCATAAAAACAGACACATAGACCAGTGGAACAGAGTGGAGAGCCCAGATATGGACCCTCAACTCCACGGTGAAATAATCTTCGACAAAACAGGAAAAAATATTCAATGGAAAAAAAGACAGTCTCTTCAATCAATGGTGCTGGGAAAACTGGACAGCTATATGTAGAATAATGAAACTCAACCATTCTCTTACACTCGAAATGGATAAAAGATCTCATCATGAGACAGGAATCCATCAGAATCCTAGAGGAGAACATAGGCAGTAACCTCTTTGATATCAGCCACAGCAACTTCTTTCAAGATATGTCTCCAAAGGCCAAGGAAACAAAAGCGAAAATAAACTTTTGGCACTTCATCAAGATCAAAAGCTTCTGCACAGCAAAGGAAACAGTCCACCAAACAAAAAGGCAACCCACGGAATGGGAGAAGATATTTGCAAATGACAGTACAGACAAAAGGTTGATATCCAGGATCTAGAAAGAACTTCTCAAACTCAACACACACAAAACAGATAATCATATCCAAAAATGGGCAGAAGATATGAACAGACACTTCTCCAACGAAGACATACAAATGGCTATCAGACACATGAAAAAATGTTCATCATCACTAGCCATCAGGGAGATTCAAATTAAAGCCACATTGAGATACCACCTGACACCAGTTAGAATGGCCAAAATTAGCAAGACAGGAAACAACGATTGTTGGAGAGGATGTGGAGAAAGGGGAACCCTCTTACACTGTTGGTGGGAATGCAAGTTGGTGCAGCCACTTTGGAGAACAGTGTGGAGATTCCTCCAGAAATTAAGAATAGAGCTTCCCTATGACCCTGCAATTGCACTGCTGGGTATTTACCCCAAAGATACAGATGTAGTGAAAAGAAGGGCCATCTGTACCCCAATGTTTATTGTAGCAATGGCTATGCTCACCAAACTGTGGAAAGAACCAAGATGCCCTTCAACGGATGAATGGATAAGGAAGACGTGGTACATATACGCAATGGAGTATTATGCCTCCATCAGAAAGGATGAATACCCAACTTTTGTAGCAACATGGACGGGACTGGAAGAAATTATGCTGAACGAAATAAGTCAAGGAGAGAGAGAGTCATGTATCATATGGTCTCACTTATTTGTGGAGCATAGCAAATAACACGGAGGACATAGGGAGATGGAGAGGAGAGGGAGTTGAGAGAAACTGGAAGGGGAGATGAACCATGAGAGACTATGGACTCTGAAAAACAACCAGAGGGTTTTGGAGGGGCAGGGTGGGGTGGGAGTTTGAGGAATCAGGTGGTGGTTAATAGGGAGGGCACGTACTGCATGGAGCACTGGGTGTGATGCCAAAACAATGAACACTGTTATGCTGTAAATAAACAAATAAAAAAAAATGAGTCTATGGAAGGCCCGGCAGTGCCAGTTCACTCCACTGGAGGGAGTGGTGAGCAGTGGTGTGAGATACCCTGGAAGGCATGGCGATGCTGCTTGCCACCACTGGAGGCAGCGGCGAGCTGCCATGGGAAACACACCTGAAGAGGAGTCAGTGCAGCTTGCTGGCTCTGAAGGCAGGGCGGAGGTGCCCGGTGAGAGACCCTGAAACGTGAGGCACTACAGCTTATTTTTACAGGACGGAGTGGTGAGCTGTATAGTCTCTGTTTCTCCAGGCTCAAGGGTGGTGGTAAGAATTGATGGAGCCTGTCCCCCACTCAGCATTGTGCCCTCTTTCCCCAGGTTTGCTGGTAATGTGCTGTCAGGATGGTTCAGGGGGGTCCTCCCAGTTGGGCTCTGGAGCCAGGGGAACCAAACCCGACTCATGGTGCATTTGGAACCGAGGAGCTGAGTGTTTGTTTGGAAAAGTATGTTTGTTTCTCCAAAAAGGACAAGGGCATTGACCAGCTTGAGAGGGAAGTGAATGACCAGTTAAGAAACAAGCCTGTGTCTCTCCTTCTCCCAGGAATCAGAGCAGGTGTGCAGGCTTTAGGTGGGAGACGCCTGCTTATCTGCACCTGACAACCCTTCTTCACTCTGGCTCCATGAGACCTGAAGTTTGGAAGTCAGCGTCTGAGTCAGTCATGCAGCTTGTCCCAGGACGTCAGTGTTCAGAGAAAACAGCAGGCCTGTGGGTCACAATGTCACATCCATGCCAGGATGGCAGGTAAAAATTCCCTTTCACCCCAAATTTCCTGGGCTTTTCTCTTGTCTCCAGTGGAGCTCACAAATGGCACACTGAACCAGCTGTAAGCAATCTCGTGCGGGTGCCAGAGCTCCTGAGTTTCTCTGCAGGGAGCACCTGGCAGGGATCTCATTTTCTCTGTTTATTTCTGGCTTACAAAGGTATTTGGAACATCTCTTTCCTAGGAAATCCCTTGGATTCGAAAGGGAATGTGAGATTGACTTGGTGTGCCTTTTGAACATAGAAAGTATTCCTTCACCGAACAGTGTTTACTCCACTGGGCCTAGACTCTGGTGGAAGGCTGGCATCTAGAGTGAGGTGGCTGTTTGTGGTCAGATAGAGACTTGGATGATGGCTTCTTCTTTGTCCAAGGTGATGTATCCTAATGGATTCGTCTTTGAATCCAAAGAGTTCCAATGAGGGCAGAGGGAAAATTCAAAATGATTCCAAGGAGTCTTGGACAATTTAAAAGGGATGCTTGTCTTCCTAGGTTCAATCAAACAGCTATATATGGTTGGACATGCTGTATTTTCTCTGCAGTTTCATGGGTAGTGAAGTCAGAAGGAGAGTCTTTGGGAATTTCCCTGGATAAAGGCACTCTGTTGGCTTCAAGGGACTTGGTGTCAGGAACCCTGGGCTGAATTTCTGTGGCTGCTTTCCTGATGCTCAGTGAGTCAGGGTTTCCCACAGGTTTTATATTTCCTCCTTAGGAAATTGCTGGCAGGGAATGTTCTGTTTAAAGTGGAACCCTCGGGGGCACCTGTGTGGCTCAGTGGGTTAAGCCACTGCCTTCGGCTCAGGTCATGGTCTCAGGGTCCTGAGATTGAGCCCCGCATTGGGCTCTCTGCTCAGCGGGGAGTCTGCTTCGTCCTCTCTCTCTGCCTGCCTCTCTGCCTACTTGTGACCTCTGTCAAATAAATAAATAAAATCTAAAAAAAAAAAACAAACCCAAAACCGGGACCCTCCTACATTGTTGGTGGGCCTGCGTGTTGTTGCAGCCACTCTTGGAAAGAATACAGTCTGTCCTCCAAAAGCTAAGAACTGAACAACAGTAGGATCCAGCAATTGCCCTCCTAGTTATTTCCCTAAAGGGCACAAAAATGCACATTCAGTGGGGTATAAGCACCGTGATATTTACAGCAGCATTTTCAACCATTGTAAAACAATGGAGGGAGACCAAATGTCCATTCACTGATGAGTGATATATATATATATCACTCGTATATATCATATGTGTGTGTGTGTGTGTATGTGTATTCATTCTCCCACATCTTCTTAATGGAATAGGATCCAGGTTCAAAAAGGATGAAATCTTACCATCTGCAAGGATGTGGATGGATCTACAGTGGATTTAGCTAAGTAAAATCAGTAAGAAAAGACCAATAGCCTATATCTTGACCTCTATGGAATTTCAGAAAGAAAACAGATGAACATAGTGCGGAGAGAAAGGCCAATGAGGAAACAGACTCTAACCTAGAGCAAAATCGAGGGTTGCTAGGGGGCAGGGGTGTGGGGCGAAGGGTTAAGTGGGTGACAGCTATTAGGGAGAGTACTTGTTGTGATGAGCTCTGGGTGTTCTATGCAGGTGAGGAATCACAAAATCCTACCCCTGAAGGAGAGGAATGAACATTGCATGGAAACGAATTGGAATTGAAGTCAATGAAGAAAAGAAGACCATGTTCTACTTCATGAAGACTGAGGTAAAACTGGAATGACTTTTGCACTCCTGTTCTGTAGCTGTTCATTATGAAACACTCTGTGGCAGGATACACTAGTTTCCTATTGCATAAGGAGCCCTCAGAAAGTTGCCATGAAAGATTTAGATCTCAGAGCATGTACATGTTCCATTGATATGTTACTTTCAGTTTGCCCAGGTGCAAAGGTAAGTGGAGAGAAATAGGGCTGAAGAGGAAAGGAGGTATTAAGCATTCAAGAGGTAGCCTTCCCCTTTCTCATGAATGCCTGGGCCAGTGTAAATTGGGAAGAAGGAGGGGGGATCCCAGAGCTTTGCAGCAGACAGGGGAGTTCTAGGTCTGCCTAGAGCTGGTGGTGTCCACGAGCAGAGCTGCGCTAGTGGCATGGCAGGCCCGAACTTCTGGTGTTGAGGTGAGTTCCCCAAGGAGCTGAGTTGAGAATGGGGGTCAGGTGGTGAATCAGGCTCTGGGTTTGTGGCCAGGGGGCTGCAGAATGTGGGGGAGTCCTAATGGGGTCATGCAGGTTTCTCTGGCTCTGAGGGTTCTGCACAGCTCCAAAGGGACAAGTTTCCTGCTGGGTGGCAGGGGGACTCCTACAGTGTGGCTCCAAGTTTACCAATCTAGAGGGCTTGGTGGATAGGCCCCTGGGGAAGGAAGCCTGAAAATGCAACATAGGGTTAAGGGTAATGGGCTGGGCAGGACAGGCCTGATCAGCCGACACAGAGGTGAGATACCCTCAGAATTGAGTTGAGGAAATGCATCCTGCAATGCAGAAGAGTCAGGGTTTCTGGCCAGAGGGACGGCTGATCGTGGGGGTGGCTTTAGAGGGGCATGCTGGTTTCTCCCTCTCTGAGGAAACTTTGGAGCTCCAAATGTCATGGCTTCCCCCTGCATGGCATTCAGGTTTCTGCCTTGTTACAGGGGGGTCCTGAATCTGGGGAGTTTGGGGGCCAGGCCTCTTGGGATGGAAGCCCGAAATCAGAAACTAGAGCTACGGTAAGGGCGTAGGGGCGTGGCATGCTCAATCTGCTACTGCTGAGGTGGGCTCCCTGGTGGGCTGACTTCAGGGTGGGTATCAGGTGGCATGTCAGACTCAGAGTTTGTGTCCAGGGATGCCACAGAAGCTTTGCGTGACCTCAGGGTTGCATGCAGGTTTCTCCTACCCTGAGGGTTCTGCAGAGCTCCAAATGGCATGGTTTCCTCCTCTGTGGCAGACGCAGTCCTGGGGTGTCACTGAGGAATCCTTAATCTCTACTGGCATGAATCTCGGAGGTGCCCAATCTGGCGGGCTTGGGGGACAGGCCTCTGTTCATGAAAGCCTGTACACCCCACCTCGGTTTATGCTTAGGGCCGAAGGGCATGGCAGGTCCGATGTGCCGGTGCTGATGCGGGCTCCCCTAAGGGTCGAGTTGAGGGCATAGATCTGGCATCGCAGGAGAATCTGGTTTTATGGCCATGGGGGTGACTCATGGTGGGGTGGCATTACGGGGGTTTGCAGGTTTCTCCCCGTCTGAGTGTTCAGTGCAGCTCTAAACCACAAGTTTTCCTCATGAGTGCCAGGTGGAGTCCCGTGGTGGCGCTCAGTAGACCTTAATCTGGGGGGACATGGGAGGCAGGCCCCCTGGGATGGAAGCCTGAAAACCTAAAGAGGGGTTCTGGTAAGGGCCTAGGGGCATGGTGGCCCGATCTGCTTATGTTGAGGTGGGGCGCCCTAGGGTCTGAATTTATGGCATGCGTCCGGCAGCTCAGCAGAATCTGGTTTATGGCCGGGGGGACGGGTGCAGATGATGGGAGTGCCTTTAGAGGGGCAAGTTTCTCCCCCTCTGAGGGTTCAGCACAACTCCAAGGCACAGGTTCCTACTGTGTGGCAAGCGGAGTCCTGAGGTGTATGTCAAGATTCCTTAATCCAGGGGATTTTGTTGCCTGGACCCTCAGCATGGAAGACTGAACACCCAAACTTGTGTTAGGGTTAGGGCCTAGGGGCAATGGCAGGCCCGATCTGCCAGTGCTGAGGCGGGATCCCGTATGGGCTGAGTTGAGGGTATGCATTTGGTGGCGGGATGGAATCCAGCTCTATGGCCAGAGTGGCTGTTGATTATTGGGGTGGCTTTAGGGTGGCATAAAAGTTTCTCCCCATCTGAGGGTTCATTGCAGCTCCAAACCACAAGGTTTCCACTTGTGTGACAGGCTGTGTCCTGTGGTGTTGCTCAGAAGTCCTTAATCTGGGGGGCGTGGGGGCCAGGCCTCTTGGGATGGAAGCCTGAAAATCCAAACTAGGGTTAGGGTTAAGGCTTAGGGACATGGCAGGCCCGATCTGCTGCAATTGAGGTGGTCTCCTGGATAGGCCGAATGGAGGGTGGGAATCAGGCAGGACTTGAGGTCTGTGTTTGTGTTTGTGGGGGCAAAGAAGCTAGTGGTGTTCTTGGGGGGCATGCAGCTTTCTCCTGCTCTGAGGTTCCTGCACAGTTCCAAATGGCACCATTTTGCCGTAGGAGGCTGGAGGAGTGCTGGCGGGAGTCTCAGTCATCCCCAGTCTGATGGGCTTGGGGTACAGGCCTCTGGGCACGGAAGGCTGTATACCCCACCTAGGGTTAGGGTTAGGGTCTAGGGTCATGGCGGGCCCAATCTGCCGGCGCTGAGATGGGCTCCCCTCAGGGCTGAGTTGAGGGCATATGTCCGGTAGCTTCATAGAAAACAGCTTTCTGGCCTGGGGTGCCGCAAATTGTGCGGATAGCTTTACGGGGGCTTGAAGGTTTCTCACCCTCTGAGTATTCAGCAGCTCCAAACTGCAAGGTTTCATCCTGCGTGGCTGTTGGAGTCCTGCAATGTCACTCAGGGGTCCTTAATCCAGGGGGCCTGGAGGCTAGGCCTCTTGGGATGGAAGCCTGGAAACTCAAACTAAGGTTGAGGTCTTGGGGTGCGACAGGCCCAATCTGCCAGTGCTGAGGCGGACTCCCCGGTGGCCTGAGTTGAGGGTCGGTGATAGGTGGCTAGTGTGAATCTGGGTTTGTGTTCAGGAGGGGCTCAGATGCTGGGGCTTGCCTTGGGGGGCATGAAGTTATCTTTTGCTCTGAGGTCTAAGTAGCTCCAAATGGCACTGTAACAGCATAGGCAGCCTCCAGACTGCCAGAGTGAGTCTCATGCATCCACAATCTGGCGGGTTTGGGGGCTAGGCCTCTGGGTACGGAAGACTGTACACCCAACCTAGGGTTAGGGTTAAGGCCTAGGGGCATGGCAGTTCTGATATGCTGCTGATATGCTGTGTTGAGGCGGGCTCCCTCAGGGCTGAGTGGATGACATGCATTTGGCGTTGTGGCAGAACCTGGCATTATGTCTGGGGCATTTCCAATGGTGGGTGTGTTTAGGTGCTCATGCACTTTTCTTTCTGGAGGGCAGGCAGAGTCCTGTGTTGTGACTTTGGAATCCCCAGTCTGGAGGGTTAGGGTTAGGGATAGAGGTTCGGAGAGTGTTAGGGTTAGTTGTTAGGGTTTAGGGTTAGGGTTAGGGTTAGGGTTAGGGTTAGGGTTAGGAGTTAGGGGATAGGGTTAGAGGTAAGGTTTAGGGTTAGGCTTAGGGTTAGGCGTATGTCTTAGGGACAAGGCATGTCAGATCTGCCAACACCGATATGGACTCACCCAAGGGCTGTGTTGAGGGCGGGACTCAGGAGTCTCCTCAGGCCCTGGATTTTTGGACTGGAGGGGTAAAGAAGGTGGGAATCGCCTCTGGGGAGCATGATGGTTTCTACTGCTCCGAGGTTGTTATGTTAGGTTTAGAGGTTAGGGTTAGGTTTTGTGGTTAGGGTTAGTGTTAAGATTAGTGTTAAGGTGGGGCGCCTGTGTGGCTCAGTTGGTTAAAGCCTCTGCCTTCTGCTCAGGTCATGATCTCAGGGTCCTGGGATGGAGCCCCACATCAGGCTCTCTGCTCAGCGGGGAGCTTGCTTCGTCCTCTCTGTGCCTTCTTCTGATCTGTCTCTGTCAAAGAAATGAATAAAATCTTAAAAAAAAATAAAAAGATTAGGGTTAGGGTTATGTCTTAGGGACAAGGCATGTTGGATCTGGTAACACTTATATGGGCTCACCCAAGGGCTGAGTTGAAGGCGGGACTCAGGAGGCTCCTTAGGCCCTGGGTTTTTTTCCTAGAAGGTAAAGATGGTGGGAATGGCCTCAGGGGAGCATGCTGGTTTCTAGGTCTCTGAGAGTGTTAGATAGCACTAAATGAAATGGTTTATTTCATTTATTCTCCTGGCTGAGAGGCTGAGTCCTGCCATCAGTCTGATGATCCTATCCACTGGGATGGAATTGGGTATCAGGCCTCTGGGGTCCAGAGCCTGACCACCTGAGCTAGGGTATTAGGGTTTGGTCCTGGGAGCATGGCAGGCCTGAGGTGCCAGTGCGGACTCAGGCTCTCCGGAGGGCTGAGTTGAGGGTATTGCTCTGGTGGCCCATCAGGCACTGGGCGGTGGTGTGTGGGTCCTCGGAAGGTGTGGGTGTCTTTAGGGGGCATGGAGGTTTCTCCGGCCAGGAGCGTACTGCACAGGGCCATGTGGGCCATTTTCCTTGTGGGTGGCAGCCGGAGTCCAGCATTGCAAATACAGGGTCCCCAGTCTGGACGGCTAGGGAGCCAGGCCTCTGTGGATCGAAGCATAAACACCCATCCTAGCATTATGGTTAAGTCTTTGGGGCATGGTAACCCCGATCTGCCGGTGCTGTGGTGACCCATCCTGATGCCTGAGTTGAGGCTATGTCTGCAGGACATTGAGACTCTGGTTCCCGGTCCTTGGGAGGGTCCAGAAGTGCTTTGGCCTCAGGGAGACTTGCAGGCTTCTCCTGCTCTGTGGCTTCAGCCCATTTCTAAACGGCACGGTTCATGCTGGGATCATGTGCAATTATGGGGTGCAACTCAGGGGTCCCCTATCTGGGGTTTTGAGGACCAGTTGTGGGAGGATGATGCCTGAGCACGAACCTGGGCTAGGGTTAGTATTAGGATTAGGGTTAAGGCTATGTCTTAGGGACAAGGCATGTCGGATATGCAAGCACAGATATCAGCTCACCCAAGGGCTGAGTTGAGGGCGGGACTCAGGAGGCTCCTCGGGCACTGGGGTTTTGGGCTGTACGGGCAAAGATGTTGGAAATCGCCTCAGGGGAGCATACCAGTTTCTACAATTCTCAGGGCATTAGATAGCACGAAATGAAAGGTCACCTTCTGGCTGAGAGGGTGAGTCCTGCTGTGAGGGTTAGGTTGTAGGGGCATTGCAGCCGCAATCTGCTGGCGCTGTGGTGGCCCATCCCAATGCTTGAGTTCAGAGCGTGTGTCTGCAGGACCATGAGACTCCTGGTTCTTGGTCCTTGGGGGCGCTGGAAGTGGGGTGGCCTCAGGGAGACATTCAAATTTATCCCGCTCTGTGGGTTCAGCACAATTCTAAACAGCATGGTTTCCTCCTGGTGTCAGGTTCAATGATGGGGTATCGCTCACGGGTCCCCCATCTGGGGCCTTGGGGACCAGGTGTCAGAGTATGGATGCCTGAACACACAACCTGGGCTAGGTTTAGTATTATGGTTAGTGTTAGGCTTAGGGACAGGGCATGTCGGATCTGCTAGCACAGATACGGGCTCACCCAAGGGCTGAGTTGAGGGCAGGACTCAGGAGGCTCCTCAGGCCCTGGGTTCTTGGCCTGGAGGAGCAAAGCTGGTGGGAATGGCCTCAAGGGAGAATGGCTGGTTGCTACTGCTCTGAGGGTGTGAGAGAACACCAAATGAAAAGGTCTCCTCCTGGCTGAGAACTGAGTCCTGCCGACAGTCTGATGCTCAACCCATGGGAGGAATTGGGTGTCAGGCCTCTGGGTCCAATGCCTGAACACCCACCCTAGTGTTAGGGTTTCGTCCTGGGAGAATGGCAGGCCTGCCAGTGCAGCTCAGGTTCTCCGGAGGGCTGAGTTGAGGGCATTGCTCTGGTGGCCTGTCAGGCTCTGGGTTTGTGGTGTGGCATTTCTTGGAAGGCGTGGCTGGCTTTAGGGGGCATGGAGGTTTCTGTGGCCAGGAGCATACTGCACAGGATCATATGGTCCAGTTTCATCGTGGGTGGCAGCCAGAGTCCTGCATTGGGAATACAGGGTCCCCAGTCTGGAGGGCTAGGGGTCCAGTCCTCAGGGGACAGAAGCCTGACACCCAACCTAGGGTTAGGGTAGGGTTGTAAGGGCATGGCAGCCCCGATCTGATGGCGCTGTGGTGATGCTTCCCAATGCCTGAGTTGAGGGTGTGAGTCTGTAGCACTGTGAGAGTCCTGGTTCCTGGTCCTTGGGTGTGCCAGAAGTGGCAGTGGCCTCTGGGAGGCATGCAGGTTTCTCCCGCTCTGCGGGTTCAACACATTTCTAAAGGGCAGGGTTTCCTCCTGGGATCAGGCGCAATTATGGGGTGAAGCTCAGGGGTCCCCCATCTGGCCGTTTGGGGGACCAGGGTATGGAGGAGGGATGCCTGAACACACAACCTGGGCTCGAGTTAGTATTAAGGTTAGGCTTAGCGTTAAGGTTATGTCTTAGGGAGAAGGCATGTGGGATCTGCCAGCACAGATATTGGCTCACTGAAGGGCTGAGTTGAGGGCAGGGCTCCGGAGGCTTCTCAGGCCCTGGGTTTTTGGCCTGGAGGTGCAAAGATGGCGGGAATGGCCTCAGGGCAGCTTGGCCGGTTCCTAGGGCTCTGAGGGTGTTGGAGAGCACCAAATGGAATCTCCTGCTGGTTGAGAAGCTGAGTCATGCCATCAGTTTGATGCTCCCACCCATGGGTGGAATTGGGTGTCAGGGTTCTAGAACCTGAACACCCAACCTAGGCTTAGGGTTTGGTCCTGGGAGAATGGCAGGCCTGATGTGCCAGCACGGACTCAGGCTCTCTGGAGGGCTGGGCTGAGGGCATTGTTCTGGCGGCCTGTAAGGCTAAGGAATTGTGGTGTGGGGGTGCTCAGAAGATGTGGTTGGCTTTAGGGGTCATGGAGGTTTCTCCGGCAAGGAGCGTTCTGCAAAGGTCCATGTGGTCAAGTTTCATCATGGGTGGCAGCCAGAGTCCTACGTTGGGAATATGGGGTCCCCAGTCTGGAGGGCTAGGGAGCCAGTCCTCTGGGGACTGAAGCCTGAACACCCAACCGCGGGTTAGGTTTAGGTCACAGGGGCATGGCGGCCCGGATCTGCCAGCACAGTGATGACCAATCCCGATGCCTGAGTTGAGGACGTGAGTCTGCAGGACCGTGAGACTCCTCATTCCTGCTCCTCAGGGGCGCCGGTATTGGGGGTAGCGTCAGGGAGGCATTCTGGTTTCTTCTGCTCTGTAGGTTCAGCACATTCCTTTTTTTTTTCCACTTTCAATATCTATCTATCTATCTATATTATTTGTTTTCAGCGTAACAGTATTCCTTATTTTTGCACCACACCCAGTGCTCCATGCAACACGTGCCCTCCCTAATACCCATCACCTTGTTCTCCCAACCTCCCACTCCCCACCCATTCAAGACCCTCAGGTTCTTTGTCAGAGTCCGTAGTCTCTCATGGTTCACCTCCCCTTCCCATTTCCCACACCTTCCTTCTCCTCTCCATCTCCCCATGTCCTCCTTGTTCTTTGTTATGCTCCACAAATAAGTGAAACCATATGATAATTGACTCTCTCTGCTTGACTTATTTCACTCAGCATAATCTCTTCCACTCCCGTCCATATTGCTACAAAAGTTGGTATTCATCCTTTCTGATGGAGGCATAATACTCCATCTTGTATATGGACCACATCTTCCTTATCCATTCGTCCATGGAAGGGCATCTTGGTTCTTTCCACAGTTTGGCGACCGAGGCCTTTGCTGCTATAAACATTGGGGTACAGATGGCCCTTCTTTTCACTCCATCTGTATCTTTGGGGTAAATACCCAGCAATGCAATTGCAGGGTCATAGGGAAGCTCTCTTTTTAATTTCTGGAGGAATCTCCACACTGTTCTCCAAAGTGGCTGCACCAACTTGCATTCCCACCAACAGTGTAAGAGGGTTCCCCTTTCTCCACATCCTCTCCAACACACGTTGTTTCCTGTCTTGCTAATTGTGGCCTTTCTAACTGGTGTCAGGTGGTATCTCAATGTCGTTTTCATTTGAATCTCCCTGATGGCTAGTGATGATGAACATTTTGTCATGTGTCTGATAGCCATTTGTATGTCTTCGTTGGAGGAGTGTCTGCTCATATCTTCTGCCCATTTTTGGATATGATTATCTGTTTTGTGTGTGTTGAGTTTGAGAAGTTCTTTCTAGATCCTGGATATCAACCTTTTGTCTGAACTGTCATTTACAAATATCTTCTCCCATTCCGTGGGTTGCCTTTTGATTGGTGGACTGTTCCCTTTGCTGTGCAGAAGCTTTTGATCTTGATGAAGTGCCAAAAGTTCATTTTCGCTTTTGTTTCCTTGGCCTTTGGAGACATATCTTGAAAGAAGTTGCTGTGGCTGCTGTCGAAGAGGTTACTGCCTATGTACTCCTCTAGGATTCTGAGAGAATCCTGTCTCACGTTGAGCTCCTTTATCGAGTTCGAGTTTATCATTGTGTATGGTGTAAGAGAATGGTCGAGTTTCATTCTTCTACATATCGCTGTCCAGTTTTCCCAGCACCATTGATTGAGGAGAATGTCTTTTGTTACATTGAATATTTTTCCCTGATTTCTCGATGATTATATCACAATAGAGTTGAGGGTCCGTATCTAATCGGGATCGATGTGGGCAGAGCGCTCATGAAAATTGGCTGGCGTTGGACAACCATGGTGACCGCCTTGTTCCGCGTGGCCCAGGACCCTTTCTCGCTCGGGGGATGTCGCAGCCACCCGAAAACGCGCCGAGACGACGGGGCCCGGCCGGGGGCCTCAGTGCCGGGGAGCTTGCTCCGAGCAGAGTTGATGGAGGGGCTGTGGTCGGGAATTGGTCTCCGCCTTGGAGGGAGGCCGGGGCGCCCGGGAAGGGCTTGGCCTCTCTGGGGGAACAAATGGATCTGTCGCTCCACAGCTGTGTCGCAGCCATGAAAGGGGCCGATGGTGCCAGGACGGTCGGGGACTCGTGGCGCGGGACTCAGGGTTCCCCATGGGGAGGACCGGAGGCTCAGGCCCCTGGCAGCGGAAGGGTGAGGAAGCAGGCCTGGACCGGGCCCGGCTTTCGGGGCTGGCCCGGCCCCAGCTGCCAGCGAAGGGAGGGGACCACCAGAGTCTGAGGAGCGGGAGGCGTCGACTTGCCCATGCCAGACTCACGGAGCTCCTCCTGGAGGTGCCGGAACGCGACGACACACGATCCCGGACAGGGCCCCGGGGGCGCGGCCCTGCGGCCCTGTGATGCCCGAAGTGTGTCCGCCAGGCGTTTTCCGGCCAATTCTCACGAGCGTTCTGCCCAAATCGATCCCGATTTGGGCAGAACGCTCGTGAGAATTGGCCGGCGTTGGGCAGCCCTGGTCAGCACCCAGTTCCGCGTGGAGCAGGGCCCTTTCTCGCTCGGGGCATGTCGGGGCCACCCGGAAAACGAGCCGGGACGATGGGGCGCGGCCGGCGGCCCCGGCGCCGGGGAGTTATCCCCGAGCAGAGTGGATGGAGGCGCTGTGGCCAGGCGTCCGCCTCCGCCGTGGCGGGCGGCCGGGGCGCCTGTGGAGGGGGCTGGCCTCTGTGGGGGAACGGAATGATCTCTCGCGCCCGCCTGGGACGAAGCCGCGAAAGGTGCCGTTGTCGCCGGGACGGTAGGGGGACATGTGGCGCGGGACTCAGGGTTCCCCATGGGGAGAAACCCAGGCTCAGGCCCCTGGCAATGGAAGGCTGAGAAAGCAGGCCCGGCCCCGGCCCGGATTTTGGGGCTAGCCCGGCCCCAGCGGCCAGCGCCAGGGAGGGGACCCTCGGAGGATGAGGAGCGGGAGGCGTCGGCCTCCACGGGGCACGCCTCCCAGAGCTCCGCCTGGAGGTGCCGGACGCGACGACACGCGATCCCGGACAGGGCCCTGGGGGGGCGGCCCTGCGGCCCTGTCGTGCCCGAAGTGTGTTCGCCGGGCGTTTCCCGGCCAATTCTCACGAGCGTTCTGCCCAAATCGGGATCGATTTGGGCAGAACGCTCGTGAGAATTGGCCGGCGTTGGGCAGCCCTGGTCAGCGCCCAGTTCCGCGTGGAGCAGGGCCCTTTCTCGCTCGGGGCATGTCGCGGCCACCCGGAAAACGAGCCGCGGCGAGGAGTTTTCCCCGAGCAGAGTGGATGGAGGCGCCGTGGCGTGGGGTCCGCCTCCGGCGTGGCGGGCGGCCGGGGTACCCCTGGAGGGGGCTGGCCTCTGTGGGGGAACGGAGTGATCTCTCACTCCACGGCTGGGACGAAGCCGCGAAAGGTGCCGTTGTCGCCGGGACGGTCGGGGGGACTCGTGGCGCGGGACTCAGGGTTTCCCATGCGGAGGCCCGCAGGCTCAGGCCCCTGGCAACGGAAGGCTGAGCAAGCAGGCCCGGCCCCGGCCCGGCTTTGGGGGCTGGCCCGGCCCCAGGGGCCGGCGCCAGGGAGGGGACCCCCTGAGGGTGAGGAGCGGGAGGCGTCGGCCTCCCCGGAGCCCGCCTCCAGGAGCTCGTCCTGGCGGTGCCGGAACGCGACAACACGCGATCCCGGACAGGGTCCCGTGGGGGCGGCCCTGCGGCCCTGTGGTACCCGAACTGTGTTCGCCGGGCGTTTTCCGGCCAATTCTCACGAGCGTTCTGCCCAAATCGGGATCGATTTGGGCAGAACGCTCGTGAGAATTGGCCGGCGTTGGGCAGCCCTGGTAGCGCCCAGTTCCGCGTGGAGCAGGGCCCTTTCTCGCTCGGGGCATGTCGCGGCCACCCGGAAAACGAGCCGCGAGGATGGGGCGCGGCCGGCAGCCGCGGCGCCGGGGAGTTTTCCCCGAGCAGAGTGCATGCAGGCGCCGTGGCCGGGCGTCCGCCTCCGCCGTGGCGGGCGGCCGGGGCGCCCCTGGAGGGGGCTGGCCTCTGTGGGGAAACGGACTGGTCTCTGACACCGCGGCGAGGACGAAGCCGCGAAAAGTGCCGTTGTCGCCGGGACGGTCGGGGGACTCGTGGCGCGGGACTCAGGGTTCCCCATGGGGAGGCCCCCAGGCTCAGGCCCCTGGCAACGGAAGGCTGAGCAAGCAGGCCCGGGCCCGGGCCCGGCTTTCGGGGCTGGCCCGGCCCCAGCTGCCGGCGCCAGGGAGGGGACCCCCGGAGGCTGAGGAGCGGGAGGCGTCGGCCGCCCCAGGGCCCGCCTCCCGGAGCTCCTCCCGGCGGTGCCGGAACGCGACGACCCGCGATCCCGGACAGGGCCCCGGGGGGGCCGCCCTGCGGCCCTGTGGTGCCCGAAGTGTGTTCGCCGGGCGTTTTCCGGCCAATTCTCACGAGCGTTCTGCCCAAATCGGGATCGATTTGGGCAGAACGCTCGTGAGAATTGGCCGGCGTTGGGCAGCCCTGGTCAGCGCCCAGTTCCGCGTGGAGCAGGGCCCTTTCTCGCTCGGGGCATGTCGCGGCCATCCGGAAAACGAGCCGCGACGATGGGGCGCGGCCGACAGCCGCGGCGCCGGGGAGTTTTCCCCGAGCAGAGTGCATGCAGGCGCCGTGGCCGGGCGTCCGCCTCCGCCGTGGCGGGCGGCCGGGGCGCCCCTGGAGGGGGCTGGCCTCTGTGGGGAAACGGACTGGTCTCTGACACCGCGGCTAGGACGAAGCCGCGAAAAGTGCCGTTGTCGCCGGGACGGTCGGGGGACTCGTGGCGCGGGACTCAGGGTTCCCCATGGGGAGGCCCCCAGGCTCAGGCCCCTGGCAACGGAAGGCTGAGCAAGCAGGCCCGGGCCCGGGCCCGGCTTTCGGGGCTGGCCCGGCCCCAGCTGCCGGCGCCAGGGAGGGGACCCCCGGAGGCTGAGGAGCGGGAGGCGTCGGCCGCCCCGGGGCCCGCCTCCCGGAGCTCCTCCCGGCGGTGCCGGAACGCGACGACCCGCGATCCCGGACAGGGCCCCGGGGGGGCCGCCCTGCGGCCCTGTGGTGCCCGAAGTGTGTTCGCCGGGCGTTTTCCGGCCAATTCTCACGAGCGTTCTGCCCAAATCGGGATCGATTTGGGCAGAACGCTCATGAGAATTGGCCGGCGTTGGGCAGCCCTGGTCAGCGCCCAGTTCCGCGTGGAGCAGGGCCTTTTCTCGCTCGGGGCATGTCGCGGCCACCCGGAAAACGAGCAGCGACGATGGGGCGCGGCCGGCAGCCGCGGCGCCGGGGAGTTTTCCCCGAGCATAGTGCATGCAGGCGCCGTGACCGGGCGTCCGCCTCCGCCGTGGTGGGCGGCCGGGGCGCCCCTGGAGGGGGCTGGCCTCTGTGGGGAAACGGACTGGTCTCTGACTCCGCGGCTAGGACGAAGCCGCGAAAGGTGCCGTTGTCGCCGGGACGGTCGGGGGACGCGTGGCGCGGGACTCAGGGTTCCCCATGGGGAGGCCCCCAGGCTCAGGCCCCTGGCAACGGAAGGCTGAGCAAGCAGGCCCGGGCCCGGGCCCGGCTTTCGGGTCTGGCCCGGCCCCAGCTGCCGGCGCCAGGGAGGGGACCCCCGGAGGCTGAGGAGCGGGAGGCGTCGGCCGCCCCGGGGCCCGCCTCCCGGAGCTCCTCCCGGCGGTGCCGGAACGCGACAACCCGCGATCCTGGACAGGGCCCCGGGGGGGCCGCCCTGCGGCCCTGTGGTGCCCGAAGTGTGTTCGCCGGGCGTTTTCCGGCCAATTCTCACGAGCGTTCTGCCCAAATCGGGATCGATTTGGGCAGAACGCTCGTGAAAATTGGCCGGCGTTGGGCAGCCCTGGTCAGCGCCCAGTTCCGCATGGAGCAGGGCCCTTTCTCGCTCGGGGCATGTCGCGGCCACCCGGAAAACGAGCCGCGACGATGGGGCGCGGCCGGCAGCCACGGCGCCGGGGAGTATTCCCCGAGCAGAGTGCATGAAGGCGCCGTGGCCGGGCGTCCGCCTCCGACGTAGCGGGCGGCCGGGGCGCCCCTGGAGGGGGCTGGCCTCTGTGGGGAAACGGACTGGTCTCTGACTCCGCGGCTAGGACGAAGCCGCGAAGGGTGCCGTTGTCGCCGGGACGGTCGGGGGACTCGTGGCGCGGGACTCAGGGTTCCCCATGGGGAGGCCCCCAGGCTCAGGACCCTGGCAACGGAAGGCTGAGCAAGCAGGCCCGGGCCCGGGCCCGGGTTTCGGGGCTGGCCCGGCCCCAGCTGCCGGCGCCAGGGAGGGGACCCCCGGAGGCTGAGGATCGGGAGGCGTCGGCCGCCACGGGGCCCGCCTCCCGGAGCTCCTCCCGGCGGTGCCGGAACGCGATGACCCGCGATCCCGGACTGGGCCCCGGGGGGGCCGCCCTGCGGCCCTGTGGTGCCCGAAGTGTGTTCGCCGGGCGTTTTCCGGCCAATTCTCACGAGCGTTCTGCCCAAACCGGGATCGATTTGGGCAGAACGCTCGTGAGAATTGGCCGGCGTTGGGCAGCCCTGGTCAGCGCCCAGTTCCGCGTGGAGCAGGGCCCTTTCTCGCTCGGGGCATGCCGCGGCCACCCGGAAAACGAGCCGCGACGATGGGGCGCGGCCGGCAGCCGCGGCGCCGGGGAGTTTTCCCCGAGCAGAGTGCATGCAGGCGCCGTGGCCGGGCGTCCGCCTCCGCCGTGGCGGGCGGCCGGGGCGCCCCTGGAGGGGGCTGGCCTCTGTGGGGAAACGGACTGGTCTCTGACTCCGCGGCTAGGACGAAGCCGCGAAAGGTGCCGTTGTCGCCGGGACGGTCGGGGGACTCGTGGCGTGGGACTCAGGGTTCCCCATGGGGAGGCCCCCAGGCTCAGGCCCCTGGCAACGGAAGGCTGAGCAAGCAGGACCGGGCCCGGGCCCGGCTTTCGGGGCTGTCCCGGCCCCAGCTGCCAGCGCCAGGGAGGGGACCCCCGGAGGCTGAGGAGCGGGAGGCGTCGGCCGCCCCGGGGCCCGCCTCCCGGAGATCCTCCCGGCGGTGCCGGAACGCGACGACCCGCGATCCCGGACAGGGCCACGGGGGGGCCGCCCTGCGGCCCTGTGGTGCCCGAAGTGTGTTCGCCGGGCGTTTTCCGTCCAATTCTCACGAGCGTTCTGCCCAAATCGGGATCGATTTGGGCAGAACGCTCGTGAGAATTGTCCGGCGTTGGGCAGCCCTGGTCAGCGCCCAGTTCCGCGTGGAGCAGGGCCCTTTCTCGCTCGGGGCATATCGCGGCCACCCGGAAAACGAGCAGCGACGATGGGGCGCGGCCGGCAGCCGCGGCGCCGGGGAGTTTTCCCCGAGCAGAGTGCATGGAGGCGCCGTGGCCGGGCGTCCGCCTCCGCCGTGGCTTGCGGCCGGGGCGCCCCTGGAGGGGGCTGGCCTCTGTGGGGAAACGGACTGGTCTCTGACTCCGCGGCTAGGACGAAGCCGCGAAAGGTGCCGTTGTCGCCGGGACGGTCGGGGGACTCGTGGCGCGGGACTCAGGGTTCCCCATGGGGAGGCCCCCAGGCTCAGGCCCCTGGCAACGGAAGGCTGAGCAAGCAGGCCCGGGCCCGGGCCCGGCTTTCGGGGCTGGCCCGGCCCCAGCTGCCGGCGCCAGGGAGGGGACCCCCGGAGGCTGAGGAGCGGGAGGCGTCGGCCGCCCCGGGGCCCGCCTCCCGGAGCTCCTCCCGGCGTTGCCGGAACGCGACGACACGCGATCCTGGACAGGGCCCCGGGGGGGCCGCCCTGCGGCCCTGTGGTGCCCGAAGTGTGTTCGCCGGGCGTTTTCCGGCCAATTCTCACGAGCGTTCTGCCCAAATCGGGATCGATTTGGGCAGAACGCTCGTGAAAATTGGCCGGCGTTGGGCAGCCCTGGTCAGCGCCCAGTTCCGCATGGAGCAGGGCCCTTTCTCGCTCGGGGCATGTCGCGGCCACCCGGAAAACGAGCCGCGACGATGGGGCGCGGCCGGCAGCCACGGCGCCGGGGAGTATTCCCCGAGCAGAGTGCATGAAGGCGCCGTGGCCGGGCGTCCGCCTCCGACGTAGCGGGCGGCCGGGGCGCCCCTGGAGGGGGCTGGCCTCTGTGGGGAAACGGACTGGTCTCTGACTCCGCGGCTAGGACGAAGCCGCGAAGGGTGCCGTTGTCGCCGGGACGGTCGGGGGACTCGTGGCGCGGGACTCAGGGTTCCCCATGGGGAGGCCCCCAGGCTCAGGCCCCTGGCAACGGAAGGCTGAGCAAGCAGGCCCGGGCCCGGGCCCGGGTTTCGGGGCTGGCCCGGCCCCAGCTGCCGGCGCCAGGGAGGGGACCCCCGGAGGCTGAGGATCAGGAGGCGTCGGCCGCCACGGGGCCCGCCTCCCGGAGCTCCTCCCGGCGGTGCCGGAACGCGATGACCCGCGATCCCGGACTGGGCCCCGGGGGGGCCGCCCTGCGGCCCTGTGGTGCCCGAAGTGTGTTCGCCGGGCGTTTTCCGGCCAATTCTCACGAGCGTTCTGCCCAAATCGGGATCGATTTGGGCAGAACGCTCGTGAGAATTGGCCGGCTTTGGGCAGCCCTGGTCAGCGCCCAGTTCCGCGTGGAGCAGGGCCCTTTCTCGCTCGGGGCATGTCGCGGCCACCCGGAAAACGAGCCGCGACGATGGGGCGCGGCCGGCAGCCGCGGCGCCGGGGAGTTTTCCCCGAGCAGAGTGCATGCAGGCGCCGTGGCCGGGCGTCCGCCTCCGCCGTGGCGGGCGGCCGAGGCGCCCCTGGAGGGGGCTGGCCTCTGTGGGGAAACGGACTGGTCTCTGACACCGCGGCTAGGACGACGCCGCGAAAAGTGCCGTTGTCGCCGGGACGGTCGGGGGACTCGTGGCGCGGGACTCAGGGTTCCCCATGTGGAGGCCCCCAGGCTCAGGCCCCTGGCAACGGAAGGCTGAGCAAGCAGGCCCGGGCCCGGGCCCGGCTTTCGGGGCTGGCCCGGCCCCAGCTGCCGGCGCCAGGGAGGGGACCCCCGGAGGCTGAGGAGCGGGAGGCGTCGGCCGCCCCGGGGCCCGCCTCCCGGAGCTCCTCCCGGCGGTGCCGGAACGCGACGACCCGCGATCCCGGACAGGGCCCCGGGTGGGCCGCCTTGCGGCCCTGTGGTGCCCGAAGTGTGTTCGCCGGGCGTTTTCCGGCCAATTCTCACGAGCGTTCTGCCCAAATCGGGATCGATTTGGGCAGAACGCTCGTGAGAATTGGCCGGCGTTGGGCAGCCCTGGTCAGCGCCCAGTTCCGCGTGGAGCAGGGCCCTTTCTCGCTCGGGGCATGCCGCGGCCACCCGGAAAACGAGCCGCGACGATGGTGCGCGGCCGGCAGCCGCGGCGCCGGGGAGTTTTCCCCGAGCAGAGTGCATGCAGGCGCCGTGGCCGGGCGTCCGCCTCCGCCGTGGCGGGCGGCCGGGGCGCCCCTGGAGGGGGCTGGCCTCTGTGGGGAAACGGACTGGTCTCTGACTCCGCGGCTAGGACGAAGCCGCGAAAGGTGCCGTTGTCGCCGGGACGGTCGGGGGACTCGTGGCGTGGGACTCAGGGTTCCCCATGGGGAGGCCCCCAGGCTCAGGCCCCTGGCAACGGAAGGCTGAGCAAGCAGGCCCGGGCCCGGGCCCGGCTTTCGGGGCTGGCCCGGCCCCAGCTGCCAGCGCCAGGGAGGGGACCCTCGGAGGCTGAGGAGCGGGAGGCGTCGGCCGCCCCGGGGCCCGCCTCCCGGAGATCCTCCCGGCGGTGCCGGAACGCGACGACCCGCGATCCCGGACAGGGCCCCGGGGGGGCCGCCCTGCGGCCCTGTGGTGCCCGAAGTGTGTTCGCCGGGCGTTTTCCGTCCAATTCTCACGAGCGTTCTGCCCAAATCGGGATCGATTTGGGCAGAACGCTCGTGAGAATTGTCCGGCGTTGGGCAGCCCTGGTCAGCGCCCAGTTCCGCGTGGAGCAGGGCCCTTTCTCGCTCGGGGCATATCGCGGCCACCCGGAAAACGAGCAGCGACGATGGGGCGCGGCCGGCAGCCGCGGCGCCGGGGAGTTTTCCCCGAGCAGAGTGCATGCAGGCGCCGTGGCCGGGCGTCCGCCTCCGCCGTGGCGGGCGGCCGGGGCGCCCCTGGAGGGGGCTGGCCTCTGTGGGGAAACGGACTGGTCTCTGACTCCGCGGCTAGGACGAAGCCGCGAAAGGTGCCGTTGTCGCCGGGACGGTCGGGGGACTCGTGGCGCGGGACTCAGGGTTCCCCATGGGGAGGCCCCCAGGCTCAGGCCCCTGGCAACGGAAGGCTGAGCAAGCAGGCCCGGGCCCGGGCCCGGCTTTCGGGGCTGGCCCGGCCCCAGGTGCCGGCGCCAGGGAGGGGACCCCCGGAGGCTGAGGAGCGGGAGGCGTCGGCTGCCCCGGGGCCCGCCTCCCGGAGCTCCTCCCGGCGGTGCCGGAACGCGACGACACGCGATCCCGGACAGGGCCCCGGGGGGGCCGCCCTGCGGCCCTGTGGTGCCCGAAGTGTGTTCGCCAGGCGTTTTCCGGGCAATTCTCACGAGCGTTCTGCCCAAATCGGGATCGATTTGGGCAGAACGCTCGTGAGAATTGGCCGGCGTTGGGCAGCCCTGGTCAGCGCCCAGTTCCGCGTAGAGCAGGGCCCTTTCTCGCTCGGGGCATGTCGCGGCCACCCGGAAAACGAGCCGCGACGATGGGGCGCGGCCGGCAGCCACGGCGCCGGGGAGTATTCCCCGAGCAGAGTGCATGAAGGCGCCGTGGCCGGGCGTACGCCTCCGCCGTAGCGGGCGGCCGGGGCGCCCCTGGAGGGGGCTGGCCTCTGTGGGGAAACGGACTGGTCTCTGACACCGCGGCTAGGACGAACCCGCGAAGGGTGCCGTTGTCGCCGGGACGGTCGGGGGACTCGTGGCGCGGGACTCAGGGTTCCCCATGGGGAGGCCCCCAGGCTCAGGCCCCTGGCAACGGAAGGCTGAGCAAGCAGGCCCGGGCCCGGGTTTCGGGGCTGGCCCGGCCCCAGCTGCCGGCGCCAGGGAGGGGACACCCGGAGGCTGAGGATCGGGAGGCGTCGGCCGCCACGGGGCCCGCCTCCCGGAGCTCCTCCCGGCGGTGCCGGAACGCGATGACCCGCGATCCCGGACTGGGCCCCGGGGGGGCCGCCCTGCGGCCCTGTGGTGCCCGAAGTGTGTTGGCCGGGCGTTTTCCGGCCAATTCTCACGAGCGTTCTGCCCAAATCGGGATCGATTTGGGCAGAACGCTCGTGAGAATTGGCCGGCGTTGGGCAGCCCTGGTCAGCGCCCAGTTCCGCGTAGAGCAGGGCCCTTTCTCGCTCGGGGCATGTCGCGGCCACCCGGAAAACGAGCCGCGACGATGGGGCGCGGCCGGCAGCCGCGGCGCCGGGGAGTTTTCCCCGAGCAGAGTGCATGCAGGCGCCGTGGCCGGGCGTCCGCCTCCGCCGTGGCGGGCGGCCGGGACGCCCCTGGAGGGGGCTGGCCTCTGTGGGGAAACGGACTGGTCTCTGACACCGCGGCTAGGACGACGCCGCGAAAAGTGCCGTTGTCGCCGGGACGGTCGGGGGACTCGTGGCGCGGGACTCAGGGTTCCCCATGGGGAGGCCCCCAGGCTCAGGCCCCTGGCAACGGAAGGCTGAGCAAGCAGGCCCGGGCCCGGGCCCGGCTTTCGGGGCTGCCCCGGCCCCAGCTGCCGGCGCCAGGGAGGGGACCCCCGGAGGCTGAGGAGCGGGAGGCGTCGGCCGCCCCGGGGCCCGCCTCCCGGAGCTCCTCCCGGCGGTGCCGGAACGCGACGACCCGCGATCCCGGACAGGGCCCCGGGGGGGCCGCCCTGCGGCCCTGTGGTGCCCGAAGTGTGTTCGCCGGGCGTTTTCCGGCCAATTCTCACAAGCGTTCTGCCCAAATCGGGATCGATTTGGGCAGAACGCTCGTGAGAATTGGCCGGCGTTGGGCAGCCCTGGTCAGCGCCCAGTTCCGCGTGGAGCAGGGCCCTTTCTCGCTCGGGGCATGCCGCGGCCACCCGGAAAACGAGCCGCGACGATGGGGCGCGGCCGGCAGCCGCGGCGCCGGGGAGTTTTCCCCGAGCAGAGTGCATGCAGGCGCCGTGGCCGGGCGTCCGCCTCCGCCGTGGCGGGCGGCCGGGGCGCCCCTGGAGGGGGCTGGCCTCTGTGGGGAAACGGACTGGTCTCTGACTCCGCGGCTAGGACGAAGCCGCGAAAGGTGCCGTTGTCGCCGGGACGGTCGGGGGACTCGTGGCGTGGGACTCAGGGTTCCCCATGGGGAGGCCCCCAGGCTCAGGCCCCTGGCAACGGAAGGCTGAGCAAGCAGGCCCGGGCCCGGGCCTGGCTTTCGGGGCTGGCCCGGCCCCAGCTGCCAGCGCCAGGGAGGGGACCCTCGGAGGCTGAGGAGCGGGAGGCGTCGGCCGCCCCGGGGCCCGCCTCCCGGAGATCCTCCCGGCGGTGCCGGAACGCGACGACCCGCGATCCCGGACAGGGCCCCGGGGGGGCCGCCCTGCGGCCCTGTGGTGCCCGAAGTGTGTTCGCCGGGCGTTTTCCGTCCAATTCTCACGAGCGTTCTGCCCAAATCGGGATCGATTTGGGCAGAACGCTCGTGAGAATTGTCCGGCGTTGGGCAGCCCTGGTCAGCGCCCAGTTCCGCGTGGAGCAGGGCCCTTTCTCGCTCGGGGCATATCGCGGCCACCCGGAAAACGAGCAGCGACGATGGGGCGCGGCCGGCAGCCGCGGCGCCGGGGAGTTTTCCCCGAGCAGAGTGCATGGAGGCGCCGTGGCCGGGCGTCCGCCTCCGCCGTGGCTTGCGGCCGGGGTGCCCCTGGAGGGGGCTGGCCTCTGTGGGGAAACGGACTGGTCTCTGACTCCGCGGCTAGGACGAAGCCGCGAAAGGTGCCGTTGTCGCCGGGACGGTCGGGGGACTCGTGGCGCGGGACTCAGGGTTCCCCATGGGGAGGCCCCCAGGCTCAGGCCCCTGGCAACGGAAGGCTGAGCAAGCAGGCCCGGGCCCGGGCCCGGCTTTCGGGGCTGGCCCGGCCCCAGGTGCCGGCGCCAGGGAGGGGACCCCCGGAGGCTGAGGAGCGGGAGGCGTCGGCTGCCCCGGGGCCCGCCTCCCGGAGCTCCTCCCGGCGGTGCCGGAACGCGACGACCCGCGATCCCGGACAGGGCCCCGGGGGGGCCGCCCTGCGGCCCTGTGGTGCCCGAAGTGTGTTCGCCAGGCGTTTTCCGGCCAATTCTCACGAGCGTTCTGCCCAAATCGGGATCGATTTGGGCAGAACGCTCGTGAGAATTGGCCGGCGTTGGGCAGCCCTGGTCAGCGCCCAGTTCCGCGTAGAGCAGGGCCCTTTCTCGCTCGGGGCATGTCGCGGCCACCCGGAAAACGAGCCGCGACGATGGGGCGCGGCCGGCAGCCACGGCGCCGGGGAGTATTCCCCGAGCAGAGTGCATGAAGGCGCCGTGGCCGGGCGTACGCCTCCGCCGTAGCGGGCGGCCGGGGCGCCCCTGGAGGGGGCTGGCCTCTGTGGGGAAACGGACTGGTCTCTGACTCCGCGGCTAGGACGAAGCCGCGAAAGGTGCCGTTGTCGCCGGGACGGTCGGGGGACTCGTGGCGCGGGACTCAGGGTTCCCCATGGGGAGGGCCCCAGGGTCCGGCCCCTGGCAACGGAAGGCTGAGCAAGCAGGCCCGGGCCCGGGCCCGGCTTTCGGGGCTGGCCCGGCCCCAGCTGCCGGCGCCAGGGAGGGGACCCCGGAGGCTGAGGAGCGGGAGGCGTCGGCCGCCCCGGGGCCCGCCTCCCGGAGCTCCTCCCGGCGGTGCCGGAACGCGACGACCCGCGATCCCGGACAGGGCCCCGGGGGGGCCGCCCTGCGGCCCTGTGGTGCCCGAAGTGTGTTCGCCGGGCGTTTTCCGGCCAATTCTCACGAGCGTTCTGCCCAAATCAGGATCGATTTGGGCAGAACGCTCGTGAGAATTGGCCGGCGTTGGGCAGCCCTGGTCAGCGCCCAGTTCCGCGTGGAGCAGGGCCCTTTCTCGCTCGGGGCATGTCGCGGCCACCCGGAAAACGAGCCGTGACGATGGGGCGCGGCCGGCAGCCGCGGCGCCGGGGAGTTTTCCCCGAGCAGAGTTCATGGAGGCGCCGTGGCTGGGCGTCCGCCTCCGCCGTGGCGGGCGGCCGGGGCGCCCCTGGAGGGGGCTGGCCTCTGTGGGAAACGGACTGTCTCAGACTCCGCGGCTAGGACGAAGCCGCGAAAGGTGCCGTTGTCGCCGGGACGGTAGGGGGACTCGTGGGGCGGGACTCAGGGTTCCCCATGGTGAGGCCCCCAGGCTCAGGCCCCTGGCAACGGAAGGCCGAGCAAGCAGGCCCGGGCCTGGGCCCGGCATTCGGGGCTGGCCCGGCCCCAGCTGTCGGCGCCAGGGAGGAGACCCCCGGAGTCTGAGGAGCGGGAGGCGTCGGCCTCCCCAGGGCACGCCTCCCGGAGCTCCTCCCGGCGGTGCCGGAACGCGACGACCCGCGACCCCGGACAGGGCCCCGGGGGTGCCGCCCTGCGGCCCTGTGGTGCCCGAAGTGTGTTCGCCGGGCGTTTTCCGGCCAATTCTCACGAGCGTTCTGCCCAAATCGGGATCGATTTGGGCAGAACGCTCGTGAGAGTTGGCCGGCGTTGGGCAGCCCTGGTCAGCGCCCAGTTCCGCGTGGAGCAGGGCCCTTTCTCGCTCGGGGCATGTCGCGGCCACCCGGAAAACGAGCCGCGACGATGGGGCGCGGCCGGCAGCCGCGGCGCCGGGGAGTTTTCCCCGAGCAGAGTGCATGCGGGCGCCGTGGCCGGGCGTCCGCCTCCGCCGTGGCGGGCGGTCGGGGCGCCCCTGGAGGGGGCTGGCCTCTGTGGGGAAACGGACTGGTCTCTGACTCCGCGGCTAGGACGAAGCCGCGAAAGGTGCCGTTGTCGCCGGGACGGTCGGGGGACTCGTGGCGTGGGACTCAGGGTTCCCCATGGGGAGGCCCCCAGGCTCAGGCCCCTGGCAACGGAAGGCTGAGCAAGCAGGCCCGGGCCCGGGCCCGGCTTTCGGGGCTGGCCCGGCCCCAGCTGCCGGCGCCAGGGAGGGGACCCCCGGAGGCTGAGGAGCGGGAGGCGTCGGCCGCCCCGGGGCCCGCCTCCCGGAGCTCCTCCCGGCGGTGCCGGAACGCGACGACCCGTGATCCCGGACAGGGCCCCGGGGGGGCCGCCCTGCGGCCCTGTGGTGCCCGAAGTGTGTTCGCCGGGCGTTTTCCGGCCAATTCTCACGAGCGTTCTGCCCAAATCGGGATCGATTTGGGCAGAACGCTCGTGAGAATTGGCCGGCGTTGGGCAGCCCTGGTCAGCGCCCAGTTCCGCGTGGAGCAGGGCCCTTTCTCGCTCGGGGCATGCCGCGGCCACCCGGAAAACGAGCCGCGACGATGGGGCGCGGCCGGCAGCCGCGGCGCCGGGGAGTTTTCCCCGAGCAGAGTGCATGCAGGCGCCGTGGCCGGGCGTCCGCCTCCGCCGTGGCGGGCGGCCGGGGCGCCCCTGGAGGGGGCTGGCCTCTGTGGGGAAACGGACTGGTCTCTGACTCCGCGGCTAGGACGAAGCCGCGAAAGGTGCCGTTGTCGCCGGGACGGTCGGGGGACTCGTGGCGCGGGACTCAGGGTTCCCCATGGGGAGGCCCCCAGGCTCAGGCCCCTGGCAACGGAAGGCTGAGCAAGCAGGCCCGGGCCCGGGTCCGGCTTTCGGGGCTGGCCCGGCCCCAGCTGCCGGCGCCAGGGAGGGGACCCCCGGAGGCTGAGGAGCGGGAGGCGTCTGCCGCCCCGGGGCCCGCCTTCCGGTGCTCCTCCCAGTGGTGCCGGAACGCGACGACCCGCGATCCCAGACAGGGCCCCTGGGGGCAGCCCTGCGGCCCTGTGGTGCCCGAAGTGTGTTCGCTGGGCGTTTTCCGGCCAATTCTCACGAGCGTTCTGCCCAAATCGGGATCGATTTGGGCAGAACGCTCGTGAGAATTGTCCGGCGTTGGGCAGCCCTGGTCAGCGCCCAGTGCCGCGTGGAGCAGGGCCCTTTCTCGCTCGGGGCATGTCGCGGCCACCCGGAAAACGAGCCGCGACAAAGGGGCGCGGCCGGGAGCCGCGGTGCCAGGGAGTTTTCCCCGAGCAGAGTGCATGCAGGCGCCGTGGCCGGGCGTCCGCCTCCGCAATGGCGGGCGGCCGGGGCGCCCCTGGAGGGGGCTGGCCTCTGTGGGGAAACGGACTGGTCTCTGACTCCTCGGCTAGGACGAAGCTGTGAATGGTGCCATTGTCGCCGGGACGGTAGGGGGACTCGTGGCGCGGGACTCAGGGTTCCCCATGGGGAGGCCCCCAGGCTCAGGCCCCTGGCAACGGAAGGCTGAGCAAGCAGGCCCGGGCCCGGGTCCGGCTTTCGGGGCTGGCCCGGCCCCAGCTGCCGGCGCCAGGGAGGGGACCCCCGGAGGTTGAGGAGCGGGAGGCGTCGGCCGCCCCGGGGCCCGCCTCCCGGAGCTCCTCCCGGCGGTGCCGGAACGCGACGACCCGCGATCCCGGACAGGGACGCGGGGGGGCCGCCCTGCGGCCCTGTGGTGCCCGAAGTGTGTTCGCCGGGCGTTTTCCGGCCAATTCTCACGAGCGTTCTGCCCAAATCGGGATCGATTTGGGCAGAACGCTCATGAGAATTGGTCGGCGTTGGGCAGCCCTGGTCAGCGCCCAGTTCCGCGTGGAGCAGGGCCCGTTCTCGCTCGGGGCATGGCGCGGTCACCCGGAAAACGAGCCGCGACGATGGGGCGCGGCCGGCAGCCGCGGCGCCGGGGAGTTTTCCCCGAGCAGAGTGCATGGAGGCGCCGTGGCCGGGCGTCCGCCTC
The DNA here is from genome assembly GCF_922984935.1 of Meles meles. Classification (NCBI taxonomy): domain Eukaryota; kingdom Metazoa; phylum Chordata; class Mammalia; order Carnivora; family Mustelidae; genus Meles; species Meles meles. Next base: position 562,713 of record NC_060086.1, on the reverse strand, counting down.
CGCCGTGGCGGGCGGCCGGGTGCCCCTGGAGGGGGCTGGCCTCTGTGGGGAAACGGACTGGTCTCTGACTCCGCGGCTAGGACGAAGCCGCGAAAGGTGCCGTTGTCGCCGGGACGGTCGGGGGACTCGTGGCGCGGGACTCAGGGTTTCCCATGGGGAGGCCCCCAGGCTCAGGCCCCTGGCAACGGAGGGCTGAGCAAGCAGGCCCGGGCCCGGGCCCGGCTTTCGGGGCTGGCCCGGCCCCAGCTGCCGGCGCCAGGGAGGGGACCCCCGGAGACTGAGGAGCGGGAGGCGTCGGCCGCCCCGGGGCCCGCCTCCCGGAGCTCCTCCCGGCGGTGCCGGAACGCGACGACCCGCGATCCCGGACAGGGCCCCGGGGGGGCAGCCCTGCGGCCCTGTGGTGCCCGAAGTGTGTTCGCCGGGCGTTTTCCGGCCAATTCTCACGAGCGTTCTGCCCAAATCGGGATCGATTTGGGCAGAACGCTCGTGAGAATTGGCCGGCGTTGGGCAGCCCTGGTCAGCGCCCAGTTCCGCGTGGAGCAGGGCCCGTTCTCGCTCGGGGCATGGCGCGGCCACCCGGAAAACGAGCCGCGACGATGGGGCGCGGCCGGCAGCCGCGGCGCCGGGGAGTTTTCCCCGAGCAGAGTGCATGGAGGCGCCGTGGCCGGGCGTCCGCCTCCGCCGTGGCGGGCGGCCGGGTCCCCTGGATGGGGCTGGCCTCTGTGGGGAAACGGACTGGTCTCTGACTCCGCGGCTAGGACGAAGCCGCGAAAGGTACCGTTGTCGCCGGGACGGTCGGGGGACTCGTGGCGCGGGACTCAGGGTTCCCCATGGGGAGGCCCCCAGGCTCAGGACCCTGGCAACGGAAGGCTGAGCAAGCAGGCCCGTTCCTGGGCTCGGGCCCGGATTTCGGGGCTGGCCCGGCCCCAGCTGCCGGCGCCAGGGAGGGGACCCCCGGAGGCTGAGGAGCGGGAGGCGTCGGCCGCCCCGGGGCCCGCCTCCCGGAGCTCCTCCCGGCGGTGCCGGATCGCGACCACACGCGATCCCGGACAGGGCCCCGGGGGGGCAGCCCTGCGGCCCTGTGGTGCCCGAAGTGTGTTCGCCGGGCGTTTTCCGGCCAATTCTCACGAGCGTTCTGCCCAAATCGGGATCGATTTGGGCAGAACGCTCGTGAGAATTGGCCGGCGTTGGGCAGCCCTGGTCAGCGCCCAGTTCCGCGTGGAGCAGGGCCCGTTCTCGCTCGGGGCATGGCGCGGCCACCCGGAAAACGAGCCGCGACGATGGGGCGCGGCCGGCAGCCGCGGCGCCGGGGAGTTTTCCCCGAGCAGAGTGCATGGAGGCGCCGTGGCCGGGCGTCCGCCTCCGCCGTGGCGGGCGGCCGGGTGCCCCTGGAGGGGGCTGGCCTCTGTGGGGAAACGGACTGGTCTCTGACTCCGCGGCTAGGACGAAGCCGCGAAAGGTGCCGTTGTCGCCGGGACGGTCGGGGGACTCGTGGCGCGGGACTCAGGGTTTCCCATGGGGAGGCCCCCAGGCTCAGGCCCCTGGCAACGGAGGGCTGAGCAAGCAGGCCCGGGCCCGGGCCCGGCTTTCGGGGCTGGCCCGGCCCCAGCTGCCGGCGCCAGGGAGGGGACCCCCGGAGACTGAGGAGCGGGAGGCGTCGGCCGCCCCGGGGCCCGCCTCCCGGAGCTCCTCCCGGCGGTGCCGGAACGCGACGACCCGCGATCCCGGACAGGGCCCCGGGGGGGCAGCCCTGCGGCCCTGTGGTGCCCGAAGTGTGTTCGCCGGGCGTTTTCCGGCCAATTCTCACGAGCGTTCTGCCCAAATCGGGATCGATTTGGGCAGAACGCTCGTGAGAATTGGCCGGCGTTGGGCAGCCCTGGTCAGCGCCCAGTTCCGCGTGGAGCAGGGCCCGTTCTCGCTCGGGGCATGGCGCGGCCACCCGGAAAACGAGCCGCGACGATGGGGCGCGGCCGGCAGCCGCGGCGCCGGGGAGTTTTCCCCGAGCAGAGTGCATGGAGGCGCCGTGGCCGGGCGTCCGCCTCCGCCGTGGCGGGCGGCCGGGTCCCCTGGATGGGGCTGGCCTCTGTGGGGAAACGGACTGGTCTCTGACTCCGCGGCTAGGACGAAGCCGCGAAAGGTACCGTTGTCGCCGGGACGGTCGGGGGACTCGTGGCGCGGGACTCAGGGTTCCCCATGGGGAGGCCCCCAGGCTCAGGACCCTGGCAACGGAAGGCTGAGCAAGCAGGCCCGTTCCCGGGCTCGGGCCCGGATTTCGGGGCTGGCCCGGCCCCAGCTGCCGGCGCCAGGGAGGGGACCCCCGGAGGCTGAGGAGCGGGAGGCGTCGGCCGCCCCGGGGCCCGCCTCCCGGAGCTCCTCCCGGCGGTGCCGGATCGCGACCACACGCGATCCCGGACAGGGCCCCGGGGGGGCAGCCCTGCGGCCCTGTGGTGCCCGAAGTGTGTTCGCCGGGCGTTTTCCGGCCAATTCTCACGAGCGTTCTGCCCAAATCGGGATCGATTTGGGCAGAACGCTCGTGAGAATTGGCCGGCGTTGGGCAGCCCTGGTCAGCGCCCAGTTCCGCGTGGAGCAGGGCCCGTTCTCGCTCGGGGCATGGCGCGGCCACCCGGAAAACGAGCCGCGACGATGGGGCGCGGCCGGCAGCCGCGGCGCCGGGGAGTTTTCCCCGAGCAGAGTGCATGGAGGCGCCGTGGCCGGGCGTCCGCCTCTGCCGTGGTGGGCGGCCGGGGCGCCCCTGGAGGGGGCTGGCCTCTGTGGGGAAACGGACTGGTCTCTGACTCCGCGGCTAGGACGAAGCCGCGAAAGGTGCCGTTGTCGCCGGGACGGTCGGGGGACTCGTGGCGCGGGACTCAGGGTTCCCCATGGGGAGGCCCCAGGCTCAGGCCCCTGGCAACGGAAGGCTGAGCAAGCAGGCCCGGGCCCGGGCCCGGCTTTCGGGGCTGGCCCGGCCCCAGCTGCCGGCGCCAGGGAGGGGACCCCCGGAGGCTGAGGAGCGGGAGGCGTCGGCCGCCCCGGGGCCCGCCAACCCGGAACTCCTCCCGGCGGTGCCGGAACGCGACGACCCGCGATCCCGGACAGGGCCGCGGGGGGGCCGCCCTGCGGCCCTGTGTTGCCCGAAGTGTGTTCGCCGGGCTTTTTCCGGCCAATTCTCACGAGCGTTCTGCCCAAATCGGGATCGATTTTGGAAGAACGCTCGTGAGAATTGGCCGGCGTTGGGCAGCCCTGGTCAGCGCCCAGTTCCGCGTGGAGCAGGGCCCGTTCTCACTCGGGGCATGGCGCGGCCACCCGGAAAACGAGCCGCGACGATGGGGCGCGGCCGGGAGCCGCGGCGCCGGGGAGTTTTTCCCGAGCAGAGTGCATGGAGGCGCCGTGGCCGGGCGTCCGCCTCCGCCGTGGCGGGCGGCCGGGGCGCCCCTGGAGGGGGCTGGCCTCTGTGGGGAAACGGACTGGTCTCTGACTCCGCGGCTAGGACGAAGCCGCGAAAGGTGCCGTTGTCGCCGGGACGGTCGGGGGACTCGTGGCGCGGGACTCAGGGTTCCCCATGGGGAGGCCCCCAGGCTCAGGCCCCTGGCAACGGAAGGCTGAGCAAGCAGGCCCGGGCCCGGGCCCGGCTTTCGGGGCTGGCCCGGCCCCAGCTGCCGGAGCCAGGGAGGGGACCCCCGGAGGCAGAGGAGCGGGAGGCGTCGGCCGCCCCGGGGCCCGCCTCCCGGAGCTCCTCCCGGCGGTGCCGGAACGCGACGACCCGCGATCCTGGACAGGGCCCCGGGGGGGCAGCCCTGCGGCCCTGTGGTGCCCGAAGTGTGTTCGCCGGGCGTTTTCCGGCCAATTCTCACGAGCGTTCTGCCCAAATCGGGATCGATTTGGGCAGAACGCTCGTGAGAATTGGCCGGCGTTGGGCAGCCCTGGTCAGCGCCCAGTTCCGCGTGGAGCAGGGCCCGTTCTCGCTCGGGGCATGGCGCGGCCACCCGGAAAACGAGCCGCGACGATGGGGCGCGGCCGGCAGCCGCGGCGCCGGGGAGTTTTCCCCGAGCAGAGTGCATGGAGGCGCCGTGGCCGGGCGTCCGCCTCAGCCGTGGCGGGCGGCCGTGGCGCCCCTGGAGGGGGCTGGCCTCTGTGGGGAAACGGACTGGTCTCTGACTCCGCGGCTAGGACGAAGCCGCGAAAGGTGCCGTTGTCGCCGGGACGGTCGGGGGACTCGTGGCGCGGGACTCAGGGTTCCCCATGGGGAGGCCCCAGGCTCAGGCCCCTGGCAACGGAAGGCTGAGCAAGCAGGCCCGGGCCCGGGCCCGGCTTTCGGGGCTGGCCCGGCCCCAGCTGCCGGAGCCAGGGAGGGGACCCCCGGAGGCAGAGGAGCGGGAGGCGTCGGCCGCCCCGGGGCCCGCCTCCCGGAGCTCCTCCCGGCGGTGCCGGAACGCGACGACCCGCGATCCCGGACAGGGCCCCGGGGGGGCCGCCCTGCGGCCCTGTGGTGCCCGAAGTGTGTTCGCCGGGCGTTTTCCGGCCAATTCTCACGAGCGTTCTGCCCAAATCGGGATCGATTTGGGCAGAACGCTCGTGAGAATTGGCCGGCGTTGGGCAGCCCTGGTCAGCGCCCAGTTCCGCGTGGAGCAGGGCCCTTTCTCGCTCGGGGCATGCCGCGGCCACCCGGAAAACGAGCCGCGACGATGGGGCGCGGCCGGCAGCCGCGGCGCCGGGGAGTTTTCCCCGAGCAGAGTGCATGGAGGCGCCGTGGCCGGGCGTCCGCCTCCGCCGTGGCGGGCGGCCGGGGCGCCCCTGGAGGGGGCTGGCCTCTGTGGGGAAACGGACTGGTCTCTGACTCCGCGGCTAGGACGAAGCCGCGAAAGGTGCCGTTGTCGCCGGGACGGTCGGGGGACTCGTGGCGCGGGACTCAGGGTTCCCCATGGGGAGGCCCCCAGGCTCAGGCCCCTGGCAACGGAAGGCTGAGCAAGCAGACCCGGGCCCGGGTCCGGCTTTCGGGGCTGGCCCGGCCCCAGCTGCCGGCGCCAGGGAGGGGACCCCCGGAGGCTGAGGAGCGGGAGGCGTCGGCCGCCCCGGGGCCCGCCTCCCGGAGCTCCACCCGGCGGTGCCGGATCGCGACGACCCGCGATCCCGGACAGGGCCCCGGGGGGGCAGCCCTGCGGCCCTGTGGTGCCCGAAGTGTGTTCGCCGGGCGTTTTCCGGCCAATTCTCACGAGCGTTCTGCCCAAATCGGGATCGATTTGGGCAGAACGCTCGTGAGAATTGGCCGGCGTTGGGCAGCCCTGGTCAGCGCCCAGTTCCGCGTGGAGCAGGGCCCGTTCTCGCTCGGGGCATGGCGCGGCCACCCGGAAAACGAGCCGCGACGATGGGGCGCGGCCGGCAGCCGCGGCGCCGGGGAGTTTTCCCCGAGCAGAGTGCATGGAGGCGCCATGGCCGGGCGTCCGCCTATGCCGTGGCGGGCGGCCGGGGCGCCCCTGGAGGGGGCTGGCCTCTGTGGGGAAACGGACTGGTCTCTGACTCCGCGGCTAGGACGAAGCCGCGAAAGGTGCCGTTGTCGCCGGGACGGTCGGGGGACTCGTGGCGCGGGACTCAGGTTTTCCCCATGGGGAGGCCCCCAGGCTCAGGCCCCTGGCAACGGAAGGCTGAGCAAGCAGGCCCGGGCCCGGGCCCGGCTTTCGGGGCTGGCCCGGCCCCAGCTGCCGGAGCCAGGGAGGGGACCCCCGGAGGCAGAGTAGCGGGAGGCGTCGGCCGCCCCGGGGCCCGCCTCCCGGAGCTCCTCCCGGCGGTGCCGGAACGCGACGACCCGCGATCCCGGACAGGGCCCCGGGGGGGCCGCCCTGCGGCCCTGTGGTGCCCGAAGTGTGTTCGCCGGGTGTTTTCCGGCCAATTCTCACGAGCGTTCTGCCCAAATCGGGATCGATTTGGGCAGAACGCTCGTGAGAATTGGCCGGCGTTGGGCAGCCCTGGTCAGCGCCCAGTTCCGCGTGGAGCAGGGCCCTTTCTCGCTCGGGGCATGTCGCGGCCACCCGGAAAACGAGCCGCGACGATGGGGCGCGGCCGGCAGCCGCGGCGCCGGGGAGTTTTCCCCGAGCAGAGTGCATGGAGGCGCCGTGGCCGGGCGTCCGCCTCCGCCGTGGCGGGCGACCGGGGCGCCCCTGGAGGGGGCTGGCCTCTGTGGGGAAACGGACTGGTCTCTGACTCCGCGGCTAGGACGAAGCCGCGAAAGGTGCCGTTGTCGCCGGGACGGTCGGGGGACTCGTGGCGCGGGACTCAGGGTTCCCCATGGGGAGGCCCCCAGGCTCAGGCCCCTGGCAACGGAAGGCTGAGCAAGCAGGCCCGGGCCCGGGTCCGGCTTTCGGGGCTGGCCCGGCCCCAGCTGCCGGCGCCAGGGAGGGGACCCCCGGAGGCTGAGGAGCGGGAGGCGTCGGCCGCCCCGGGGCCCGCCTCCCGGTGCTCCTCCCGGTGGTGCCGGAACGCGACGACCCGCGATCCCAGACAGGGCCCCTGGGGGGCCGCCCTGCGGCCCTGTGGTGCCCGAAGTGTGTTCGCCGGGCGTTTTCCGGCCAATTCTCACGAGCGTTCTGCCCAAATCGGGATCGATTTGGGCAGAACGCTCGTGAGAATTGGCCGGCGTTGGGCAGCCCTGGTCAGCGCCCAGGGCCGCGTGGAGCAGGGCCCTTTCTCGCTCGGGGCATGTCGCGGCCACCCGGAGAACGAGCCGCGACAAAGGGGCGCGGCCGGGAGCTGCGGTGCCGGGGAGTTTTCCCCGAGCAGAGTGCATGCAGGCGCCGTGGCCGGGCGTCCGCCTCCGCCATGGCGGGCGGCCGGGGCGCCCCTGGAGGGGGCTGGCCTCTGTGGGGAAACGGACTGGTCTCTGACTCCTCGGCTAGGACGAAGCCGTGAATGGTGCCGTTGTCGCCGGGACGGTTGGGGACTCGTGGCGCGGGACTCAGGGTTCCCCATGGGGAGGCCCCCAGGCTCAGGCCCCTGGCAACGGAAGGCTGAGCAAGCAGGCCCGGGCCCGGGTCCGGCTTTCGGGGCTGGCCCGGCCCCAGCTGCCGGCGCCAGGGAGGGGACCCCCGGAGGCTGAGGAGCGGGAGGCGTCGGCCGCCCCGGGGCCCGCCTCCCGGAGCTCCTCCCGGCGGTGCCGGAACGCGACGACCCGCGATCCCGGACAGGGCCGCGGGGGGGCCGCCCTGCGGCCCTGTGGTGCCCGAAGTGTGTTCGCCGGGCGTTTTCCGGCCAATTCTCACGACCGTTCTGCCCAAATCGATCCCGATTTGGCTCATGAGAATTGGCCGGCGTTGGGCAGCCCTGGTCAGCGCCCAGTTCCGCGTGGAGCAGGGCCCGTTCTCGCTCGGGGCATGGCGCGGTCACCCGGAAAACGAGCCGCGACGATGGGGCGCGGCCGGCAGCCGCGGCGCCGGGGAGTTTTCCCCGAGCAGAGTGCATGGAGGCGCCATGGCCGGGCGTCCGCCTCCGCCGTGGCGGGCGGCCGGGGCGCCCCTGGAGGGGGCTGGCCTCTGTGGGGAAACGGACTGGTCTCTGACTCCGCGGCTAGGACGAAGCCGCGAAAGGTGCCGTTGTCGCCGGGACGGTCGGGGGACTCGTGGCGCGGGACTCAGGGTTTCCCCATGGGGAGGCCCCCAGGCTCAGGCCCCTGGCAACGGAAGGCTGAGCAAGCAGGCCCGGGACCGGGCCCGGCTTTCGGGGCTGGCCCGGCCCCAGCTGCCGGAGCCAGGGAGGGGACCCCCGGAGGCAGAGGAGCGGGAGGCGTCGGCCGCCCCGGGGCCCGCCTCCCGGAGCTCCTCCCGGCGGTGCCGGAACGCGACGACTCGCGATCCCGGACAGGGCCCCAGGGGGGCCGCCCTGCGGCCCTGTGGTGCCCGAAGTGTGTTCGCCGGGCGTTTTCCGGCCAATTCTTACGAGCGTTCTGCCCAAATCGGGATCGATTTGGGCAGAACGCTCGTGAGAATTGGCCGGCGTTGGGCAGCCCTGGTCAGCGCCCAGTTCCGCGTGGAGCAGGGCCCTTTCTCGCTCGGGGCATGTCGCGGCCACCCGGAAAACGAGCCGCGACGATGGGGCGCGGCCGGCAGCCGCGTCGCCGGGGAGTTTTCCCCGAGCAGAGTGCATGGAGGCGCCGTGGCCGGGCGTCCGCCTCCGCCGTGGCGGGCGGCCGGGGCGCCCCTGGAGGGGGCTGGCCTCTGTGGGGAAACGGACTGGTCTCTGACTCCGCGGCTAGGACGAAGCCGCGAAAGGTGCCGTTGTCGCCGGGACGGTCGGGGGAATCGTGGCGCGGGACTCAGGGTTCCCCATGGGGAGGCCCCCAGGCTCAGGCCCCTGGCAACGGAAGGCTGAGCAAGCAGGCCCGGGCCCTGGCCCGGCTTTCGGGCCTGGCCCGGCCCCAGCTGCCGGAGCCAGGGAGGGGACCCCCGGAGGCAGAGGAGCGGGAGGCGTCGGCCGCCCCGGGGCCCGCCTCCCGGAGCTCCTCCCGGCGGTGCCGGTGCGACGACCCGCGATCCCGGACAGGGCCCCGGGGGGGCCGCCCTGCGGCCCTGTGGTGCCCGAAGTGTGTTCGCCGGGCGTTTTCCGGCCAATTCTCACGAGCGTTCTGCCCAAATCGGGATCGATTTGGGCAGAACGCTCGTGAGAATTGGCCGGCGTTGGGCAGCCCTGGTCAGCGCCCAGTGCCGCGTGGAGCAGGGCCCTTTCTCGCTCGGGGCATGTCGCGACCACCCGGAAAACGAGCCGCGACGATGGGGCGCGGCCGGCAGCCGCGGCGCCGGGGAGTTTTCCCCGAGCAGAGTGCATGGAGGCGCCGTGGCCGGGCGTCCGCCTCCGCCGTGGCGGGCGGCCGGGGGCCCCTGGAGGGGGCTGGCCTCTGTGGGAAACGGACTGGTCTCAGACTCCGCGGCTAGGACGAAGCCGCGAAAGGTGCCGTTGTCGCCGGGACGGTCGGGGGACTCGTGGCGCGGGACTCAGGGTTCCCCATGGGGAGGCCCCCAGGCTCAGGCCCCTGGCAACGGAAGGCTGAGCAAGCAGGCCCGGGCCCGGGCCCGGCTTTCGGGGCTGGCCCGGCCCCAGCTGCCGGCGCCAGGGAGGAGACCCCCGGAGTCTGAGGAGCGGGAGGCGTCGGCCTCCCCGGGGCACGCCTCCCGGAGCTCCTCCCGGCGGTGCCGGAACGCGACGACCTGCGATCCCGGACCGGGCCCCGGGGGTGCCGCCCTGCGGCCCTGTCTTGCCCGAAGTGTGTTTGCCGGGCGTTTTCCGGGCAATTCTCACGAGCGTTCTGCCCAAATCGATTTGGGCAGAACGCTCGTGAGAATTGGCCAGCGTTGGGCAGCCCTGGTCAGCGCCCAGTTCCGCGAGGAGCCGTGCCCTTTCTCGCTCGGGGCATGTCGCGGCCACCCGGAAAACGAGCCGCGACGATGGGGCGCGGCCGGCAGCCGCGGCGCCGGGGAGTTTTCCCCGAGCAGAGTGCATGGAGGCGCCGTGGCCGGGCGTCCGCCTCCGCCGTGGCGGGCGGCCGGGGCGCCCCTGGAGGGGGCTGGCCTCTGAGGGGAAACGGACTGGTCTCTGACTCCGCGGCTAGGACGAAGCCGCGAAAGGTGCCGTTGTCGCCGGGACGGTCGGGGGACTCGTGGCGCGGGACTCAGGGTTCCCCATGGGGAGGCCCCCAGGCTCAGGCCCCTGGCAACGGAAGGCTGAGCAAGCAGGCCCGGGCCCGGGCCCGGATTTCGGGGCTGGCCCCGCCCCAGCTGCCGGCGCCAGGGAGGGGACCCCCGGAGGCTGAGGAGCGGGAGGCGTCGGCCGCCCCGGGTCCCGCCTCCCGGATCTCCTCCCGGCGGTGCCGGAACGCGACGACCCGCGATCCCGGACAGGGCCCCGGGGGGGCCGCCCTGCGGCCGTGTGGTGCCCGAAGTGTGTTCGCCGGGCGTTTTCCGGCCAATTCTCACGAGCGTTCTGCCCAAATCGGGATCGATTTGGGCAGAACGCTCGTGAGAATTGGCCGGCGTTGGGCAGCCCTGGTCAGCGCCCAGTTCCGCGTGGAGCAGGGCCCTTTCTCGCTCGGGGCATGTCGCGGCCACCCGGAAAACGAGCCGCGACGATGGGGCGCGGCCGGCAGCCGCGGCGCCGGGTAGTTTTCCCCGAGCAGAGTGCATGGAGGCGCCGTGGCCGGGCGTCCGCCTCCCCCGTGGTGGGCGGCCGGGGCGCCCCTGGAGGGGGCTGGCCTCTGTGGGAAACGGACTGGTCTCAGACTCCGCGGCTAGGACGAAGCCGCGAAAGGTGCCGTTGTCGCCGGGACGGTCGGGGGACTCGTGGCGCGGGACTCAGGGTTCCCCATGGGGAGGCCCCCAGGCTCAGGCCCCTGGCAATGGAAGGCTGAGCAAGCAGGCCCGGGCCCGGGCCCGGCTTTCGGGGCTGGCCCGGCCCCAGCTGCCGGCGCCAGGGAGGGAACCCCCGGAGGCTGAGGAGCGGGAGGCGTCGGGCTCCCTGGGGCACGCCTCCCGGAGCTCCTCCTGGTGGTGCCCGAATGCGACGACCCGCGATGCCGGACAGGGCCCCGGGGGGCGGCCCTCCGGCCCTGTGGTGCCCGAAGTGTGTTCGCCGGGCGTTTTCCGGCCAATTCTCACGAGCGTTCTGCCCAAATCGGGATCGATTTGGGCAGAATGCTCGTGAGAATTGGCCGGCATTGGGCAGCCCTGGTCAGCGCCCAGTTCCGCGTGGAGCAGGGCACTTTCTCGCTCAGGGCATGTCGCGGCCACACGGAAAACGAGCCGTGACGATGGGGCGCGGCCAGCGGCCCCGGTGCCGGGGTGCTTTCCCCGAGCAGAGTTGATGGAGGAGCCGTGGCGGGGCGTCCGCCTCTGCCGTGGCGGGCGTCCGTGGCGCCCATGGAGGGGGCTGGCTTCCGTGGGGGAACGGATGGATCCCTCACTCCACGGCTGGGACGAAGCCGCGAAAGGTGCCGTTGTCGCCGGGACGGTCGGGGGACTCGTGGCGCGGGACGCAGGGTTCCCCGTGGGGAGGCCCCCAGGCTCAGGCCCCTGGCAACGTGAGGCTGAGCAAGAAGGCCCGGGCCCGGGCCCGGCTTTCGGGGCCGGCCCGGCCCCAGCTGCCGGCGCCAGGGAGGGGACCCCCGGAGGCTGAGTAGAGGGAGGCGTCGGCCTCCCCGGGGCCTGCCTCCCGGAGCTCCTCCTGGCGGTGCCGGAACGCGGCGACACGCGATCCCGGACAGGGCCCCGGGGGGGGCGGCCCTGTGGCCCTGTGGTGCCCGAAGTGTGTTCGCCGGGCGTTTTCCGGCCAATTCTCACGAGCGTTCTGCCCAAATCGGGATCGATTTGGGCAGAACGCTCGTGAGAATTGGCCGGCGTTGGGCAGCCCTGGTCAGCGCCCAGTTCCGCGTGGAGCAGGGCCCTTTCTCGCTCGGGGCATGTCGCGGGCACCCGGAAAACGAGCCGTGACGATGGGGCGCGGCCGGCGGCCCCGGCGCCGGGGTGCTTTCCCCGAGCAGAGTTGATGGAGGCGCCGTGGCCGGGCGTCCGCCTCCGCCGTGGCGGGGGTCCGGGGCGCCCATGGAGGGGGCTGGCCTCCGTGGGGGAACGGATGGATCCCTCACTCCATGGCTGGGACGAAGCCGCGAAAGGTGCCGTTGTCACCGGGACGGTCGGGGGACTCGTGGCGCGGGACGCAGGGTTCCCCGTGGGGAGGCCCCCAGGCTCAGGCCCCTGGCAACGGGAGGCTGAGCAAGTAGGCCCGGGCCCGGGCTCGGTTTTTGGGGCCGGCTCGGCCCCAGCTGCTGGCGCCGGGGAGGGGACCCCCGGAGGCTGAGGAGCGGGAGGCGTCGGCCTCCCCAGGGCCTGCCTCCCAGGGCTCCTCCTGGCGGTGCTGGAACGCGGCGACACGAGATCCCGGACAGGGCCCCGGGGGGGCGGCCCTGCGGCCCTGTGGTGCCCGAAGTGTGTTCGCCGGGCGTTTTCCGGCCAATTCTCACGAGCGTTCTGCCCAAATCGGGATCGATTTGGGCAGAACGCTCGTGAGAATTGGCCTGCGTTGGGCAGCCCTGGTCAGCGCCCATTTCCGCGTGGAGCAGGGCCCCATCTCGCTCGGGGCATGTCGCAGGCACCCGGAAAACGAGCCGTGACGATGGGGCGCGGCCGGCGGCCCCGGCGCCGGTGTGCTTTCCCCGAGTAGAGTTGATGGAGGCGCCGTGGCCGGGCGTCCGCCTCCGCCGTGGCGGGCGTCCGGGACGCCCATGGAGGGGGCTGGCCTCCGTGGGGGAACGGATGGATCCCTCACTCCACGGCTGGGACGAAGCCGCGAAAGGTGCCGTTGTCGCCGGGGCGGTCGGGGGACTCGTGGCGCGGGACGCAGGTTTCCCCGTGGGGAGGCCCCCAGGCTCAGGCCCCTGGAAACGGGAGGCTGAGCAAGCAGGCCCGGGCCCGGGCCCGGCTTTCGTGGCCGGCCCGGCCCCAGTTGCCAGCGCCAGGGAGGGGACCCCCGGAGGCTGAGGAGCGGGAGGCGTCGGCCTCCCCGGGGCCTGCCTCCCGGAGCTCCTCCTGGCGGTGCCGGAACGCGGCGACATGCGATCCCGGACAGGGCCCCGGGGGGGCGGCCCTGCGGCCCTGTGGTGCCCGAAGTGTGTTCGCCGGGCGTTTTCCGGCCAATTCTCAAGAGTGTTCTGCCCAAATCGGGATCGATTTGGGCAGAACGCTCGTGAGAATTGGCCGGCGTTGGGCAGCCCTTGTCAGCGCCCAGTTCCGCGTGGAGCAGGGCCCTTTCTCGCTCGGGGCATGTCGCGGGCACCCGGAAAACGAGCCGTGACGATGGGGCGCGGCCGGCGGCCCCGGCGCCGGGGTGCTTTCCCCGAGCAGAGTTGATGGAGGCGCCGTGGCCGGGCGTCCGCCTCCGCCGTGGCGGGGGTCCGGGGCGCCCATGGAGGGGGCTGGCCTCCGTGGGGGAACGGATGGATCCCTCACTCCACGGCTGGGACGAAGCCGCGAAAGGTGCCGTTGTCGCCGGGGCGGTCGGGGGACTCGTGGCGCGGGACGCAGTTTTCCCCGTGGGGAGGCCCCCAGGCTCAGGCCCCTGGAAACGGGAGGCTGAGCAAGCAGGCCCGGGCCCGGGCCCGGCTTTCGTGGCAGGCCCGGCCCCAGTTGCCAGCGCCAGGGAGGGGACCCCCGGAGGCTGTGGAGCGGGAGGCGTCGGCCTCCCCGGGGCCTGCCTCCCGGAGCTCCTCCTGGCGGTGCCGGAACGCGACGACCCGCGATCCCGGACAGGGCCCCGGGGGGGCGGCCCTGCGGCCCTGTGGTGCCCGAAGTGTGTTCGCCGGGCGTTTTCCGGCCAATTCTCAAGAGTGTTCTGCCCAAATCGGGATCGATTTGGGCAGAACGCTCGTGAGAATTGGCCGGCGTTGGGCAGCCCTGGTCAGCGCCCAGTTCCGCGTGGAGCAGGGCCCTTTCTCGCTCGGGGCATGTCGCGGGCACCCGGAAAACGAGCCGTGACGATGGGGCGCGGCCGGCGGCCCCGGCGCCGGGGTGCTTTCCCCGAGCAGAGTTGATGGAGGCGCCGTGGCCGGGCGTCCGCCTCCGCCGTGGCGGGGGTCCGGGGCGCCCATGGAGGGGGCTGGCCTCCGTGGGGGAACGGATGGATCCCTCACTCCACGGCTGGGACGAAGCCGCGAAAGGTGCCGTTGTCGCCGGGACGGTCGGGGGACTCGTGGCGCGGGACGCAGGGTTCCCCGTGGGGAGGCCCCCAGGCTCAGGCCCCTGGCAACGGGAGGCTGAGCAAGTAGGCCCGGGCCCGGGCCCGGCTTTCGGGGCCGGCTCGGCCCCAGCTGCTGGCGCCGGGGAGGGGACCCCCGGAGGCTGAGGAGCGGGAGGCGTCGGCCTCCCCAGGGCCTGCCTCCCGGAGCTCCTCCTGAAGGTGCCGGAACGCGGCGACACGCGATCCCGGACAGGGCCCCGGGGGGGCGGCCCTGCGGCCCTGTGGTGCCCGAAGTGTGTTCGCCGGGCGTTTTCCGGCCAATTCTCACGAGCGTTCTGCCCAAATCGGGATCGATTTGGGCAGAACGCTCGTGAGAATTGGCCGGCGTTGGGCAGCCCTGGTCAGCGCCCAGTTCCACGTGCAGCAGGGCCCGTTCTCGCTCGGGGCATGTCGCGGCCACCCGGGAAACGAACCGTGAGGTTGGGGCGCGGCCGGCGGCCCCGGCGCCTGGGAGTTTTCCCCTAGCAGAGTTGATGGAGGCGCCGTGGCTGGGCGTCTGCCTCCGCCGTGGCGGACGGCCGGGGCTCCCGTGGAGGGTGCTGGCCACTGTGTGGGAATGGATAGATCTCTCACTCCACGGCTGGGACGAAGTCGCGAAAGGTGCCGTTGTTGCTGGGACGGTCGGGGGACTCGTGGCGCGGGACTCAGGTTTCCCCGTGGGGAGGCCCCCAGGCTCAGGCCCCTGGCAACGGAAGGCTGAGCAAGCAGGCCCGGGCCCGGGCCCGGCTTTCGGGGCTGGCCCGGCCCCAGCTGCCGGCGCCAGGGAGGGGACCCCCGGAGGCTGCGGAGCGGGGGGCGTCGGCCTCCCCGGGGCACGCCTCCCGGAGCTCCTCCTGGCGGTGCCGGTACGCGACGACACGCGATCCCAGACAGGGCCCCGGGGGGGCCGCCATGCGGCCCTGTGGTGCCCGAAGTGTGTTCGCCGGGCGTTTTCCGGCCAATTCTCACGAGCGTTCTGCCCAAATCGGTCCCGATTTGGGCAGAACGCTCGTGAGAATTGGCCGGCTTTCGGCAGCCATTCTGACCGCCCAGTTCCGTGTGGACCAGGGCCCTTTCTCTCTTGGGGCATGTCGCGGCCACCCGGAAAACGAGCCGTGACGATGGGGCGCGGTCGGCGGTCCCGGTGCCGGGGAGTTTTCCCCGAGCAGAGTTAATGGAGGGGCTGTGGCCGGGCGTCCGCCTTCGCCGTGGTAGGCCCCCGGGGCGCCCTTGGAGGGGTCTGGCCTCTGTGGGGGAACAAATTGATCTCTCACTCCTCGGCTGGGGTGCAGCCGCGAAAGGCACCATTGTCTCTGGGACTGTGGCGGACTTGTGGCCCAGGACTCAGGATTCCCGGTGTGAGGCCCTAGGTACAGGCCCCTGGCAATGGAAGTCTGAACAAGCAGGCCTGGGTCCGGGCCCGGATTTCATGGCAGGCCCGGCCCCAGCTGCCACCGCCAAGGTGAGACCCCCAGAATCTGTGGAGAGGGAGGCGTCTGCCTCGCCATCAGGGAGATTCTGATTAAAACTACATTGAGATACCACCTGACACCAGTTAGAATGTCCAAAATTAGGAAGACAGGAAATAACGTTTGTTGGAGAGGATGTCGAGAAAGTGGAACCCTGTTACACTGTTGGTGAGACTGCCATTTAGTGCAGCCACTTTGGAGAACAGTGTGCAGATGACTCAAGAAATTAAAAATAGAGCTTCCCTATGACCCTGCAATTACACTGATGGGTATTTACCCCAAAGATACAGATGGAGTGAAAAGAAGAGCCATCTGTACCCCAATGTTTATTGCAGCAATGGCCACGGTCGCTAAACTGTGGAAAGAACCAAGATGCCCTTCAACGGATGAATGGATAAGGAAGATGTGGTACATATACACAATGGAGTATTATGGCTCCATCAGAAAGGATGAATACCCAACTTTTGTAGCAACATGGAAGGGACTCGAAGAGATTATGCTGAGTGAAATAAGTCAAGCAGAGAGAGTCAAATATCATATGGTCTCCCTTATTTGTGGAGCATAACAAAGAACACGGAGGACATGGGGAGATGGAGAGGAGAGGGAGTTGAGGGAACCTGGAAGGGGAGATGAACCATGAGAGACTATGGACTCTGAAAACAACCTGAGTGTTTTGGAAGGGCGGGGGTTGGGAGGTTGGGGAACCAGGTGGTGGGTAATAGGGAGGGCACGTACTGCATGGAGCACTGGGTGTGGTGCAAAAACAGTGAACACTGTTATGCTGAAAATAAACAAATAAAAAAAAGAAAATTGTACTCTTAGTCCCCGTCATCTATATCACTCATCCCTCCATCCACTTCCACTCTGGTAACCACAGAGTCGGTTTTTGTTTTGTATCTTCTTTCTCCTTTATTTATGTATGTTTGTTTCCTAAATTCCATGGAAGAGTGACATCCAAAGGCCTTTGTCTTTCTCTGATTGACTGATTTCACTTAGGATAGTATTCTCTAGCTCCATCCATGTGTCTGCAAATGGCAAGATTTTTTATGGCTGAGTAATTTCGCACTGTGTGTGTGTGTGTGTGTGTGTATACATTTATCATCTCATTTATCAAGTTATCAAGAAATACTTGGATTGTTTTCATATTGTAATATTGTAATTAATGTTGCAAGAAACATAGGGGCACAAGTATCCTTTTGAGTTACTGTTCTCATATCCGTCGGGTAATCACCCGGTAGTGTGATTGCTGGATTATAAGGTAGTTCTAATATTTAACGTTTTGAGGAACAGTGATACTGTTTTCCACAGGGACTGCAGCAGCTAGCATTCCCACCACAGTGCAAGAGGGTTCCCTTTTACCCACATCCTCCCAACATTTGTTTTCTTGTGCTGGTGCTGTTAGCCATTCTGATAGTATGAGGTAATATCTCATGGACCTTTTCATTTGGATTTTCCTGTTGATGGCTGATGTGAACATCTTCTCACGTGACTGTTGGCCATCTGTATGTCTTCTTTGGAGCAATGTCTGTTCATGTCTTCTGTCTATTTTTTAATTGGATTTTTTGTTTTTTGGTTGTTGCGTTGTATCAGTTCTACATATTTTGGACACTACCCCTTTATTGCACATGATATTTGCAAACATCTTCTCCTATTAAGTACGTTGTATTCTATTTATTACATTTTCATTGCTGTTCTGCTGTGCGGTAAGTTTTTATATTGATGGAGCTCTAGTAGTTTATTTTTGCTTTTGTTTCCTTTGCCTTAGGAGGCATGTCTATTAAATGTATGGTTCATGTCAGAGAAGTTACTGTCTGTGCCCTCTTGTAGGATTTTTATGATTTAAGGTCTCACATTGAGGTCTTGAAACTGTTTTCAGTTTATTTGTCCATATGGTGTAAGAAAGCAGTCTAATTTCATTGTTTTGTGCATAGCTGTTCAGTTTTCCCAACACCATTTGTTGTAGAAACTGTCCTTTTCCCTTTTAATAGTTTTGCCTGTTTTGCAGAAGATTAATTGGGCACGTGATTGTGGGCTGATGTCTGAGCTTCTATTCCGTTTCCTTGGTCACTGTGTGTATTTTTTTATTTTTGCCAGTCCCATACTGTGAGGATGAATGCAGCTTTGTAGTATAATTTGAAATATGGAATTGTGACGCCTCCAGCTTTGTTTTTCTTCATAACATTGTGCTGGTTGTTCAGTATCTTTTGTGATTCCATACAAAGTGTTAGGGTAGTTTATTTGAGTTCTTTCATTTTTTATTTGAATTCAATGAGCCAACTTATCATACATCATTATTTTCAGATGTAGTGTTAAATAACATATCAGATGTGTATTGCATCACGTGCCCTCCTTAATGCCCATCACCCCAGTTACCCCCCCACCCCCCATCCAGCAACCCTCAGTTGGTTGCTATAGTTAAGAGTCTATCATGGTTTTTTCCCCATCTCTGATGACTTCCCATTCTGTTTCCCCTTCCTTTGCCTACGGTTCTCTGCCCTGTTTCTGATATTTCACATATGAGTGAAACCCTATGATAATTGTGTTTCTTTCATGGACATATTTTACTCAGCATAATATCTTCCAGACCCATCCAGGTTGATGTGATCGTAAGTATTCATCCTTTCTGATGGCTGAGGAATATTCCATTGAATATATGAACCACATCGTCTTTATCCATTCCTCTGTCCATAGATATCTGGGTTCTTTCCATAGTTTATCTAGAGTGGATATTGTTGCGATGAACACTGGGGTGCAGGTGCCAGTTCTTTCCCCTACATCTCTATTTTTGTGGTAAAAGCCCTGTAGTGAAATTGCTGTGTTTTAGGGTAACTTTACTTTTAACTTCTTGAGGAAACCCCGTACTGTTTTCCAGAGTGGATATAACAGTCTGCATTCCAACCAGGAGTGTAGGAGGGTTCTCCATTCTCTGCATCCTCACCAATATTTGTGGTTTCATGTCCTGTTAACTTTAGACATTCTGCCTGGTGTGATAGGACACCTCAATGTGGTTTAGATTTGCATTTCCCAGAAGCCATGTGATATAGAACATTTATGTATATATCTGTGGGTCACATGCATGTCATCATTGGAGAAATATCTGTTCATATTTTCGCCCATGTCTAGACCTTCCGTTGGATTAAGGCCCAGAAGCCTAGAAGATACAATCAGCCAGAACTGTGGAGATTTTCACAAGGTCTGAGATACAATGGAGATTTAGGGTGTGTATCAAGCTCAGGGATTGTCTTCAGAGGGTGGATGGAAGTGTAGGTTCACTGACATTGTCTCAGGTTTGCATTCAGATGTCTCATGCTCTGAATCCAGTCTGGAGTAAAAAAAGGAGTTTCCTTTTGTGTGGCGGGCTGATCCTCTGGTTTTGCTAAAGTGTTCCCAATACCCGGGGCTTGGGATCCAGGCCTCTACAGATGGACCTCTCAGAACTCCAAATAGGGTTAGGGTTAGGACCTAGGAAAATGGAAGGTCTGAATTGCCAACCGTGTGGTGAGCATCCTGGAGGGCTGAGTTGAGGACATGGGTCAGGGTGAGTGTCCGGCTCAGGGTTTCAATCCATGAGCCCTTGAATGTGGGAGTTCACTGGGATGGAAACAGATGGGCCTTCATATTTATACTGACCTATATACTTACTGGAGTCCATTATGGAAAGATTTCCATCTGGGTGTGAGGCTGAGTCCTGTGGTATTGCTCAGTCATCCCCAAATCCTAGGGCTTTGGAGCCCACCCTTAGGGGACGGAGACATGAGAACCCAAGCTAGGGATAGAGTTAGGGCCAAAGGACATTGCAGGCCCAAACAGCTGACAGTGTGTGTGGTTCCTAGAGGCTGGAATGAAGGATGAGTGTTCTGGTTCTGGTCAGGCACAGGGTTTGTGACCTAGAGGCCACTGAAATTGGGGGTTTGCTGGTATAGGCTCAGATGGGCAGGCATTTTATCCTGCTTTGAATACTTTCTAGAGGTCTACATGGCACGCTTTCCTCCTGTGTGTTAGGATGAGTCCTGTGGTATGGCTAAGGTGACCCCAGTCCGTGGGGTAGGGAGCCAGACCCCTAGGAATTGAATGCTCAGAACACAAACTAAGCTTCAGTTAGGGGTTAGGAGCATGGCAGGCCCAATCTGATGGTGGTGTGGCAAGCTATCCAGAGGGCTGAGTACAGAGGGATGGATAGAGTAAGTGTCAGGTTCAGGTTTGTGTCCAGCTGCTGACTCTGGGTGAACTCAGTGGTGCGTGGCAGATTTCTCCTGCTCAGAATACTTTGCAGAGTCCCAAATGGTATGGTTTCCTTCTGGGTGGCAGGCAGAGATCTCAAATATTGCTCAGGGGTCCCCATCCGTGGGACTTGGGTGCCAGTCCTCTGGGGACAGAGCATGAAACCCCAACCTAGGGTTGGGGCTAGGTCCCAGCAACATGACAGGCCTGATTTGCTGGTGCTGTGCAGAGCTCTCACGGGGACTGAGTAGAGAACATGGGTCAGTCTGAGTCAGGCTCCGGGTTGGTGGCCATGGGGGGAAAGGCAGATTTCTCCTGCTCTCAGTCCTTGGCAGAGTTCCAATTCTACTGTTTCCTTCTGGGTTGAAGACAGAGTCCTCTGGCATTTCTCAGGGGTCCCACATATGTGGGGCTTTGGTACCTGTATTCTTGGGACACAAGACAGAAAATGTACCTAAGTTTTGGTTAGGGCTGAGGGTCATGTCAGTCTCAATAGGCCACCCTGAGAGGAGTGACCTGGGGAGCAGAGTTGAGGACGTGGGTCAGTGTGAGTGTTAAGATCCAGGTGTGAACGGGGGGTGCTGAAAGTGGGATAGCCTCAGGGGGCCAAGAAATATTCTGGTATAGTTCAGGTGTAACCCATCAGCGGAGCTTTGGTGTCAATCATCAGAGGACAGAAGACTGAAAACACAACCTAGGGCTTGGAAAAGAGCACAGGGGCATGGCTGGCCTGATCTGCTGGTGCCGAGGCTAGATGTCTGGGGTACTGAGTTGAGGGCCATGGTCAGGTGGTGCATTACGATCTGGGTTTGTGCCTGGGGGGTGGCCGAAGGTGGAGGTGGCTTCAGGGAGCATGAAGATTTCTCCCATTCCGATGGTTCTGTGCAGCTCCAAACAGAACGGTTTCCACCCGGGTGGCAGACAGAGCACTGGGTTGTGGCTCAGGGGTCCAAATATGGAGGAATTGGGGGACCAGCCTCTGGGGATGAAGACCGAAAATGCAACCTAGGCTTAAGGTTAGGGTCAGGGGCATGGCAGGCCCAATTTGCTGGCACTGAGAAGGGATCCCAGGGGGATGAATTGAGGGCAGAGGTCCGGTGGCATGAGAGGGTCCAGGTTTGTGGTCAGGGGACCGCTGAAGGAGGGGGTTGTGCTCAGGGAGGCATGCAGTTTCTCCCACTCTGAGTGTTCTACTCAGTTTCAAATGGCACGGTTTCCTCCTGGGTGGTAGGCAGGCTGAGTGCCAGCCTCCACATTTGTGCCCCAATGGTGCGCAGAGGGTGGGGGATAGCCTCGGGTGAACCGTGCAGGTTTCTCCCGGTCTGAGGATTCGACACAGCTCCAAACAGCATGGTTTCCTCCTGCATGGTGGACAGAGTCCTGAGGTGTCACTCAGGATTCTTTAATCTTGGGGTCTTGGGGTCAGGACTCTTGGGGATGATACCTGAAAACCAAAATTAGGGATAGGGTTAAGGCCTAGGGCCATGGTAGACCTGATATGCCAGTGCAGAGGCAGGTGCCCTGGTGCGCTGAGTTGAGCTCGGGTGTCAGACGGGGCCTTAGCCTCTAGGTGTGTGTCCAGACGTTCGCATAACCTGGGGGTGACTTCAGGGGTGCATGGAAGTTTCTCCAGCTCTGAGGGTTCAGCGCAGCTCCAAACAGCACAGCGGTGCCCTGCGTGGCAGGCAGATTCCCAGCATGAGTATCAGGCATCCTCAATCCTTGTGACGCAGTATGTGGTCTATTCTGGAGAAGGTTCCATGTGCACTTGAGAAGAATGTGTATTCTGTTGTTTTAGGGTGGAATGTTCTGTATATGTCTATGAGGTCCATCTGGTCCAATGTTTCATTCAATGCTCTTATTACTTTTTTAATTTTCTGCTTCGATGATCTGTCTATTTTTGAGAGAGGCGTATGAAGATCTCCTACTATTATTGTATTCATATCAATATGACTCTTTATCTTGATTAATAGTTTTCTTATGGAATTGGGTGCTCCCATATTGGGGGCATAGATATTCACAATTGTTAGATCATCTTGGCGGATAGTCCCTTTAAGAATTATGGAGTGTCCTTCTGTATCTCTGACTACAGTCTTTAGTTTAAAATCTAATTTATCTGATATGAGAATCGCTACCCCCGGCCTTCTTTTGAGGCCCATTGGCATGAAAGATGCTTCTCCATCCATTCACTTTCAGTCTGGGTGTATCCTTAGGTTCAAAATGGGTCTCTTGTAGACAACATATGGATGGGTCCTGTCGTTTTATCCAATCTGCAACCCTGTGTCGTTTTATGGGCGCATTTAGGCCATTCACATTGAGAGTGATTATTGAGAGATAGGTTTTGATTCATGTCATGTTGCCTTTGAAGTCTTTCTGTCTGTAGATTGTTTCTATATTTCTGTTCAATGATATTCTTAGGATTTTTTCTCTTTTATAGGACCCCGCTTAATATTTCCTGCAGTGTCGGCTTGGTGGTTGCATAGTCTTTTAAGCCTTGCCGGTCTTGGAAACTCTTTATCTCTCCATCCATTTTAAATGTCAGTCTTGCCGGATAGAGTATTCTTGGTTGCATGTTCTTCTCATTTAGTACTCTGAATATATTTTGCCAGCCCTTCCTGGCTTGCCAGGTCTCTGTGAAAAGGTCTGACGTTATTCTAATGGGCTTGGATGCCCACTCTCACCACTCTTGTTCAACATAGTATTAGAAGTCCTAGCAACGGCAATCAGACAACAAAGAGAAATAAAAGGTATCCAAATTGGCAAGGAAGAAGTCAAACTCTCTCTCTTCGCAGATGCCATGATTTTTTATATGGAAAACCCCAAAGACTCCACCCCCAAACTACTAGACTCATACAGCAATTCAGTAACATGGCAGGATACAAAGTCAATGTACATAAATCAGTGGCTTTCTTATACACTAACAATGAAAATACAGAAAGGGAAATTAGAGAATCGATTCCATTTACTATAGCACCAAGAACCATAAGATACCTGGGAATAAACCTAACCAAAGAGGTAAAGGACCTGTACTCGAGGAACTACAGAACACTCATGAAAGAAATTGAAGAAGACCCAAAAAGATGGAAGACAATTCCATGCTCTTGGATTGGAAGAATAAACATTGTTAAAATGTTTATACTGCCTAGAGCAGTCTATGCTTTTAATGCCATTCCGATCAAAATTCCACCGGTAGTTTTCAAAGAGCTGGAGCAAATAATACTAAAATTTGTATGGAATCAGAAGAGACCCCGAATTGCTAAGGAAATGTTGAAAAACAAAAACAAAACTGGCGGCATCACGTTACCCGATTTCAAGCTTTACTACAAAGCTGCGATCACCAAGACAGCGTGGCCCTGGCATAAAAACAGACACATAGACCAGTGGAACAGAGTGGAGAGCCCAGATATGGACCCTCAACTCCACGGTGAAATAATCTTCGACAAAACAGGAAAAAATATTCAATGGAAAAAAAGACAGTCTCTTCAATCAATGGTGCTGGGAAAACTGGACAGCTATATGTAGAATAATGAAACTCAACCATTCTCTTACACTCGAAATGGATAAAAGACCTCATCATGAGACAGGAATCCATCAGAATCCTAGAGGAGAACATAGGCAGTAACCTCTTCGATATCAGCCACAGCAACTTCTTTCAAGATATGTCTCCAAAGGCCAAGGAAACAAAAGCGAAAATAAACTTTTGGCACTTCATCAAGATCAAAAGCTTCTGCACAGCAAAGGAAACAGTCCACCAAACAAAAAGGCAACCCACGGAATGGGAGAAGATATTTGCAAATGACAGTACAGACAAAAGGTTGATATCCAGGATCTAGAAAGAACTTCTCAAACTCAACACACACAAAACAGATAATCATATCCAAAAATGGGCAGAAGATATGAACAGACACTTCTCCAACGAAGACATACAAATGGCTATCAGACACATGAAAAAATGTTCATCATCACTAGCCATCAGGGAGATTCAAATTAAAGCCACATTGAGATACCACCTGACACCAGTTAGAATGGCCAAAATTAGCAAGACAGGAAACAACGATTGTTGGAGAGGATGTGGAGAAAGGGGAACCCTCTTACACTGTTGGTGGGAATGCAAGTTGGTGCAGCCACTTTGGAGAACAGTGTGGAGATTCCTCCAGAAATTAAGAATAGAGCTTCCCTATGACCCTGCAATTGCACTGCTGGGTATTTACCCCAAAGATACAGATGTAGTGAAAAGAAGGGCCATCTGTACCCCAATGTTTATTGTAGCAATGGCTATGCTCACCAAACTGTGGAAAGAACCAAGATGCCCTTCAACGGATGAATGGATAAGGAAGACGTGGTACATATACGCAATGGAGTATTATGCCTCCATCAGAAAGGATGAATACCCAACTTTTGTAGCAACATGGACGGGACTGGAAGAAATTATGCTGAACGAAATAAGTCAAGGAGAGAGAGAGTCATGTATCATATGGTCTCACTTATTTGTGGAGCATAGCAAATAACACGGAGGACATAGGGAGATGGAGAGGAGAGGGAGTTGAGAGAAACTGGAAGGGGAGATGAACCATGAGAGACTATGGACTCTGAAAAACAACCAGAGGGTTTTGGAGGGGCAGGGTGGGGTGGGAGTTTGAGGAATCAGGTGGTGGTTAATAGGGAGGGCACGTACTGCATGGAGCACTGGGTGTGATGCCAAAACAATGAACACTGTTATGCTGTAAATAAACAAATAAAAAAAAAATGAGTCTATGGAAGGCCCGGCAGTGCCAGTTCACTCCACTGGAGGGAGTGGTGAGCAGTGGTGTGAGATACCCTGGAAGGCATGGCGATGCTGCTTGCCACCACTGGAGGCAGCGGCGAGCTGCCATGGGAAACACACCTGAAGAGGAGTCAGTGCAGCTTGCTGGCTCTGAAGGCAGGGCGGAGGTGCCCGGTGAGAGACCCTGAAACGTGAGGCACTACAGCTTATTTTTACAGGACGGAGTGGTGAGCTGTATAGTCTCTGTTTCTCCAGGCTCAAGGGTGGTGGTAAGAATTGATGGAGCCTGTCCCCCACTCAGCATTGTGCCCTCTTTCCCCAGGTTTGCTGGTAATGTGCTGTCAGGATGGTTCAGGGGGGTCCTCCCAGTTGGGCTCTGGAGCCAGGGGAACCAAACCCGACTCATGGTGCATTTGGAACCGAGGAGCTGAGTGTTTGTTTGGAAAAGTATGTTTGTTTCTCCAAAAAGGATAAGGGCATTGACCAGCTTGAGAGGGAAGTGAATGACCAGTTAAGAAACAAGCCTGTGTCTCTCCTTCTCCCAGGAATCAGAGCAGGTATGCAGGCTTTAGGTGGGAGACGCCTGCTTATCTGCACCTGACAACCCTTCTTCACTCTGGCTCCATGAGACCTGAAGTTTGGAAGTCAGCGTCTGAGTCAGTCATGCAGCTTGTCCCAGGACGTCAGTGTTCAGAGAAAACAGCAGGCCTGTGGGTCACAATGTCACATCCATGCCAGGATGGCAGGTAAAAATTCCCTTTCACCCCAAATTTCCTGGGCTTTTCTCTTGTCTCCAGTGGAGCTCACAAATGGCACACTGAACCAGCTGTAAGCAATCTCGTGCGGGTGCCAGAGCTCCTGAGTTTCTCTGCAGGGAGCACCTGGCAGGGATCTCATTTTCTCTGTTTATTTCTGGCTTACAAAGGTATTTGGAACATCTCTTTCCTAGGAAATCCCTTGGATTCGAAAGGGAATGTGAGATTGACTTGGTGTGCCTTTTGAACATAGAAAGTATTCCTTCACCGAACAGTGTTTACTCCACTGGGCCTAGACTCTGGTGGAAGGCTGGCATCTAGAGTGAGGTGGCTGTTTGTGGTCAGATAGAGACTTGGATGATGGCTTCTTCTTTGTCCAAGGTGATGTATCCTAATGGATTCGTCTTTGAATCCAAAGAGTTCCAATGAGGGCAGAGGGAAAATTCAAAATGATTCCAAGGAGTCTTGGACAATTTAAAAGGGATGCTTGTCTTCCTAGGTTCAATCAAACAGCTATATATGGTTGGACATGCTGTATTTTCTCTGCAGTTTCATGGGTAGTGAAGTCAGAAGGAGAGTCTTTGGGAATTTCCCTGGATAAAGGCACTCTGTTGGCTTCAAGGGACTTGGTGTCAGGAACCCTGGGCTGAATTTCTGTGGCTGCTTTCCTGATGCTCAGTGAGTCAGGGTTTCCCACAGGTTTTATATTTCCTCCTTAGGAAATTGCTGGCAGGGAATGTTCTGTTTAAAGTGGAACCCTCGGGGGCACCTGTGTGGCTCAGTGGGTTAAGCCACTGCCTTCGGCTCAGGTCATGGTCTCAGGGTCCTGAGATTGAGCCCCGCATTGGGCTCTCTGCTCAGCGGGGAGTCTGCTTCGTCCTCTCTCTCTGCCTGCCTCTCTGCCTACTTGTGACCTCTGTCAAATAAATAAATAAAATCTAAAAAAAAAAAACAAACCCAAAACCGGGACCCTCCTACATTGTTGGTGGGCCTGCGTGTTGTTGCAGCCACTCTTGGAAAGAATACAGTCTGTCCTCCAAAAGCTAAGAACTGAACAACAGTAGGATCCAGCAATTGCCCTCCTAGTTATTTCCCTAAAGGGCACAAAAATGCACATTCAGTGGGGTATAAGCACCGTGATATTTACAGCAGCATTTTCAACCATTGTAAAACAATGGAGGGAGACCAAATGTCCATTCACTGATGAGTGATATATATATATATCACTCGTATATATCATATGTGTGTGTGTGTGTGTATGTGTATTCATTCTCCCACATCTTCTTAATGGAATAGGATCCAGGTTCAAAAAGGATGAAATCTTACCATCTGCAAGGATGTGGATGGATCTACAGTGGATTTAGCTAAGTAAAATCAGTAAGAAAAGACCAATAGCCTATATCTTGACCTCTATGGAATTTCAGAAAGAAAACAGATGAACATAGTGCGGAGAGAAAGGCCAATGAGGAAACAGACTCTAACCTAGAGCAAAATCGAGGGTTGCTAGGGGGCAGGGGTGTGGGGCGAAGGGTTAAGTGGGTGACAGCTATTAGGGAGAGTACTTGTTGTGATGAGCTCTGGGTGTTCTATGCAGGTGAGGAATCACAAAATCCTACCCCTGAAGGAGAGGAATGAACATTGCATGGAAACGAATTGGAATTGAAGTCAATGAAGAAAAGAAGACCATGTTCTACTTCATGAAGACTGAGGTAAAACTGGAATGACTTTTGCACTCCTGTTCTGTAGCTGTTCATTATGAAACACTCTGTGGCAGGATACACTAGTTTCCTATTGCATAAGGAGCCCTCAGAAAGTTGCCATGAAAGATTTAGATCTCAGAGCATGTACATGTTCCATTGATATGTTACTTTCAGTTTGCCCAGGTGCAAAGGTAAGTGGAGAGAAATAGGGCTGAAGAGGAAAGGAGGTATTAAGCATTCAAGAGGTAGCCTTCCCCTTTCTCATGAATGCCTGGGCCAGTGTAAATTGGGAAGAAGGAGGGGGGATCCCAGAGCTTTGCAGCAGACAGGGGAGTTCTAGGTCTGCCTAGAGCTGGTGGTGTCCACGAGCAGAGCTGCGCTAGTGGCATGGCAGGCCCGAACTTCTGGTGTTGAGGTGAGTTCCCCAAGGAGCTGAGTTGAGAATGGGGGTCAGGTGGTGAATCAGGCTCTGGGTTTGTGGCCAGGGGGCTGCAGAATGTGGGGGAGTCCTAATGGGGTCATGCAGGTTTCTCTGGCTCTGAGGGTTCTGCACAGCTCCAAAGGGACAAGTTTCCTGCTGGGTGGCAGGGGGACTCCTACAGTGTGGCTCCAAGTTTACCAATCTAGAGGGCTTGGTGGATAGGCCCCTGGGGAAGGAAGCCTGAAAATGCAACATAGGGTTAAGGGTAATGGGCTGGGCAGGACAGGCCTGATCAGCCGACACAGAGGTGAGATACCCTCAGAATTGAGTTGAGGAAATGCATCCTGCAATGCAGAAGAGTCAGGGTTTCTGGCCAGAGGGACGGCTGATCGTGGGGGTGGCTTTAGAGGGGCATGCTGGTTTCTCCCTCTCTGAGGAAACTTTGGAGCTCCAAATGTCATGGCTTCCCCCTGCATGGCATTCAGGTTTCTGCCTTGTTACAGGGGGTCCTGAATCTGGGGAGTTTGGGGGCCAGGCCTCTTGGGATGGAAGCCCGAAATCAGAAACTAGAGCTACGGTAAGGGCG
Organism: Meles meles; assembly: GCF_922984935.1. NCBI lineage: Eukaryota > Metazoa > Chordata > Mammalia > Carnivora > Mustelidae > Meles > Meles meles. Next base: position 535,053 of record NC_060086.1, on the reverse strand, counting down.
TAGGGGCGTGGCATGCTCAATCTGCTACTGCTGAGGTGGGCTCCCTGGTGGGCTGACTTCAGGGTGGGTATCAGGTGGCATGTCAGACTCAGAGTTTGTGTCCAGGGATGCCACAGAAGCTTTGCGTGACCTCAGGGTTGCATGCAGGTTTCTCCTACCCTGAGGGTTCTGCAGAGCTCCAAATGGCATGGTTTCCTCCTCTGTGGCAGACGCAGTCCTGGGGTGTCACTGAGGAATCCTTAATCTCTACTGGCATGAATCTCGGAGGTGCCCAATCTGGCGGGCTTGGGGGACAGGCCTCTGTTCATGAAAGCCTGTACACCCCACCTCGGTTTATGCTTAGGGCCGAAGGGCATGGCAGGTCCGATGTGCCGGTGCTGATGCGGGCTCCCCTAAGGGTCGAGTTGAGGGCATAGATCTGGCATCGCAGGAGAATCTGGTTTTATGGCCATGGGGGTGACTCATGGTGGGGTGGCATTACGGGGGTTTGCAGGTTTCTCCCCGTCTGAGTGTTCAGTGCAGCTCTAAACCACAAGTTTTCCTCATGAGTGCCAGGTGGAGTCCCGTGGTGGCGCTCAGTAGACCTTAATCTGGGGGGACATGGGAGGCAGGCCCCCTGGGATGGAAGCCTGAAAACCTAAAGAGGGGTTCTGGTAAGGGCCTAGGGGCATGGTGGCCCGATCTGCTTATGTTGAGGTGGGGCGCCCTAGGGTCTGAATTTATGGCATGCGTCCGGCAGCTCAGCAGAATCTGGTTTATGGCCGGGGGGACGGGTGCAGATGATGGGAGTGCCTTTAGAGGGGCAAGTTTCTCCCCCTCTGAGGGTTCAGCACAACTCCAAGGCACAGGTTCCTACTGTGTGGCAAGCGGAGTCCTGAGGTGTATGTCAAGATTCCTTAATCCAGGGGATTTTGTTGCCTGGACCCTCAGCATGGAAGACTGAACACCCAAACTTGTGTTAGGGTTAGGGCCTAGGGGCAATGGCAGGCCCGATCTGCCAGTGCTGAGGCGGGATCCCGTATGGGCTGAGTTGAGGGTATGCATTTGGTGGCGGGATGGAATCCAGCTCTATGGCCAGAGTGGCTGTTGATTATTGGGGTGGCTTTAGGGTGGCATAAAAGTTTCTCCCCATCTGAGGGTTCATTGCAGCTCCAAACCACAAGGTTTCCACTTGTGTGACAGGCTGTGTCCTGTGGTGTTGCTCAGAAGTCCTTAATCTGGGGGGCGTGGGGGCCAGGCCTCTTGGGATGGAAGCCTGAAAATCCAAACTAGGGTTAGGGTTAAGGCTTAGGGACATGGCAGGCCCGATCTGCTGCAATTGAGGTGGTCTCCTGGATAGGCCGAATGGAGGGTGGGAATCAGGCAGGACTTGAGGTCTGTGTTTGTGTTTGTGGGGGCAAAGAAGCTAGTGGTGTTCTTGGGGGCCATGCAGCTTTCTCCTGCTCTGAGGTTCCTGCACAGTTCCAAATGGCACCATTTTGCCCTAGGAGGCTGGAGGAGTGCTGGCGGGAGTCTCAGTCATCCCCAGTCTGATGGGCTTGGGGTACAGACCTCTGGGCACGGAAGGCTGTATACCCCACCTAGGGTTAGGGTTAGGGACTAGGGTCATGGCAGGCCCAATCTGCCGGCGCAGAGATGGGCTCCCCTCAGGGCTGAGTTGAGGGCATGTGTCCGGTAGCTTCATAGAAAACAGCTTTCTGGCCTGGGGTGCCGCAAATTGTGCGGATAGCTTTACGGGGGCTTGAAGGTTTCTCACCCTCTGAGTATTCAGCAGCTCCAAACTGCAAGGTTTCATCCTGCGTGGCTGTTGGAGTGCTGCAATGTCACTCAGGGGTCCTTAATCCAGGGGGCCTGGAGGCTAGGCATCTTGGGATGGAAGCCTGGAAACTCAAACTAAGGGTGAGGTCTTGGGGTGCGACAGGCCCAATCTGCCAGTGCTGAGGCGGACTCCCCGGTGGCCTGAGTTGAGGGTCGGTGATAGGTGGCTCGTGTGAATCTGGGTTTGTGTTCAGGAGGGGCTCAGATGCTGGGGCTTGCCTTGGGGGGCATGAAGTTATCTTTTGCTCTGAGGTCTAAGTAGCTCCAAATGGCACTGTAACAGCATAGGCAGCCTCCAGACTGCCAGAGTGAGTCTCATGCATCCACAATCTGGCGGGTTTGGGGGCTAGGCCTCTGGGTACGGAAGACTGTACACCCAACCTAGGGTTAGGGTTAAGGCCTAGGGGCATGGCAGTTCTGATATGCTGCTGATATGCTGTGTTGAGGCGGGCTCCCTCAGGGCTGAGTGGATGACATGCCTCTGGCGTTGTGGCAGAATCTGGCATTATGTCTGGGGCATTTCCAATGGCGGGTGTGTTTAGGTGCTCATACACCTTTCTTTCTGGAGGGCAGGCAGAGTCCTGTGTTGTGACTTTGGAATCCCCAGTCTGGAGGGTTAGGGTTAGGGATAGAGGTTCGGAGAGTGTTAGGGTTAGTTGTTAGGGTTTAGGGTTAGGGTTAGGAGTTAGGGGATAGGGTTAGAGGTAAGGTTTAGGGTTAGGCTTAGGGTTAGGCATATGTCTTAGGGACAAGGCATGTCAGATCTGCCAACACAGATATGGACTCACCCAAGGGCTGTGTTGAGGGCGGGACTCAGGAGTCTCCTCAGGCCCTGGATTTTTGGACTGGAGGGGTAAAGAAGGTGGGAATCGCCTCTGGGGAGCATGATGGTTTCTACTGCTCCGAGGTTGTTATGTTAGGTTTAGAGGTTAGGGTTAGGTTTTGTGGTTAGGGTTAGTGTTAAGATTAGTGTTAAGGTGGGGCGCCTGTGTGGCTCAGTTGGTTAAAGCCTCTGCCTTCTGCTCAGGTCATGATCTCAGGGTCCTGGGATGGAGCCCCACATCAGGCTCTCTGCTCAGCGGGGAGCTTGCTTCGTCCTCTCTGTGCCTTCTTCTGATCTGTCTCTGTCAAAGAAATGAATAAAATCTTAAAAAAAAATAAAAAGATTAGGGTTAGGGTTATGTCTTAGGGACAAGGCATGTTGGATCTGGTAACACTTATATGGGCTCACCCAAGGGCTGAGTTGAAGGCGGGACTCAGGAGGCTCCTTAGGCCCTGGGTTTTTTTCCTAGAAGGTAAAGATGGTGGGAATGGCCTCAGGGGAGCATGCTGGTTTCTAGGTCTCTGAGAGTGTTAGATAGCACTAAATGAAATGGTTTATTTCATTTATTCTCCTGGCTGAGAGGCTGAGTCCTGCCATCAGTCTGATGATCCTATCCACTGGGATGGAATTGGGTATCAGGCCTCTGGGGTCCAGAGCCTGACCACCTGAGCTAGGGTATTAGGGTTTGGTCCTGGGAGCATGGCAGGCCTGAGGTGCCAGTGCGGACTCAGGCTCTCCGGAGGGCTGAGTTGAGGGTATTGCTCTGGTGGCCCATCAGGCACTGGGCGGTGGTGTGTGGGTCCTCGGAAGGTGTGGGTGTCTTTAGGGGGCATGGAGGTTTCTCCGGCCAGGAGCGTACTGCACAGGGCCATGTGGGCCATTTTCCTTGTGGGTGGCAGCCGGAGTCCAGCATTGCAAATACAGGGTCCCCAGTCTGGACGGCTAGGGAGCCAGGCCTCTGTGGATCGAAGCATAAACACCCATCCTAGCATTATGGTTAAGTCTTTGGGGCATGGTAACCCCGATCTGCCGGTGCTGTGGTGACCCATCCTGATGCCTGAGTTGAGGCTATGTCTGCAGGACATTGAGACTCTGGTTCCCGGTCCTTGGGAGGGTCCAGAAGTGCTTTGGCCTCAGGGAGACTTGCAGGCTTCTCCTGCTCTGTGGCTTCAGCCCATTTCTAAATGGCACGGTTCATGCTGGGATCATGTGGAATTATGGGGTGCAACTCAGGGGTCCCCTATCTGGGGTTTTGAGGACCAGTTGTGGGAGGATGATGCCCGAGCACGAACCTGGGCTAGGGTTAGTATTAGGATTAGGGTTAAGGTTATGTCTTAGGGACAAGGCATGTCGGATATGCAAGCACAGATATCAGCTCACCCAAGGGCTGAGTTGAGGGAGGGACTCAGGAGGCTCCTCGGGCACTGGGGTTTTGGGCTGTACGGGCAAAGATGTTGGAAATCGCCTCAGGGGAGCATACCAGTTTCTACAATTCTCAGGGCATTATATAGCACGAAATGAAAGGTCACCTTCTGGCTGAGAGGGTGAGTCCTGCTGTGAGGGTTAGGTTGTAGGGGCATTGCAGCCCCAATCTGCTGGCGCTGTGGTGGCCCATCCCAATGCTTGAGTTCAGAGCGTGTGTCTGCAGGACCATGAGACTCCTGGTTCTTGGTCCTTGGGGGCGCTGGAAGTGGGGTGGCCTCAGGGAGACATTCAAATTTATCCCGCTCTGTGGGTTCAGCACAATTCTAAACAGCATGGTTTCCTCCTGGTGTCAGGTTCAATGATGGGGTATCGCTCACGGGTCCCCCATCTGGGGCCTTGGGGACCAGGAGTCAGAGTATGGATGCCTGAACACACAACCTGGGCTAGGTTTAGTATTATGGTTAGTGTTAGGCTTAGGGACAGGGCATGTCGGATCTGCTAGCACAGATACGGGCTCACCCAAGGGCTGAGTTGAGGGCAGGACTCAGGAGGCTCCTCAGGCCCTGGGTTCTTGGCCTGGAGGAGCAAAGCTGGTGGGAATGGCCTCAAGGGAGAATGGCTGGTTGCTGCTGCTCTGAGGGTGTGAGAGAACACCAAATGAAAAGGTCTCCTCCTGGCTGAGAACTGAGTCCTGCCGACAGTCTGATGCTCAACCCATGGGAGGAATTGGGTGTCAGGCCTCTGGGTCCAATGCCTGAACACCCACCCTAGTGTTAGGGTTTCGTCCTGGGAGAATGGCAGGCCTGCCAGTGCAGCTCAGGTTCTCCGGAGGGCTGAGTTGAGGGCATTGCTCTGGTGGCCTGTCAGGCTCTGGGTTTGTGGTGTGGCATTTCTTGGAAGGCGTGGCTGGCTTTAGGGGGCATGGAGGTTTCTGTGGCCAGGAGCATACTGCACAGGATCATATGGTCCAGTTTCATCGTGGGTGGCAGCCAGAGTCCTGCATTGGGAATACAGGGTCCCCAGTCTGGAGGGCTAGGGGTCCAGTCCTCAGGGGACAGAAGCCTGACACCCAACCTAGGGTTAGGGTAGGGTTGTAAGGGCATGGCAGCCCCGATCTGATGGCGCTGTGGTGATGCTTCCCAATGCCTGAGTTGAGGGTGTGAGTCTGTAGCACTGTGAGAGTCCTGGTTCCTGGTCCTTGGGTGTGCCAGAAGTGGCAGTGGCCTCTGGGAGGCATGCAGGTTTCTCCCGCTCTGCGGGTTCAACACATTTCTAAAGGGCAGGGTTTCCTCCTGGGATCAGGCGCAATTATGGGGTGAAGCTCAGGGGTCCCCCATCTGGCCGTTTGGGGGACCAGGCTATGGAGGAGGGATGCCTGAACACACAACCTGGGCTCGAGTTAGTATTAAGGTTAGGCTTAGCGTTAAGGTTATGTCTTAGGGAGAAGGCATGTGGGATCTGCCAGCACAGATATTGGCTCACTGAAGGGCTGAGTTGAGGGCAGGGCTCCGGAGGCTTCTCAGGCCCTGGGTTTTTGGCCTGGAGGTGCAAAGATGGCGGGAATGGCCTCAGGGCAGCTTGGCCGGTTCCTAGGGCTCTGAGGGTGTTGGAGAGCACCAAATGGAATCTCCTGCTGGTTGAGAAGCTGAGTCATGCCATCAGTTTGATGCTCCCACCCATGGGTGGAATTGGGTGTCAGGGTTCTAGAACCTGAACACCCAACCTAGGCTTAGGGTTTGGTCCTGGGAGAATGGCAGGCCTGATGTGCCAGCACGGACTCAGGCTCTCTGGAGGGCTGGGCTGAGGGCATTGTTCTGGCGGCCTGTAAGGCTAAGGAATTGTGGTGTGGGGGTGCTCAGAAGATGTGGTTGGCTTTAGGGGTCATGGAGGTTTCTCCGGCAAGGAGCGTTCTGCAAAGGTCCATGTGGTCAAGTTTCATCATGGGTGGCAGCCAGAGTCCTACGTTGGGAATATGGGGTCCCCAGTCTGGAGGGCTAGGGAGCCAGTCCTCTGGGGACTGAAGCCTGAACACCCAACCGCGGGTTAGGTTTAGGTCACAGGGGCATGGCGGCCCGGATCTGCCAGCACAGTGATGACCAATCCCGATGCCTGAGTTGAGGATGTGAGTCTGCAGGACCGTGAGACTCCTCATTCCTGCTCCTCAGGGGCGCCGGTATTGGGGGTAGCGTCAGGGAGGCATTCTGGTTTCTTCTGCTCTGTAGGTTCAGCACATTCCTTTTTTTTTTTCCACTTTCAATATCTATCTATCTATCTATATTATTTGTTTTCAGCGTAACAGTATTCCTTATTTTTGCACCACACCCAGTGCTCCATGCAACACGTGCCCTCCCTAATACCCATCACCTTGTTCTCCCAACCTCCCACTCCCCACCCATTCAAGACCCTCAGGTTCTTTGTCAGAGTCCGTAGTCTCTCATGGTTCACCTCCCCTTCCCATTTCCCACACCTTCCTTCTCCTCTCCATCTCCCCATGTCCTCCTTGTTCTTTGTTATGCTCCACAAATAAGTGAAACCATATGATAATTGACTCTCTCTGCTTGACTTATTTCACTCAGCATAATCTCTTCCACTCCCGTCCATATTGCTACAAAAGTTGGTATTCATCCTTTCTGATGGAGGCATAATACTCCATCTTGTATATGGACCACATCTTCCTTATCCATTCGTCCATTGAAGGGCATCTTGGTTCTTTCCACAGTTTGGCGACCGAGGCCTTTGCTGCTATAAACATTGGGGTACAGATGGCCCTTCTTTTCACTCCATCTGTATCTTTGGGGTAAATACCCAGCAATGCAATTGCAGGGTCATAGGGAAGCTCTCTTTTTAATTTCTGGAGGAATCTCCACACTGTTCTCCAAAGTGGCTGCACCAACTTGCATTCCCACCAACAGTGTAAGAGGGTTCCCCTTTCTCCACATCCTCTCCAACACACGTTGTTTCCTGTCTTGCTAATTGTGGCCTTTCTACCTGGTGTCAGGTGGTATCTCAATGTCGTTTTCATTTGAATCTCCCTGATGGCTAGTGATGATGAACATTTTGTCATGTGTCTGATAGCCATTTGTATGTCTTCGTTGGAGGAGTGTCTGCTCATATCTTCTGCCCATTTTTGGATATGATTATCTGTTTTGTGTGTGTTGAGTTTGAGAAGTTCTTTCTAGATCCTGGATATCAACCTTTTGTCTGAACTGTCATTTACAAATATCTTCTCCCATTCCGTGGGTTGCCTTTTGATTGGTGGACTGTTCCCTTTGCTGTGCAGAAGCTTTTGATCTTGATGAAGTGCCAAAAGTTCATTTTCGCTTTTGTTTCCTTGGCCTTTGGAGACATATCTTGAAAGAAGTTGCTGTGGCTGCTGTCGAAGAGGTTACTGCCTATGTACTCCTCTAGGATTCTGAGAGAATCCTGTCTCACGTTGAGCTCCTTTATTGAGTTCGAGTTTATCATTGTGTATGGTGTAAGAGAATGGTCGAGTTTCATTCTTCTACATATCGCTGTCCAGTTTTCCCAGCACCATTGATTGAGGAGAATGTCTTTTGTTACATTGAATATTTTTCCCTGATTTCTCGATGATTATATCACAATAGAGTTGAGGGTCCGTATCTAATCGGGATCGATGTGGGCAGAGCGCTCATGAAAATTGGCTGGCGTTGGACAACCATGGTGACCGCCTTGTTCCGCGTGGCCCAGGACCCTTTCTCGCTCGGGGGATGTCGCAGCCACCCGAAAACGCGCCGAGACGACGGGGCCCGGCCGGGGGCCTCAGTGCCGGGGAGCTTGCTCCGAGCAGAGTTGATGGAGGGGCTGTGGTCGGGAATTGGTCTCCGCCTTGGAGGGAGGCCGGGGCGCCCGGGAAGGGCTTGGCCTCTCTGGGGGAACAAATGGATCTGTCGCTCCACAGCTGTGTCGCAGCCATGAAAGGGGCCGATGGTGCCAGGACGGTCGGGGACTCGTGGCGCGGGACTCAGGGTTCCCCATGGGGAGGACCGGAGGCTCAGGCCCCTGGCAGCGGAAGGGTGAGGAAGCAGGCCTGGACCGGGCCCGGCTTTCGGGGCTGGCCCGGCCCCAGCTGCCAGCGAAGGGAGGGGACCACCAGAGTCTGAGGAGCGGGAGGCGTCGACTTGCCCATGCCAGACTCACGGAGCTCCTCCTGGAGGTGCCGGAACGCGACGACACACGATCCCGGACAGGGCCCCGGGGGCGCGGCCCTGCGGCCCTGTGATGCCCGAAGTGTGTCCGCCGGGCGTTTTCCGGCCAATTCTCACGAGCGTTCTGCCCAAATCGATCCCGATTTGGGCAGAACGCTCGTGAGAATTGGCCGGCGTTGGGCAGCCCTGGTCAGCACCCAGTTCCGCGTGGAGCAGGGCCCTTTCTAGCTCGGGGCATGTCGGGGCCACCCGGAAAACGAGCCGGGACGATGGGGCGCGGCCGGCGGCCCCGGCGCCGGGGAGTTATCCCCGAGCAGAGTGGATGGAGGCGCTGTGGCCAGGCGTCCGCCTCCGCCGTGGCGGGCGGCCGGGGCGCCTGTGGAGGGGGCTGGCCTCTGTGGGGGAACGGAATGATCTCTCGCGCCCGCCTGGGACGAAGCCGCGAAAGGTGCCGTTGTCGCCGGGACGGTAGGGGGACATGTGGCGCGGGACTCAGGGTTCCCCATGGGGAGAAACCCAGGCTCAGGCCCCTGGCAATGGAAGGCTGAGAAAGCAGGCCCGGCCCCGGCCCGGATTTTGGGGCTAGCCCGGCCCCAGCGGCCAGCGCCAGGGAGGGGACCCTCGGAGGATGAGGAGCGGGAGGCGTCGGCCTCCACGGGGCACGCCTCCCAGAGCTCCTCCTGGAGGTGCCGGACGCGACGACACGCGATCCCGGACAGGGCCCTGGGGGGGCGGCCCTGCGGCCCTGTCGTGCCCGAAGTGTGTTCGCCGGGCGTTTCCCGGCCAATTCTCACGAGCGTTCTGCCCAAATCGGGATCGATTTGTGCAGAACGCTCGTGAGAATTGGCCGGCGTTGGGCAGCCCTGGTCAGCGCCCAGTTCCGCGTGGAGCAGGGCCTTTCTCGCTCGGGTCATTTCGCGGCCACCCGGAAAACGAGCCGCGGCGAGGAGTTTTCCCCGAGCAGAGTGGATGGAGGCGCCGTGGCGTGGGGTCCGCCTCCGGCGTGGCGGGCGGCCGGGGTACCCCTGGAGGGGGCTGGCCTCTGTGGGGGAACGGAGTGATCTCTCACTCCACGGCTGGGACGAAGCCGCGAAAGGTGCCGTTGTCGCCGGGACGGTCGGGGGGACTCGTGGCGCGGGACTCAGGGTTTCCCATGCGGAGGCCCCCAGGCTCAGGCCCCTGGCAACGGAAGGCTGAGCAAGCAGGCCCGGCCCCGGCCCGGCTTTGGGGGCTGGCCCGGCCCCAGGGGCCGGCGCCAGGGAGGGGACCCCCTGAGGGTGAGGAGCGGGAGGCGTCGGCCTCCCCGGAGCCCGCCTCCAGGAGCTCGTCCTGGCGGTGCCGGAACGGGACAACACGCGATCCCGGACAGGGTCCCGTGGGGGCGGCCCTGCGGCCCTGTGGTACCCGAACTGTGTTCGCCGGGCGTTTTCCGGCCAATTCTCACGAGGGTTCTGCCCAAATCGGGATCGATTTGGGCAGAACGCTCGTGAGAATTGGCCGGCGTTGGGCAGCCCTGGTCAGCGCCCAGTGCCGCGTGGAGCAGGGCCCTTTCTCGCTCGGGGCATGGCGCGGCCACCCGGAAAACGAGCCGCGACGATGGGGCGCGGCCGGCGGCCCCGGCGCCGGGGAGTTTTCCCCGAGCAGAGTGGATGGAGGCGCCGTGGCCGGGCGTCCGCCTCCGCCGTGGCGGGCGGCCGGGGCGCCCGTGGAGGGGGCTGGCCTCTCTGGGGGAACGGAGTGATCTCTCATTCCACGGCTGGGACGAAGCCGCGAAAGGTGCCGTTGTCGCCGGGACGGTCGGGGGAACTCGTGGCGCGGGACTCAGGGTTCCCCATGCGGAGGCGCCCAGGCTCGGGCCCCTGGCAACAGAAGGCTGAGCAAGCAGGCCCGGGACCGGGCCCGGTTTCGGGGCTGGCCTGGCCCCAGGGGCCGGCGCCAGGGAGGGGACCCCCGGAGGCTGAGGAGCGGGAGGCCTCAGCCTCCCCGGGGCCCGCCTCCCGGAGCTCCTCCTGGTGGTGACGGAACGCGACGACACGCTATCCTGGACAGGGCCCCGGGGGGGCGGCCCTGCGGTCCTCTGGTGCCCGAAGTGTGTTCGCCGGGCGTTTTCTGGCCAATTCTCACGAGCGTTCTGCCCAATTCGGGATCGATTTGGGCAGAACGCTCGTGAGAATTGGCCGGCGTTGGGCAGCCCTGGTCAGCGCCCAGTGCCGCGTGGAGCAGGGCCCTTTCTCGCTCGGGGCATGGCGCGGCCACCCGGAAAACGAGCCGTGACGATGGGGCTCGGCCGGCGGCCCCGGCGCCGGGGAGTTTTCCCCGAGAAGAGTGGATGGAGGCGCCGTGGCCGGGCGTCAGCCTCCCCCGTGGCGGGCAGCCGGGGCGCCCGTGGAGGGGCCTGGCCTCTGTGGGGGAACGGAGTGATCTCTCACTCCACGACTGGGACGAAGCCGCGAAAGGTGCCGTTGTCGCCGGGACGGTCGGGGGGACTCGTGGGGCGGGACTCAGGGTTTCCCATGCGGAGGCCCCCAGGCTCAGGCCCCTGGCAACGGAAGGCTGAGCAAGCAGGGCCGGCCCCGGCCCAGCTTTGGGGGCTGGCCCGGCCACAGGGGCCGGCGCCAGGGAGGGGACCCACGGAGGCTGAGGAGCGGGAGCCTCGGCCTCCCCCGGGCCCGCTTCCCAGAGCTCCTCCTGGCGGTACCGGAACGCGACAACACGCGATCCCGGACAGGGCCCCGGGGGGGCGGCCCTGCGCCCCTGTGGTGCCCGAAGTGTGTTCGCCGGGCATTTTCCGGCCAATTCTCACGAGCGTTCTGCTCAAATCCGGATCGATTTCGGCAGAACGCTCGTGAGAATTGGCCGGCGTTGGGCAGCCCTGGTCAGCGCCCAGTGCCGCGTGGAGCAGGGTCGTTTCTCGCTCGGGGCATGTCGCGGCCACCCGGAAAACGAGCCGCGACGATGGGGCGCGGCCGGCGGCCCCGGCGCCGGGGAGTTTTCCCTGAGCAGAGGGGATGGAGGCGCCGTGGCCGGGCGTCCGCCTCCGCCGTGGCGGGCAGCCGGGGCGCCCGTGGAGGGGGCTGGCCTCTGTGGGGAAACGGACTGGTCTCTGACTCCGCGGCTAGGACGAAGCCGCGAAAGGTGCCGTTGTCGCCGGGACGGTCGGGGGACTCGTGGCGCGGGACTCAGGGTTCCCCATGGGGAGGCCCCCAGGCTCAGGCCCCTGGCAACGGAAGGCTGAGCAAGCAGGCCCGGGCCCGGGCCCGGCTTTCGGGTCTGGCCCGGCCCCAGCTGCCGGCGCCAGGGAGGGGACCCCCGGAGGCTGAGGAGCGGGAGGCGTCGGCCGCCCCGGGGCCCGCCTCCCGGAGCTCCTCCCGGCGGTGCCGGAACGCGACAACCCGCGATCCTGGACAGGGCCCCGGGGGGGCCGCCCTGCGGCCCTGTGGTGCCCGAAGTGTGTTCGCCGGGCGTTTTCCGGCCAATTCTCACGAGCGTTCTGCCCAAATCGGGATCGATTTGGGCAGAACGCTCGTGAAAATTGGCCGGCGTTGGGCAGCCCTGGTCAGCGCCCAGTTCCGCATGGAGCAGGGCCCTTTCTCGCTCGGGGCATGTCGCGGCCACCCGGAAAACGAGCCGCGACGATGGGGCGCGGCCGGCAGCCACGGCGCGGGGGAGTATTCCCCGAGCAGAGTGCATGAAGGCGCCGTGGCCGGGCGTCCGCCTCCGACGTAGCGGGCGGCCGGGGCGCCCCTGGAGGGGGCTGGCCTCTGTGGGGAAACGGACTGGTCTCTGACTCCGCGGCTAGGACGAAGCCGCGAAGGGTGCCGTTGTCGCCGGGACGGTCGGGGGACTCGTGGCGCGGGACTCAGGGTTCCCCATGGGGAGGCCCCCAGGCTCAGGCCCCTGGCAACGGAAGGCTGAGCAAGCAGGCCCGGGCCCGGGCCCGGGTTTCGGGGCTGGCCCGGCCCCAGCTGCCGGCGCCAGGGAGGGGACCCCCGGAGGCTGAGGATCGGGAGGCGTCGGCCGCCACGGGGCCCGCCTCCCGGAGCTCCTCCCGGCGGTGCCGGAACGCGATGACCCGCGATCCCGGACTGGGCCCCGGGGGGGCCGCCCTGCGGCCCTGTGGTGCCCGAAGTGTGTTCGCCGGGCGTTTTCCGGCCAATTCTCACGAGCGTTCTGCCCAAATCGGGATCGATTTGGGCAGAACGCTCGTGAGAATTGGCCGGCTTTGGGCAGCCCTGGTCAGCGCCCAGTTCCGCGTGGAGCAGGGCCCTTTCTCGCTCGGGGCATGTCGCGGCCACCCGGAAAACGAGCCGCGACGATGGGGCGCGGCCGGCAGCCGCGGCGCCGGGGAGTTTTCCCCGAGCAGAGTGCATGCAGGCGCCGTGGCCGGGCGTCCGCCTCCGCCGTGGCGGGCGGCCGGGGCGCCCCTGGAGGGGGCTGGCCTCTGTGGGGAAACGGACTGGTCTCTGACACCGCGGCTAGGACGACGCCGCGAAAAGTGCCGTTGTCGCCGGGACGGTCGGGGGACTCGTGGCGCGGGACTCAGGGTTCCCCATGGGGAGGCCCCCAGGCTCAGGCCCCTGGCAACGGAAGGCTGAGCAAGCAGGCCCGGGCCCGGGCCCGGCTTTCGGGGCTGGCCCGGCCCCAGCTGCCGGCGCCAGGGAGGGGACCCCCGGAGGCTGAGGAGCGGGAGGCGTCGGCCGCCCCGGGGCCCGCCTCCCGGAGCTCCTCCCGGCGGTGCCGGAACGCGACGACCCGCGATCCCGGACAGGGCCCCGGGGGGGCCGCCCTGCGGCCCTGTGGTGCCCGAAGTGTGTTCGCCGGGCGTTTTCCGGCCAATTCTCACGAGCGTTCTGCCCAAATCGGGATCGATTTGGGCAGAACGCTCGTGAGAATTGGCCGGCGTTGGGCAGCCCTGGTCAGCGCCCAGTTCCGCGTGGAGCAGGGCCCTTTCTCGCTCGGGGCATGCCGCGGCCACCCGGAAAACGAGCCGCGACGATGGGGCGCGGCCGGCAGCCGCGGCGCCGGGGAGTTTTCCCCGAGCAGAGTGCATGCAGGCGCCGTGGCCGGGCGTCCGCCTCCGCCGTGGCGGGCGGCCGGGGCGCCCCTGGAGGGTGCTGGCCTCTGTGGGGAAACGGACTGGTCTCTGACTCCGCGGCTAGGACGAAGCCGCGAAAGGTGCCGTTGTCGCCGGGACGGTCGGGGGACTCGTGGCGTGGGACTCAGGGTTCCCCATGGGGAGGCCCCCAGGCTCAGGCCCCTGGCAACGGAAGGCTGAGCAAGCAGGACCGGGCCCGGGCCCGGCTTTCGGGGCTGTCCCGGCCCCAGCTGCCAGCGCCAGGGAGGGGACCCACGGAGGCTGAGGAGCTGGAGGCGTCGGCCGCCCCGGGGCCCGCCTCCCGGAGATCCTCCCGGCGGTGCCGGAACGCGACGACCCGCGATCCCGGACAGGGCCCCGGGGGGGCCGCCCTGCGGCCCTGTGGTGCCCGAAGTGTGTTCGCCGGGCGTTTTCCGTCCAATTCTCACGAGCGTTCTGCCCAAATCGGGATCGATTTGGGCAGAACGCTCGTGAGAATTGTCCGGCGTTGGGCAGCCCTGGTCAGCGCCCAGTTCCGCGTGGAGCAGGGCCCTTTCTCGCTCGGGGCATATCGCGGCCACCCGGAAAACGAGCAGCGACGATGGGGCGCGGCCGGCAGCCGCGGCGCCGGGGAGTTTTCCCCGAGCAGAGTGCATGGAGGCGCCGTGGCCGGGCGTCCGCCTCCGCCGTGGCTTGCGGCCGGGGCGCCCCTGGAGGGAGCTGGCCTCTGTGGGGAAACGGACTGGTCTCTGACTCCGCGGCTAGGACGAAGCCGCGAAAGGTGCCGTTGTCGCCGGGACGGTCGGGGGACTCGTGGCGCGGGACTCAGGGTTCCCCATGGGGAGGCCCCCAGGCTCAGGCCCCTGGCAACGGAAGGCTGAGCAAGCAGGCCCGGGCCCGGGCCCGGCTTTCGGGGCTGGCCCGGCCCCAGCTGCCGGCGCCAGGGAGGGGACCCCCGGAGGCTGAGGAGCGGGAGGCGTCGGCCGCCCCGGGGCCCGCCTCCCGGAGCTCCTCCCGGCGTTGCCGGAACGCGACGACCCGCGATCCTGGACAGGGCCCCGGGGGGGCCGCCCTGCGGCCCTGTGGTGCCCGAAGTGTGTTCGCCGGGCGTTTTCCGGCCAATTCTCACGAGCGTTCTGCCCAAATCGGGATCGATTTGGGCAGAACGCTCGTGAAAATTGGCCGGCGTTGGGCAGCCCTGGTCAGCGCCCAGTTCCGCATGGAGCAGGGCCCTTTCTCGCTCGGGGCATGTCGCGGCCACCCGGAAAACGAGCCGCGACGATGGGGCGCGGCCGGCAGCCACGGCGCCGGGGAGTATTCCCCGAGCAGAGTGCATGAAGGCGCCGTGGCCGGGCGTCCGCCTCCGACGTAGCGGGCGGCCGGGGCGCCCCTGGAGGGGGCTGGCCTCTGTGGGGAAACGGACTGGTCTCTGACTCCGCGGCTAGGAGGAAGCCGCGAAGGGTGCCGTTGTCGCCGGGACGGTCGGGGGACTCGTGGCGCGGGACTCAGGGTTCCCCATGGGGAGGCCCCCAGGCTCAGGCCCCTGGCAACGGAAGGCTGAGCAAGCAGGCCCGGGCCCGGGCCCGGGTTTCGGGGCTGGCCCGGCCCCAGCTGCCGGCGCCAGGGAGGGGACCCCCGGAGGCTGAGGATCGGGAGGCGTCGGCCGCCACGGGGCCCGCCTCCCGGAGCTCCTCCCGGCGGTGCCGGAACGCGATGACCCGCGATCCCGGACTGGGCCCCGGGGGGGCCGCCCTGCGGCCCTGTGGTGCCCGAAGTGTGTTCGCCGGGCGTTTTCCGGCCAATTCTCACGAGCGTTCTGCCCAAATCGGGATCGATTTGGGCAGAACGCTCGTGAGAATTGGCCGGCTTTGGGCAGCCCTGGTCAGCGCCCAGTTCCGCGTGGAGCAGGGCCCTTTCTCGCTCGGGGCATGTCGCGGCCACCCGGAAAACGAGCCGCGACGATGGGGCGCGGCCGGCAGCCGCGGCGCCGGGGAGTTTTCCCCGAGCAGAGTGCATGCAGGCGCCGTGGCCGGGCGTCCGCCTCCGCCGTGGCGGGCGGCCGGGGCGCCCCTGGAGGGGGCTGGCCTCTGTGGGGAAACGGACTGGTCTCTGACACCGCGGCTAGGACGACGCCGCGAAAAGTGCCGTTGTCGCCGGGACGGTCGGGGGACTCGTGGCGCGGGACTCAGGGTTCCCCATGGGGAGGCCCCCAGGCTCAGGCCCCTGGCAACGGAAGGCTGAGCAAGCAGGCCCGGGCCCGGGCCCGGCTTTCGGGGCTGGCCCGGCCCCAGCTGCCGGCGCCAGGGAGGGGACCCCCGGAGGCTGAGGAGCGGGAGGTGTCGGCCGCCCCGGGGCCCGCCTCCCGGAGCTCCTCCCGGCGGTGCCGGAACGCGACGACCCGCGATCCCGGACAGGGCCCCGGGGGGGCCGCCCTGCGGCCCTGTGGTGCCCGAAGTGTGTTCGCCGGGCGTTTTCCGGCCAATTCTCACGAGCGTTCTGCCCAAATCGGGATCGATTTGGGCAGAACGCTCGTGAGAATTGGCCGGCGTTGGGCAGCCCTGGTCAGCGCCCAGTTCCGCGTGGAGCAGGGCCCTTTCTCGCTCGGGGCATGCCGCGGCCACCCGGAAAACGAGCCGCGACGATGGGGCGCGGCCGGCAGCCGCGGCGCCGGGGAGTTTTCCCCGAGCAGAGTGCATGCAGGCGCCGTGGCCGGGCGTCCGCCTCCGCCGTGGCGGGCGGCCGGGGCGCCCCTGGAGGGGGCTGGCCTCTGTGGGGAAACGGACTGGTCTCTGACTCCGCGGCTAGGACGAAGCCGCGAAAGGTGCCGTTGTCGCCGGGACGGTCGGGGGACTCGTGGCGTGGGACTCAGGGTTCCCCATGGGGAGGCCCCCAGGCTCAGGCCCCTGGCAACGGAAGGCTGAGCAAGCAGGACCGGGCCCGGGCCCGGCTTTCGGGGCTGTCCCGGCCCCAGCTGCCAGCGCCAGGGAGGGGACCCACGGAGGCTGAGGAGCTGGAGGCGTCGGCCGCCCCGGGGCCCGCCTCCCGGAGATCCTCCCGGCGGTGCCGGAACGCGACGACCCGCGATCCCGGACAGGGCCCCGGGGGGGCCGCCCTGCGGCCCTGTGGTGCCCGAAGTGTGTTCGCCGGGCGTTTTCCGTCCAATTCTCACGAGCGTTCTGCCCAAATCGGGATCGATTTGGGCAGAACGCTCGTGAGAATTGTCCGGCGTTGGGCAGCCCTGGTCAGCGCCCAGTTCCGCGTGGAGCAGGGCCCTTTCTCGCTCGGGGCATATCGCGGCCACCCGGAAAACGAGCAGCGACGATGGGGCGCGGCCGGCAGCCGCGGCGCCGGGGAGTTTTCCCCGAGCAGAGTGCATGCAGGCGCCGTGGCCGGGCGTCCGCCTCCGCCGTGGCGGGCGGCCGGGGCGCCCCTGGAGGGGGCTGGCCTCTGTGGGGAAACGGACTGGTCTCTGACTCCGCGGCTAGGACGAAGCCGCGAAAGGTGCCGTTGTCGCCGGGACGGTCGGGGGACTCGTGGCGCGGGACTCAGGGTTCCCCATGGGGAGGCCCCCAGGCTCAGGCCCCTGGCAACGGAAGGCTGAGCAAGCAGGCCCGGGCCCGGGCCCGGCTTTCGGGGCTGGCCCGGCCCCAGGTGCCGGCGCCAGGGAGGGGACCCCCGGAGGCTGAGGAGCGGGAGGCGTCGGCTGCCCCGGGGCCCGCCTCCCGGAGCTCCTCCCGGCGGTGCCGGAACGCGACGACCCGCGATCCCGGACAGGGCCCCGGGGGGGCCGCCCTGCGGCCCTGTGGTGCCCGAAGTGTGTTCGCCAGGCGTTTTCCGGGCAATTCTCACGAGCGTTCTGCCCAAATCGGGATCGATTTGGGCAGAACGCTCGTGAGAATTGGCCGGCGTTGGGCAGCCCTGGTCAGCGCCCAGTTCCGCGTAGAGCAGGGCCCTTTCTCGCTCGGGGCATGTCGCGGCCACCCGGAAAACGAGCCGCGACGATGGGGCGCGGCCGGCAGCCACGGCGCCGGGGAGTATTCCCCGAGCAGAGTGCATGAAGGCGCCGTGGCCGGGCGTACGCCTCCGCCGTAGCGGGCGGCCGGGGCGCCCCTGGAGGGGGCTGGCCTCTGTGGGGAAACGGACTGGTCTCTGACACCGCGGCTAGGACGAACCCGCGAAGGGTGCCGTTGTCGCCGGGACGGTCGGGGGAACTCGTGGCGCGGGACTCAGGGTTCCCCATGCGGAGGCGCCCAGGCTCGGGCCCCTGGCAACAGAAGGCTGAGCAAGCAGGCCCGGGACCGGGCCCGGCTTTCGGGGCTGGCCTGGCCCCAGGGGCCGGCGCCAGGGAGGGGACCCCCGGAGGCTGAGGAGCGGGAGGCCTCAGCCTCCCCGGGGCCCGCCTCCCGGAGCTCCTCCTGGTGGTGACGGAACGCGACGACACGCTATCCTGGACAGGGCCCCGGGGGGGCGGCCCTGCGGTCCTCTGGTGCCCGAAGTGTGTTCGCCGGGCGTTTTCTGGCCAATTCTCACGAGCGTTCTGCCCAATTCGGGATCGATTTGGGCAGAACGCTCGTGAGAATTGGCCGGCGTTGGGCAGCCCTGGTCAGCGCCCAGTGCCGCGTGGAGCAGGGCCCTTTCTCGCTCGGGGCATGGCGCGGCCACCCGGAAAACGAGCCATGACGATGGGGCTCGGCCGGCGGCCCCGGCGCCGGGGAGGTTTCCCCGAGAAGAGTGGATGGAGGCGCCGTGGCCGGGCGTCAGCCTCCCCCGTGGCGGGCAGCCGGGGCGCCCGTGGAGGGGCCTGGCCTCTGTGGGGGAACGGAGTGATCTCTCACTCCACGAATGGGACGAAGCCGCGAAAGGTGCCGTTGTCGCCGGGACGGTCGGGGGGACTCGTGGGGCGGGACTCAGGGTTTCCCATGCGGAGGCCCCCAGGCTCAGGCCCCTGGCAACGGAAGGCTGAGCAAGCAGGGCCGGCCCCGGCCCGGCTTTGGGGGCTGGCCCGGCCACAGGGGCCGGCGCCAGGGAGGGGACCCACGGAGGCTGAGGAGCGGGAGCCTCGGCCTCCCCCGGGCCCGCTTCCCGGAGCTCCTCCTGGCGGTGCCGGAACGCGACAACACGCGATCCCGGACAGGGCCCCGGGGGGGCGGCCCTGCGCCCCTGTGGTGCCCGAAGTGTGTTCGCCGGGCATTTTCCGGCCAATTCTCACGAGCGTTCTGCTCAAATCCGGATCGATTTCGGCAGAACGCTCGTGAGAATTGGCCGGCGTTGGGTAGCCCTGGTCAGCGCCCAGTGCCGCGTGGAGCAGGGTCGTTTCTCGCTCGGGGCATGTCGCGGCCACCCGGAAAACGAGCCGCGACGATGGGGCGCGGCCGGCGGCCCCGGCGCCGGGGAGTTTTCCCTGAGCAGAGGGGATGGAGGCGCCGTGGCCGGGCGTCCGCCTCCGCCGTGGCGGGCAGCCGGGGCGCCCGTGGAGGGGGCTGGCCTCTGTGGGGGAACGGAGTGATCTCTCACTCCACGGATGGGACGAAGCCGCGAAAGGTGCCGTTGTCGCCGGGATGGTAGGGGGACTCGTGGCGCGGGACTCAGGGTTCCCCATGCGGAGGCCCCCAGGCTCAGGCCCCTGGGAACGGAAGGCTGAGCAAGCAGGCCCGGGCCCGGGCCCGACTTTCGGGGCTGGCCCGGTCCCACCTGCCGGCGCCGGGGAGGGAACCCCCGGAGGCTGAGGAGCGGGAGGCGTCGGCCTCCCCGGGGCCCGCCTCCCGGAGCTCCTCCTGGCGGTGCCGGAAGGCGCCGACACGCGATCCCGGACAGGGCCCCGGGGGGGCGGCCCTGCGGCCCTCTGGTGCCCGAAGTGTGTTCGCCGGGCGTTTTCCGGCCAATTCTCACGAGCGTTCTGCCCAAATAGGGATCGATTTCGGCAGAACGCTCGTGAGAATTGGCCGGCGTTGGGCATCTTGGTCAGCGCCCAGTGCCGCGTGGAGCGGGACGCTTTCTCGCGTGGGGCATGTCGCGGCCACCCGGAAAACGAGCCGCGACGATGGGGCACGGCCGGCAGCCGCGGCACCGGGGAGTTTTCCCCGAGCAGAGTGGATGGAGGCGCCGTGGCCGGGCGCCCGCCGCCGCCGTGGCAGGCGGCCGGGGCGCCAGTGGAGGGGGCTGGCCTTTGTGGGGGAACGGACTGATCTCTAACTCCAAGGCTGGGACGAAGCCGCGAAAGGTACCGATGTCGCCGGGACGGTCGGAGGGACTCGTGGCGTGGGACTCAGCGTTCCCCATACGGAGGCACCCAGGCTCAGGCCCCTGGCAACGGAAGGCTGAGCAAGCAGGCCCGGGCCCGGGCCCGGCTTTCGGGGCTGGCCTGGCCCCAGGGGCCGGCGCCAGGGAGTGGACCCCCGGAGGCTGAGGAGCGGGAGGCCTCAGCCTCCCCGGGGCCCGCCTCCCAGAGCTCCTCCTGGTGGTGACGGAACGCGACGACACGCTATCCCGGACAGGGCCCCGGGGGGGCGTCCCTGCGGCCCTCTGGTGCCCGAAGTGTGTTCGCCGGGCGTTTTCCGGCTAATTTTCACGAGCGTTCTGCCCAATTCGGGATCGATTTGGGCAGAACGCTCGTGAGAATTGGCCGGCGTTGGGCAGCCCTGGTCAGCGCCCAGTGCCGCGTGGAGCAGGGCCCTCTCTCGCTCGGGGCATGGCGCGGCCACCCGGAAAACGAGCCGCGACGATGGGGCGCGGCTGGCAGCCGCGGCGCCGGGGAGTTTTCCCCGAGCAGAGTGCATGCAGGCGCCGTGGCCGGGCGTCCGCCTCCGCCGTGGCGGGCGGCCGGGGCGCCCCTGGAAGGGGCTGGCCTCTGTGGGGAAACGGACTGGTCTCTGACACCGCGGCTAGGACGAAGCCGCGAAAAGTGCCGTTGTCGCCGGGACGGTCGGGGGACTCGTGGCGCGGGACTCAGGGTTCCCCATGGGGAGGCCCCCAGGCTCAGGCCCCTGGCAACGGAAGGCTGAGCAAGCAGGCCCGGGCCCGGGCCCGGCTTTCAGGGCTGGCCCGGCCCCAGCTGCCGGCGCCAGGGAGGGGACCCCCGGAGGCTGAGGAGCGGGAGGCGTCGGCCGCCCCGGGACCCGCCTCCCAGAGCTCCTCCCGGCGGTGCCGGAACGCGACGACCCGCGGTCCCGGACAGGGCCCCGGGGGGGCCGCCCTGCGGCCCTGTGGTGCCCGAAGTGTGTTCGCCGGGCGTTTTCCGGCCAATTCTCACGAGCGTTCTGCCCAAATCGGGATCGATTTGGGCAGAACGCTCGTGAGAATTGGCCGGCGTTGGGCAGCCCTGGTCAGCGCCCAGTTCCGCGTGGAGCAGGGCCCTTTCTCGCTCGGGGTATGTCGCGGCCACCCGGAAAACGAGCCGCGACGATGGGGCGCGGCCGGCAGCCGCGGCGCCGGGGAGTTTTCCCCGAGCAGAGTGCATGCAGGCGCCGTGACCGGGCGTCCGCCTCCGCCGTGGCGGGCGGTCGGGGCGCCCCTGGAGGGGGCTGGCCTCTGTGGGGAAACGGACTGGTCTCTGACTCCGGGGCTTCGACGAAGCCGCGAATGGTGCCGTTGTCGCCGGGACGGTCGGGGGACTCGTGGCGCGGGACTCAGGGTTCCCCATGGGGAGGCCCCCAGGCTCAGGCCCCTGGCAACGGAAGGCTGAGCAAGCAGGCCCGGGCCCGGGCCCGGCTTTCGGGGCTGGCCCGGCCCTAGCTGCCGGCGCCAGGGAGGGGACCCCCGGAGGCTGAGGAGCGGGAGGAGTCGGCCTCCCCGGGGCACGCCTCCCGGAGCTCCTCCCGGCGGTGCAGGAACGCGACTACCCGCGATCCCGGACAGGGCCTCGGGGGTGCCGCTCTGCGGCCCTGTGGTGCCCGAAGTGTGTTTGCCGGGCGTTTTCCGGCCAATTCTCTGAGCGTTCTGCCCAAATCGATTTGGGCAGAACGCTCGTGAGAATTGGCCGGCGTTGGGCAGCCCTGGTCAGCGCCCAGTTCCGCGAGGAGAAGTGCCCTTTCTCGCTCGGGGCATGTCGCGGCCACCCGGAAAACGAGCCGCGACGATGGGGCGCGGCCGGCAGCTGCGGCGCCGGGGAGTTTTCCCCGAGCAGAGTGCATGGAGGCGCCGTGGCCGGGCGTCCGCCTCCGCCGTGGCGGGCGGCCGGGGCGCCCCTGGAGGGGGCTGGCCTCTGTGGGGAAACGGACTGGTCTCTGACTCCGCGGCTAGGACGAAGCCACGAAAGGTGCCGTTGTCGCCGGGACGTTCGGGGGACTCGTGGCGCGGGACTCAGGGTTCCCCATGGGGAGGCCCCCAGGCTCAGGCCCCTGGCAACGGAAGGCTGAGCAAGCAGGCCCGGGCCCGGGCCCGGCTTTCGGGTCTGGCCCGGCCCCAGCTGCCGGCGCCGGGGAGGGGACCACCGGAGGCTGAGGAGCGCGAGGCGTCGGCCTCCCCGCAGCACGCCTCCCGGAGCTCCTCCTGGCGGTGCCGGAACGCGACGACACGCGGTCCCCGACAGGGCCCCGGGGGGGGCCGCCCTGCGGCCCTGTGTTGCCCGAAGTGTGTTCGCCGGGCGTTTTCCGGCCAATTCTCAGGAGCGTTCTGCCCAAATCGATCCCGATTTGGGCAGAACGCTCGTGAGAATTGGCCGGCGTTGGGCAGCCCTGGTCGGCGCCCAGTTCCGCGTGCAGCAGAGCCCTTTCTCGCTCGGGGCATGGCGCGGCCACCCGGAAAACGAGCCGCGACGAAGGGGCGCGGCCGGCAGCCGCGGCGCCGGGCAGTTTTCCCCGAGCAGAGTGGATGGAGGCGCCGTGGCCGGGCGTCCGCCTCCGCCGTGGCGGGCGGCCGGGGCGCCCCTGGAGGGGGCTGGCCTCTGTGGTGAAACGGACTGGTCTCTCACTCCGCGGCTAGGACGAAGCCGCGAAAGGTGCCGTTGTGCCGGGACGGTCGGGGGACTCGTGGCGCGGGACTCAGGGTTCCCCATGGGGAGGCCCCCAGGCTCAGGCCCCTGGCAACGGAAGGCTGAGCAAGCAGACCCGGGCCCGGGCACGGCTTTCGGGGCTGGCCTGGCCCCTGCTGCCGGCGCCAGGGAGGGGACCACCGGAGGCTGAGGAGCGGGAGGCCTCGGCCTCCCCTGGGCACGCCTCCCGGAGCTCCTCCTGGCGGTGCCGGAACGCGACGACAGGCAAACCCGGACAGGGCCCCGGGGGGGGCCGCCCTGCGGCCCTGTGGTGCCCGAAGTGTGTTCGCCGGGCGTTTTCCGGCCAATTCTCACGAGCGTTCTGCCCAAATCGGGATCGATTTGGGCAGAACGCTCGTGAGAATTGGCCGGCGTTGGGCAGCCCTGGTCAGCGCCCAGTTCCGCGTGGAGCAGGGCCCTTTCTCGCTCGGGGCATGTCGCCGCCACCCGGAAAACGAGCCGCGACGATGGAGCGCGGCCGGCAGCCGCGGCGCCGGGGAGTTTTCCCCGAGCAGAGTGGATGGAGGCGCCGTGGCTGGGCGTCCGCCTCCGCCGTGGTGGGCGGCCGGGGCGCCCGTGGAGGGGGCTGGCCTCTGTGGGGGAACGGAGTGATCTCTCACTCCACGGCTGGGACGAAGCCGCGAAAGGTGCTGTTGTCGCCGGGACGGTCGGGGGGACTCGTGGCACGGGACTCAGGGTTCCCCATGCGGAGGCCCCCAGCTCAGGCCCCTGGCAATGGAAGGCTGAGCAAGCAGGCCCGGGCCCGGGCCCAGCTTTCGGGGCTGGCCCGGCCCCCACGGCCGGCGCCAGGGAGGGGACCCCCGGAGGCTGAGGAGCGGGAGGCATCGGCCTCCCCGGGGCCTGCCTCCCGGAGCTCCTCCTGGCGGTGCTGGAACGCGACGACACGCGATCCCGGACAGGGCCCCAGGGGGGCGGCCCTGCGGCCCTGTGGTGCCCGAAGTGTGTTCGCCGGGCGTTTTCCGGCCAATTCTCACGAGCGTTCTGCCCAAATCGGGATCGATTTGGGCAGAACGCTCGTGAGAATTGGCCGGCGTTGGGCAGCCCTGGTCAGCACCCAGTGCCGCGTGGAGCAGGGCCCTTTCTCGCTCGGGGCATGGCGCGGCCACCCGGAAAACGTGCCGCGACGATGGGGCGCGGCCGGCGGCCCCGGCGCCGGGGAGTTTTCCCCGAGCAGAGTTGATGGAGGCGCCATGGCCGGGCGTCCGCCTCCGCCGTGGCGGGTTGCCGGGGCGCCCGTGGAGGGGGCTGGAATCTGTGGGGGAACGGATTGATCTCTCAATCCACGGCTGGGACGAAGCCGCGAAAGGTGCCGTTGTCGCCGGGTCTGTCGGGGGGAATCGTGGCGCGGGACTCAGGTTTCCCCATGCGGAGGCCCCCAGGCTCAGGCCCCTGGCAACGGAAGGCTGAGCAAGCAGGCCCGGGACCGGGCCCGGCTTTCGGGGATGGCTCGGCCCCAGCGGCCGGCGCCAGGGAGGGGACCCCCGGAGGCTGAGGTGCCGGAGCCGTCGGCCTCCCCGGGGCCCGCCTCCCGGAGATCCTCCTGGCGGTGCCAGAACGCGACGACACGCGATCCCGGACAGGGCCCCGGGGGGGCGGCCCTGCGGCCCTGTGGTGCCCGAAGTGTGTTCGCCGGGCGTTTTCCGGCCAATTCTCACGAGCGTCTGCCCAAATCGGGATCGATTTGGGCAGAACGCTCGTGAGAATTGGCCGGCGTTGGGCAGCCCTTGTCAGCGCCCAGTTACGCGTGGAACAGGGCCCTTTCTCGCTCGGGGCATGGCGCGGCCACCCGGAAAACGAGCCCCGACGATGGGGCGCGGCCGGCGGCCCCGGCGCCGGGGAGTTTTCCCCGAGCAGAGTGAATGGAGGCGCCGTGGCCGGGCGTCCGCCTCCGCCGTGGCGGGCGGCCGGGGCGCCCGTTGAGGTGGCTGGCCTCTGTGGGGGAACGGAGTGATCTCTCACTCCACGGATGGGACGAAGCCTCGAACGGTGCCGTTGTCGCCGGGACGGTCGGGGGGACTCGTGGCGCGGGACTCAGGGTTCCCCATGCGGAGGCCCCCAGGCTCAGGCCCCTGGCAACGGAAGGCTTAGCAAGCAGGCCCGGGCCCGGGCCCGGCTTTCGGGGCGGGCCTGGCCCCAGCGGCCTAGCGCCAGGGAGGGGACCCCCGAAGGCTGAGGAGCGGGACGCGTCGGCCTCCCCGCGGCCCGCCTCCCGGAGCTCCTCCTGGCGGTGCCTGAACGCGACGACACGCGATCCCGGACAGGGCCCCGGAGGGGCGGCCCTGCGGCCCTGTGGTGCCCGAAGTGTGTTCGCCGGGCGTTTTCCGGCCAATTCTCACGAGCGTTCTGCCCAAATCGGGATCGATTTGGGCAGAATGCTCGTGAGAATTGGCCGGCGTTGGGCAGCCCTGGTCAGCGCCCAGTTCCGCGTGGAGCAGGGCCCTTTCTCTATCGGGGCATGGCGCGGCCACCCGGAAAAAGAGCCGCGACGATGGGGTGCGGCCGGCGGCCCCGGCGCCGGGGAGTTTTCCCCGACCAGAGTGGATGGAGGCGCCGTGGCCGGGCGTCCGCCTCCGCCGTGGCGGGCGGCCGGGGAGCCCGTGGAGGGGGCTGGCCACTGTCGGGGAACGGAGTGATCTCTCACTCCACAGCTGGGACGAAGCCGCGAACGGTGCCGTTGTCGCCGGGACGGTCAGGGGGACTCGTGGCGCGGGACTCAGGGTTCACCATGGGGAGGCCCCCAGGCTCAGGCCCCTGGCAACGGAAGCCTGAGCAAGCAGGCCCGGGCCCGGGCCCGGCTTTCAGGGCTGGCCCGGCCCCAGCGGCCGGCGCCAGGGAGGGGACCCCCGGAGGCTGAGGAGCGGGAAGCATCGGCCTCCCCGGGGCCCGCCTCCCGGAGATCCTCCTGGCGGTGCCAGAACGCGACGACACGCGATCTCGGACAGGGCCCCGGGGGGGCGTTCCTGCGGCCCTGTGGAGCCCGAAGTGTGTTCGCCGGGCGTTTTCCGGCCAATTCTCACGAGCGTTCTGCCCAAATCGGGATCGATTTGGGCAGAACGCTCGTGAGAATTGGCCGGCGTTGGGCAGCCCTGGTCAGCGCCCAGTTCCGCGTGGAGCAGGGCCCTTTCTGGCTCGGGGCATGGCGCGGCCACCCGGAAAACGAGACGCGACGATGGGGCGCGGCCGTCGGCCCCGGCGCCGGGGAGTTTTCCCCGAGCAGAGTGGATGGAGGCGCCGTGGCCGGGCGTCCGCCTCCGCCGTGGCGGGCGGCCGGGGCGCCCGTGGAGGGGGCTGGCCTCTGTGGGGGAACGGAGTGATCTCTCTCTCCACGGCTGGGACGAAGCCGCGAAAGGTGCCGTTGTCACCGGGACGGTCGGGGGGACTCGTGGCGCGGGACTCAGGGTTCCCCATGCGGAGGCCCCCAGGCTCAGGCCCCTGGAAACGGAAGGCTGAGCAAGCAGGCCCGGGCCCGGGCCCGGCTTTCGGGGCGGGCCTGGCCCCAGCGGCCTAGCGCCAGGGAGGTGACCCCCGAAGGCTGAGGAGCGGGAGGCGTCGGCCTCCCCGCGGCCCGCCTCCCGGAGCTCCTCCTGGCGGTGCCTGAACGCGACGACACGCGATCCCGGACAGGGCCCCGGAGGGGCGGCCCTGCGGCCCTGTGGTGCCCGAAGTGTGTTCGCCGGGCGTTTTCCGGCCAATTCTCACGAGCGTTCTGCCCAAATCGGGATCGATTTGGGCAGAACGCTCGTGAGAATTGGCCGGCGTTGGGCAGCCCTGGTCAGCGCCCAGTTCCACGTGGAGCAGGGCCCTTTCTCTATTGGGGCATGGCGCGGCCACCCGGAAAAAGAGCCGCGACGATGGGGCGCGGCCGGCGGCCCCGGCGCCGGGGAGTTTTCCCCGAGCAGAGTGGATGGAGGCGCCGTGGCCGGGCGTCCGCCTCCGCCGTGGCGGGCGGCCGGGGAGCCCGTGGAGGGGGCTGGCCACTGTGGGGGAACGGAGTGATCTCTCACTCCACGGCTGGGACGAAGCCGCGAACGGTGCCGTTGTCGCCGGGACGGTCAGGGGGACTCGTGGCGCGGGACTCAGGGTTCCCCATGGGGAGGCCCCCAGGCTCAGGCCCCTGGCAACGGAAGCCTGAGCAAGCAGGCCCGGGCCCGGGCCCGGGTTTCAGGGCTGGCCCGGCCCCAGCGGCCGGCGCCAGGGAGGGGACCCCCGGAGGCTGAGGAGCGGGAAGCATCGGCCTCCCCGGGGCCCGCCTCCCGGAGATCCTCCTGGCGGTGCCAGAACGCGACGACACGCGATCCCGGACAGGGCCCCGGGGGGGCGGCCCTGCGGCCCTGTGGTGCCCGAAGTGTGTTCGCCGGGCGTTTTCCGGCCAATTCTCACGAGCGTCTGCCCAAATCGGGATCGATTTGGTCAGAACGCTCGTGAGAATTGGCCGGCGTTGGGCAGCCCTTGTCAGCGCCCAGTTACGCGTGGAACAGGGCCCTTTCTCGCTCGGGGCATGGCGCGGCCACCCGGAAAACGAGCCGCAAAAATGGGGCGCGGCCGGCGGCCCCGGCGCCGGGGAGTTTTCCCCGAGCAGAGTGGATGGAGGCGCCGTGGCCGGGCGTCCGCCTCCGCCGTGGCGGGCGGCCGGGGCGCCCGTGGAGGGGGCTGGCCTCTGTGGGGGAACAGAGTGATCTCTCACTCCACGGCTGGGACGATGCCGCGAAAGGTGCCGTTGTCGCCGGGACGGTCGGGGGGACTCGTGGCGCGGGACTCAGGGTTCCCCATGCGGAGGCCCCCAGGCTCAGGCCCCTGGCAACTGAAGGCTGAGCAAGCAGGCCCGGGCCTGGGCCCGGCTTTCGGGGCTGGCCCGGCCCCAGGGGCCGGCACCAGGGAGGGGACCCCCGGAGGCTGAGGAGCGGGAGGCGTCGGCCTCCCCGGGGCACGCCTCCCGGAGCTCCTCCTGGCGGTGCCGGAACGCGACGACACGCGATCCCGGACAGGGCCCCGGGGGGGCGGCCCTGCGGCCCTGTGGTGCCCGAAGTGTGTTCGCCGGGCGTTTTCCGGCCAATTCTCACGAGCGTTCTGCCCAAATCGGGATCGATTTGGGCAGAACGCTCGTGAGAATTGGCCGGCGTTGGGCAGACCTGGTCAGCGCCCAGTGCCGCGTGGAGCAGGGCCCTTTCTCGCTCGGGGCATGTCGCCGCCACCCGGAAAACGAGCCGCGACTATGGGGCGCGGCCGGCGGCCCCGGCGCCGGGGAGTTTTCCTCGAGTAGAGTGGATGGCGGCGCCGTGGCCGGGCGTCCGCCTCCGCCGTGGTGGGCGGCCGGGGCGCCCGTGGAGGGGGCTGACCTATGTGGGGGAACGGATTGATCTCTCACTCCATGGCTGGGCGACGCCGCGAAAGGTGCCGTTGTCGTCGGGACGGTCGTGGGGACTCGTGGCGCGGGACTCAGTGTTCCCCGTGCGGAGGCCCCCAGGCTCAGGCCCCTGGCAAATGAAGGCTGAGCAAGCAGGCCCGGGCCCGGGCCCGGCTTTCGGGGCAGGCCCAGCCCCAGCTGCCGGCGCCAGGGAGGGGACCCCCTGAGGCTGAGTAGCGGGAGGCCTCGGCCTCCCCGGTGCCTGCCTCCTGGAGCTCTTCCTGTCGGTGCCGGTACGCGACGACACGCGATCCCGGGCAGTGCCCAGGGGTCGGCCCTGCGGCCCTGTCATGCCCGAAGTGTGTTTGCCACCTGTTTTCCGGCCAATTCTCACGAGCGTTTTGCCCAAATCGGGATCGATTTGGTCAGAACGCTCGTGAGAATTGGCCGGCTTTAGGCAGCCATGGTGACCACCCAGTTCCGTGTGGACCAGGGCCCTTTCTCTCTTGGGGCATGTCGCGGCCACCGGACAACGAGCCGTGACGATGGGGCGCGGTCGGCGGTCCTAGCGCCGGGGAGTTTTCCCCGAGCACAGTTGATGCAGGGGCTGTGGCCGGGCGTCCGCCTTCGCCGTGGTAGGCCCCCGGGGCGCCCTTGGATGGGCCTGGCCTCTGTGGGGGAACGAATTGATCTCTCCCTCCTCGGCTGGGACGCAGCCGCGAAAGGCACCATTGTCTCTGGGACTGTTGCGGACTTGTGGCCCGGGACTCAGGATTCCCGAGGTGAGGCCCTAGGTACAGGCCCCTGGCAATGGAAGGCTGAACAAGCAGGCCTGGGTCCGGGCCCGGATTTCGTGGCAGGCCCGGCCCCAGCTGCCACCGCCAAGGTGAGACCCCCAGAATCTGTGGAGAGGGAGGCGTCTGCCTCGCCATCAGGGAGATTCTAATTAAAACTACATTGAGATACCACCTGACACCAGTTAGAATGTCCAAAATTAGGAAGACAGGAAATAACCTTTGTTGGAGAGGATTTCGAGAAAGTGGAACCCTTTCACACTGTTGGTGAGACTGCAATTTAGTGCAGCCACTTTGGAGAACAATGTGCAGATGACACAAGAAATTAAAAATAGAGCTTCCCTATGACCCTGCAATTACACTGATGGGTATTTACCCCAAAGATACAGATGGAGTGAAAAGAAGAGCCATCTGTACCCCAATGTTTATTGCAGCAATGGCCACGGTCGCCAAACTGTGGAAAGAACCAAGATGCCCTTCAACGGATGAATGGATAAGGAAGATGTGGTACATATACACCATGGAGTATTATGGCTCCATCAGAAAGGATGAATACCCAACTTTTGTAGCAACATGGAAGGGACTCGAAGAGATTATGCTGAGTGAAATAAGTCAAGCAGAGAGAGTCAAATATCATATGGTCTCCCTTATTTGTGGAGCATAACAAAGAACACGGAGGACATGGGGAGATGGAGAGGAGAGGGAGTTGAGGGAAACTCGAAGGGGAGATGAACCATGAGAGACTATGGACTCTGAAAAACAACCTGAGTGTTTTGGAAGGGCGGGGGTTGGGAGGTTGGGGAACCAGGTCGTGGGTAATAGGGAGGGCACGTACTGCATGGAGCACTGAGTGTGGTGCAAAACAGTGAACACTGTTATGCTGAAAATAAACAAATAAAAAAAAGAAAATTGTACTCTTAGTCCCCATCATCTATATCACTCATCCCTCCATCCACTTCCACTCTGGTAACCACAGAGTCGGTTTTTGTTTTGTATCTTCTTTCTCCTTTATTTATGTATGTTTGTTTCCTAAATTCCATGGAAGAGTGACATCCAAAGGCCTTTGTCTTTCTCTGACTGACTGATTTCACTTAGGATAGTATTCTCTAGCTCCATCCATGTGTCTGCAAATGGCAAGATTTTTTATGGCTGAGTAATTTCGCACTGTGTGTGTGTGTGTGTGTATACATTTATCATCTCATTTATCAAGTTATCAAGAAATACTTGGATTGTTTCCATATTGTAATATTGTAATTAATGTTGCAAGAAACATAGGGGCACATGTATCCTTTTGAGTTACTGTTCTCATATTCGTCGGGTAATCACCCGGTAGTGTGATTGCTGGATTATAAGGTAGTTCTAATATTTAACGTTTTGAGGAACAGTGATACTGTTTTCCACAGGGACTGCAGCAGCTAGCATTCCCACCACAGTGCAAGAGGGTTCCCTCTTACCCACATCCTCCCAACATTTGTTTTCTTGTGCTGGTGCTGTTAGCCATTCTGATAGTATGAGGTAATATCTCATGGACCTTTTCATTTGGATTTTCCTGTTGATGGCTGATGTGAACATCTTCTCACGTGACTGTTGGCCATCTGTATGTCTTCTTTGGAGCAATGTCTGTTCATGTCTTCTGTCTATTTTTTAATTGGATTTTTTGTTTTTTGGTTGTTGCGTTGTATCAGTTCTACATATTTTGGACACTACCCCTTTATTGCACATGATATTTGCAAACATCTTCTCCTATTAAGTACGTTGTATTCTATTTATTACATTTTAATTGCTGTTCTGCTGTGCGGTAAGTTTTTATATTGATGGAGCTCTAGTAGTTTATTTTTGCTTTTGTTTCCTTTGCCTTAGGAGGCGTGTCTATTAAATGTATGGTTCATGTCAGAGAAGTTACTGTCTGTGCCCTCTTGTAGGATTTTTATGATTTAAGGTCTCACATTGAGGTCTTGAAACTGTTTTGAGTTTATTTGTCCATATGGTGTAAGAAAGCAGTCTAATTTCATTGTTTTGTGCATAGCTGTTCAGTTTTCCCAACACCATTTGTTGTAGAAACTGTCCTTTTCCCTTTTAATAGTTTTTCCTGTTTTGCAGAAGATTAATTGGGCACGTGATTGTGGGCTGATGTCTGAGCTTCTATTCCGTTTCCTTGGTCACTGTGTGTATTTTTTTTTTTTTTTGCCAGTCCCATACTGTGAGGATGAACGCAGCTTTGTAGTATAATTTGAAATATGGAATTGTGACGCCTCCAGCTTTGTTTTTCTTCATAACATTGTGCTGGTTGTTCAGTATCTTTTGTGATTCCATACAAATTGTTAGGGTAGTTTATTTGAGTTCTTTCATTTTTTATTTGAATTCAATGAGCCAACTTATCATACATCATTATTTTCAGATGTAGTGTTAAATAATATATCAGATGTGTATTGCATCACGTGCCCTCCTTAATGCCCATCACCCCAGTTACCCCCCCACCCCCCATCCAGCAACCCTCAGTTGGTTGCTATAGTTAAGAGTCTATCATGGTTTTTTCCCCATCTCTGATGACTTCCCATTCTGTTTCCCCTTCCTTTGCCTACGGTTCTCTGCCCTGTTTCTGATATTTCACATAGGAGTGAAACCCTATGATAATTGTGTTTCTTTCATGGACATATTTTACTCAGCATAATATCTTCCAGACCCATCCAGGTTGATGTGATGGTAAGTATTCATCCTTTCTGATGGCTGAGGAATATTCCATTGAATATATGAACCACATCTTCTTTATCCATTCCTCTGTCCATAGATATCTGGGTTCTTTCCATAGTTTATCTAGAGTGGATATTGTTGCGATGAACACTGGGGTGCAGGTGCCAGTTCTTTCCCCTACATCTCTATTTTTGTGGTAAAAGCCCTGTAGTGAAATTGCTGTGTTTTAGGGTAACTTTACCTTTAACTTCTTGAGGAAACCCCGTACTGTTTTCCAGAGTGGATATAACAGTCTGCATTCCAACCAGGAGTGTAGGAGGGTTCTCCATTCTCTGCATCCTCACCAATACTTGTGGTTTCATGTCCTGTTAACTTTAGACATTCTGCCTGGTGTGATAGGACACCTCAATGTGGTTTAGATTTGCATTTCCCAGAAGCCATGTGATATAGAACATTTATGTATGTATCTGTTGGTCACATGCGTGTCATCATTGGAGAAATATCTGTTCATATTTTCACCCATGTCTAGACCTTCCGTTGGATTAAGGCCCAGAAGCCTAGAAGATACAATCAGCCAGAACTGTGGAGATTTTCACAAGGTCTGAGATACAATGGAGATTTAGGGTGTGTATCAAGCTCAGGGATTGTCTTCAGAGGGTGGATGGAAGTGTAGGTTCACTGACATTGTCTCAGGTTTGCATTCAGATGTCTCATGCTCTGAATCCAGTCTGGAGTAAAAAAAGGAGTTTCCTTTTGTGTGGCGGGCTGATCCTCTGGTTTTGCTAAAGTGTTCCCAATACCCGGGGCTTGGGATCCAGGCCTCTACAGATGGACCTCTCAGAACTCCAAATAGGGTTAGGGTTAGGACCTAGGAAAATGGAAGGTCTGAATTGCCAACCGTGTGGTGAGCGTCCTGGAGGGCTGAGTTGAGGACATGGGTCAGGGTGAGTGTCCGGCTCAGGGTTTCAATCCATGAGCCCTTGAATGTGGGAATTCACTGGGATGGACACAGATGGGCCTTCATATCTATACTGACCTATATACTTACTGGAGTCCATTATGGAAACATTTCCATCTGGGTGTGAGGCTGAGTCCTGTGGTATTGCTCAGGCATCCCCAAATCCTAGGGCTTTGGAGCCCACCCTTAGGGGATGGAGACATGAGAACCCAAGCTAGGGATAGAGTTAGGGCCAAAGGACATTGCAGGCCCAAACAGCTGACAGTGTGTGTGGTTCCTAGAGGCTGGAATGAAGGATGAGTGTTCTGGTTCTGGTCAGGCACAGGGTTTGTGACCTAGAGGCCACTGAAATTGGGGGTTTGCTGGTATAGGCTCAGATGGGCAGGCATTTTATCCTGCTTTGAATACTTTCTAGAGGTCTACATGGCACGCTTTCCTCCTGTGTGTTAGGATGAGTCCTGTGGTATGGCTAAGGTGACCCCAGTCCGTGGGGTAGGGAGCCAGACCCCTAGGAATTGAATGCTCAGAACACAAACTAAGCTTCAGTTAGGGGTTAGGAGCATGGCAGGCCCAATCTGATGGTGGTGTGGCAAGCTATCCAGAAGGCTGAGTACAGAGGGATGGATAGAGTAAGTGTCAGGTTCAGGTTTGTGTCCAGCTGCTGACTCTGGGTGAACTCAGTGGTGCGTGGCAGATTTCTCCTGCTCAGAATCCTTTGCAGAGTCCCAAATGGTATGGTTTCCTTCTGGGTGGCAGGCAGAGATCTCAAATCTTGCTCAGGGGTCCCCATCCGTGGGACTTGGGTGCCAGTCCTCTGGGGACAGAGCATGAAACCCCAACCTAGGGTTGGGGCTAGGTCCCAGCAACATGACAGGCCTGATTTGCTGGTGCTGTGCAGAGCTCTCACGGGGACTGAGTAGAGAACATGGGTCAGTCTGAGTCAGGCTCCGGGTTGGTGGCCATGGGGGGAAAGGCAGATTTCTCCTGCTCTCAGTCCTTGGCAGAGTTCCAATTCTACTGTTTCCTTCTGGGTTGAAGACAGAGTCCTCTGGCATTTCTCAGGGGTCCCACATATGTGGGGCTTTGGTACCTGTATTCTTGGGACACAAGACAGAAAATGTACCTAAGTTTTGGTTAGGGCTGAGGGTCATGTCAGTCTCAATAGGCCACCCTGAGAGGAGTGACCTGGGGAGCAGAGTTGAGGACGTGGGTCAGTGTGAGTGTTAAGATCCAGGTGTGAACGGGGGGTGCTGAAAGTGGGATAGCCTCAGGGGGCCAAGAAATATTCTGGTATAGTTCAGGTGTAACCCATCAGCAGAGCTTTGGTGTCAATCATCAGAGGACAGAAGACTGAAAACACAACCTAGGGCTTGGAAAAGAGCACAGGGGCATGGCTGGCCTGATCTGCTGGTGCCGAGGCTAGATGTCTGGGGTACTGAGTTGAGGGCCATGGTCAGGTGGTGCATTACGATCTGGGTTTGTGCCTGGGGGGTGGCCGAAGGTGGAGGTGGCTTTAGGGAGCATGAAGATTTCTCCCATTCCGATGGTTCTGTGCAGCTCCAAACAGAACGGTTTCCTCCCAGGTGGCAGACAGAGCACTGGGTTGTGGCTCAGGGGTCCAAATATGGAGGAATTGGGGGACCAGCCTCTGGGTATGAAGACTGAAAATGCAACCTAGGCTTAAGGTTAGGGTCAGGGGCATGGCAGGCCCAATTTGCTGGCACTGAGAAGGGATCCCAGGGGGATGAATTGAGGGCAGTGGTCCGGTGGCATGAGAGGGTCCAGGTTTGTGGTCAGGGGACCGCTGAAGGAGGGGGTTGTGCTCAGGGAGGCATGCAGTTTCTCCCACTCTGAGTGTTCTACTCAGTTTCAAATGGCACGGTTTCCTCCTGGGTGGTAGGCAGGCTGAGTGCCAGCCTCCACATTTGTGGCCCAATAGTGCGCAGAGGGTGGGGGATAGCCTCGGGTGAACCGTGCAGGTTTCTCCCGCTCTGAGGATTCGACACAGCTCCAAACAGCATGGTTTCCTCCTGCATGGTGGACAGAGTCCTGAGGTGTCACTCAGGATTCTTTAATCTTGGGGTCTTGGGGTCAGGACTCTTGGGGATGATACCTGAAAACCAAAATTAGGGATAGGGTTAAGGCCTAGGGCCATGGTAGACCTGATATGCCAGTGCAGAGGCAGGTGCCCTGGTGCGCTGAGTTGAGCTCGGGTGTCAGACGGGGCCTTAGCCTCTAGGTGTGTGTCCAGACGTTCGCATAACCCGGGGGTGACTTCAGGGGTGCATGGAAGTTTCTCCAGCTCTGAGGGTTCAGCGCAGCTCCAAACAGCACAGCGGTGCCCTGCGTGGCAGGCAGATTCCCAGCATGAGTATCAGGCATCCTCAATCCTTGTGACGCAGTATGTGGTCTATTCTGGAGAAGGTTCCATGTGCACTTGAGAAGAATGAGTATTCTGTTGTTTTAGGGTGGAATGTTCTGTATATGTCTATGAGGTCCATCTGGTCCAATGTTTCATTCAATGCTCTTATTTCTTTTTTAATTTTCTGCTTCGATGATCTGTCTATTTTTGAGAGAGGCGTATGAAGATCTCCTACTATTATTGTATTCATATCAATATGACTCTTTATCTTGATTAATAGTTTTCTTATGGAATTGGGTACTCCCATATTGGGGGCATAGATATTCACAATGGTTAGATCATCTTGGCGGATAGTCCCTTTAAGAATTATGGAGTGTCCTTCTGTATCTCTGACTACAGTCTTTAGTTTAAAATCTAATTTATCTGATATGAGAATCGCTACCCCGGCCTTCTTTTGAGGCCCATTGGCATGAAAGATGCTTCTCCATCTGTTCACTTTCAGTCTGGGTGTATCCTTAGGTTCAAAATGGGTCTCTTGTAGACAACATATGGATGGGTCCTGTCGTTTTATCCAATCTGCAACCCTGTGTCGTTTTATGGGCGCATTTAGGCCATTCACATTGAGAGTGATTATTGAGAGATAGGTTTTGATTCATGTCATGTTGCCTTTGAAGTCTTTCTGTCTGTAGATTGTTTCTATATTTCTGTTCAATGATATTCTTAGGATTTTTTCTCTTTTATAGGACCCCCCCTTAATATTTCCTGCAGTGTCGGCTTGGTGGTTGCATAGTCTTTTAAGCCTTGCCGGTCTTGGAAACTCTTTATCTCTCCATCCATTTTAAATGTCAGTCTTGCCGGATAGAGTATTCTTGGTTGCATGTTCTTCTCATTTAGTACTCTGAATATATTTTGCCAGCCCTTCCTGGCTTGCCAGGTCTCTGTGAAAAGGTCTGACGTTATTCTAATGGGCTTGGATGCCCACTCTCACCACTCTTGTTCAACATAGTATTAGAAGTCCTAGCAACGGCAATCAGACAACAAAGAGAAATAAAAGGTATCCAAATTGGCAAGGAAGAAGTCAAACTCTCTCTCTTCGCAGATGACATGATTTTGTATATGGAAAACCCCAAAGACTCCACCCCCAAACTACTAGACTCATACAGCAATTCAGTAACGTGGCAGGATACAAAGTCAATGTACAGAAATCAGTGGCTTTCTTATACACTAACAGTGAAAATACAGAAAGGGAAATTAGAGAATCGATTCCATTTACTATAGCACCAAGAACCATAAGATACCTGGGAATAAACCTAACCAAAGAGGTAAAGGATCTGTACTCGAGGAACTACAGAACACTCATGAAAGAAATTGAAGAAGACCCAAAAAGATGGAAGACAATTCCATGCTCTTGGATTGGAAGAATAAACATTGTTAAAATGTTTATACTGCCTAGAGCAATCTATGCTTTTAATGCCATTCCGATCAAAATTCCACCGGTAGTTTTCAAAGAGCTGGAGCAAATAATCCTAAAATTTGTATGGAATCAGAAGAGACCCCGAATTGCTAAGGCAATGTTGAAAAACAAAAACAAAACTGGCGGCATCACGTTACCCGATTTTAAGCTTTACTACAAAGCTGCGATCACCAAGACAGCGTGGCCCTGGCATAAAAGCAGACACATAGACCAGTGGAACAGAGTGGAGAGCCCAGATATGGACCCTCAACTCCACGGTGAAATAATGTTCGACAAAACAGGAAAAAATATTCAATGGAAAAAAAGACAGTCTCTTCAATCAATGGTGCTGGGAAAACTGGACAGCTATATGTAGAATAATGAAACTCAACCATTCTCTTACACTCGAAATGGATAAAAGACCTCATCATGAGACAGGAATCCATCAGAATCCTAGAGGAGAACATAGGCAGTAACCTCTTCGATATCAGCCACAGCAACTTCTTTCAAGATATGTCTCCAAAGGCCAAGGAAACAAAAGCGAAAATAAACTTTTGGCACTTCATCAAGATCAAAAGCTTCTGCACAGCAAAGGAAACAGTCCACCAAACAAAAAGGCAACCCACGGAATGGGAGAAGATATTTGCAAATGACAGTACAGACAAAAGGTTGATATCCAGGATCTAGAAAGAACTTCTCAAACTCAACACACACAAAACAGAGAATCATATCCAAAAATGGGCAGAAGATATGAACAGACACTTCTCCAACGAAGACATACAAATGGCTATCAGACACATGAAAAAATGTTCATCATCACTAGCCATCAGGGAGATTCAAATGAAAACCACATTGAGATACCACCTGACACCAGTTAGAATGGCCAAAATGAGCAAGACAGGAAACAACGTGTGTTGGAGAGGATGTGGAGAAAGGGGAACCCTCTTACACTGTTGGTGGGAATGCAAGTTGGTGCAGCCACTTTGGAGAACAGTGTGGAGATTCCTCCAGAAATTAAGAATAGAGCTTCCCTATGACCCTGCAATTGCACTGCTGGGTATTTACCCCAAAGATACAGATGGAGTGAAAAGAAGGGCCATCTGTACCCCAATGCTTATTGTAGCAATGGCTATGCTCACCAAACTGTGGAAAGAACCAAGATGCCCTTCAACGGATGAATGGATAAGGAAGATGTGGTCCATATACGCAATGGAGTATTATGCCTCCATCAGAAAGGATGAATACCCAACTTTTGTAGCAACATGGACGGGACTGGAAGAAATTATGCTGAGCGAAATAAGTCAAGCAGAGAGAGAGTCATGTATCATATGGTCTCACTTATTTGTGGAGCATAGCAAATAACACGGAGGACATAGGGAGATGGAGAGGAGAGGGAGTTGAGAGAAACTGGAAGGGGAGATGAACCATGAGAGACTATGGACTCTGAAAAACAACCAGAGGGTTTTGGAGGGGCAGGGTGGGGTGGGAGTTTGAGGAATCAGGTGGTGGTTAATAGGGAGGGCACGTACTGCATGGAGCACTGGGTGTGATGCCAAAACAATGAACACTGTTATGCTGTAAATAAACAAATAAAAAAAAAATGAGTCTATGGAAGGCCCGGCAGTGCCAGTTCACTCCACTGGAGGGAGTCTTGAGCAGTGGTGTGAGATACCCTGGAAGGCATGGCGATGCTGCTTGCCACCACTGGAGGCAGCGGCGAGCTGCCATGGGAAACACACCTGAAGAGGAGTCAGTGCAGCTTGCTGGCTCTGAAGGCAGGGCGGAGGTGCCCGGTGAGAGACCCTGAAACGTGAGGCACTACAGCTTATTTTTACAGGACGGAGTGGTGAGCTGTATAGTCTCTGTTTCTCCAGGCTCAAGGGTGGTGGTAAGAATTGATGGAGCCTGTCCCCCACTCAGCATTGTGCCCTCTTTCCCCAGGTTTGCTGGTAATGTGCTGTCAGGATGGTTCAGGAGGGTCCTCCCAGTTGGGCTCTGGAGCCAGGGGAACCAAACCCGACTCATGGTGCATTTGGAACCGAGGAGCTGAGTGTTTGTTTGGAAAAGTATGTTTGTTTCTCCAGAAAGGACAAGGGCATTGACCAGCTTGAGAGGGAAGTGAATGACCAGTTAAGAAACAAGCCTGTGTCTCTCCTTCTCCCAGGAATCAGAGCAGGTGTGCAGGCTTTAGGTGGGAGACGCCTGCTTATCTGCACCTGACAACCCTTCTTCACTCTGGCTCCATGAGACCTGAAGTTTGGAAGTCAGCGTCTGAGTCAGTCATGCAGCTTGTCCCAGGATGTCGGTGTTCAGAGAAAACAGCAGGCCTGTGGGTCACAATGTCACATCCATGCCAGGATGGCAGGTAAAAATTCCCTTTCACCCCAAATTTCCTGGGCTTTTCTCTTGTCTCCAGTGGAGCTCACAAATGGCACACTGAACCAGCTGTAAGCAATCTCGTGCGGGTGCCAGAGCTCCTGAGTTTCTCTGCAGGGAGCACCTGGCAGGGATCTCATTTTCTCTGTTTATTTCTGGCTTACAAAGGTATTTGGAACATCTCTTTCCTAGGAAATCCCTTGGATTCGAAAGGGAAGGTGAGATTGACTTGGTGTGCCTTTTGAACATAGAAAGTATTCCTTCATCGAACAGTGTTTACTCCACTGGGCCTAGACTCTGGTGGAACGGCTGGCATCTAGAGTGAGGTGGCTGTTTGTGGTCAGATAGAGACTTGGATGATGGCTTCTTCTTTGTCCAAGGTGATGTATCCTAATGGATTCGTCTTTGAATCCAAAGAGTTCCAATGAGGGCAGAGGGAAAATTCAAAATGATTCCAAGGAGTCTTGGACGATTTAAAAGGGATGCTTGTCTTCCTAGGTTCACTCAAACGGCTATATATGGTTGGACATGCTGTATTTTCTCTGCAGTTTCATGGGTAGTGAAGTCAGAAGGAGAGTCTTTGGGAATTTCCCTGGATAAAGGCACTCTGTTGGCTTCAAGGGACTTGGTGTCAGGAACCCTGTGCTGAATTTCTGTGGCTGCTTTCCTGATGCTCAGTGAGTAAGGTTTTCCCACAGGTTTTACATTTCCTCCTTAGGAAATTGCTGGCAGGGAATGTTCTGTTTAAAGTGGAACCCTCGGGGGCACCTGTGTGGCTCAGTGGGTTAAGCCACTGCCTTCGGCTCAGGTCATGGTCTCAGGGTCCTGAGATCGAGCCCCGCATTGGGCTCTCTGCTCAGCGGGGAGTCTGCTTCGTCCTCTCTCTCTGCCTGCCTCTCTGCCTACTTGTGACCTCTGTCAAATAAATAAATAAAATCTAAAAAAAAAAAACAACACAAAACCCAAAACCGGGACCCTCCTACATTGTTGGTGGGCCTGCGTGTTGTTGCAGCCACTCTTGGAAAGAATACAGTCTGTCCTCCAAAAGCTAAGAACTGAACAACAGTAGGATCCAGCAATTGCCCTCCTAGTTATTTCCCTAAAGGGCACAAAAATGCACATTCAGTGGGGTATAAGCACCGTGATATTTACAGCAGCATTTTCAACCATTGTAAAACAATGGAGGGAGACCAAATGTCCATTCACTGATGAGTGATATATATATATATATATATATATCACTCGTATATATCATATGTGTGTGTGTGTGTGTATGTGTATTCATTCTCCCACATCTTCTTAATGGAATAGGATCCAGGTTCAAAAAGGATGAAATCTTACCATCTGCAAGGATGTGGATGGATCTACAGTGGATTTAGCTAAGTAAAATCAGTAAGAAAAGACCAATAGCCTATATCTTGACCTCTATGGAATTTCAGAAAGAAAACAGATGGACATAGTGAGGGGAGAAAGGCCAATGAGGAAACAGACTCTAACCTAGAGCAAAATCGAGGTTTGCTAGGGGGCAGGGGTGTGGGGCGAAGGGTTAAGTGGGTGACAGCTATTAGGGAGAGTACTTGTTGTGATGAGCTCTGGGTGTTCTATGCAGGTGAGGAATCACAAAATCCTACCCCTGAAGGAGAGGAATGAACATTGCATGGAAACGAATTGGAATTGAAGTCAATGAAGAAAAGAAGACCATGTTCTACTTCATGAAGACTGAGGTAAAACTGGAATGACTTTTGCTCTCCTGTTCTGTAGCTGTTCATTATGAAACACTCTGTGGCAGGATACACTAGTTTCCTATTGCATAAGGAGTCCTCAGAAAGTTGCCATGAAAGATTTAGATCTCAGAGCATGTACATGTTCCATTGATATGTTACTTTCAGTTTGCCCAGGTGCAAAGGTAAGTGGAGAGAAATAGGGCTGAAGAGGAAAGGAGGTATTAAGCATTCAAGAGGTAGCCTTCCCCTTTCTCATGAATGCCTGGGCCAGTGTAAATTGGGAAGAAGGAGGGGGGATCCCAGAGCTTTGCCGCAGACAGGGGAGTTCTAGGTCTGCCTAGAGCTGGTGGTGTCCATGAGCAGAGCTGAGCTAGTGGCGTGGCAGGCCCGAACTTCTGGTGTTGAGGTGAGTTCCCCAAGGAGCTGAGTTGAGAATGGGGGTCAGGTGGTGAATCAGGCTCTGGGTTTGTGGCCAGGGGGCTGCAGAATGTGGGGGAGTCCTAATGGGGTCATGCAGGTTTCTCTGGCTCTGAGGGTTCTGCACAGCTCCAAAGGGACAAGTTTCCTGCTGGGTGGCAGGGGGACTCCTACAGTGTGGCTCCAAGTTTACCAATCTAGAGGGCTTGGTGGATAGGCCCCTGGGGAAGGAAGCCTGAAAATGCAACATAGGGTTAAGGGTAATGGGCTGGGCAGGACAGGCCTGATCAGCCTACACAGAGGTGAGATACCCTCAGAATTGAGTTGAGGAAATGCATCCTGCAATGCAGAAGAGTCAGGGTTTCTGGCCAGAGGGACAGCTGATCGTGGGGGTGGCTTTAGAGGGGCATGCTGGTTTCTCCCTCTCTGAGGAAACTTTGGAGCTCCAAATGTCATGGCTTCCCCCTGCATGGCATTCAGGTTTCTGCCTTGTTACAGGGGGGTCCTGAATCTGGGGAGTTTGGGGGCCAGGCCTCTTGGGATGGTAGCCCGAAATCAGAAACTAGAGCTACGGTAAGGGCGTAGGGGCATGGCATGCTGAATCTGCTACTGCTGAGGTGGGCTCCCTGGTGGGCTGACTTCAGGGTGGGTATCAGGTGGCATGTCAGACTCAGAGTTTGTGTCCAGGGATGCCACAGAAGCTGGGCGTGACCTCAGGGTTGCATGCAGGTTTCTCCTACCCTGAGGGTTCTGCAGAGCTCCAAATGGCATGGTTTCCTCCTGTGTGGCAGACGCAGTCCTGGGGTGTCACTGAGGAATCCTTAATCTCTACTGGCATGAATCTCGGAGGTGCCCAATCTGGCGGGCTTGGGGGACAGGCCTCTGTTCATGAAAGCCTGTACACCCCACCTAGGTTTATGGTTAGGGCCGAAGGGCATGGCAGGTCCAATGTGCCGGTGCTGATGCGGGCTCCCCTAAGGGTCGAGTTGAGGGCATAGATCTGGCATCGCAGGAGAATCTGGTTTTATGGCCATGGGGGTGACTCATGGTGGGGTGGCATTACGGGGGTTTGCAGGTTTCTCCCCGTCTGAGTGTTCAGTGCAGCTCTAAACCACAAGTTTTCCTCATGAGTGCCAGGTGGAGTCCCGTGGTGGCGCTCAGTAGACCTTAATCTGGGGGGACATGGGAGGCAGGCCCCCTGGGATGGAAGCCTGAAAACCTAAAGAGGGGTTCTGGTAAGGGCCTAGGGGCATGGTGGCCCGATCTGCTTATGTTGAGGTGGGGCGCCCTAGGGTCTGAATTTATGGCATGCGTCCAGCAGCTCAGCAGAATCTGGTTTATGGCCGGGGGGACGGGTGCAGATGATGGGAGTGCCTTTAGAGGGGCAAGTTTCTCCCCCTCTGAGGGTTCAGCACAACTCCAAGGCACAGGTTCCTACTGTGTGGCAAGCGGAGTCCTGAGGTGTATGTCAAGATTCCTTAATCCAGGGGATTTTGTTGCCTGGACCCTCAGCATGGAAGACTGAACACCCAAACTTGTGTTAGGGTTAGGGCCTAGGGGCAATGGCAGGCCCGATCTGCCAGTGCTGAGGCGGGATCCCCTATGGGCTCAGTTGAGGGTATGCATTTGGTGGCGGCATGGAATCCAGCTCTATGGCCAGAGTGGCTGTTGATTATTGGGGTGGCTTTAGGGTGGCATGAAAGTTTCTCCCCATCTGAGGGTTCATTGCAGCTCCAAACCACAAGGTTTCCACTTGTGTGACAGGCTTTGTCCTGTGGTGTTGCTCAGAAGTCCTTAATCTGGGGGGCGTGGGGGCCAGGCCTCTTGGGATGGAAGCCTGAACATCCAAACTAGGGTTAGGGTTAAGGCTTAGGGACATGGCAGGCCCGATCTGCTGCAATTGAGGTGGTCTCCTGGATAGGCCGAATAGAGGGTGGGAATCAGGCAGGACTTGAGGTCTGTGTTTGTGTTTGTGGGGGCAAAGAAGCTAGTGGTGTCCGCGGGGGGCATGCAGCTTTCTCCTGCTCTGAGGTTCCTGCACAGTTCCAAATGGCACCATTTTGCCCTAGGAGGCTGGAGGAGTGCTGGCGGGAGTCTCAGTCATCCCCAGTCTGATGGGCTTGGGGTACAGGCCTCTGGGCACGGAAGGCTGTATACCCCACCTAGGGTTAGGGTTAGGGTCTAGGGTCATGGCAGGCCCAATCTGCCGGCGCTGAGATGGGCTCCCCTCAGGGCTGAGTTGAGGGCATGTGTCCAGTAGCTTCATAGAAAACAGCTTTCTGGCCTGGGGTGCCGCAAATTGTGCGGATAGCTTTACGGGGGCTTGAAGGTTTCTCACCCTCTGAGTATTCAGCAGCTCCAAACTGCAAGGTTTCATCCTGCGTGGCTGTTGGAGTCCTGCAATGTCACTCAGGGGTCCTTAATCCAGGGGGCCTGGAGGCTAGGCATCTTGGGATGGAAGCCTGGAAACTCAAACTAAGGTTGAGGTCTTGGGGCGCGACAGGCCCAATCTGCCAGTGCTGAGGCAGACTCCCCGGTGGCCTGAGTTGAGGGTCGGTGATAGGTGGCTAGTGTGAATCTGGGTTTGTGTTCAGGAGGGGCTCAGATGCTGGGGCTTGCCTTGGGGGGCATGAAGTTATCTTTTGCTCTGGGGTCTAAGTAGCTCCAAATGGCACTGTAACAGCATAGGCAGCCTCCAGACTGCCAGAGTGAGTCTCATGCATCCACAATCTGGCGGGTTTGGGGGCTAGGCCTCTGGGTACGGAAGACTGTACACCCAACCTAGGGTTAGGGTTAAGGCCTAGGGGCATGGCAGTTCTGATATGCTGCTGATATGCTGTGTTGAGGCGGGCTCCCTCAGGGCTGAGTGGATGACATGCATCTGGCGTTGTGGCAGAATCTGGCATTATGTCTGGGGCATTTCCAATGGCGGGTGTGTTTAGGTGCTCATGCACCTTTCTTTCTGGAGGGCAGGCAGAGTCCTGTGTTGTGACTTTGGAATCCCCAGTCTGGAGGGTTAGGGTTAGGGATAGAGGTTCGGAGAGTGTTAGGGTTAGTTGTTAGGGGTTAGGGTTAGGGTTAGGGTTAGGAGTTAGGGGATAGGGTTAGAGGTAAGGTTTAGGGTTAGGCTTAGGGTTAGGCGTATGTCTTAGGGACAAGGCATGTCAGATCTGCCAACACAGATATGGACTCACCCAAGGGCTGTGTTGAGGGCGGGACTCAGGAGTCTCCTCAGGCCCTGGATTTTTGGACTGGAGGGGCAAAGAAGGTGGGAATCGCCTCTGGGGAGCATGATGGTTTCTACTGCTCCGAGGTTGTTATGTTAGGTTTAGAGGTTAGGGTTAGGTTTTGTGGTTAGGGTTAGTGTTAAGATTAGTGTTAAGGTGGGGCGCCTGGGTGGCTCAGTTGGTTAAAGCCTCTGCCTTCCGCTCAGGTCATGATCTCAGGGTCCTGGGATGGAGCCCCACATCAGGCCCTCTGCTCAGCGGGGAGCGTGCTTCGTCCTCTCTGTGCCTTCTTCTGATCTGTCTCTGTCAAAGAAATGAATAAAATCTTAAAAAAAATAAAAAGATTAGGGTTAGGGTTATGTCTTAGGGACAAGGCATGTTGGATCTGGTAACACTTATATGGGCTCACCCAAGCGCTGAGTTGAAGGCGGGACTCAGGAGGCTCCTTAGGCCCTGGGTATTTTTCCTAGAAGGTAAAGATGGTGGGAATGGCCTCAGGGGAGCATGCTGGTTTCTAGGTCTCTGAGAGTGTTAGATAGCACTAAATGAAATGGTTTATTTCATTTATTCTCCTGGCTGAGAGGCTGAGTCCTGCCATCAGTCTGATGATCCTATCCACTGGGATGGAATTGGGTATCAGGCCTCTGGGGTCCAGAGCCTGACCACCTGAGCTAGGGTATTAGGGTTTGGTCCTGGGAGCATGGCAGGCCTGAGGTGCCAGTGCGGACTCAGGCTCTCCGGAGGGCTGAGTTGAGGGTATTGCTCTGGTGGCCCATCAGGCACTGGGCGGTGGTGTGTGGGTCCTCGGAAGGTGTGGGTGTCTTTAGGGGGCGTGGAGGTTTCTCCGGCCAGGAGCGTACTGCACAGGGCCATGTGGGCC
This sequence comes from Meles meles, assembly GCF_922984935.1. Taxonomy (NCBI): domain Eukaryota; kingdom Metazoa; phylum Chordata; class Mammalia; order Carnivora; family Mustelidae; genus Meles; species Meles meles. The sequence continues at coordinate 490,532 of NC_060086.1, read as the reverse complement.
ATTTTCCTTGTGGGTGGCAGCCGGAGTCCAGCATTGCAAATACAGGGTCCCCAGTCTGGACGGCTAGGGAGCCAGGCCTCTGTGGATCGAAGCATAAACACCCATCCTAGCATTATGGTTAAGTCTTTGGGGCATGGTAACCCCGATCTGCCGGTGCTGTGGTGACCCATCCTGATGCCTGAGTTGAGGCTATGTCTGCAGGACCTTGAGACTCTGGTTCCCGGTCCTTGGGAGGGTCCAGAAGTGCTTTGGCCTCAGGGAGACTTGCAGGCTTCTCCTGCTCTGTGGCTTCAGCCCATTTCTAAACGGCACGGTTCATGCTGGGATCATGTGCAATTATGGGGTGCAACTCAGGGGTCCCCTATCTGGGGTTTTGAGGACCAGTTGTGGGAGGATGATGCCTGAGCACGAACCTGGGCTAGGGTTAGTATTAGGATTAGAGTTAAGGTTATGTCTTAGGGACAAGGCATGTCGGATATGCAAGCACAGATATCAGCTCCCCCAAGGGCTGAGTTGAGGGTGGGACTCAGGAGGCTCCTCGGGCACTGGGGTTTTGGGCTGTACGGGCAAAGATGTTGGAAATCGCCTCAGGGGAGCATGCCAGTTTCTACAATTCTCAGGGCATTAGGTTGCACGAAATGAAAGGTCACCTTCTGGCTGAGAGGGTGAGTCCTGCTGTGAGGGTTAGGTTGTAGGGGCATTGCAGCCCCAATCTGCTGGCGCTGTGGTGGCCCATCCCAATGCTTGAGTTCAGAGCGTGTGTCTGCAGGACCATGAGACTCCTGGTTCTTGGTCCTTGGGGGCGCTGGAAGTGGGGTGGCCTCAGGGAGACATTCCAATTTATCCCGCTCTGTGGGTTCAGCACAATTCTAAACAGCATGGTTTCCTCCTGGTGTCAGGTTCAATGATGGGGTATCGCTCACGGGTCCCCCATCTGGGGCCTTGGGGACCAGGAGTCAGAGTATGGACGCCTGAACACACAACCTGGGCTAGGTTTAGTATTATGGTTAGTGTTAGGCTTAGGGACAGGGCATGTCGGATCTGCTAGCACAGATACGGGCTCACCCAAGGGCTGAGTTGAGGGCAGGACTCAGGAGGCTCCTCAGGCCCTGGGTTCTTGGCCTGGAGGAGCAAAGCTGGTGGGAATGGCCTCAAGGGAGAATGGCTGGTTGCTACTGCTCTGAGGGTGTGAGAGAACACCAAATGAAAAGGTCTCCTCCTGGCTGAGAACTGAGTCCTGCCGACAGTCTGATGCTCAACCCATGGGAGGAATTGGGTGTCAGGCCTCTGGGTCCAATGCCTGAACACCCAACCTAGTGTTAGGGTTTCGTCCTGGGAGAATGGCAGGCCTGCCAGTGCGGCTCAGGTTCTCCGGAGGGCTGAGTTGAGGGCATTGCTCTGGTGGCCCGTCAGGCTCTGGGTTTGTGGTGTGGCATTTCTTGGAAGGCGTGGGTGGCTTTAGGGGGCATGGGGGATTCTGTGGCCAGGAGCATACTGCACAGGATCATATGGTCCAGTTTCATCGTGGGTGGCAGCCAGAGTCCTGCATTGGGAATCCAGGGTCCCCAGTCTGGAGGGCTAGGGGTCCAGTCCTCAGGGGACAGAAGCCTGACACCCAACCTAGGGTTAGGGTAGGGTTGTAAGGGTATGGCAGCCCCGATCTGATGGCGCTGTGGTGATGCTTCCCAATGCCTGAGTTGAGGGCGCGAGTCTGTAGCACTGTGAGAGTCCTGGTTCCTGGTCCTTGGGTGTGCCAGAAGTGGCAGTGGCCTCTGGGAGGCATGCAGGTTTCTCCCGCTCTGCGGGTTCAACACATTTCTAAAGGGCAGGGTTTCCTCCTGGGATCAGGCGCAATTATGGGGTGCAGCTCAGGGGTCCCCCATCTGGCCGTTTGGGGGACCAGGCTATGGAGGAGGGATGCCTGAACACACAACCTGGGCTAGAGTTAGTATTAGGGTTAGGCTTAGCGTTAAGGTTATGTCTTAGGGAGAAGGCATGTGGGATCTGCCAGCACAGATATTGGCTCACTCAAGGACTGAGTTGAGGGCAGGGTTCCGGAGGCTTCTCAGGCCCTGGGTTTTTGGCCTGGAGGTGCAAAGATGGCGGGAATGGCCTCAGGGCAGCTTGGCCGGTTTCTAGGGCTCTGAGGGTGTTGGAGAGCACCAAATGGAATCTCCTGCTGGTTGAGAAGCTGAGTCATGCCATCAGTTTGATGCTCCCACCCATGGGTGGAATTGGGTGTCAGGGTTCTAGAACCTGAACACCCAACCTAGGCTTAGGGTTTGGTCCTGGGAGAATGGCAGGCCTGATGTGCCAGCACGGACTCAGGCTCTCTGGAGGGCTGGGCTGAGGGCATTGTTCTGGCGGCCTGTAAGGCTAAGGAATTGTGGTGTGGGGGTGCTCAGAAGATGTGGTTGGCTTTAGGGGTCATGGAGGTTTCTCCGGCAAGGAGCGTTCTGCAAAGGTCCATGTGGTCAAGTTTCATCATGGGTGGCAGCCAGAGTCCTACGTTGGGAATATGGGGTCCCCAGTCTGGAGGGCTAGGGAGCCAGTCCTCTGGGGACTGAAGCCTGAACACCCAACCGAGGGTTAGGTTAAGGTCACAGGGGCATGGCGGCCCGGATCTGCCGGCACAGTGATGACCAATCCCGATGCCTGAGTTGAGGACGTGAGTCTGCAGGACCGTGAGACTCCTCATTCCTGCTCCTCAGGGGCGCCGGTATTGGGGGTGGCGTCAGGGAGGCATTCTGGTTTCTTCTGCTCTGTAGGTTCAGCACATTCCTTTTTTTTTTTCACTTTCAATATCTATCTATCTATCTATATTATTTCTATTCAGCGTAACAGTATTCCTTATTTTTGCACCACACCCAGTGCTCCAAGCAACACGTGCCCTCCCTAATACCCACCACCTTGTTCTCCCAACCTCCCACTCCCCACCCATTCAAGACCCTCAGGTTCTTTTTCAGAGTCCGTAGTCTCTCATGGTTCACCTCACCTTCCCATTTCCCACCACTTCCTTCTCCTCTCCATCTCCCCATGTCCTCCTTGTTCTTTGTTATGCTCCACAAATAAGTGAAACCATATGAGAATTGACTCTCTCTGCTTGACTTATTTCACTCAGCATAATCTCTTCCACTCCCGTCCATATTGCTACAAAAGTTGGTATTCATCCTTTCTGATGGAGGCATAATACTCCATCTTGTATATGGACCACATCTTCCTTATCCATTCGTCCATGGAAGGGCATCTTGGTTCTTTCCACAGTTTGGCGACCGAGGCCTTTGCTGCTATAAACATTGGGGTACAGATGGCCCTTCTTTTCACTCCATCTGTATCTTTGGGGTAAATACCCAGCAATGCAATTGCAGGGTCATAGGGAAGCTCTCTTTTTAATTTCTGGAGGAATCTCCACACTGTTCTCCAAAGTGGCTGCACCAACTTGCATTCCCACCAACAGTGTAAGAGGGTTCCCCTTTCTCCACATCCTCTCCAACACACGTTGTTTCCTGTCTTGCTAATTGTGGCCTTTCTAACTGGTGTCAGGTGGTATCTCAATGTCGTTTTCATTTGAATCTCCCTGATGGCTAGTGATGATGAACATTTTGTCATGTGTCTGATAGCCATTTGTATGTCTTCGTTGGAGGAGTGTCTGCTCATATCTTCTGCCCATTTTTGGATATGATTATCTGTTTTGTGTGTGTTGAGTTTGAGAAGTTCTTTCTAGATCCTGGATATCAACCTTTTGTCTGAACTGTCATTTACAAATATCTTCTCCCATTCCGTCGGTTGCCTTTTGATTGGTGGACTGTTCCCTTTGCTGTGCAGAAGCTTTTGATCTTGATGAAGTGCCAAAAGTTCATTTTCGCTTTTGTTGGCCTTTGGAGACATATCTTGAAAGAAGTTGCTGTGGCTGATATCGAAGAGGTTACTGCCTATGTACTCCTCTAGGATTCTGAGAAAATCCTGTCTCACGTTGAGCTCCTTTATCGAGTTCGAGTTTATCATTGTGTATGGTGTAAGTGAATGGTCGAGTTTCATTCTTCTACATATCGCTGTCCAGTATTCCCAGCACCATTGATTGAGGAGAATGTCTTTTGTTACATCGAATATTTTTCCCTGATTTCTCGATGATTATATCACAATAGAGTTGAGGGTCCGTATCTTATCGGGATCGATGTGGGCAGAGCGCTCATGAAAATTTGCTGGCATTGGACAACCATGGGGACCGCCTTGTTCCGCGTGGCCCAGGACCCTTTCTCGCTCGGGGTATGTCCCAGCCACCCGAAAACGCGCCGAGACGACGGGGCCCGGCCGGGGGCCTCAGCGCCAGGGAGCTTGCTCCGAGCAGAGTGGATGGAGGGGCTGTGGTCGGGCATTCGTCTCCGTCTTGGAGGGAGTCCGGGGCGCCCGGGAAGGGCTTGGCCTCTCTGGGGGAACAAATGGATCTGTCGCTCCACAGCTGTGTCACAGCCACGAAAGGGGCCGATGGCGCCAGGACGGTCGGGGACTCGTGGCGCGGGACTCAGGGTTCCCCATGGGGAGGCCCCCAGGCTCAGGCCCGTGGCAACGGAAGCGTGAGCAAGCAGGCCTGGACCGGGCCCGGCTTTCGGGGCAGGACCGGCCCCAGCTGCCAGCGAAGGGAGGGGACCACCAGAGTCTGAGGAGCAGGAGGCGTCGACTTGCCCACGCCAGACTAACGGAGCTCCTCCTGGCGGTGCCGGAACGAGACGACACGCGATCCGGACAGGGCCCCGGGGGGGGGTGGCCCTGCGGCCCTGTGGTGCCCGAAGTAGTTCGCAGGGCGTTTTGCGGCCAATTCTCATGAGCGTTCTGCCCAAATGGGGCAGAACGCTCGTGAGAATTGGCCGGCGTTGGACAGCCCTGGTCAGCGCCCAGTTCCGCGTGGAGCAGGGCCCTTTCTCGCTCGGGGCATGTCGCGGCCAACCGGAAAATGAGCCGAGACGATGGGGCGCGGCCGGCGGCCCCGGGGCCGGGGAGTTTTCCCCGAGCAGAGTGGATGGAGGCGCCGTGGCCGGGCGTCCGCCTCCGCCGTGGCGGGCGGCCGGGGCGCCCCTGGAGGGGGCTGGCCTCTGTGGGGAAACGGACTGGTCTCTCACTCCGCGGCTAGGACGAAGCCGCGAATGGTGCCGTTGTGGCCGGGACGGTCGTGGGACTCGTGGCGCGGGACTCAGGGTTCCCCATGGGGAGGCCCCCAGGCTCAGGCCCCTGGCAACGGAAGGCTGAGCAAGCAGGCCCGGGCCCGGGCCCGGCTTTCGGGGCTGGCCCGGCCCCAGCTGCCGGCGCCAGGGAGGGGACCCCCGGAGGCTGAGGAGCGGGAGGCGTCGGCCTCCCCTCGGCACGCCTCCCGGAGCTCCTCCTGGCGGTGCCGGAACGCGACGACACGCGGTCCCGGACAGGGCCCCGGGGGGGGGGCCGCCCTGCGGCCCTGTGGTGCCCGAAGTGTGTTCGCCGGGCGTTTTCCGGCCAATTCTCACGAGCGTTCTGCCCAAATCGGGATCGATTTGGGCAGAACGCTCGTGAGAATTGGCCGGCGTTGGGCAGCCCTGGTCAGCGCCCAGTTCCGCGTGGAGCAGGGCCCTTTCTCGCTCGGGGCATGTCGCGGCCACCCGGAAAACGAGCCGCGACGATGGGGCTCGGCCGGCAGCCGCGGCGCCGGGGAGTTTTCCCCGAGCAGAGTGGATGGAGGCGCCGTGGCCGGGCGTCCGCCTCCGCCGTGCCGGGCGGCCGGGGCGCCCCTGGAGGGGGCTGGCCTCTGTGGGGAAACGGACTGGTCTCTCACTCCGCGGCTAGGACGAAGCCGCGAAAGGTGCCGTTGTCGCCGGGACGGTCGGTGGACTCGTGGCGCGGGACTCAGGGTTCCCCATGGGGAGGCCCCCAGGCTCAGGCCCCTGGCAACGGAAGGCTGAGCAAGCAGGCCCGGGCCCGGGCCCGGCTTTCGGGGCTGGCCCGGCCCCAGCTGCCGGCGCCAGGGAGGGGAACCCCGGAGGCTGAGGAGCGGGAGGCGTCGGCCTCCCCGCGGCACGCCTCCCGGAGCTCCTCCTGGTGGTGCCGGAACGCGACGACACGCGATCCCGGACAGGGCCCCGGGGGGGGCCACCCTGCGGCCCTGTGGTGCCCGAAGTGTGTTCGCCGGGCGTTTTCCGGCCAATTCTCACGAGCGTTCTGCCCAAATCGGGATCGATTTGGGCAGAACGCTCGTGAGAATTGGCCGGCGTTGGGCAGCCCTGGTCAGCGCCCAGTTCCGCGTGGAGCAGGGCCCTTTCTCGCTCGGGGCATGTCGCGGCCACCCGGAAAACGAGCCGCGACGATGGGGCGCGGCCGGCAGCCGCGGCGCCGGGGAGTTTTCACCGAGCAGAGTGGATGGAGGCGCCGTGGCCGGGCATCCGCCTCCGCCGTGGCGGGCTGCCGGGGCGCCCCTGGAGGGGGCTGGCCTCTGTGGGGAAACGGACTGGTCTCTGACTCTGCGGCTAGGACGAAGCCGCGAAAGGTGCCGTTGTCGCCGGGACGGTCGGGGGACTCGTGGCGCGGGACTCAGGGTTCCCCATGGGGAGGCCCCCAGGCTCATGCCCCTGGCAACGGAAGGCTGAGCAAGCAGGCCCGGGCCCGGGCCCGGCTTTCGGGGCTGGCCCGGCCCCAGCTGCCGGCGCCAGGGAGGGGACCCCCGGAGGCTGAGGAGCGGGAGGCGTCGGCCGCCCCGCGGCACGCCTCCCGGAGCTCCTCCTGGCGGTGCCGGAACGCGACGACACGCGATCCCGGACAGGGCCCCGGGGGGGGCCGCCCTGCGGCCCTGTGGTGCCTGAAGTGTGTTCGCCGGGCGTTTTCCGGCCAATTCTCACGAGCGTTCTGCCCAAATCGGGATCGATTTGGGCAGAACGCTCGTGAGAATTGGCCGGCGTTGGGCAGCCCTGGTCAGCGCCCAGTTCCGCGTGGAGCAGGGCCCTTTCTCGCTCGGGGCATGTCGCGGCCACCCGGAAAACGAGCCGCGACGATGGGGCGCGGCCGGCAGCCGCGGCGCCGGGGAGTTTTCCCCGAGCAGAGTGGATGGAGGCGCCGTGGCCGGGCGTCCGCCTCCGCCGTGGCGGGCGGCCGGGGCGCCCCTGGAGGGGGCTGGCCTCTGTGGGGAAACGGACTGGTCTCTCACTCCGCGGCTAGGACGAAGCCGCGAAAGGTGCCGTTGTCGCCGGGACGGTCGGGGGACTCGTGGCGCGGGACACAGGGTTCCCCATGGGGAGGCCCCCAGGCTCAGGCCCCTGGCAACGGAAGGCTGAGCAAGCAGGCCCGGGCCCGGGCCCGGCTTTCGGGGCTGGCCCGGCCCCAGGTGCCGGCGCCAGGGAGGGGACCCATCGGAGGCTGAGGAGCGGGAGGCGTCGGCCGCCCCCCGGCACGCCTCCCGGAGCTCCTCCTGGCGGTGCCGGAACGCGACGACACGCGATCCCGGACAGGGCCCCGGGGGGGGCCGCCCTGCAGCCCTGTGGTGCCCGAAGTGTGTTCGCCGGGCGTTTTCCGGCCAATTCTCACGAGCGTTCTGCCCAAATCGGGATCGATTTGGGCAGAACGCTCGTGAGAATTGGCCGGCGTTGGGCAGCCCTGGTCAGCGCCCAGTTCCGCGTGGAGCAGGGCCCTTTCTCGCTCGGGGCATGTCGCGGCCACCCGGAAAACGAGCCGCGACGATGGGGCGCGGCCGGCAGCCGCGGCGCCGGGGAGTTTTCCCCGAGCAGAGTGGATGGAGGCGCCGTGGCCGGGCGTCCGCCTCCGCCGTGGCGGGCGGCCGGGGCGCCCCTGGAGGGGGCTGGCCTCTGTGGGGAAACGGACTGGTCTCTCACTCCGCGGCTAGGACGAAGCCGCGAAAGGTGCCGTTGTCGCCGGGACGGTCGGGGGACTCGTGGCGCGGGACTCAGGGTTCCCCATGGGGAGGCCCCCAGGCTCAGGCCCCTGGCAACGGAAGGCTGAGCAAGCAGGCCCGGGCCCGGGCCCGGCTTTCGGGGCTGGCCCGGCCCCAGCTGCCGGCGCCAGGGAGGGGACCCCCGGAGGCTGAGGAGCGGGAGGCTTCGGCCGCCCCGCGGCACACCTCCCGGAGCTCCTCCTGGCGGTGCCGGAAAGCGACGACACGCGATCCCGGACAGGGCCCCGGGGGGGGCCGCCCCGCGGCCCTGTGGTGCCCGAAGTGTGTTCGCCAGGCCTTTTCCGGCCAATTCTCACGAGCGTTCTGCCCAAATCGGGATCGATTTGGGCAGAACGCTCGTGAGAATTGGCCGGCGTTGGGCAGCCCTGGTCAGCGCCCAGTTCCGCGTGGAGCAGGGCCCTTTCTCGCTCGGGGCATGTCGCGGCCACCCGGAAAACGAGCCGCGACGATGGGGCGCGGCCGGCAGCCGCGGCGCCGGGGAGTTTTCCCCGAGCAGAGTGGATGGAGGCGCCGTGGCCGGGCGTCCGCCTCCGCCGTGGCGGGCGGCCGGGGCGCCCCTGGAGGGGGCTGGCCTCTGTGGGGAAACGGACTGGTCTCTCACTCCGCGGCTAGGACGAAGCCGCGAAAGGTGCCGTTGTCGCCGGGACGGTCGGGGGACTCGTGGCGCGGGACACAGGGTTCCCCATGGGGAGGCCCCCAGGCTCAGGCCCCTGGCAACGGAAGGCTGAGCAAGCAGGCCCGGGCCCGGGCCCGGCTTTCGGGGCTGGCCCGGCCCCAGGTGCCGGCGCCAGGGAGGGGACCCATCGGAGGCTGAGGAGCGGGAGGCGTCGGCCGCCCCCCGGCACGCCTCCCGGAGCTCCTCCTGGCGGTGCCGGAACGCGACGACACGCGATCCCGGACAGGGCCCCGGGGGGGGCCGCCCTGCAGCCCTGTGGTGCCCGAAGTGTGTTCGCCGGGCGTTTTCCGGCCAATTCTCACGAGCGTTCTGCCCAAATCGGGATCGATTTGGGCAGAACGCTCGTGAGAATTGGCCGGCGTTGGGCAGCCCTGGTCAGCGCCCAGTTCCGCGTGGAGCAGGGCCCTTTCTCGCTCGGGGCATGTCGCGGCCACCCGGAAAACGAGCCGCGACGATGGGGCGCGGCCGGCAGCCGCGGCGCCGGGGAGTTTTCCCCGAGCAGAGTGGATGGAGGCGCCGTGGCCGGGCGTCCGCCTCCGCCGTGGCGGGCGGCCGGGGCGCCCCTGGAGGGGGCTGGCCTCTGTGGGGAAACGGACTGGTCTCTCACTCCGCGGCTAGGACGAAGCCGCGAAAGGTGCCGTTGTCGCCGGGACGGTCGGGGGACTCGTGGCGCGGGACTCAGGGTTCCCCATGGGGAGGCCCCCAGGCTCAGGCCCCTGGCAACGGAAGGCTGAGCAAGCAGGCCCGGGCCCGGGCCCGGCTTTCGGGGCTGGCCCGGCCCCAGCTGCCGGCGCCAGGGAGGGGACCCCCGGAGGCTGAGGAGCGGGAGGCTTCGGCCGCCCCGCGGCACACCTCCCGGAGCTCCTCCTGGCGGTGCCGGAAAGCGACGACACGCGATCCCGGACAGGGCCCCGGGGGGGGCCGCCCCGCGGCCCTGTGGTGCCCGAAGTGTGTTCGCCAGGCCTTTTCCGGCCAATTCTCACGAGCGTTCTGCCCAAATCGGGATCGATTTGGGCAGAACGCTCGTGAGAATTGGCCGGCGTTGGGCAGCCCTGGTCAGCGCCCAGTTCCGCGTGGAGCAGGGCCCTTTCTCGCTCGGGGCATGTCGCGGCCACCCGGAAAACGAGCCGCGACGATGGGGCGCGGCCGGCAGCCGCGGCGCCGGGGAGTTTTCCCCGAGCAGAGTGGATGGAGGCGCCGTGGCCGGGCGTCCGCCTCCGCCGTGGCGGGCGGCCGGGGCGCCCCTGGAGGGGGCTGGCCTCTGTGGGGAAACGGACTGGTCTCTCACTCCGCGGCTAGGACGAAGCCGCGAAAGGTGCCGTTGTCGCCGGGACGGTCGGGGGACTCGTGGCGCGGGACACAGGGTTCCCCATGGGGAGGCCCCCAGGCTCAGGCCCCTGGCAACGGAAGGCTGAGCAAGCAGGCCCGGGCCCGGGCCCGGCTTTCGGGGCTGGCCCGGCCCCAGGTGCCGGCGCCAGGGAGGGGACCCATCGGAGGCTGAGGAGCGGGAGGCGTCGGCCGCCCCCCGGCACGCCTCCCGGAGCTCCTCCTGGCGGTGCCGGAACGCGACGACACGCGATCCCGGACAGGGCCCCGGGGGGGGCCGCCCTGCAGCCCTGTGGTGCCCGAAGTGTGTTCGCCGGGCGTTTTCCGGCCAATTGTCACGAGCGTTCTGCCCAAATCGGGATCGATTTGGGCAGAACGCTCGTGAGAATTGGCCGGCGTTGGGCAGCCCTGGTCAGCGCCCAGTTCCGCGTGGAGCAGGGCCCTTTCTCGCTCGGGGCATGTCGCGGCCACCCGGAAAACGAGCCGCGACGATGGGGCGCGGCCGGCAGCCGCGGCGCTGGGGAGTTTTCCCCGAGCAGAGTGGATGGAGGCGCCGTGGCCGGGCGTCCGCCTCCGCCGTGGCGGGCGGCCGGGGCGCCCCTGGAGGGGGCTGGCCTCTGTGGGGAAACGGACTGGTCTCTCACTCCGCGGCTAGGACGAAGCCGCGAAAGGTGCCGTTGTCGCCGGGACGGTCGGGGGACTCGTGGCGCGGGACTCAGGGTTCCCCATGGGGAGGCCCCCAGGCTCAGGCCCCTGGCAACGGAAGGCTGAGCAAGCAGGCCCGGGCCCGGGCCCGGCTTTCGGGGCTGGCCCGGCCCCAGCTGCCGGCGCCAGGGAGGGGACCCCCGGAGGCTGAGGAGCGGGAGGCTTCGGCCGCCCCGCGGCACACCTCCCGGAGCTCCTCCTGGCGGTGCCGGAAAGCGACGACACGCGATCCCGGACAGGGCCCCGGGGGGGGCCGCCCCGCGGCCCTGTGGTGCCCGAAGTGTGTTCGCCAGGCCTTTTCCGGCCAATTCTCACGAGCGTTCTGCCCAAATCGGGATCGATTTGGGCAGAACGCTCGTGAGAATTGGCCGGCGTTGGGCAGCCCTGGTCAGCGCCCAGTTCCGCGTGGAGCAGGGCCCTTTCTCGCTCGGGGCATGTCGCGGCCACCCGGAAAACGAGCCGCGACGATGGGGCGCGGCCGGCAGCCGCGGCGCCGGGGAGTTTTCCCCGAGCAGAGTGGATGGAGGCGCCGTGGCCGGGCGTCAGCCTCCGCCGAGGCGGGCGGCCGGGGCGCCCCTGGAGGGGGCTGGCCTCTGTGGGGAAACGGACTGGTCTCTCACTCCGCGGCTAGGACGAAGCCGCGAAAGGTGCCGTTGTCGCCGGGACGGTCGGGGGACTCGTGGCGTGGGACACAGGGTTCCCCATGGGGAGGCCCCCAGGCTCAGGCCCCTGGCAACGGAAGGCTGAGCAAGCAGGCCCGGGCCCGGGCCCGGCTTTCGGGGCTGGCCCGGCCCCAGGTGCCGGCGCCAGGGAGGGGACCCATCGGAGGCTGAGGAACGGGAGGCGTCGGCCGCCCCACGGCACTCCTCCCGGAGCTCCTCCTGGCGGTGCCGGAACGCGACGACACGCGATCCCGGACAGGGCCCCGGGGGGGCCGCCCTGCGGCCCTGTGGTGCCCGAAGTGTGTTCGCCGGGCGTTTTCCGGCCAATTCTCACGAGCGTTCTGCCCAAATCGGGATCGATTTGGGCAGAACGCTCGTGAGAATTGGCCGGCGTTGGGCAGCCTTGGTCAGCGCCCAGTTCCGCGTGGAGCAGGGCCCTTTCTCGCTCGGAGCATGTCGCGGCCACCCGGAAAATGAGCCGCGACGATGGGGCGCGGCCGGCAGCCGCGGCGCCGGGGAGTTTTCCCCGAGCAGTGTGGATGGAGGCACCGTGGCCGGGCGTCCGCCTCCGCCGTGGCGGGCGGCCGGGGCGCCCCTGGAGGGGGCTGGCCTCTGTGGGGAAACGGACTGGTCTCTCACTCCGCGGCTAGGACGAAGCCGCGAAAGGTGCCGTTGTCGCCGGGACGGTCGGGGGACTCGTGGCGCGGGACTCAGGGTTCCCCATGGGGAGGCCCCCAGGCTCAGGCCCCTGGGAACGGAAGGTTGAGCAAGCAGGCCCGGGCCCGGGCCCGGCCTTCGGGGCTGGCCCGGCCCCAGCTGCCGGCGCCAGGGAGGGGACCCCCGGAGGGTGAGTAGCGGGAGGCGTCGGCCTCCCCGGGGCCCGCCTCCCGGAGCTCCTCCTGGCGGTGCCGGAACGCGACGACACGCGATCCCGGACAGGGCCCCGGGGGGGCGGCCCCGCGGCCCTGTGGTGCCCGAAGTGTGTTCGCCGGGCGTTTTCCGGCCAATTCTCACGAGCGTTCTGCCCAAATCAGCATCGATTTGGGCAGAACGCTCGTGAGAATTGGCCGGCGTTGGGCAGCCCTGGTCAGCGCCCAGTTCCGCGTGGAGCAGGGCCCTTTCTCGCTCGGGGCATGTCGCGGCCACCCGGAAAACGAGCCGCGACTCTGGGGCTTGGTCGGCGGCCCTGGCGCCGGGGAGTTTCCCCGAGCAGAGTGGATGGAGGCGCCGTGGCCGGGCGTCCGCCTCCGCCGTGGCGGGCGGCCGGGGCGCCCGTGGAGGGGGCTGGCCTCTGTGGGGGAACGGAGTGATCTCTCACTCCACGGCTGGGACGAAGCCGCGAAAGGTGCCATTGACGCCGGGACGGTCGGGGGGAATCGTGGCGCGGGACTCAGGGTTCCCCATGCGGAGGCCCCCAGGCTCAGGCCCCTGGCAACGGAAGGCTGAGCAAGCAGGCCCGGGCCCGGGCCCGGCTTTCGGGGCTGGCCCGGCCCCAGCGGCCGGCGCCAGGGAGGGGACCCCTGGAGGCTGAGGAGCGGGAGGCGTCGGCCTCCCTTGGGCCCGCCTCCCGGAGCTCCTCCTGGCGGTGCCGGAACGCGACGACACGCGATCCCGCACAAAGCCCCGGAGGGGCGGCCCTGCGGCCCTGTGGTGCCCGAAGTGTGTTCGCCGGGCGTTTTCCGGCCAATTCTCACGAGCGTTCTGCCCAAATCGGGATCGATTTGGGCAGCAATCTCGTGAGAATTGGCCGGCGTTGGGCAGCCCTGGTCAGCGCCCAGTGCCGCGTGGAGCAGGGCGCTTTCTCGCTCGGGGCATGGCGCGGCCACGCGGAAAACGAGCCGCGACGATGGGGCGCGGCCGGCGGCCCCGGCGCCGGGGAGTTTTCCCCGAGCAGAGTGGATGGAGGCGCCGTGGCCGGGCGTCCGCCTCCGCCGTGGCGGGCGGCCGGGGCGCCCCTGGAGGGGGCTGGCCTCTGTGGGGAAACGGACTGGTCTCTCGCTCCGCGGCTAGGACGAAGCCGCGAAAGGTGCCGTTGTCGCCGGACGGTCGGGGGACTCGTGGCGCGGGACTCAGTGTTCCCCATGGGGAGGCCCCCAGGCTCAGGCCCCTGGCAACGGAAGGCTGAGCAAGCAGGCCCGGGGCCGGGCCCGGGTTTCGGGGCTGGCCCGGCCCCAGCTCCCGGCGCCAGGGAGGGGAACCCCGGAGGCTGAGGAGCGGGAGGCGTCGGCCGCCCCGCGGCACGCCTCCCGGAGCTCCTCCTGGCGGTGCCGGAACGCGACGACAAGCAATCCCGGACAGGGCCCCGGGGGGGGCCGCCCTGCGGCCCTGTGGTGCCCGAAGTGGGTTCGCCGGGCGTTTTCCGGCCAATTCTCACGAGCGTTCTGCCCAAATCGGGATCGATTTGGGCAGAACGCTCGTAAGAAATGGCCGGCGTTGGGCAGCCCTGGTCAGCGCCCAGTTCCGCGTGGAGCAGGGCCCTTTCTCGCTCGGGGCATGTCGCGGCCACCCGGAAAACGAGCCAGGACGATGGGGCGCGGCCGGCAGCCGCGGCGCCGGGGAGTTTTCCTCGAACAGAGTGGATGGAGGCGCCGTGGCCGGGCGTCCGCCTCCGCCGTGGCGGGCGGCCGGGGCGCCCCTGGAGTGGGCTGGCCTCTGTGGGGAAACGGACAGGTCTCTCACTCCGCGGCTAGGATGAAGCCGCGAAAGGTGCCGTTGTCGCCGGGACGGTCGGGGGACTCGTGGCGCGGGACTCAGGGTTCCCCATGGGGAGGCCCCCAGGCTCAGGCCCCTGGCAACGGAAGGCTGAGCAAGCAGGCCCGGGCCCGGGCCCGGCTTTCGGGGCTGGCCCGGCCCCAGCTGCCGGCGCCAGGGAGGGGACCCCCGGAGGCTGAGGAGCGGGAGGCGTCGGCCGCCCCGCGGCACGCCTCCCGGAGCTTCTCCTGGCGGTGCCGGATCGCGACGACACGCGATCCCGGACAGGGCCCCGGGGGGGGCGGCCCTGCGGTCCTGTGGTGCCCGAAGTGTGTTCGCCGGGCGTTTTCCGGCCAATTCTCACGAGCGTTCTGCCCAAATCGGGATTGATTTGGGCAGAACGCTCGTGAGAATTGGCCGGCGTTGGGCAGTCCTGGTCAGCGCCTAGTTCCGCGTGGAGCAGGGCCCTTTCTCGCTCGGGGCATGTCGCGGCCACCCGGAAAACGAGCCGCGACGATGGGGCGCGGCCGGTAGCCGCGGCGCCGGGGAGTTTTCCCCGAGCAGAGTGGATGGAGGCGCCGTGGCCGGGCGTCCGACTCCGCCGTGGCGGGCGGCCGGGGCGCCCCTGGAGGGGGCTGCCCTCTGTGGGGAAACGGACTGGTCTCTCAATCCCCGGCTAGGACGAAGCCGCGAAAGGTGCCGTTTTCGCCGGGACGGTCGGGGGACTCGTGGCGCGGGACTCAGGGTTCCCCATGGGGAGGCCCCCAGGCTCAGGCCCCTGGCAACGGAAGGCTGAGCAAGCAGGCCCGGGCCCGGGCCCGGCTTTCGGGGCTGGCCCGGCCCCAGCTGCCGGCGCCAGGGAGGGGACCCATCGGAGGCTGAGGAGCGGGAGGCGTCGGCCGCCCCACGGCACGCCTCCCGGAGCTCCTCCTGGCGGTGCAGGAACGCGACGACACGCGATCCCGGACAGGGCCCCGGGGGGGGGCCGCCCTGCGGCCCTGTGGTGCCCGAAGTGTGTTCGCCGGGCGTTTTCCGGCCAATTCTCACGAGCGTTCTGCCCAAATCGGGATCGATTTGGGCAGAACGCTCGTGAGAATTGGCCGGCGTTGGGCAGCCCTGGTCAGCGCCCTGTTCCGCGTGGAGCAGGGCCCTTTCTCGCTCGGGGCATGTCGCGGCCGACCGGAAAACGAGCCGCAACTATGGGGCGCGGCCGGCAGCCGCGGCGCCGGGGAGTTTTCCCCGAGCAGAGTGGATGGAGGCGCCGTGGCCGGGCGTCCGCCTCCGCCGTGGCGGGCGGCCGGGGCGCCCCTGGAGGGGGCTGGCCTCTGTGGGGAAACGGACTGGTCTCTCACTCCGCGGCTAGGACGAAGCCGCGAAAGGTGCCGTTGTCGCCGGGACGGTCGGGGGACTCGAGGCGCGGGACTCAGGGTTCCCCATGGGGAGGCCCCCAGGCTCAGGCCCCTGGCAACGGAAGGCTGAGCAAGCAGGCCCGGGCCCGGGCCCGGCTTTCGGGGCTGGCCCGGCCCCAGCTCCCGGCGCCAGGGAGGGGAACGCCGGAGGCTGAGGAGCGGGAGGCGTCGGCCGCCCTGCGGCACGCCTCCCGGAGCTCCTCCTGGCGGTGCCGGAACGCGACGACAAGCAATCCCGGACAGGGCCCCGGGGGGGGCCGCCCTGCGGCCCTGTGGTGCCCGAAGTGGGTTCGCCGGGCGTTTTCCGGCCAATTCTCACGAGCGTTCTGCCCAAATCGGGATCGATTTGGGCAGAACGCTCGTAAGAAATGGCCGGCGTTGGGCAGCCCTGGTCAGCGCCCAGTTCCGCGTGGAGCAGGGCCCTTTCTCGCTCGGGGCATGTCGCGGCCACCCGGAAAACGAGCCAGGACGATGGGGCGCGGCCGGCAGCCGCGGCGCCGGGGAGTTTTCCTCGAGCAGAGTGGATGGAGGCGCCGTGGCCGGGCGTCCGCCTCCGCCGTGGCGGGCGGCCGGGGCGCCCCTGGAGTGGGCTGGCCTCTGTGGGGAAACGGACAGGTCTCTCACTCCGCGGCTAGGATGAAGCCGCGAAAGGTGCCGTTGTCGCCGGGACGGTCGGGGGACTCGTGGCGCGGGACTCAGGGTTCCCCATGGGGAGGCCCCCAGGCTCAGGCCCCTGGCAACGGAAGGCTGAGCAAGCAGGCCCGGGCCCGGGCCCGGGTTTCGGGGCTGGCCCGGCCACAGCTGCCGGCGCCAGGGAGGGGACCCCCGGAGGCTGAGGAGCGGGAGGCGTCGGCCGCCCCGCGGCACGCCTCCCGGAGCTTCTCCTGGCGGTGCCGGATCGCGACGACACGCGATCCCGGACAGGGCCCCGGGGGGGGCGGCCCTGCGGTCCTGTGGTGCCCGAAGTGTGTTCGCCGGGCGTTTTCCGGCCAATTCTCACGAGCGTTCTGCCCAAATCGGGATTGATTTGGGCAGAACGCTCGTGAGAATTGGCCGGCGTTGGGCAGTCCTGGTCAGCGCCTAGTTCCGCGTGGAGCAGGGCCCTTTCTCGCTCGGGGCATGTCGCGGCCACCCGGAAAACGAGCCGCGACGATGGGGCGCGGCCGGCAGCCGCGGCGCCGGGGAGTTTTCCCCGAGCAGAGTGGATGGAGGCGCCGTGGCCGGGCGTCCGACTCCGCCGTGGCGGGCGGCCGGGGCGCCCCTGGAGGGGGCTGCCCTCTGTTGGGAAACGGACTGGTCTCTCAATCCCCGGCTAGGACGAAGCCGCGAAAGGTGCCGTTTTCGCCGGGACGGTCGGGGGACTCGTGGCGCGGGACTCAGGGTTCCCCATGGGGAGGCCCCCAGGCTCAGGCCCCTGGCAACGGAAGGCTGAGCAAGCAGGCCCGGGCCCGGGCCCGGCTTTCGGGGCTGGCCCGGCCCCAGCTGCCGGCGCCAGGGAGGGGACCCATCGGAGGCTGAGGAGCGGGAGGCGTCGGCCGCCCCACGGTACGCCTCCCGGAGCTCCTCCTGGCGGTGCAGGAACGCGACGACACGCGATCCCGGACAGGGCCCCGGGGGGGGGCCGCCCTGCGGCCCTGTGGTGCCCGAAGTGTGTTCACCGGGCGTTTTCCGGCCAATTCTCACGAGCGTTCTGCCCAAATCGGGATCGATTTGGGCAGAACGCTCGTGAGAATTGGCCGGCGTTGGGCAGCCCTGGTCAGCGCCCTGTTCCGCGTGGAGCAGGGCCCTTTCTCGCTCGGGGCATGTCGCGGGCCGACCGGAAAACGAGCCGCAACTATGGGGCGCGGCCGGCAGCCGCGGCCCCGGGGAGTTTTCCCCCGAGCAGAGTGGATGGAGGCGCCGTGGCCGGGCGTCCGCCTCCGCCGTGGCGGGCGGCCGGGGCGCCCCTGGAGGGGGCTGGCCTCTGTGGGGAAACGGACTGGTCTCTCACTCCGCGGCTAGGACGAAGCCGCGAAAGGTGCCGTTGTCGCCGGGACGGTCGGGGGACTCGTGGCGCGGGACTCAGGGTTCCCCATGGGGAGGCCCCCAGGCTCAGGCCCCTGGCAACGGAAGGCTGAGCAAGCAGGCCCGGGCCCGGGCCCGGCTTTCGGGGCTGGCCCGGCCCCAGCTGCCGGCGCCAGGGAGGGGACCCCCGGAGGCTGAGGAGCGGGAGGCGTCGGCCGCCCCGCGGCACGCCTCCCGGAGCTCCTCCTGGCGGTGCCGAAACGCGACGACACGCGATCCCGGACAGGGCCCCGGGGGGGGGCCGCCCTGCAGCCCTGTGGTCCCCGAAGTGTGTTCGCCGGGCGTTTTCCGGCCAATTCTCACGAGCGTTCTGCCCAAATCGGGATCGATTTGGGCAGAACGCTCGTGAGAATTGGCCGGCGTTGGGCAGCCCTGGTCAGCGCCCAGTTCCGCGTGGAGCAGGGCCCTTTCTCGCTCGGGGCATGTCGCGGCCACCCGGAAAACGAGCCGCGACGATGGGGCGCGGCCGGCAGCCGCGGCGCCGGGGAGTTTTCCCCGAGCAGAGTGGATGGAGGCGCCGTGGCCGGGCGTCCGCCTCCGCCGTGGCGGGCTGCCGGGGCGCCCCTGGAGTGGGCTGGCCTCTGTGGGGAAACGGACTGGTCTCTCACTCCGCGGCTAGGACGAAGCCGCGAAAGGTGCCGTTGTCGCCGGGACGGTCGGGGGACTCGTGGCGCGGGACTCAGGGTTCCCCATGGGGAGGCCCCCAGGCTCATGCCTCTGGCAACGGAAGGCTGAGCAAGCAGGCCCGGGCCCGGGCCCGGCTTTCGGGGCTGGCCCGGCCCCAGCTGCCGGCGCCAGGGAGGGGACCCCCGGAGGCTGAGGAGAGGGAGGCGTCGGCCGCCCCGCGGCACGCCTCCCGGAGCTCCTCCTGGCGGTGCCGGAACGCGACGACACGCGATCCCGGACAGGGCCCCGGGGGGGGCCGCCCTGCGGCACTGTGGTGCCCGAAGTGTGTTCGCCGGGCGTTTTCCGGCCAATTCTCACGAGCGTTCTGCCCAAATCGGGATCGATTTGGGCAGAACGCTCGTGAGAATTGGCCGGCGTTGGGCAGCCCTGGTCAGCGCCCTGTTCCGCGTGGAGCAGGGCCCTTTCTCGCTCGGGGCATGTCGCGGCCACCCGGAAAACGAGCCGCGACTATGGGGCGCGGCCGGCAGCCGCGGCGCCGGGGAGTTTTCCCCGAGCAGAGTGGATGGAGGCGCCGTGGCCGGGCGTCCGCCTCCGCCGTCGCGGGCGGCCGGGGCGCCCCTGGAGGGGGCTGGCCTCTGTGGGGAAACGGACTGGTCTCTCACTCCGCGGCTAGGACGAAGCCGCGAAAAGGTGCCGTTGTCGCCGGGACGGTCGGGGGACTCGTGGCGCGGGACTCAGGGTTCCCCATGGGGAGGCCCCCAGGCTCATGCCCCTGGCAACGGAAGGCTGAGCAAGCAGGCCCGGGCCCGGGCCCGGCTTTCGGGGCTGGCCCGGCCCCAGCTGCCGGCGCCAGGGAGGGGACCCCCGGAGGCTGAGGAGCGGCAGGCGTCGGCCGCCCCGCGGCACGCCTCCCGGAGCTCCTCCTGGCGGTGCCGGAACGCGACGACACGCGATCCCGGACAGGGCCCCGGGGGGGGCCGCCCTGCGGCCCTGTGGTGCCCGAAGTGTGTTCGCCGGGCGTTTTCCGGCCAATTCTCACGAGCGTTCTGCCCAAATCGGGATCGATTTGGGCAGAACGCTCGTGAGAATTGGCCGGCGTTGGGCAGCCCTGGTCAGCGCCCAGTTCCGCGTGGAGCAGGGCCCTTTCTCGCTCGGGGCATGTCGCGGCCACCCGGAAAACGAGCCGCGACGATGGGGCGCGGCCGGCAGCCGCGGCGCAGGGGAGTTTTCCCCGAGCAGAGTGGATGGAGGCGCCGTGGCCGGGCGTCCGCCTCCGCCGTGGCGGGCTGCCGGGGCGCCCCTGGAGGGGGCTGGCCTCTGTGGGGAAACGGACTGGTCTCTCACTCCGCGGCTAGGACGAAGCCGCGAAAGGTGCCGTTGTCGCCGGGACGGTCGGGGGACTCGTGGCGCGGGACTCAGGGTTCCCCATGGGGAGGCCCCCAGGCTCATGCCTCTGGCAACGGAAGGCTGAGCAAGCAGGCCCGGGCCCGGGCCCGGCTTTCGGGGCTGGCCCGGCCCCAGCTGCCGGCGCCAGGGAGGGGACCCCCGGAGGCTGAGGAGAGGGAGGCGTCGGCCGCCCCGCGGCACGCCTCCCGGAGCTCCTCCTGGCGGTGCCGGAACGCGACGACACGCGATCCCGGACAGGGCCCCGGGGGGGGCCGCCCTGCGGCACTGTGGTGCCCGAAGTGTGTTCGCCGGGCGTTTTCCGGCCAATTCTCACGAGCGTTCTGCCCAAATCGGGATCGATTTGGGCAGAACGCTCGTGAGAATTGGCCGGCGTTGGGCAGCCCTGGTCAGCGCCCTGTTCCGCGTGGAGCAGGGCCCTTTCTCGCTCGGGGCATGTCGCGGCCACCCGGAAAACGAGCCGCGACTATGGGGCGCGGCCGGCAGCCGCGGCGCCGGGGAGTTTTCCCCGAGCAGAGTGGATGGAGGCGCCGTGGCCGGGCGTCCGCCTCCGCCGTGGCGGGCGGCCGGGGCGCCCCTGGAGGGGGCTGGCCTCTGTGGGGAAACGGACTGGTCTCTCACTCCGCGGCTAGGACGAAGCCGCGAAAGGTGCCGTTGTCGCCGGGACGGTCGGGGGACTCGTGGCGCGGGACTCAGGGTTCCCCATGGGGAGGCCCCCAGGCTCAGGCCCCTGGCAACGGAAGGCTGAGCAAGCAGGCCCGGGCCCGGGCCCGGCTTTCGGGGCTGGCCCGGCCCCAGCTGCCGGCGCCAGGGAGGGGACCCCCGGAGGCTGAGGAGCGGGAGGCGTCGTCCGCCCCGGGGCCCGCCTCCCGGATCTCCTCCCGGCGGTGCCGGAACGCGACGACCCGCGATCCCGGACAGGGCCCCAGGGGGGCCGCACTGCGGCCCTGTGGTGCCCGAAGTGTGTTCGCCGGGCGTTTTCCGGCCAATTCTCACGAGCGTTCTGCCCAAATCGGGATCGATTTGGGCAGAAATCTCGTGAGAATTGGCCGGCGTTGGGCAGCCCTGGTCAGCGCCCAGTGCCGCGTGGAGCAGGGCGCTTTCCTCGCTCGGGGCATGGCGCGGCCACGCGGAAAACGAGCCGTGACGATGGGGCGCGGCCGGCGGCCCCGGCGCCGGGGAGTTTTCCCCGAGCAGAGTGGATGGAGGCGCCGTGGCCGGGCGTCCGCCTCCGCCGTGGCGGGCGGCCGGGGCGCCCCTGGAGGGGGCTGGCCTCTGTGGGGAAACGGACTGGTCTCTCGCTCCGCGGCTAGGACGAAGCCGCGAAAGGTGCCGTTGTCGCCGGACGGTCGGGGGACTCGTGGCGCGGGACTCAGTGTTCCCCATGGGGAGGCCCCCAGGCTCAGGCCCCTGGCAACGGAAGGCTGAGCAAGCAGGCCCGGGGCCGGGCCCGGGTTTCGGGGCTGGCCCGGCCCCAGCTCCCGGCGCCAGGGAGGGGAACCCCGGAGGCTGAGGAGCGGGAGGCGTCGGCCGCCCCGCGGCACGCCTCCCGGAGCTCCTCCTGGCGGTGCCGGAACGCGACGACAAGCAATCCCGGACAGGGCCCCGGGGGGGGCCGCCCTGCGGCCCTGTGGTGCCCGAAGTGGGTTCGCCGGGCGTTTTCCGGCCAATTCTCACGAGCGTTCTGCCCAAATCGGGATCGATTTGGGCAGAACGCTCGTAAGAAATGGCCGGCGTTGGGCAGCCCTGGTCAGCGCCCAGTTCCGCGTGGAGCAGGGCCCTTTCTCGCTCGGGGCATGTCGCGGCCACCCGGAAAACGAGCCGCGACGATGGGGCGCGGCCGGCAGCCGAGGCGCCGGGGAGTTTTCCCCGAGCAGAGTGGATGGAGGTGCCGTGGCCGGGCGTCCGACTCCGCCGTGGCGGGCGGCCGGGGCGCCCCTGGAGGGGGCTGCCCTCTGTGGGGAAACGGACTGGTCTCTCAATCCCCGGCTAGGACGAAGCCGCGAAAGGTGCCGTTTTCGCCGGGACGGTCGGGGGACTCGTGGCGCGGGACTCAGGGTTCCCCATGGGGAGGCCCCCAGGCTCAGGCCCCTGGCAACGGAAGGCTGAGCAAGCAGGCCCGGGCCCGGGCCCGGCTTTCGGGGCTGGCCCGGCCCCAGCTCCCGGCGCCAGGGAGGGGAACGCCGGAGGCTGAGGAGCGGGAGGCGTCGGCCGCCCCGCGGCACGCCTCCCGGAGCTCCTCCTGGCGGTGCCGGAACGCGACGACAAGCAATCCCGGACAGGGCCCCGGGGGGGGCCGCCCTGCGGCCCTGTGGTGCCCGAAGTGGGTTCGCCGGGCGTTTTCCGGCCAATTCTCACGAGCGTTCTGCCCAAATCGGGATCGATTTGGGCAGAACGCTCGTGAGAATTGGCCGGCGTTGGGCAGCCCTGGTCAGCGCCCTGTTCCGCGTGGAGCAGGGCCCTTTCTCGCTCGGGGCATGTCGCGGCCGACCGGAAAACGAGCCGCAACTATGGGGCGCGGCCGGCAGCCGCGGCGCCGGGGAGTTTTCCCCGAGCAGAGTGGATGGAGGCGCCGTGGCCGGGCGTCCGCCTCCGCCGTGGCGGGCGGCCGGGGCGCCCCTGGAGGGGGCTGGCCTCTGTGGGGAAATGGACTGGTCTCTCACTCCGCGGCTAGGACGAAGCCGCGAAAGGTGCCGTTGTCGCCGGGACGGTCGGGGGACTCGTGGCGCGGGACTCAGGGTTCGCCATGGGGAGGCCCCCAGGCTCAGGCCCCTGGCAACGGAAGGCTGAGCAAGCAGGCCCGGGCCCGGGCCCGGCTTTCGGGGCTGGCCCGGCCCCAGCTGCCGGCGCCAGGGAGGGGACCCCCGGAGGCTGAGGAGAGGGAGGCGTCGGCCGCCCCGCGGCACGCCTCCCGGAGCTCCTCCTGGCGGTGCCGGAACGCGACGACACGCGATCCCGGACAGGGCCCCGGGGGGGGGCCGCCCTGCGGCCCTGTGGTGCCCGAAGTGTGTTCGCCGGGCGTTTTCCGGCCAATTCTCACGAGCGTTCTGCCCAAATCGGGATCGATTTGGGCAGAACGCTCGTGAGAATTGGCCGGCGTTGGGCAGCCCTGGTCAGCGCCCTGTTCCGCGTGGAGCAGGGCCCTTTCTCGCTCGGGGCATGTCGCGGCCACCCGGAAAACGAGCCGCGACTATGGGGCGCGGCCGGCAGCCGCGGCGCCGGTGAGTTTTCCCCGAGCAGAGTGGATGGAGGCGCCGTGGCCGGGCGTCCGCCTCCGCCGTGGCGGGCGGCCGGGGCGCCCCTGGAGGGGGCTGGCCTCTGTGGGGAAACGGACTGGTCTCTCACTCCGCGGCTAGGACGAAGCCGCGAAAGGTGCCGTTGTCGCCGGGACGGTCGGGGGACTCGTGGCGCGGGACTCAGGGTTCCCCATGTGGAGGCCCCCAGGCTCATGCCCCTGGCAACGGAAGGCTGAGCAAGCAGGCCCGGGCCCGGGCCCGGCTTTCGGGGCTGGCCCGGCCCCAGCTGCCGGCGCCAGGGAGGGGACCCCCGGAGGCTGAGGAGCGGCAGGCGTCGGCCGCCCCGCGGCACGCCTCCCGGAGCTCCTCCTGGCGGTGCCGGAACGCGACGACACGCGATCCCGGACAGGGCCCCGGGGGGGGCCGCCCTGCGGCCCTGTGGTGCCCGAAGTGTGTTCGCCGGGCTTTTTCCGGCCAATTCTCACGAGCGTTCTGCCCAAATCGGGATCGATTTGGGCAGAACGCTCGTGAGAATTGGCCGGCGTTCGGCAGCCCTGGTCAGCGCCCAGTTCCGCGTGGAGCAGGGCCCTTTCTCGCTCGGGGCATGTCGCGGCCTCCCGGAAAACGAGCCGCGACGATGGGGCGCGGCCGGCAGCCGCGGCGCCGGAGAGTTTTCCCCGAGCAGAGTGCATGGAGGCGCCGTGGCCGGGCGTCCGCCTCCGCCGTGGCGGGCGGCCGGGGCGCCCCTGGAGGGGGCTGGCCTCTGTGGGGAAATGGACTGGTCTCTCACTCCGCGGCTAGGACGAAGCCGCGAAAGGTGCCGTTGTCGCCGGGACGGTCGGGGGACTCGTGGCGCGGGACTCAGGGTTCGCCATGGGGAGGCCCCCAGGCTCAGGCCCCTGGCAACGGAAGGCTGAGCAAGCAGGCCCGGGCCCGGGCCCGGCTTTCGGGGCTGGCCCGGCCCCACCTGCCAGTGCCAGGTAGGGGACCCCCGGAGGCTGAGAAGCGGGAGGCGTCGGCCGCCCCGTGGCACACCTCCCGGAGCTCCTCCTGGCGGTGCCGGAACGCGACGACACGCGATCCCGGACAGGGCCCCGGGGTGGCCGCCCTGCGGCCCTGTGGTGCCCGAAGTGTGTTCGCCGGGCCTTTTCCGGCCAATTCTCACGAGCGTTCTGCCCAAATCGGGATCGATTTGGGCAGAACGCTCGTGAGAATTGGCCGGCGTTGGGTAGCCCTGGTCAGCGCCCAGTTCCGCGTGGAGCAGGGCCCTTTCTCGCTCGGGACATGTCGCGGCCACCCGGAAAACGAGCCGCGACGATGGGGCGCGGCCGGCAGCCGCGGCGCCGGGGAGTTTTCCCCGAGCAGAGTGGATGGAGGCGCAGTGGCCGGGCGTCGGCCTCTGTCGTGGCGGGCGGCCGGGGCGCCCCTGGAGGGGGCTGGCCTCTGTGGGGAAACGGACTGGTCTCTCACTCCGCGGCTAGGACGAAGCCGCGAAAGGTGCCGTTGTGGCCGGGACGGTCGGGGGACTCGTGGCGCGGGACTCAGGTTTCCCCATGGGGAGGCCCCCAGGCTCAGGCCCCTGGCAACGGAAGGCTGAGCAAGCAGGCCCGGGCCCGGGCCCGGCTTCCGGGGCTGGCCCGGCCCCAGCTGCCGGCGCCAGGGAGGGGACCCCCGGAGGCTGAGGAGCGGGAGGCGTCAGCCGCCCTGCGGCACGCCTCCCGGAGGTCCTCCTGGCGGTGCCGGAACGCGACGACACGCGATCCCGGACAGGGCCCCGGGGGGGGCCGCCCTGCGGCCCTGTGGTGCCCGAAGTGTGTTCGCCGGGCCTTTTCCGGCCAATTCTCACGAGCGCTCGTGAGAATTGGCCGGCGTTGGGCAGCCCTGGTCATCGCCCAGTTCCGCGTGGATCAGGGCCCTTTCTCGCTCGGGGCATGACGCGGCCACCCGGAAAATGAGCTGCGACGATGGGGCGCGGCCGGCAGCCGCGGCGCAGGGGAGTTTTCCCCGAGCAGAGTGGATGGAGGCGCCGTGGCCGGGCGTCCGCCTCCGCCGTGGCGGGCTGCCGGGGCGCCCCTGGAGGGGGCTGGCCTCTGTGGGGAAATGGACTGGTCTCTCACTCCGCGGCTAGGACGAAGCCGCGAAAGGTGCCGTTGTCGCCGGGACGGTCGGGGGACTCGTGGCGCGGGACTCAGGGTTCCCCATGGGGAGGCCCCCAGGCTCAGGCCCCTGGCAACGGAAGGCTGAGCAAGCAGGCCCGGGCCTGGGCCCGGCTTTCGGGGCTGGCCCGGCCCCAGCTGCCGGCGCCAGGGAGGGGATCCCCGGAGGCTGAGGAGCGGGAGGCGTCGGCCACCCCGCGGCACGCCTCCCGGAGCTCCTCCTGGCGGTGCCGGAACGCGACGACACGCGATCCCTGACAGGGCCCCGGGGGGGGCCGCCCTGCGGCCCTGTGGTGCCCGAAGTGTGTTCGCCGGGCTTTTTCCGGCCAATTCTCACGAGCGTTCTGCCCAAATCGGGATCGATTTGGGCAGAACGCTCGTGAGAATTGGCCGGCGTTGGGCAGCCCTGGTCAGCGCCCAGTTCCGCGTGGAGCAGGGCCCTTTCTCGCTCGGGGCATGTCGCGGCCACCCGGAAAGCGAGCCGCGACGATGGGGCGCGGCCGGCAGCCGCGGCGCCGGGGAGATTTCCCCGAGCAGAGTGGATGGAGGCGCCGTGGCCGGGCGTCCGCCTCCGCCGTGGCGGGCGGCCGGGGCGCCCCTGGAGGGGGCTGGCCTCTGTGGGGAAACGGACTGGTCTCTCACTCCGCGACTAGGACGAAGCCGCGAAAGGTGCCTTTGTCGCCGGGACGGTCGGGGGACTCGTGGCGCGGGACTCAGGGTTCCCCATGGGGAGGCCCCCAGGCTCAGGCCCCTGGCAACGGAAGGTTGAGCAAGCAGGCCCGGGCCCGGGCCCGGCTTTCGGGGTGGCCCGGCCCCAGCTGCCGGCGCCAGGTAGGGGACACCCGGAGGCTGAGGAGCGGGAGGCGTCGGCCGCCCCGCGGCACGCCTCCCGGAGCTCCTCCTGGCGGTGCCGGAACGCGACGACACGCGATCCCAGACAGGGCCCCGGGGGGGGCCGCCCTGCGGCCCTGTGGTGCCCGAAGTGTGTTCGCCGGGCGTTTTCCGGCCAATTCTCACGAGCGTTCTGCCCAAATCGGGATCGATTTGGGCAGAACGCTCGTGAGAATTGGCCGGCGTTGGGCAGCCCTGGTCAGCGCCCAGTTCCGCGTGGAGCAGGGCCCTTTCTCGCTTGGGGCATGTCGCGGCCACCCGGAAAACGAGCCGCGACGATGGGGCGCGGCCGGCAGCCGCGGCGCCGGGGAGTTTTCCCCGAGCAGAGTGGATGGAGGCGCCGTGGCCGGGCGTCCGCCTCCGCCGTGGCGGGCGGCCGGGGCGTCCCTGGAGGGGGCTGGCCTCTGTGGGGAAACGGACTGGTCTCTCACTCCGCGGCTAGGACGAAGCCGCGAAAGGTGCCGTTGTCGCCGGGACGGTCGGGGGACTCGTGGCGCTGGACTCAGGGTTCCCCATGGGGAGGCCCCCAGGCTCAGGCCCCTGGCAACGGAAGGCTGAGCAAGCAGGCCCGGGCCCGGGCCCGTCTTTCGGGGCTGGCCCGGCCCCACCTGCCAGCGCCAGGGAGGGTCCCCCGGAGGCTGAGAAGCGGGAGGCGTCGGCCGCCCCGTGGCACACCTCCCGGAGCTCCTCCTGGCGGTGCCGGAACGCGACGACACGCGATCCCGGACAGGGCCCCGGGGGGGGCCGCCCTGCGGCCCTGTGGTGCCCGAAGTGTGTTCGCCGGGCCTTTTCCGGCCAATTCTCACGAGCGTTCTGCCCAAATCGGGATCGATTTGGGCAGAACGCTCGTGAGAATTGGCCGGCGTTGGGCAGCCCTGGTCAGCGCCCAGTTCCGCGTGGAGCAGGGCCCTTTCTCGCTCGGGGCATGTCGCGGCCACCCGGAAAGCGAGACGCGACGATGGGGCGCGGCCGGCAGCCGCGGCGCCGGGGAGATTTCCCCGAGCAGAGTGGATGGAGGCGCCGTGGTCGGGCGTCCACCTCCGCCGTGGCGGGCGGCCGGGGCGCCCCTGGAGGGGGCTGGCCTCTGTGGGGAAACGGACTGGTCTCTCACTCCGCGGCTAGGACGAAGCCGCGAAAGGTGCCGTTGTCGCCGGGACGGTCGGGGGACTCGTGGCGCGGGACTCAGGGTTCCCCATGGGGAGGCCCCCAGGCTCAGGCCCCTGGCAACGGAAGGCTGAGCAAGCAGGCCCGGGCCCGGGCCCGGCTTTCGGGGCTGGCCCGGCCCCAGCTGCCGGCGCCAGGGAGGGGACCCCCGGAGGCTGAGGAGCGGGAGGCGTCGTCCGCCCCGGGGCCCGCCTCCCGGATCTCCTCCCGGCGGTGCCGGAACGCGACGACCCGCGATCCCGGACAGGGCCCCGGGGGGGCCGCACTGCGGCCCTGTGGTGCCCGAAGTGTGTTCGCCGGGCGTTTTCCGGCCAATTCTCACGAGCGTTCTGCCCAAATCGGGATCGATTTGGGAAGAACGCTCGTGAGAATTGGCCGGCGTTGGGCAGCCCTGGTCAGCGCCCAGTTCCACGTGGAGCAGGGCCCTTTCTCGCTCGGGGCATGTCGCGGACAACCGGAAAACGAGCCGCGACGATGGGGCGCGGCCGGCAGCCGCGGCGCCGGGGAGTTTTCCCCGAGCAGAGTGCATGGAGGCGCCGTGGCCGGGCGTCCGCCTCCCCCGTGGTTGGCGGCCGGGGCGCCCCTGGAGGGGGCTGGCCTCTGTGGGAAACGGACTGTCTCAGACTCCGCGGCTAGGACGAAGCCGCGAAAGGTGCCGTTGTCGCCGGGACGGTCGGGGGACTCGTGGCGCGGGACTCAGGGTTCCCCATGGGGAGACCCCCAGGCTCAGGCCCCTGGCAACGGAAGGCTGAGCAAGCAGTCCCTGGCCCGGGCCCGGCTTTCGGGGCTGGCCCGGCCCCAGCTGCCGGCGCCAGGGAGGAGACCCCCGGAGTCTGAGGAGCGGGAGGCGTCGGCCTCCCCGGGGCACGCCTCCCGGAGCTCCTCCCGGCGGTGCCGGAACGCGACGACCCGCGATCCCGGACCGGGCCCCGGGGGTGCCGCCCTGCGGCCCTGTGGTGCCCGAAGTGTGTTTGCCGGGCGTTTTCCCGGCAATTCTCACGAGCGTTCTGCCCAAATCGATTTGGGCAGAACGCTCGTGAGAATTGGCCGGCGTTGGGCAGCCCTGGTCAGCGCCCAGTTCCGCGAGGAGCCGTGCCCTTTCTCGCTCGGGGCATGTCGCGGCCACCCGGAAAACGAGCCGCGACGATGGGGCGCGGCCGGCAGCCGCGGCGCCGGGGAGTTTTCCCCGAGCAGAGTGCATGGAGGCGCCGTGGCCGGGCGTCCGCCTCCGCCGTGGCGGGCGGCCGGGGCGCCCCTGGAGGGGGCTGGCCTCTGTGGGGAAACGGACTGGTCTCTGACTCCGCGGCTAGGACGAAGCCGCGAAAGGTGCCGTTGTCGCCGGGACGGTCGGGGGACTAGTGGCGCGGGACTCAGGGTTCCCCATGGGGAGGCCCCCAGGCTCAGGCCCCTGGCAACGGAAGGCTGAGCAAGCAGGCCCGGGCCCGGGCCCGGCTTTCGGGGCTGGCCCGGCCCCAGCTGCCGGCGCCGGGGAGGGGACCCCCGGAGGCTGAGGAGCGGGAGGCGTTGGCCTCCCCGGGGCCCGCCTCCCGGAGCTCCTCCCGGCGGTGCCGGAACGCGACGACCCGCGATCCCGGACAGGGCCCCGGGGGGGCCGCCCTGCGGCCCTGTGGTGCCCGAAGTGTGTTCGCCGGGCATTTTCCGGCCAATTCTCACGAGCGTTCTGCCCAAATCGGGATCGATTTGGGCAGAACGCTCGTGAGAATTGGCCGGCGTTGGGCAGCCCTGGTCAGCGCCCAGTTCCGCGTGGAGCAGGGCCCGTTCTCGCTCGGGGCACGCGCGGCCACCCGGAAAACGAGCCGCGACGATGGGGCGCGGCCGGCAGCTGCGGCGCTGGGGAGTTTTCCCCGAGCAGAGTGCATGGAGGCGCCGTGGCCGGGCGTCCGCCTCCGCCGTGGCGGGTGGCCGGGGCGCCCGTGGAGGGGGCTGGCCTCTGTGGGGGAACGGAGTGATCTCTCACTCCATGGCTGGGACGAAGCCGCGAAAGGTGCCGTTGTCGCCGGGAGGGTCGGGGTGCTCGTGGCGCGGGACTCAGGGTTCCCCATGCGGAGGCCCCCACGCTCAGGCCCCTGGTAACGGAAGGCTGAGCAAACAGGCCCGGGCCCGGGCCCGGCTTTCGGGGCTGGCCCGGCCCCGGCGGCCGGCGCCAGGGTGGGAACACCCGGAGGCTGAGGAGCGGGAGGCGTCGGGCTCCCTGGGGCACGCCTCCCGGAGATCCTCCCGGCGGTGCCGGAACGCGACGACACGCGATCCCGGACAGGGCCCCGGGGGGGCCGCCCTGCGGCTCTGTGGTGCCCGAAGTGTGTTCGCCGGGCTTTTTCCGGCCAATTCTCACGAGCGTTCTGCCCAAATCGGGATCGATTTGGGCAGAACGCTCGTGAGAATTGGCCGGCGTTGGGCAGCCCTGGTCAGCGCCCAGTTCCGCGTGGAGCAGGGCCCTTTCTCGCTCGGGGCATGTCGCGGCCACCCGGAAAACGAGCCGCGACGATGGGGCGCGGCCGGCAGCCGCGGCGCCGGGGAGTTTTCCCCGAGCAGAGTGCATGGAGGCGCCGTGGCCGGGCGTCCGCCTCCGCCGTAGCCGTCGGCCGGGGCGCCCCTGGAGGGGGCTGGCCTCTGTGGGGAAACGGACTGGTCTCTGACTCCGCGGCTAGGACGAAGCCGCGAAAGGTGCCGTTGTCGCCGGGACGGTCGGGGGACTCGTGGCGCGGGACTCAGGGTTCCCCATGGGGAGGCCCCCAGGTTCAGGCCCCTGGCAACGGAAGGCTGAGCAAGCAGGCCCGGGCCCGGGCCCGGCTTTCGGGGATGGCCCGGCCCCAGCTGCCGCTGCCAGGGAGGGGACCCCCGGAGGCTGAGGAGCGGGAGGCGTCGGCCTCACCGGGGCCCGCCTCCCGGAGCTCCTCCCGGCGGTGCCGGAACGCGACGACCCGCGATCCCGGACAGGGCCCCGGGGGGGCCGCCCTGCGGCCCTGTGGTGCCCGAAGTGTGTTCGCCGAGCGTTTTCCGGCCAATTCTCACGAGCGTTCTGCCCAAATCGGGATCGATTTGAGCAGAACGCTCGTGAGAATTGGCCGGCGTTGGGCAGCCCTGGTCAGCGCCCAGTTCCGCGTGGAGCAGGGCCCTTTCTCGCTCGGGGCATGCCGCGGCCACCCGGAAAACGAGCCGCGACCATGGGGCGCGGCCGGCAGCCGCGGCGCCGGGGAGTTTTCCCCAAGCAGAGTGCATGGAGGCGCCGTGGCCGGGCGTCCGCCTCCGCCGTGGCGGGCGGCCGGGGCGCACCTGGAGGGGGCTGGCCTCTGTGGGGAAACGGACTGGTCTCTGACTCCGCGGCTAGGACGAAGCAGCGAAAGGTGCCGTTGTCGCCGGGACGGTCGGGGGACTCGTGGCGCGGGCCTCAGGGTTCCCCATGGGGAGGCCCCCAGGCTCAGGCCCCTGGCAACGGAAGGCTGAGCAAGCAGGCCCGGGCCCGGGCCCGGCTTTCGGGGCTGGCCCGGCCCCAGCTGCCGGCGCCAGGGAGGGGACCCCCGGAGGCTGAGGAGCGGGAGGCGTCGGCCTCCCCGGGGCCCGCCTCCCGGAGCTCCTCCCGGCGGTGCCGGAACGCGACGACCCGCGATCCCGGACAGGGCCCCGGGCGGGCCGCCCTGCGGCCCTGTGGTGCCCGAAGTGTGTTCGCCGGGCATTTTCCGGCCAATTCTCACGAGCGTTCTGCCCAAATCGGGATCGATTTGGGCAGAACGCTCGTGAGAATTGGCCGGCGTTGGGCAGCCCTGCTCAGCGCCCAGTTCCGCGTGGAGCAGGGCCCTTTCTCGCTCGGGGTATGCCGCGGCCACCCGGAAAACGAGCAACGACGATGGGGCGCGGCCGGCAGCCGCGGCGCCGGGGAGTTTTTCCCGAGCAGAGTGCATGGAAGCGCCGTGGCCGGGCGTCCGCCTCCGCCGTGGCGGGCGCCCGGGGCGCCCCTGGAGGGGGCTGGCCTCTGTGGGGAAACGGACTGGTCTCTGACTCCGCGGCTAGGACGAAGCCGCGAAATGTGCCGTTGTCGCCGGGACGGTCGGGGGACTCGTGGCGCGGGACTCAGGGTTCCCCATGGGGAGGCCCCCAGGCTCAGGCCCCTGGCAATGGAAGGCTGAGCAAGCAGGCCCGGGCCCGGGCCCGACTTTCGGGGCTGGCCCGGCCCCAGCTGCCGGCGCCAGGGAGGGGAAACCCGGAGGCTGAGGAGCGGGAGGCGTCGGCCTCCCCGGGGCCCGCCTCCCGGAGTTCCTCCCGGCGGTGCCGGAACGCGACGACCCGCGATCCCGGACAGGGCCCCGGGGGGGCCGCACTGCGGCCCTGTGGTGCCCGAAGTGTGTTCGCCGGGCGTTTTTCCGGCCAATTTTTACGAGCGTTCTGCCCAAATCGGGATCGATTTGGGCAGAACGCTCGTGAGAATTGGCCGGCGTTGGGCAGCCCTGTCAGCGCCCAGTTCCGCGTGGAGCAGGGCCCTTTCTCGCTCGGGGCATGTCGCGGCCACCCGGAAAACGAGCCGCGACGATGGGGCGCGGCCGGCAGCCGCGGCGCCGGGGAGTTTTCCCCGAGCAGATTGCATGGAGGCGCCGTGGCCGGGCATCCGCCTCCACTGTGGTGGGCGGCCGGGGCGCCCGTGGAGGGGGCTGGCCTCTGTGGGGGAACGGAGTGATCTCTCACTCCATGGCTGGGACGAAGCCGCGAAAGGTGCCGTTGTCGCCGGGAGGGTCGTGGTGATCGTGGCGCGGGACTCAGGGTTCCCCATGCGGATGCCCCCACGCTCAGGCCCCTGGTAACGGAAGGCTGAGCAAACAGGCCCGGGCCCGGGCCCGGCTTTCGGGGCTGGCCCGGCCCCGGCGGCCGGCGCCAGGGTGGGAACCCCCGGAGGCTGAGGAGCGGGATGCGTCGGGCTCCCTGGGGCACGCCTCCCTGAGCTCCTCCCGGCGGTGCCGGAACGCGACGACCCGCGATCCCGGACAGGGCCCCGGGGGGGCCGCCCTGCGGCCCTGTGGTGCCCGAAGTGTGTTCGCCGGGCGTTTTCCCGGCCAATTCTCACGAGCGTTTTGCCCAAATCGGGATCGATTTGGGCAGAACGCTCGTGAGAATTGGCCGGCGGTGGGCAGCCCTGGTCAGCGCCCAGTTCCGCGTGGAGCAGGGCCCTTTCTCGCTCGGGGCATGTCGCGGCCACCCGGAAAAGGAGCCGCGACGATGGGGCGCGGCCGGCAGCTGCGGCGCCGGGGATTTTTCCCCGAGCAGAGTGCATGGAGGCGCCGTGGCCGGTCGTCCGCCTCCGCCGTGGCGGGCGGCCGGGGCGCCCCTGGAGGGGGCTGGCCTCTGTGGGGAAACGGACTGGTCTCTCACTCCGCGGTAGGACGAAGCCGCGAAAGGTGCCGTTGTCGCCGGGACGGTCGGGGGACTCGTGGCGCGGGACTCAGGGTTCCCCATGGGGAGGCCCCCAGGCTCAGGCCCCTGGCAACGGAGGCTGAGCAAGCAGGCCCGGGCCCGGGCCCGGCTTTCGGGGCTGGCCCGGCCCCAGCTGCCGGCGCCAGGGAGGGGACCCCCGGAGGCTGAGGAGCGGGAGGCGTCGGCCGCCCCGCGGCACGCCTCCCGGAGCTCCTCCTGGCGGTGCCGGAACGCGACTACACGCGATCCCGGACAGGGTCCCGGGGGGGGCCGCCCTGCGGCCCTGTGGTGCCCGAAGTGTGTTCGCCGGGCCGTTTCCGGCCAATTCTCACGAGCGTTCTGCCCAAATCGGGATCGATTTGGGCAGAACGCTCGTGAGAATTGGCCGGCGTTGGGCAGCCCTGGTCAGCGCCCAGTTCCGCGTGGAGCAGGGCCCTTTCTCGCTCGGGGCATGTCGCAGCCACCCGGAAAACGAGCCGCGACGATGGGGCGCGGCCGGCAGCCGCGGCGCCGGGGAGTTTTCCCCGAGCAGAGTGGATGGAGGCGCCGTGGCCGGGCGTCCGCCTCCGCAGTGGCGGGCGGCCGGGGCGCCCCTGGAGGGGGCTGGCCTCTGTGGGGAAACGGACTGGTCTCTCACTCCGCGGCTAGGACTAAGCCGCGAAAGGTGCCGTTGTCGCCGGGACGGTCGGGGGACTCGTGGCGCGGGACTCAGTGTTCCCCATGGGGAGGCCCCCAGGCTCAGGCCCCTGGCAACGGATGGCTGAGCAAGCAGGCCCGGGGCCGGGCCCCTGGTTTCGGGGCTGGCCCGGCCCCAGCTGCCGGCGCCAGGGAGGGGACCCCCGGAGGCTGAGGAGCGGGAGGCTTCGGCCGCCCCGCGGCACGCCACCCGGAGCTCCTCCTGGCGGTGCCGGAACGCGACGACACGCGATCCCGGACAGGGCCCCGGGGGGGGCCGCCCTGCTGCCCTGTGGTGCCCGAAGTGTGTTCGCCGGGCGTTTTCCGGCCAATTCTCACGAGCGTTCTGCCCAAATCGGGATCGATTTGGGCAGAACGCTCGAGAGAATTGGCCAGCGTTGGGCAGCCCTGGTCAGCGCCCAGTTCCGCCTGGAGCAGGGCCCTTTCTCGCTCGGGGCATGTCGCGGCCACCCGGAAAACGAGCCGCGACGATGGGGCGCGGCCGGCAGCCGCGGCGCCGGGGAGTTTTCCCCGAGCAGAGTGGATGGAGGCGCCGTGGCCGGGCGTCCGCCTCCGCCGTGGCGGGCGGCCGGGGCGCCCCTGGAGGGGGCTGGCCTCTGTGGGGAAACGGACTGGTCTCTCACTCCGCGGCTAGGACGAAGCCGCGAAAGGTGCCGTTGTCGCCGGGACGGTCGGGGGACTCGTGGCGCGGGACTCAGGGTTCCCCATGGGGAGGCCCCCAGGCTCAGGCCCCTGGCAACGGAAGGCTGAGCAAGCAGGCCCGGGCACGGGCACGGATTTCGGGGCTGGCTGGGCCCCAGCTGCCGGCGCCAGGGAGGGGACCCCCGGAGGCTGAGGAGCGGGAGGCGTCGGCCTCCCCGCGGCACGCCTCCCGGAGCTCCTCCTGGCGCTGCCGGAACGCGACGACACGCGATCCCGGAGAGGGCCCCGGGGGGGGCGGCCCTGCGGCCCTGTGGTGCCCGAAGTGTGTTCGCCGGGCCTTTTCCGGCCAATTCTCACGAGCGTTCTGCCCAAATTGGGATCGATTTGGGCAGAAAGCTCGTGAGAATTGGCCGGCGTTGGGCAGCCCTGGTCAGCGCCCAGTTCCGCGTGGAGCAGGGCCCTTTCTCGCTCGGGGCATGTCGCGGCCACCCGGAAAACGAGCCGCGACTTTGGGGCGCGGCCGGCAGCCGCGGCGCCGGGGAGTTTTCCCCGAGCAGAGTGGATGGAGGCGCCGTGGCCGGGCGTCCGCCTCCGCCGTGGCGGGCGCCCGTGGCGCCCATGGAGCGGGCTGGCCTCTGTGGGGAAACGGACTGGTCTCTCACTCCGCGGCTAGAACGAAGCCGCGAAAGGTGCCGTTGTCGCCGGGACGGTCGGGGGACTCGTGGCGTGGGACTCAGGGTTCCCCATGGGGAGGCCCCCAGGCTCAGGCCCCTGGCAACGGAAGGCTGAGCAAGCAGGCCCGGGCCCGGGCCCGGCTTTCGGGGCTGGCCCGGCCCCAGCTGCCGGCGCCAGGGAGGGGACCCCCGGAGGCTGAGGAGCGGGAGGCGTCTGCCTCCCCGCGGCACGCCTCCCGGAGCTCCTCCTGGCGGTGCCGGAACGCGACGACAAGCGATCCCGGACAGGGCCCCGGGGGGGGGCGGCCCTGCGGCCCTGTGGTGCCCGAAGTGTGTTCGCCGGGCTTTTTCCGGCCAATTCTCACGAGCGTTCTGCCCAAATCGGGATCGATTTGGGCAGAATGCTCGTGAGAATTGGCCGGCGTTGGGCAGCCCTGGTCAGCGCCCAGTTCCGCGTGGAGCAGGGCCCTTTCTCGCTCGGGGCATGTCGCGGCCACCCGGAAAACGAGCCGCGACGATGGGGCGCGGCCGGCAGCCGCGGCGCCGGGGAGTTTTCCCCGAGCAGAGTGGATGGAGGCGCCGTGGCCGGGCGTCCGCCTCCGCCGTGGCGGGCGGCCGGGGCGCCCCTGGAGGGGGCTGGCCTCTGTGGGAAACGGACTGGTCTCTCACTCCGCGGCTAGGACGAAGCCGCGAAAGGTGCTGTTGTCGCCGGGACGGTCGGGGGGACTCGTGGCGGGGGACTCAGGGTTCCCCATGGGGAGGCCCCCAGGCTCAGGCCCCTGGCAACGGAAGGCTGAGCAAGCAGGCCCGGGCCCGGGCCCGGCTTTCGGGGCCTGCCCGGCCCCAGCTGCCGGCGCCAGGGAGGGGACCCCCGGAGGCTGAGGAGCGGGAGGCGTCGGCCTCCCCGCGGCACGCCTCCCGGGGCTCCTCCTGGCGGTGCCGGAACGCGACGACACGCGATCCCGGACAGGGCCCCGGGGGGGGGCGGCCCTGCGGCCCTGTGGTGCCCGAAGTGTGTTCGCCGGGCCTTTTCCGGCCAATTCTCACGAGCGTTCTGCCCAAATCGGGATCGATTTGGGCAGAAAGCTCGTGAGAATTGGCCGGCGTTGGGCAGCCCTGGTCAGCGCCCAGTTCCGCGTGGAGCAGGGCCCTTTCTCGCTCGGGGCATGTCGCGGCCACCCGGAAAACGAGCCGCGACTTTGGGGCGCGGCCGGCAGCCGCGGCGCCGGGGAGTTTTCCCCGAGCAGAGTGGATGGAGGCGCCGTGGCCGGGTGTCCGCCTCCGCCGTGGCGGGCGCCCGGGGCGCCCCTGGAGGGGGCTGGCCTCTGTGGGGAAACGGACTGGTCTTTCACTCCGCGGCTAGAACGAAGCCGCGAAAGGTGCCGTTGTCGCCGGGACGGTCGGGGGGACTCGTGGCACGGGACTCAGGGTTCCCCATGGGGAGGCCCCCAGGCTCAGGCCCCTGGCAACGGAAGGCTGAGCAAGCAGGCCCGGGCCCGGGCCCGGCTTTCGGGGCTGGCCCGGCCCCAGCTGCCGGCGCCAGGGAGGGGACCCCCGGAGGCTGAGGAGCGGGAGGCGTCTGCCTCCCCGCGGCACGCCTCCCGGAGCTCCTCCTGGCGGTGCCGGAACGCGACGACAAGCGATCCCGGACAGGGCCCCGGGGGGGGCGGCCCTGCGGCCCTGTGGTGCCCGAAGTGTGTTCGCCGGGCTTTTTCCGGCCAATTCTCACGAGCGTTCTGCCCAAATCGGGATCGATTTGGGCAGAATGCTCGTGAGAATTGGCCGGCGTTGGGCAGCCCTGGTCAGCGCCCAGTTCCGCGTGGAGCAGGGCCCTTTCTCGCTCGGGGCATGTCGCGGCCACCCGGAAAACGAGCCGCGACGATGGGGCGCGGCCGGCAGCCGCGGCGCCGGGGAGTTTTCCCCGAGCAGAGTGGATGGAGGCGCCGTGGCCGGGCGTCCGTCTCCGCCGTGGCGGGCGGCCGGGGCGCCCCTGGAGGGGGCTGGCCTCTGTGGGAAACGGACTGGTCTCTCACTCCGCGGCTAGGACGAAGCCGCGAAAGGTGCTGTTGTCGCCGGGACGGTCGGGGGACTCGTGGCGGGGGACTCAGGGTTCCCCATGGGGAGGCCCCCAGGCTCAGGCCCCTGGCAACGGAAGGCTGAGCAAGCAGGCCCGGGCCCGGGCCCGGCTTTCGGGGCCTGCCCGGCCCCAGCTGCCGGCGCCAGGGAGGGGACCCCCGGAGGCTGAGGAGCGGGAGGCGTCGGCCTCCCCGCGGCACGCCTCCCGGGGCTCCTCCTGGCGGTGCCGGAACGCGACGACACGCGATCCCGGACAGGGCCCCGGGGGGGGCGGCCCTGCGGCCCTGTGGTGCCCGAAGTGTGTTCGCCGGGCTTTTTCCGGCCAATTCTCACGAGCGTTCTGCCCAAATCGGGATCGATTTGGGCAGAATGCTCGTGAGAATTGGCCGGCGTTGGGCAGCCCTGGTCAGCGCCCAGTTCCGCGTGGAGCAGGGCCCTTTCTCGCTCGGGGCATGTCGCGGCCACCCGGAAAACGAGCCGCGACGATGGGGCGCGGCCGGCAGCCGCGGCGCCGGGGAGTTTTCCCCGAGCAGAGTGGATGGAGGCGCCGTGGCCGGGCGTCCGTCTCCGCCGTGGCGGGCGGCCGGGGCGCCCCTGGAGGGGGCTGGCCTCTGTGGGAAACGGACTGGTCTCTCACTCCGCGGCTAGGACGAAGCCGCGAAAGGTGCCGTTGTCGCCGGGACGGTCGGGGGACTCGTGGCGCGGGACTCAGGGTTCCCCATGGGGAGGCCCCCAGGCTCAGGCCCCTGGCAACGGAAGGCTGAGCAAGCAGGCCCGGGCCCGGGCCCGGCTTTCGGGGCTGGCCCGGCCCCAGCTGCCGGCGCCAGGGAGGGAACCCCCGGAGGCTGAGGAGCGGGAGGCGTCGGCCTCCCCGCGGCACGCCTCCCGGGGCTCCTCCTGGCGCTGCTGGAACGCGACGACACGCGATCCCGGACAGGGCCCCGGGGGGGGGCGGCCCTGCGGCCCTGTGGTGCCCGAAGTGTGTTCGCCGGGCGTTTTCCGGCCAATTCTCACGAGCGTTCTGCCCAAATCGGGATCGATTTGGGCAGAATGCTCGTGAGAATTGGCCGGCGTTGGGCAGCCCTGGTCAGCGCCCAGTTCCGCGTGGAGCAGGGCCCTTTCTCGCTCGGGGCATGTCGCGGCCACCCGGAAAACGAGCCGCGGCGCCGGGGAGTTTTCCCCCGAGCAGAGTGGATGGAGGCGCCGTGGCCGGGCGTCCGCCTCCGCCGTGGCGGGCGGCCGGGGCGCCCCTGGAGGGGGCTGGCCTCTATGGGGAAACGGACTGGTCTCTGACTCCGCGGCTAGGACGAAGCCGCGAATGGTGCCGTTGTCGCCGGGTCGGTCGGGGGACTAGTGGCGCGGGACTCAGGGTTCCCCATGGGGAGGCCCCCAGGCTCAGGCCCCTGGCAACGGAAGGCTGAGCAAGCAGTCCCGGGCCCGGGCCCGGCTTTCGGGGCTGGCCCG
Organism: Meles meles; assembly: GCF_922984935.1. Taxonomy (NCBI): domain Eukaryota; kingdom Metazoa; phylum Chordata; class Mammalia; order Carnivora; family Mustelidae; genus Meles; species Meles meles. The sequence continues at coordinate 452,624 of NC_060086.1, read as the reverse complement.
GCCCCAGCTGCCGGCGCCAGGGAGGGGACCCCCGGAGGCTGAGGAGTGGGAGGCGTCGGCCTCCCCGCGGCACGCCTCCCGGAGCTCCTCCTGGCGGTGCCGGAACGCGACGACACGCGGTCCCGGACAGGGCCCCGGGGGGGGCGGCCCTGCGGCCCTGTGGTGCCCGAAGTGTGTTCGCCGGGCGTTTTCCGGCCAACTCTCACGAGCGTTCTGCCCAAATCGGGATCGATTTGGGCAGAACGCTCGTGAGAATTGGCCGGCGTTGGGCAGCCCTGGTCAGCGCCCAGTTTCGCGTGGAGCAGGGCCCTTTCTCGCTCGGGGCATGTCGCGGCCACCCGGAAAAGTAGCCGCGACGATGGGGCGCGGCCGGCAGCCACGGCGCCGGGGAGTTTTCCCCGAGCAGAGTGGATAGAGGCGCCGTGGCCGGGAGTCCGCCTGCGCCGTGGCGGGCGGCCGGGGCGCCCCTGGAGGGGGCTGGCCTCTGTGGGGAAACGGACTGGTCTCTCACTCCGCAGCTAGGACGAAGCCGCGAAAGGTGCCGTTGTGGCGGGGACGGTCGGGGGACTCATGGCGCGGGACTCAGGGTTCCCCGTGGGGAGGCCCCAGGCTCAGGCCCCTGGCAACGGAAACCTGAGCAAGCAGGCCCGGGCCCGGGCCCGGCTTTCGGGGCTGGCCCGGCCCCAGCTGCCGGCGCCAGGGAGGGAACCCCCGGAGGCTGAGGAGCGGGAGGCGTCGGCCTCCCCGCGGCACGCCTCCCGGAGCTCCTCCTGGCGGTGCCGGAACGCGACGACACGCGGTCCCGGACAGGGCCCCGGGGGGGGCGTCCCTGCGGCCCTGTGGTGCCCGAAGTGTGTTGGCCGGGCGTTTTCCGGCCAAATCTCACGAGCGTTCTGCCCAAATCGGGATCGATTTGGGCAGAACGCTCGTGAGAATTGGCCGGCGTTGGGCAGCCCTGGTCAGCGCCCAGTTCCGCGTGGAGCAGGGCCCTTTCTCGCTCGGGGCATGTCGCGGCCACCCGGAAAACGAGCCGCGACGATGGGGCGCGGCCGGCAGCCGCGGCGCCGGGGAGTTTTCCCCGAGCAGAGTGGATGGAGGCGCCGTGGCCGGGCGTCCGCCTCCGCCGTGGCGGGCGGCCGGGGCGCCCCTGGAGGGGGCTGGCCTCTGTGGGAATCGGACTGGTCTCTCACTCCGCGGCTAGGACGAAGCCGCGAAAGGTGCTGTTGTCGCCGGGACGGTCGGGGGACTCGTGGCGGGGGACTCAGGGTTCCCCATGGGGAGGCCCCCAGGCTCAGGCCCCTGGCAACGGAAGGCTGAGCAAGCAGGCCCGGGCCCGGGCCCGGCTTTCGGGGCCTGCCCGGCCCCAGCTGCCGGCGCCAGGGAGGGGACCCCCGGAGGCTGAGGAGCGGGAGGCGTCGGCCTCCCCGCGGCACGCCTCCCGGAGCTCCTCCTGGCGCTGCCGGAACGCGACGACACGCGGTCCCGGACAGGGCCCCGGGGGGGGCGGCCCTGCGGCCCTGTGGTGCCCGAAGTGTGTTCGCCGGGCCTTTTCCGGCCAATTCTCACGAGCGTTCTGCGATCGATTTGGGCAGAACGCTCGTGAGAATTGGCCGGGGTTGGGCAGCCCTGGTCAGCGCCCAGTTCTGCGTGGAGCAGGGCCCTTTCTCGCGCGGGGCATGTCACGGCCACCCGGAAAACGAGCCGTGACGATGGGGCGCGATCGGCAGCCGCGGCGCCGGGGAGTTTTCCCCGAGCAGAGTGGATGGAGGCGCCGTGGCCGCGCGTCCGCCTCCGCCGTGGCGGGCGGCCGGGGCGCCCCTGGAGGGGGCTGGCCTCTGTGGGGAAACGGACTGGTCTCTCACTCCGCGGCTAGGACGAAGCCGCGAAAGGTGCCGTTGTCGCCGGGACGGTAGGGGGACTCGTGGCGCGGGACTCAGGGTTCCCCATGTGGTGGCCCCCAGGCTCAGGCCGTGGCAATGGAAGGCTGAGCAAGCAGGCCCGGGCCCGGGCCCGGATTTCGGGGCTGGCCCGGCCCCAGCTGCCGGCGCCAGGGATGGGACCCCCGGAGGCTGAGGAGCGGGAGGCGTCGGCCTCCCCGCGGCACGCCTCCCGGGGCTCCTCCTGGCGGTGCCGGAACGCGACGACACGCGATCCCGGATAGGGCCCCGGGGGGGGCGGCCCTGCGGCCCTGTGGTGCCCGAAGTGTGTTCGCCGGGCCTTTTCCGGCCAATTCTCACGAGCGTTCTGCCCAAATCGGGATCGATTTGGGCAGAAAGCTCGTGAGAATTGGCCGGCATTGGGCAGCCCTGGTCAGCGCCCAGTTCCGCGTGGAGCAGGGCCCTTTCTCGCTCGGGGCATGTCGCGGCCACCCGGAAAACGAGCCGCGACTTTGGGGCGCGGCCGGCAGCCGCGGCGCCGGGGAGTTTTCCCCGAGCAGAGTGGATGGAGGCGCCGTGGCCGGGTGTCCGCCTCCGCCGTGGCGGGCTCCCGGGGCGCCCCTGGAGGGGGCTGGCCTCTGTGGGGAAACGGACTGGTCTTTCACTCCGCGGCTAGAACGAAGCCGCGAAAGGTGCCGTTGTCGCCGGGACGGTCGGGGGACTCGTGGCGCGGGACTCAGGGTTCCCCATGGGGAGGCCCCCAGGCTCAGGCCCCTGGCAACGGAAGGCTGAGCAAGCAGGCCCGGGCCCGGGCCCGGCTTTCGGGGCTGGCCCGGCCCCAGCTGCCGGCGCCAGGGAGGGGACCCCCGGAGGCTGAGGAGCGGGAGGCGTCTGCCTCCCCGCGGCACGCCTCCCGGAGCTCCTCCTGGCGGTGCGGGAACGCGACGACACGCGATCCCGGAGAGGGCCCCGGTGGGGGCGGCCCTGCGGCCCTGTGGTGCCCGAAGTGTGTTCGCCGGGCTTTTTACGGCCAATTCTCACGAGCGTTCTGCCCAAATCGGGATCGATTTGGGCAGAACGCTCGTGAGAATTGGCTGACGTTGGGCAGCCCTGGTCAGCGCCCAGTGCCGCGTGGAACAGGGCCCTTTCTCGCTCGGGGCATGTCGCAGCCACCCGGAAAACGAGCCGCGACGATGGGGCGCGGCCGGCAGCCGCGGGGCCGGGGAGTTTTCCCCGAGCAGAGTGGATGGAGGTGCCGTGGCCGGGCGTCCGCCTCCGCCGTGGCGGGCGGCCGGGGCGCCCCTGGAGGGGGCTGGCCTCTATGGGGAAACGGACTGGTCTCTCACTCCGCGGCTAGGACGAAGCCGCGAAAGGTGCCGTTGTCGCCGGGACGGTCGGGGGACTCGTGGCGCGGGACTCAGGGTTCCCCATGGGGAGGCCCCGAGGCTCAGGCCCCTGGCAACGGAAGGCTGAGCAAGCAGTCCCGGGCCCGGGCCCGGCTTTCGGGGCTGGCCCGGCCCCAGCTGCCGGCGCCAGGGAGGGAACCCCCGGAGGCTGAGGAGCGGGTGGCGTCGGCCTCCCCGCGGCACGCCTCCCGGAGCTCCTCCTGGCGCTGCCGGAACGCGACGACACGCGGTCCCGGACAGGGCCCCGGGGGGGGCCGCCCTGCGGCCCTGTGGTGCCCGAAGTGTGTTCGCCGGGCGTTTTCCGGCCAAATCTCACGAGCGTTCTGCCCAAATCGGGATCGATTTGGGCAGAACGCTCGTGAGAATTGGCCGGCGTTGGGCAGCCCTGGTCAGCGCCCAGTTCCACGTGGAGCAGGGCCCTTTCTCGCTCGGGGCATGTCGCGGCCACCCGGAAAACGAGCCGCGTCGCCGGGGAGTTTTCCCCGAGCAGAGTGGATGGAGGCGCCGTGGCCGGGCGTCCGCCTCCGCCGTGGCGGGCGGCCGGGGCGCCCCTGGAGGGGGCTGTCCTCTGTGGGGAAACGGATTGGTCTCTCACTCCACGGCTAGGACGAAGCCGCGAAAGGTGCCGTTGTCGCCGGGACGGTCGGGGGACTAGTGGCGCGGGACTCAGGGTTCCCCATGGGGAGGCCCCGAGGCTCAGGCCCCTGGCAACGGAAGGCTGAGCAAGCAGGCCCGGGCCCGGGCCCGGCTTTCGGGGCTGGCCCGGCCCCAGCTGCCGGCGCCAGGGAGGGGACCCCCGGAGGCTGAGGAGCGGGAGGCGTCGGCCTTCCCGCGGCACGCCTCCCGGAGCTCCTCCTGGCGGTGCCGGAACGCGACGACACGCGGTCCCGGACAGGGCCCCGGGGGGGGCGGCCCTGCGGCCCTGTGGTGCCCGAAGTGTGTTCGCCGGGCGTTTTCCGGCCAATTCTCACGAGCGTTCTGCCCAAATCGATCCCGATTTGGGCAGAACGCTCGTGAGAATTGGCCGACGTTGGGCAGCCCTGGTCAGCGCCCAGTGCCGCGTGGAGCAGGGCCCTTTCTCGCTCGGGGCATGTCGCGGCCACCCGGAAAACGAGCCGCGGCACCGGGGAGTTTTCCCCCAGCAGAGTGAATGGAGGCGCCGTGGCCGGGCGTCCGCCTCCGCCGTGGCGGGCGGCCGGGGCGCCCCTGGAGGGGGCTGGCCTCTATGGGGAAACGGACTGGTCTCTCACTCCGCGGCTAGGACGAAGCCGCGAAAGGTGCCGTTGTCGCCGGGACGGTCGGGGGACTCGTGGCGCGGGACTCAGGGTTCCCCATGGGGAGGCCCCCAGGCTCAGGCCCCTGGCAACGGAAGGCTGAGCAAGCAGGACCGGGCCCGGGCCCGGCTTTCGGGGCTGGCCCGGCCCCAGCTGCCGGCGCCAGGGAGGGAACCCCCGGAAGCTGAGGAGCGGGAGGCGTCGGCCTCCCCGCGGCACGCCTCCCGGAGCTCCTCCTGGCGCTGCTGGAACGCGACGACACGCGATCCCGGACAGGGCCCCGGGGGGGGCGGCCCTGCGGCCCTGTGGTGCCCGAAGTGTGTTCGCCGGGCCTTTTCCGGCCAATTCTCACGAGCGTTCTGCCCAAATCGGGATCGATTTGGGCAGAATGCTCGTGAGAATTGGCCGGCGTTGGGCAGCCCTGGTCAGCGCCCAGTTCCGCGTGGAGCAGGGCCCTTTCTCGCTCGGGGCATGTCGCGGCCACCCGGAAAACGAGCCGCGGCGCCGGGGAGTTTTCCCCGAGCAGAGTGGATGGAGGCGCCGTGGCCGGGCGTCCGCCTCCGCCGTGGCGGGCAGCCGGGGCGCCCCTGGAGGGGGCTGGCCTCTATGGGGAAACGGACTGGTCTCTGACTCCGCGGCTAGGACGAAGCCGCGAATGGTGCCGTTGTCGCCGGGTCGGTCGGGGGACTCGTGGCGCGGGACTCAGGGTTCCCCATGGGGAGGCCCCCAGGCTCAGGCCCCTGGCAACGGAAGGCTGAGCAAGCAGTCCCGGGCCCGGGCCCGGCTTTCGGGGCTGGCCCGGCCCCAGCTGCCGGCGCCAGGGAGGGAACCCCCGGAGGCTGAGGAGCGGGAGGCGTCGGCCTCCCCGCGGCACGCCTCCCGGTGCTCCTCCTGGCGGTGCCGGAACGCGACGACACGCGGTCCCGGACAGGGTCCCGGGGGGGGCGGCCCTGCGGCCCTGTGGTGCCCGAAGTGTGTTCGCCGGGCGTTTTCCGGCCAACTCTCACGAGCGTTCTGCCCAAATCGGGATCGATTTGGGCAGAACGCTCGTGAGAATTGGCCGGCGTTGGGCAGCCCTGGTCAGCGCCCAGTTTCGCGTGGAGCAGGGCCCTTTCTCGCTCGGGGCATGTCGCGGCCACCCGGAAAAGTAGCCGCGACGATGGGGCGCGGCCGGCAGCCGCGGCGCCGGGGAGTTTTCCCCGAGCAGAGTGGATAGAGGCGCCGTGGCCGGGAGTCCGCCTCCGCCGTGGCGGGCGGCCGGGGCGCCCCTGGAGGGGGCTGGCCTCTGTGGGGAAACGGACTGGTCTCTCACTCCGCGGCTAGGACGAAGCCGCGAAAGGTGCCGTTGTGGCCGGGACGGTCGGGGGACTCATGGCGCGGGACTCAGGGTTCCCCGTGGGGAGGCCCCAGGCTCAGGCCCCTGGCAACGGAAACCTGAGCAAGCAGGCCCGGGCCCGGGCCCGGCTTTCGGGGCTGGCCCGGCCCCAGCTGCCGGCGCCAGGGAAGGAACCCCCGGAGGCTGAGGAGCAGGAGGCGTCGGCCTCCCCGCGGCATGCCTCCCGGAGCTCCTCCTGGCGGTGCCGGAACGCGACGACACGCGGTCCCGGACAGGGCCCCGGGGGGGGGCGTCCCTGCGGCCCTGTGGTGCCGGAAGTGTGTTCGCCGGGCGTTTTCCGGCCAATTCTCACGAGCGTTCTGCCCAAATCGGGATCGATTTGGGCAGAACGCTCGTGAGAATTGGCCGGCGTTGGGCAGCCCTGGTCAGCGCCCAGTTCCGCGTGGAGCAGGGCCCTTTCTCGCTCGGGGCATGTCGCGGCCACCCGGAAAACGAGCCGCGACGATGGGGCGCGGCCGGCAGCCGCGGCGCCGGGGAGTTTTCCCCGAGCAGAGTGGATGGAGGCGCCGTGGCCGGGCGTCCGCCTCCGCCGTGGCAGGCGGCCGGGGCGCCCCTGGAGGGGGCTGGCCTCTGTGGGGAAACGGAATGGTCTCTCACTCCGCGGCTAGGACGAAGCCGCGAAAGGTGCCGTTGTCGCCGGGACGGTCGGGGGACTCGTGGCGGGGGACTCAGGGTTCCCCATGAGGAGGCCCCCAGGCTCAGGCCCCTGGCAACGGAAGGCTGAGCAAGCAGGCCCGGGCCCGGGCCCGGCTTTCGGGGCTGGCCCGGCCCCAGCTGCCGGCGCCAGGGAGGGGACCCCCGGAGGCTGAGGAGCGGGAGGCGTCGGCCTCCCCGCGACACGCCTCCCGGAGCTCCTCCTGGCGCTGCCGGAACTCGACGACACGCGATCCCGGACAGGGCCCCGGGGGGGGCGGCCCTGCGGCCCTGTGGTGCCCGAAGTGTGTTCGCCGGGCCTTTTCCGGCCAATTCTCACGAGCGTTCTGCGATCGATTTGGGCAGAACGCTCGTGAGAATTGGCCGGGGTTGGGCAGCCCTGGTCAGCGCCCAGTTCTGCGTGGAGCAGGGCCCTTTCTCGCACGGGGCATGTCACGGCCACCCGGAAAACGAGCCGTGACGATGGGGCGCGATCGGCAGCCGCGGCGCCGGGGAGTTTTCCCCGAGCAGAGTGGATGGAGGCGCCGTGGCCGCGCGTCCGCCTCCGCCGTGGCGGGCGGCCGGGGCGCCCCTGGAGGGGGCTGTCCTCTGTGGGGAAATGGACTGGTCTCTCACACCGCGGCTAGGACGAAGCCGCGAAAGGTGCCGTTGTCGCCGGGACGGTCGGGGGACTAGTGGCGCGGGACTCAGGGTTCCCCATGGGGAGGCCCCCAGGCTCAGGCCCCTGGCAACGGAAGGCTGAGCAAGCAGGCCCGGGCCGGGCCCGGCTTTAGGGGCTGGCCCGGCCCCAGCTGCCGGCGCAGGGCGGGGAACCCCGGAGGCTGAGGAGCGGGAGGCGACAGCCTCCCCGCGGCACGACTCCCGGAGCTCCTCCTAGCGGTGCCGGAACGCGACGACACGCGATCCCGGACAGGGTCCCGGGGGGGGGCCGCCCTGCGGCCCTGTGGTGCCCGAAGTGTGTTCGCCGGGCGTTTTCTGGCCAATTCTCACGAGCGTTCTGCCCAAATCGGGATCGATTTTGGCAGAACGCTCGTGAGAATTGGCCGGTGTTGGGCAGCCCTGGTCAGCGCCCAGTTCCGCGTGGAGCAGGGCCCTTTCTCGCTTGGCGCATGTCGCGGCCACCCCGAAAACGAGCCTCGACGATGGGGCGCGGCCGGCAGCCGCGGTCCCGGGGAGTTTTCCTCGAGCAAGGTGGATGGAGTCGCCGTGGCCGGGCGTCCGCCTCCGCCGTGGCGGGCGGCCGGGGCGCACCTGGAGGGGCTGGCCTCTGTGGGGAAACGGACTGGTCTCTGACTCCGCGGCTAGGACGAAGCCGCGAAAGGTGCCGTTGTCGCCGGGACGGTCGGGGGACTCGTGGCGCGGGACTCAGGGTTCCTCATGGGGAGGCCCCCAGGATCAGGCCCCTGGCAACGGAAGGCTGAGCAAGCAGGACCGGGCCCGGGCCCGGCTTTCGGGGCTGGCCCGGCCCCAGCTGCCGGCGCCAGGGCGGGGAACCCCGGAGGCTGAGGAGCGGGAGGCGTCGGCCTCCCCGCGGCACGACTCCCGGAGCTCCTCCTAGCGGTGCCGGAACGCGACGACACGCGATCCCGGACATGGCCCCGGGGGGGGCCGCCCTGCTGCCCTGTGGTGCCGAAGTGGGTTCGCCAGGCGTTTTCCGGCCAATTCTCACGAGCGTTCTGCCCAAATTGGGATCGATTTGGGCAGAACGCTCGTGAGAATTGGCCGGCGTTGGGCAGCCCTGGTCAGCGCCCAGTTCCGCGTGGAGCAGGGCCCTTTCTCGCTCGGGGCGTGTCGCGGCCACCCGGAAAATGAGCCGCGACGTTGGGACGCGGCCGGCAGCTGTGGCGCCGGGGAGTTTTCCCCGAGCAGAGTGGATGGAGGCGCCGTGGCCGGGCGTCCGCCTCCGCCGTGGCGGGCGGCCGGGGCGCCCCTGGAGGGGGCTGGCCTCTATGGGGAAACGGACTGGACTCTCACTCCGCGGCTAGGACGAAGCCGCGAAAGGTGCCGTTGTCGCCGGGACGGTCGGGGGACTCGTGGCGCGGGACTCAGGGTTCCCCATGGGGAGGCCCCCAGGCTCAGGCCCCTGGCAACGGAAGGCTGAGCAAGCAGTCCCGGGCCCGGGCCCGGGTTTCGGGGCTGGCCCGGCCCCAATTGCCGGCGCCAGGGAGGGAACCCCCGGAGGCTGAGGAGCGGGAGGCGTCCGCCTCCCCGGGGCACGCCTCCCGGAGCTCCTCCTGGCGGTGCCGGAACGCGACGACACGCGGTCCCGGACAGGGCCCCGGGGGGGGCGGCCTGCGGCCCTGTGGTGCCCGAAGTGTGTTCGCCGGGCGTTTTCCGGCCAATTCTCACGAGCGTTCTGCCCAAATCGGGATCGATTTGGGCAGAACGCTCGTGAGAATTGGCCGGCGTTGGGCAGCCCTGGTCAGCGCCCAGTTCCGCGTGGAGCAGGGCCCTTTCTCGCTCGGGGCATGTCGCGGCCACCCGGAAAACGAGCCGCGACGATGGGGCGCGGCCGGCAGCCGCGGCACCGGGGAGTTTTCCCCGAGCAGAGTGGATGGAGGCGCCGTGGCCGGGCGTCCGCCTCCGCCGTGGTGGGCGGCAGGGGCGCCCCTGGAGGGGGCTGGCCTCTGTGGGGAAACGGACTGGTCTCTCACTCCGCGGCTAGGACGAAGCCGCGAAAGGTGCCCTTGTCGCCGGGACGGTCAGGGGACTCGTGGCGGGGGACTCAGCGTTCCCCATGGGGAGGCCGCCAGGCTCAGGCCCCTGGCAACGGAAGGCTGAGCAAGCAGGCCCGGGCCCGGGCCCGGCTTTCGGGGCTGGCCCGGCCCCAGCTGCCGGCGCCAGGGAGGGGACCCCCGGAGGCTGAGGAGCGGGAGGCTTCCGCCTCCCCGCGGCACGCTTCCCGGAGCTCCTCCTGGCGGTGCTGGAACGCGACGACACGCGATCCCGGACAGGGCCCCGGGGGGGGCCGCCCTGCGGCCCTGTGTTGCCCGAAGTGTGTTCGCCGGGCGTTTTCCGGCCAATTCTCACGAGCGTTCTGCGATCGATTTAGGCAGAACGCTCGTGAGAATTGGCCGGCGTTGGGCAGCCCTGGTCAGCGCCCAGTTCTGCGTGGAGCAGGGCCCTTTCTCGCGCGGGGCATGTCACGGCCACCCGGAAAACGAGCCGTGACGATGGTGCGGGATCGGCAGCCGCGGCGCCGGGGAGATTTCCCCGAGCAGAGTGGATGGAGGCGCCGTGGCCGCGCGTCCGCCTCCGCCGTGGCGGGCGGCCGGGGCGCCCCTGGAGGGGGCTGTCCTCTGTGGGGAAACGGACTGGTCTCTCACTCCGCGGCTAGGACGAAGCCGCGAAAGGTGCCGTTTTCGCCGGGACGGTCGGGGGACTAGTGGCGCGGGACTCAGGGTTCCCCATGGGGAGGCCCCCAGGCTCAGGCCCCTGGCAACGGAAGGCTGAGCAAGCAGGCCCGGGCCCGGGCCCGGCTTTCGGGGCTGGCCCGGCCCCAGCTGCCGGCGCCAGGGAGGGGACCCCCGGAGGCTGAGGAGCGGGAGGCGTCGGCCTTCCCGCGGCACGCCTCCCGGAGCTCCTCCTGGCGGTGCCGGAACGCGACGACACGCGGTCCCGGACAGGGCCCCGGGGGGGGCGGCCCTGCGGCCCTGTGGTGCCCGAAGTGTGTTCGCCGGGCGTTTTCCGGCCAATTCTCACGAGCGTTCTGCCCAAATCGATCCCGATTTGGGCAGAACGCTCGTGAGAATTGGCCGACGTTGGGCAGCCCTGGTCAGCGCCCAGTGCCGCGTGGAGCAGGGCCCTTTCTCGCTCGGGGCATGTCGCGGCCACCCAAAAACGAGCCGCGGCGCCGGGGAGTTTTCCCCGAGCAGAGTGCATGGAGGCGCCGTGGCCGGGCGTCCGCCTCCGCCGTGGCGGGCGGCCGGGGCGCCCCTGGAGGGGGCTGGCCTCTGTGGGGAAACGGACTGGTCTCTGACTCCGCGGCTAGGACGAAGCCGCGAAAGGTGCCGTTGTCGCCGGGACGGTCGGGGGACTCGTGGCGCGGGACTCAGGGTTCCCCATGAGGAGGCCCCCAGGCTCAGGCCCCTGGCAACGGAAGGCTGAGCAAGCAGGCCCGGGCCCGGGCCCGGCTTTCGGGGCTGGCCCGGCCCCAGCTGCCGGCGCCAGGGAGGGGACCCCCGGAGGCTGAGGAGCGGGAGACTTCGGCCGCCCCGGGGCCCGCCTCCCGGAGCTCCTCCCGGCGGTGCCGGAACGCGACGACCCGCGATCCCGGACAGGGCCCCGGGGGGGCCGCCCTGCGGCCCTGTGGTGCCCGAAGTGTGTTCGCCGGGCGTTTTCCGGCCAATTCTCACGAGCGTTCTGCCCAAATCGGGATCGATTTGGGCAGAACGCTCGTGAGAATTGGCCGGCGTTGGGCAGCCCTGGTCAGCGCCCAGTTCCGCGTGGAGCAGGGCCCTTTCTCGCTCGGGGCATGTCGCGGCCACCCGGAAAACGAGCCGCGACGATGGGGCGCGGCCGGCAGCCGCGGCGCCGGGGAGTTTTCCCCGAGCAGAGTGCATGGAGGCGCCGTGGCCGGGCGTCCCCCTCCGCCGTGGCGGGCGGCCGGGGCGCCCCTGGAGGGGGCTGGCCTCTGTGGGGAAACGGACTGGTCTCTGACTCCGCGGCTAGGACGAAGCCGCGAAATGTGCCGTTGTCGCCGGGACGGTCGGGGGACTCGTGGCGCGGGACTCAGGGTTCCCCATGGGGAGGCCCCCAGGCTCAGGCCCCTGGCAACGGAAGGCTGAGCAAGCAGGCCCGGGCCCGGGCCCGGCTTTCGGGGCTGGCCCGGCCCCAGCTGCCGGCGCCAGGGAGGGGACCCCCGGAGGCTGAGGAGCGGGAGGCGTCGGCCGCCCCGGGGCCCGCCTCCCGGATCTCCTCCCGGCGGTGCCGGAACGCGACGACCCGCGATCCCCGACAGGGCCCCGGGGGGGCCGCCCTGCGGCCCTGTGGTGCCCGAAGTGTGTTCGCCGGGCGTTTTCCGGCCAATTCTCACGAGCGTTCTGCCCAAATCGGGATCGATTTGGGCAGAACGCTCGTGAGAATTGGCCGGTGTTGGGCAGCCCTGGTCAGCGCCCAGTTCCGCGTGGAGCAGGGCCCTTTCTCGCTCGGGGCATGTCGCGGCCACACGTAAAACGAGCCGCGACGATGGGGCTCGGCCGGCAGCCGCGGCGCCGGGGAGTTTTCCCCGAGCAGAGTGCATGGAGGCGCCGTGGCCGGGCGTCCCCCTCCGCCGTGGCGGGCGGCCGGGGCACCCCTGGAGGGGGCTGGCCTCTGTGGGGAAACGGACTGGTCTCTGACTCCGCGGCTAGGACGAAGCCGCGAAAGGTGCCGTTGTCGCCGGGACGGTCGGGGGACTCGTGGCGCGGGACTCAGGGTTCCCCATGGGGAGGCCCCCAGGCTCAGGCCCCTGGCAACGGAAGGCTGAGCAAGCAGGCCCGGGCCCGGGCCCGGCTTTCGGGGCTGGCCCGGCCCCAGCTGCCGGCGCCAGGGAGGGGACCCCCGGAGTCTGAGGAGTGGGAGGCGTCGGCCGCCCCGGGTCCCGCCTCCCGGAGCTCCTCCCGGCGGTGCCGGAACGCGACGACCCGCGATCCCGGACAGGGCCCCGGGGGGGCCGCCCTGCGGCCCTGTGGTGCCCGAAGTGTGTTCGCCGGGCGTTTTCCGGCCAATTCTCATGAGCGTTCTGCCCAAATCGGGATCGATTTGGGCAGAACGCTCGTGAGAATTGGCCGGCGTTGGGCAGCCCTGGTCAGCGCCCAGTTCCGCGTGGAGCAGGGCCCTTTCTCGCTCGGGGCAGGCCGCGGCCACCCGGAAAACGAGTCGCTACGATGGGGCGCGGCCGGAAGCCGCGGCGCCGGGGAGTTTACCCCGAGCAGAGTGCATGCAGGCGCCGTGGCCGGGCGTCCGCCTCCGCCGTGGCGGGCGGCCGGGGCGCCCCTGGAGGGGGCTGGCCTCTGTGGGGAAACGGACTGGTCTCTGACTCCGCGGCTAGGACGAAGCCGCGAAAGGTGCCGTTGTCGCCGGGACGGTCGGGGGACTCGTGGCGCGGGACTCAGGGTTCCCCATGGGGAGGCCCCCAGGCTCAGGCCCCTGGCAACGGAAGGCTGAGCAAGCAGGCCCGGGCCCGGGCCCGGCTTTCGGGGCTGGCCCGGCCCCAGCTGCCGGCGCCAGGGAGGGGACCCCCGGAGGCTGAGGAGCGGGAGGCGTCGGCCGCCCCGGGGCCCGCCTCCCGGATCTCCTCCCGGCGGTGCCGGAACGCGACGACCCGCGATCCCGGACAGGGCCCCGGGGGGGCCGCCCTGCGGCCCTGTGGTGCCCGAAGTGTGTTCGCCGGGCGTTTTCCGGCCAATTCTCACGAGCGTTCTGCCCAAATCGGGATCGATTTGGGCAGAACGCTCGTGAGAATTGGCCGGCGTTGGGCAGCCCTGGTCAGCGCCCAGTTCCGCGTGGAGCAGGGCCCTTTCTCGCTCGGGGCATGTCGCGGCAACCCGTGAAACGAGCCGCGACGATGGGGCGCGGCCGGCAGCCGCGGCGCCGGGGAGTTTTCCCCGAGCAGAGTGCATGGAGGCGCCGTGGCCGGGCGTCCCCCTCCGCCGTGGCGGGCGGCCGGGGCGCCCCTGGAGGGGGCTGGCCTCTGTGGGGAAACGGACTGGTCTCTGACTCCGCGGCTAGGACGAAGCCGCGAAAGGTGCCGTTGTCGCCGGGACGGTCGGGGGACTCGTGGCGCGGGACTCAGGGTTCCCCATGGGGAGGCCCCCAGGCTCAGGCCCCTGGCAACTGAAGGCTGAGCAAGCAGGCCCGGGCCCGGGCCCGGCTTTCGGGGCTGGCCCGGCCCCTGCTGCCGGCGCCAGGGAGGGGACCCCCGGAGGCTGAGGAGTGGGAGGCGTCGGCCGCCCCGGGTCCCGCCTCCCGGAGCTCCTCCCGGCGGTGCAGGAACGCGACGACCCGCGATCCCGGACAGGGCCCCGGGGGGGCCGCCCTGCGGCCCTGTGGTGCCCGAAGTGTGTTCGCCGGGCGTTTTCCGGCCAATTCTCACGAGCGTTCTGCCCAAATCGGGATCGATTTGGGCAGAACGCTCGTGAGAATTGGCCGGCGTTGGGCAGCCCTGGTCAGCGCCCAGTTCCTCGTGGAGCAGGGCCCTTTCTCGCTCGGGGCATGTCGCGGCCACCTGGAAAACGAGCCGCGACGGTTGGGCGCGGCCGGCAAACGCGGCGCCGGGGAGTTTTCCCCGAGCAGAGTGGATGGAGGCGCCGTGGCCGGGCGTCCGCCTCCGCCGTGGCGGGCGCCCGTGGCGCCCCTGGAGGGGGCTGGCCTCTGTGGGGAAACGGACTGGTCTCTCACTCCGCGGCTAGAACGAAGCCGCGAAAGGTGCCGTTGTCGCCGGGACGGTCGGGGGACTCGTGGCGTGGGACTCAGGGTTCCCCATGGGGAGGCCCCCAGGCTCAGGCCCCTGGCAACGGAAGGCTGAGCAAGCAGGCCCGGGCCCGGGCCCGGCTTTCGGGGCTGGCCCGGCCCCAGCTGCCGGCGCCAGGGAGGGGACCCCCGGAGGCTGAGGAGCGGGAGGCGTCGGCCGCCCCGGGTCCCGCCTCCCGGATCTCCTCCCGGCGGTGCCGGAACGCGACGACCCGCGATCCCGGACAGGGCCCCGGGGGGGCCGCCCTGCGGCCCTGTGGTGCCCGAAGTGTGTTCGCCAGGCGTTTTCCGGCCAATTCTCACGAGCTTTCTGCCCAAATCGGGATCGATTTGGGCAGAACGCTCGTGAGAATTGGCCGGCGTTGGGCAGCCCTGGTCAGCGCCCAGTTCCGCGTGGAGCAGGGCCCTTTCTCGCTCGGGGCATGACGCGGCCACCCGGAAAACGAGCCGCGACGATGGGGCGCGGCCGGCAGCCACAGCGCCGGGGAGTATTCCGCGAGCAGAGTTCATGAAGGCGCCGTGGCCGGGCGTTCGCCTCCGCCGTAGCGGGCGGCCGGGGCGCCCCTGGAGGGGGCTGGCCTCTGTGGGGAAACGGACTGGTCTCTGACTCCGCGGCTAGGACGAAGCCGCGAAAGGTGCCGTTGTCGCCGGGACGGTCTGGGGACTCGTGGCGCGGGACTCAGGGTTCCCCATGGGGAGGCCCCCAGGCTCAGGCCCCTTGCAACGGAAGGCTGAGCAAGCAGGCCCGGGCCCGGGCCCGGCTTTCAGGGCTGGCCCGGCCCCAGCTGCCGGCGCCAGGGAGGGGACCCCCGGAGCCTGAGGAGTGGGAGGCGTCGGCCGCCCCGGGGCCCGCCTCCCGGATCTCCTCCCGGCGGTGCCGGAACGCGACGACCCGCGATCCCGGACAGGGCCCCGGGGGGGCCGCCCTGCGGCCCTGTGGTGCCCGAAGTGTGTTCGCCGGGCGTTTTCCGGCCAATTCTCACGAGCGTTCTGCCCAAATCGGGATCGATTTGGGCAGAACGCTCGTGAGAATTGGCCGGCGTTGGGCAGCCCTGGTCAGCGCCCAGTTCCGCGTGGAGCAGGGCCCTTTCTCGCTCGGGGCATGTCGCGGCCACCCGGAAAACGAGCCGCGACGATGGGGCGCGGCCGGCAGCCGCGGCGCCGGGGAGTTTTCCCCGAGCAGAGTGCATGGAGGCGCCGTGGCCGGGCGTACCCCTCCGCCGTGGCGGGCGGCCGGGGCGCCCCTGGAGGGGGCTGGCCTCTGTGGGGAAACGGACTGGTCTCTGACACCGCGGCTAGGACGAAGCCGCGAAAGGTGCCGTTGTCGCCGGGACGGTCGGGGGACTCTTGGCGCGGGACTCAGGGTTCCCCATGGGGAGGCCCCGAGGCTCAGGCCCCTGGCAACGGAAGGCTGAGCAAGCAGGCCCGGGCCCGGGCCCGGGTTTCGGGGCTGGCCCGGCCACAGCTGCCGGCGCTAGAGAGGGGACCCCCGGAGGCTGAGGAGTGGGAGGCGTCGGACGCCCCGGGTCCCGCCTCCCGGAGCTCCTCCCGGCGGTGCCGGAACGCGACGACCCGCGATCCCGGACAGGGCCCCGTGGGGGCCGCCCTGCGGCCCTGTGGTGCCCGAAGTGTGTTCGCCGGGCGTTTTCCGGCCAATTCTCACGAGCGTTCTGCCCAAATCGGGATCGATTTGGGCAGAACGCTCGTGAGAATTGGCCGGCGTTGGGCAGCCCTGGTCAGCGCCCAGTTCCGCGTGGAGCAGGGCCCTTTCTCGCTCGGGGCATGCCGCGGCCACCCGGAAAACGAGCCGCGACGTTGGGGCGCGGCCGGCAGCCGCGGCGCCGGGGAGTTTTCCCCGAGCAGAGTGCATGGAGGCGCCGTGGCCGGGCGTCCTCCTCCGCCGTGTCGGGCGGCCGGGGCGCCCCTGGCGGGGGCTGGCCTCTGTGGGGAAACGGACTGGTCTCTGACTCCGCGGCTAGGACGAAGCCGCGAAAGGTGCCGTTGTCGCCGGGACGGTCGGGGGACTCGTGGCGCGGGACTCAGGGTTCCCCATGGGGAGGCCCCCAGGCTCAGGCCCGTGGCAACGGAAGGCTGAGCAAGCAGGCACGGGCCCGGGCACGGCTTTCGGGGCTGGCCCGGCCCCAGCTGCCGGCGCCAGGGAGGGGACCCCCGGAGGCTGAGGAGCGGGAGGCGTCGGCCGCCCCGGGGCCCGCCTCCCGGAGCTCCTCCCGGCGGTGCCGGAACGCGACGACCCGCGATCCCGGACAGGGCCCCGGGGGGGCCGCCCTGCGGCCCTGTGGTGCCCGAAGTGTGTTCGCCGGCCGTTTTCCGGCCAATTCTCACGAGCGTTCTGCCCAAATCGGGATCGATTTGGGCAGAACGCTCGTGAGAATTGGCCGGCGTTGGGCAGCCCTGGTCAGCGCCCAGTTCCTCGTGGAGCAGGGTCCTTTCTCGCTCGGGGCATGTCGCGGCCACCGGGAAAACGAGCCGCGACGATGGGGCGCGGCCGGCAGCCGCGGCGCCGGGGAGTTTTCCCCGAGCAGAGTGAATGGAGGCGCCGTGGCCGGGCGTCCGCCTCCGCCGTGGCGGGCGGCCGGGGCGCCCCTGGCGGGGGCTGGCCTCTGTGGGGAAACGGACTGGTCTCTGACTCCGCGGCTAGGACGAAGCCGCGAAAGGTGCCGTTGTCGCCGGGACGGTCGGGGGACTCGTGGCGCGGGACTCAGGGTTCCCCATGGGGAGGCCCCCAGGCTCAGGCCCCTGGCAACGGAAGGCTGAGCAAGCAGGCCCGGGCCCGGGCCCGGCTTTCGGGGCTGGCCCGGCCCCAGCTGCCGGCGCCAGGGAGGGGACCCCCGGAGGCTGAGGAGTGGGAGGCGTCGGCCGCCCCGTGTCCCGCCTCCCGGAGCTCCTCCCGGCGGTGCCGGAACGCGACGACCCGCGATCCCGGACAGGGCCCCGGGGGGGCCGCCCTGCGGCCCTGTGGTGCCCGAAGTGTGTTCGCCGGGCGTTTTCCGGCCAATTCTCACGAGCGTTCTGCCCAAATCGGGATCGATTTGGGCAGAACGCTCGTGAGAATTAGCCGGCGTTGGGCAGCCCTGGTCAGTGCCCAGTTCCGCGTGGAGCAGGGCCCTTTCTCGCTCGGGGCAGGCCGCGGCCACCCGGAAAACGAGCCGCGACGATGGGGCGCGGCCGGCAGCCGCGGCGCCGGGGAGTTTTCCCCAGCAGAGTGCATGCAGGCGCCGTGGCCGGGCGTCCGCCTCCGCCGTGGCGGGCGGCCGGGGCGCCCCAGGAGGGGGCTGGCCTCTGTGGGGAAACGGACTGGTCTCTGACTCCGCGGCTAGGACGAAGCCGCGAAAGGTGCCGTTGTCGCCGGGACGTTCGGGGGACTCGTGGCGCGGGACTCAGGGTTCCCCATGGGGAGGCCCCCAGGCTCAGGCCCCTGGCAACGGAAGGCTGAGCAAGCAGGCCCGGGCCCGGGCCCGGCTTTCGGGGCTGGCCCGGCCCCAGCTGCCGGCGCCAGGGAGGGGAATCCCGGAGGCTGAGGAGCGGGAGGCGTCGGCCTCCCCGGGTCCCGCTTCCCGGAGCTCCTCCCGGCGGTGCCAGAACGCGACGACCCGCGATCCCGGACAGGGCCCCGGGGGGGCCGCCCTGCGGCCCTGTGTTGTCCGAAGTGTGTTCGCCGGGCGTTTTCCGGCCAATTCTCACGAGCGTTC
This sequence comes from Meles meles, assembly GCF_922984935.1. NCBI lineage: Eukaryota > Metazoa > Chordata > Mammalia > Carnivora > Mustelidae > Meles > Meles meles. Next base: position 434,855 of record NC_060086.1, on the reverse strand, counting down.
TGCCCAAATCGGGATCGATTTGGGCAGAACGCTCGTGAGAATTGGCCGGCGTTGGGCAGCCCTGGTCAGCGCCCAGTTCCTCGTGGAGCAGGGCCCTTTCTCGCTCGGGGCATGTCGCGGCCACCTGGAAAACGAGACGCGACGGTTGGGCGCGGCCGGCAGCCGCGGCGCCGGGGAGTTTTCCCCGAGCAGAGTGCATGGAGGCGCCGTGGCCGGGCGTCCGCCTCCGCCGTGGCGGGCGGCCGGGGCGCTCCTGGCGGGGGCTGGCCTCTGTGGGGAAACGGACTGGTCTCTGACTCCGCGGCTAGGACAAGCCGCGAAAGGTGCCGTTGTCGCCGGGACGTTCGGGGGACTCGTGGCGCGGGACTCAGGGTTCCCCATGGGGAGGCCCCCAGGCTCAGGCCCCTGGCAACGGAAGGCTGAGCAAGCAGGCCCGGGCCCGGGCCCGGGCCCGGCTTTCGGGGCTGGCCCGGCCCCAGCTGCCGGCGCCAGGGAGGGGACCCCCGGAGGCTGAGGAGCGGGAGGCGTCGGCCTCCCCGGGGCCCGCCTCCCGGAGCTCCTCCCGGCGGTGCCGGAACGCGACGACCCGCGATCCCGGACAGGGCCCCGGGGATGCCGCCCTGCGGCCCTGTGGTGCCCGAAGTGTGTTCGCCGGGCGTTTTCCGGCCAATTCTCACGAGCGTTCTGCCCAAATCGGGATCGATTTGGGCAGAAGGCTCGTGAGAATTGGCCGGCGTTGGGCAGCCCTGGTCAGCGCCCAGTTCCGCGTGGAGCAGGGCCCTTTCTCGCTCGGGGCATGTCGCGGCCACCCGGAAAAGGAGCCGCGACGATGGGGCGCGGCCGGCAGCTGCGGCGCCGGGGAGTTTTCCCCGAGCAGAGTGCATGGAGGCGCCGTGACCGGGCGTCCGCCTCCGCCGTGGCGGGCGGCCGGGGCGCACCTGGAGGGGGCTGGCCTCTGTGGGGAAACGGACTGGTCTCTGACTCCGCGGCTAGGACGAAGCCGCGAAAGGTGCCGTTGTCGCCGGGACGGTCGGGGGACTCGTGGCGCGGGACTCAGGGTTCCCCATGGGGAGGCCCCCAGGCTCAGTCCCCTGGCAACGGAAGGCTGAGCAAGCAGGCCCGGGCCCGGGCCCGGGCCCGGCTTTCGGGGCTGGCCCGGCCCCAGCTGCCGGCGCCAGGGAGGGGACCCCCGAAGGCTGAGGAGCGGGAGGCGTCGGCCACCCCGGGGCCCGCCTCCCGGAGCTCCTCCCGGCGGTGCCGGAATGCGACGACCCGCGATCCCGGACAGGGCCCCGGGGGGGCCGCCCTGCGGCCCTGTGGTGCCCGAAGTGTGTTCGCCGGGCGTTTTCCGGCCAATTCTCACGAGCGTTCTGCCCAAATCGGGATCGATTTGGGCAGAACGCTCGTGAGAATTGGCCGGCGTTGGGCAGCCCTGGTCAGCGCCCAGTTCCGCGTGGAGCAGGGCCCTTTCTCGCTCGGGGCATGCGGCGGCCACCCGGAAAACGAGCCGCGACGATGGGGCTCGGCCGGCAGCCGCGGCGCCGGGGAGTTTTCCCCGAGCAGAGTGCATGGAGGCGCCGTGGCCGGGCGTCCGCCTCCGCCGTGGTGGGCGGCCGGGGCGCCCCTGGAGGGGGCTGGCCTCTGTGGGGAAACGGACTGGTCTCTGACTCCGCGGCTAGGACGAAGCCGCGAAAGGTGCCGTTGTCGCCGGGACGGTCGGGGGACTCGTGTCGCGGGACTCAGGGTTCCCCATGAGGAGGCCCCCAGGCTCAGGCCCCTGGCAACGGAAGGCTGAGCAAGCAGGCCCGGGCCCGGGCCCGGCTTTCGGGGCTGGCCCGGCCCCAGCTGCCGGCGCCAGGGAGGGGACCCCCGGAGGCTGAGGAGCGGGAGACTTCGGCCGCCCCGGGGCCCGCCTCCCGGAGCTCCTCCCGGCGGTGCCGGAACGCGATGACCCGCGATCCCGGACAGGGCCCCGGGGGGGCCGCCCAGCGGCCCTGTGGTGCCCGAAGTGTGTTCGCCGGGCGTTTTCCGGCCAATTCTCACGAGCGTTCTGCCCAAATCGGGATCGATTTGTGCAGAACGCTCGTGAGAATTGGCCGGCGTTGGGCAGCCCTGGTCAGCGCCCAGTTCCGCGTGGAGCAGGGCCCTTTCTCGCTCGGGGCATGTCGCGGCCACCCGGAAAACGAGCCGCGACGATGGGGCGCGGCCGGCAGCCGCGGCGCCGGGGAGTTTTCCCCGAGCAGAGTGCATGGAGGCGCCGTGGCCGGGCGTCCCCCTCCGCCGTGGCGGGCGGCCGGGGCGCCCCTGGAGGGGGCTGGCCTCTGTGGGGAAACGGACTGGTCTCTGACTCCGCGGCTAGGACGAAGCCGCGAAAGGTGCCGTTGTCGCCGGGACGGTCGGGGGACTCGTGGCGCGGGACTCAGGGTTCCCCATGGGGAGGCCCCCAGGCTCAGGCCCCTGGCAACGGAAGGCTGAGCAAGCAGGCCCGGGCCCGGGCCCGGCTTTCAGGGCTGGCCCGGCCCCAGCTGCCGGCGCCAGGGAGGGGACCCCCGGAGCCTGAGGAGTGGGAGGCGTCGGCCGCCCCGGGTCCCGCCTCCCGGAGCTCCTCCCGGCGGTGCCGGAACGCGACGACCCGCGATCCCGGACAGGGCCCCGGGGGGGCCGCCCTGCGGCCCTGTGGTGCCCGACGTGTGTTCGCCGGGCGTTTTCCGGCCAATTCTCACGAGCGTTCTGCCCAAATCGGGATCGATTTGGGCAGAACGCTCGTGAGAATTGGCCGGCGTTGGGCAGCCCTGGTCAGCGCCCAGTTCCGCGTGGAGCAGGGCCCTTTCTCGCTCGGGGCAGGCCGCGGCCACCCGGAAAACGAGCCGCGACGATGGGGCGCGGCCGGCAGCCGCGGCGCCGGGGAGTTTACCCCGAGCAGAGTGCATGCAGGCGCCGTGGCCGGGCGTCCGCCTCCGCCGTGGCGGGCGGCCGGGGCGCCCCTGGAGGGGGCTGGCCTCTGTGGGGAAACGGACTGGTCTCTGACTCCGCGGCTAGGACGAAGCCGCGAAAGGTGCCGTTGTCGCCGGGACGGTCGGGGGACTCGTGGCGCGGGACTCAGGGTTCCCCATGGGGAGGCCCCCAGGCTCAGGCCCCTGGCAACGGAAGGCTGAGCAAGCAGGCCCGGGCCCGGGCCCGGCTTTCGGGGCTGGCCCGGCCCCAGCTGCCGGCGCCAGGGAGGGGACCCCCGGAGCCTGAGGAGTGGGAGGCGTCGGCCGCCCCGGGTCCCGCCTCCCGGAGCTCCTCCCGGCGGTGCCGGAACGCGACGACCCGCGATCCCGGACAGGGCCCCGGGGGGGCCGCCCTGCGGCCCTGTGGTGCCCGACGTGTGTTCGCCGGGCGTTTTCCGGCCAATTCTCACGAGCGTTCTGCCCAAATCGGGATCGATTTGGGCAGAACGCTCGTGAGAATTGGCCGGCGTTGGGCAGCCCTGGTCAGCGCCCAGTTCCGCGTGGAGCAGGGCCCTTTCTCGCTCGGGGCAGGCCGCGGCCACCCGGAAAACGAGCCGCGACGATGGGGCGCGGCCGGCCGCCGCGGCGCCGGGGAGTTTACCCCGAGCAGAGTGCATGCAGGCGCCGTGGCCGGGCGTCCGCCTCCGCCGTGGCGGGCGGCCGGGGCGCCCCTGGAGGGGGCTGGCCTCTGTGGGGAAACGGACTAGTCTCTGACTCCGCGGCTAGGACGAAGCCGCGAAAGGTGCCGTTGTCGCCGGGACGGTCGGGTGACTCGTGGCGCGGGACTCAGGGTTCCCCATTGGGAGGCCCCCAGGCTCAGGCCCCTGGCAACGGAAGGCTGAGCAAGCAGGCCCGGGCCCGGGCCCGGCTTTCGGGGCTGGCCCGGCCCCAGCTGCCGGCGCCAGGGAGGGGACCCCCGGAATCTGAGGAGTGGGAGGCGTCGGCCGCCCCGGGTCCCGCCTCCCGGAGCTCCTCCCGGCGGTGCCGGAACGCGACGACCCGCGATCACGGACAGGGCCCCGGGGGGGCCGCCCTGCGGCCCTGTGGTGCCCGAAGTGTGTTCGCCGGGCGTTTTCCGGCCAATTCTCACGAGCGTTCTGCCCAATTCGGGATCGATTTGGGCAGAACGCTCATGAGAACTGGCCGGAGTTGGGCAGCCCTGGTCAGCGCCCAGTTCCGCGTGGAGCAGGGCCCTTTCTCGCTCGGGGCAGGCCGCGGCCAACCGGAAAACGAGCCGCGACGATGGGGCGCGGCCGGCAGCCGCGGCGCCGGGGAGTTTTCCCCGAGCAGAGTGCATGCAGGCGCCGTGGCCGGGCGTCCGCCTCCGCCGTGGCGGGCGGCCGGGGCGCCCCAGGAGGGGGCTGGCTTCTGTGGGGAAACGGACTGGTCTCTGACTCCGCGGCTAGGACGAAGCCGCGAAAGGTGCCGTTGTCGCCGGGACGGTCGGGGGACTCGTGGCGCGGGACTCAGGGTTCCCCATGGGGAGGCCCCCAGGCTCAGGCCCCTGGCAACGGAAGGCTGAGCAAGCAGGCCCGGGCCCGGGCCCGGGCCCGGCTTTCGGGGCTGGCCCGGCCCCAGCTGCCGGCGCCAGGGAGGGGACCCCCAGAGGCTGAGGAGCGGGAGGCGTCGGCCTCCCCGGCGACCGCCTCCCGGAGCTCCTCCCGGCGGTGCCGGAACGCGACGACCCGCGATCCCGGACAGGGCCCCGGGGGGGGCCGCCCTGCGGCCCTGTGGTGCCCGAAGTGTGTTCGCCGGGCGTTTTCCGGCCAATTCTCACGAGCGTTCTGCCCAAATCGGGATCGATTTGGGCAGAACGCTCGTGAGAATTGGCCGGCGTTGGGCAGCCCTGGTCAGTGCCCAGTTCAGCGTGGAGCAGGGCCCTTTCTCGTTCGGGGCATGTCGCGGCCACCCGTAAAACGAGCCGCGACGATGGGGCGCGGCCGGCAGCCGCGGCGCCGGGGAGTTTTCCCCGAGCAGAGTGTATGGAGGTGCCGTTTCCGGGCGTCCCCCTCCGCCGTGGCGGGCGGCCGGGGCGCCCCTGGAGGGGGCTGGCCTCTGTGGGGAAACGGACTGGTCTCTGACTCCGCGGCAAGGACGAAGCCGCGAAAGGTGCCGTTGTCGCCGGGACGGTCGGGGGACTCGTGGCGCGGGACTCAGGGTTCCCCATGGGGAGGCCCCCAGGCTCAGGCCCCTGGCAACGGAAGGCTGAGCAAGCAGGCCCGGGCCCGGGCCCGGCTTTCGGGGCTGGCCCGGCCACAGCTGCCGGCGCCAGAGAGGGGACCCCCGAAGGCTGAGGAGTGGGAGGCGTCGGCCGCCCCGGGTCCCGCCTCCCGGAGCTCCTCCCGGCGGTGCCGGAACGCGACGACCCGCGATCCCGGATCGGGCCCCGGGGGGGCCGCCCTGCGGCCCTGTGGTGCCCGAAGTGTGTTCGCCGGGCGTTTTCCGGCCAATTCTCACGAGCGTTCTGCCCAAATCGGGATCGATTTGGGCAGAACGCTCGTGAGAATTGGCCGGCGTTGGGCAGCCCTGGTCAGCGCCCAGTTCCGCGTGGAGCAGGGCCCTTTCTCGCTCGGGGCATGACGCGGCCACCCGGAAAACGAGCCGCGACGATGGGGCGCGGCCGGCAGCCACGGCGCCGGGGAGTATTCCGCGAGCAGAGTGCATGAAGGCGCCGTGGCCGGGCGTTCGCCTCCGCCGTAGCGGGCGGCCGGGGCGCCCCTGGAGGGGGCTGGCCTCTGTGGGGAAACGGACTGGTCTCTGACTCCGCGGCTAGGACGAAGCCGCGAAAGGTGCCGTTGTCGCCGGGACGGTCGGGGGACTCGTGGCGCGGGACTCAGGGTTCCCCATGGGGAGGCCCCCAGGCTCAGGCCCCTGGCAACGGAAGGCTGAGCAAGCAGGCCCGGGCCCGGGCCCGGCTTTCAGGGCTGGCCCGGCCCCAGCTGCCGGCGCCAGGGAGGGGACCCCCGGAGCCTGAGGAGTGGGAGGCGTCGGCCGCCCCGGGGCCCGCCTCCCGGATCTCCTCCCGGCGGTGCCGGAACGCGACGACCCGCGATCCCGGACAGGGCCCCGGGGGGGCCGCCCTGCGGCCCTGTGGTGCCCGAAGTGTGTTCGCCGGGCGTTTTCCGGCCAATTCTCACGAGCGTTCTGCCCAAATCGGGATCGATTTGGGCAGAACGCTCGTGAGAATTGGCCGGCGTTGGGCAGCCCTGGTCAGCGCCCAGTTCCGCGTGGAGCAGGGCCCTTTCTCGCTCGGGGCATGTCGCGGCCACCCGGAAAACGAGCCGCGACGATGGGGCGCGGCCGGCAGCCGCGGCGCCGGGGAGTTTTCCCCGAGCAGAGTGCATGGAGGCGCCGTGGCCGGGCGTCCCCCTCCGCCGTGGCGGGCGGCCGGGGCGCCCCTGGAGGGGGCTGGCCTCTGTGGGGAAACGGACTGGTCTCTCACTCCGCGGCTAGGACGAAGCCGCGAAAGGTGCCGTTGTCGCCGGGACGGTCGGGGGACTCGTGGCGCGGGACTCAGGGTTCCCCATGGGGAGGCCCCCAGGCTCAGGCCCCTGGCAACGGAAGGCTGAGCAAGCAGGCCCGGGCCCGGGCACGGCTTTCGGGGCTGGCCCGGCCCCAGCTGCCGGCGCCAGGGAGGGGACCCCCGGAGGCTGAGTAGCGGGAGGCGTCGGCCGCCCCGGGGCCCGCCTCCCGGAGCTCCTCCCGGCGGTGCCGGAACGCGACGACCCGCGATCCCGGACAGGGCCCCGGGGGGGCCGCCCTGCGGCCCTGTGGTGCCCGAAGTGTGTTCGCCGGGCGTTTTCCGGCCAATTCTCACGAGCGTTCTGCCCAAATCGGGATCGATTTGGGCAGAACGCTCGTGAGAATTGGCCGGCGTTGGGCAGCCCTGGTCAGCGCCCAGTTCCGCGTGGAGCAGGGCCCTTTCTCGCTCGGGGCAGGCCGCGGCCACCCGGAAAACGAGCCGCGACGATGGGGCGCGGCCGGCAGCCACGGCGCCGGGGAGTTTACCCCGAGCAGAGTGCATGCAGGCGCCGTGGCCGGGCGTCCGCCTCCGCCGTGGCGGGCGGCCGGGGCGCCCCTGGAGGGGGCTGGCCTCTGTGGGGAAACGGACTGGTCTCTGACTCCGCGGCTAGGACGAAGCCGCGAAAGGTGCCGTTGTCGCCGGGACGGTCGGGGGACTCGTGGCGCGGGCCTCAGGGTTCCCCATGGGGAGGCCCCCAGGCTCAGGCCCCTGGCAACGGAAGGCTGAGCAAGCAGGCCCGGGCCCGGGCCCGGCTTTCGGGGCTGGCCCGGCCCCAGCTGCCGGCGCCAGGGAGGGGACCCCCGGAGGCTGAGGAGCGGGAGGCGTCGGCAGCCCCGGGGCCCGCCTCCCGGATCTCCTCCCGGCGGTGCCGGAACGCGACGACCCGCGATCCCCGACAGGGCCCCGGGGGGGCCGCCCTGCGGCCCTGTGGTGCCCGAAGTGTGTTCGCCGGGCGTTTTCCGGCCAATTCTCACGAGCGTTCTGCCCAAATCGGGATCGATTTGGGCAGAACGCTCGTGAGAATTGGCCGGCGTTGGGCAGCCCTGGTCAGCGCCCAGTTCCGCGTGGAGCAGGGCCCTTTCTCGCTCGGGGCATGTCGCGGCCACCCGTAAAACGAGCCGCGACGATGGGGCGCGGCCGGCAGCCGCGGCGCCGGGGAGTTTTCCCCGAGTAGAGTGCATGGAGGTGCCGTGGCCGGGCGTCCCCCTCCGCCGTGGCGGGCGGACGGGGCGCCCCTGGAGGGGGCTGGCCTCTGTGGGGAAACGGACTGGTCTCTGAATCCGCGGCAAGGACGAAGCCGCGAAAGGTGCCGTTGTCGCCGGGACGGTCCGCGGAGTCGTGGCGCGGGACTCATGGTTCCCCATGGGGAGGCCCCCAGGCTCAGGCCCCTGGCAACGGAAGGCTGAGCAAGCAGGCCCGGGCCCGGGCCCGGCTTTCGGGGCTGGCCCGGCCACAGCTGCCGGCGCCAGAGAGGGGACCCCCGGAGGCTGAGGAGTGGGAGGCGTCGGCCGCCCCGGGTCCCGCCTCCCGGGGCTCCTCCCGGCGGTGCCGGAACGCGATGACCCGCGATCCCGGACAGGGACCAGTGGGGGCCGCCCTGCGGCCCTGTGGTGCCCGAAGTGTGTTCGCCGGGCGTTTTCCGGCCAATTCTCACGAGCGTTCTGCCCAAATCGGGATCGATTTGGGCAGAACGCTCGTGAGAATTGGCCGGCGTTGGGCAGCCCTGGTCAGCGCCCAGTTCCGCGTGGAGCAGGGCCCTTTCTCGCTCGGGGCATGCCGCGGCCACCCGGAAAACGAGCCGCGACGTTGGGGCGCGGCCGGCAGCCGCGGCGCCGGGGAGTTTTCCCCGAGCAGAGTGCATGGAGGCGCCGTGGCCGGGCGTCCTCCTCCGCCGTGGCGGACGGCCGGGGCGCCCCTGGCGGGGGCTGGCCTCTGTGGGGAAACGGACTGGTCTCTGACTCCGCGGCTAGGACGAAGCCGCGAAAGGTGCCGTTGTCGCCGGGACGGTCGGGGGACTCGTGGCGCGGGACTCAGGGTTCCCCATGGGGAGGCCCCCAGGCTCAGGCCCCTGGCAACGGAAGGCTGAGCAAGCAGGCCCGGGCCCGGGCACGGCTTTCGGGGCTGGCCCGGCCCCAGCTGCCGGCGCCAGGGAGGGGACCCCCGGAGACTGAGGAGTGGGAGGCGTCGGCCGCCCCGTGTCCCGCCTCCCGGAGCTCCTCCCGGCGGTGCCGGAACGCGACGACCCGCGATCCCGGACAGGGCCCCGGGGGGGCCGCCCTGCGGCCCTGTGGTGCCCGAAGTGTGTTCGCCGGGCGTTTTCCGGCCAATTCTCACGAGCGTTCTGCCCAAATCGGGATCGATTTGGGCAGAACGCTCGTGAGAATTGGCCGGCGTTGGGCAGCCCTGGTCAGCGCCCAGTTCCGCGTGGAGCAGGGCCCTTTCTCACTCGGGGAAGGCTGCGGCCACCCGGAAAACGAGCCGAGACGATGGGGCGCGGCCGGCAGCCGCGGCTCCGGGGAGTTTTCCCCCGAGCAGAGTGCATGCAGGCGCCGTGGCCGGGCGTCCGCCTCCGCCGTGGCGGGCGGCCGGGGCGCCCCAGGAGGGGGCTGGCCTCTGTGGGGAAACGGACTGGTCTCTGACTCCGCGGCTAGAACGAAGCCGCGAAAGGTGCCGTTGTCGCCGGGACGGTCGGGGGACTCGTGGCGCGGGACTCAGGGTTCCCCATGGGGAGGCCCCCAGGCTCAGGCCCCTGGCAACGGAAGGCTGAGCAAGCAGGCCCGGGCCCGGGCCCGGCTTTTGGGGCTGGCCCGGCCCCAGCTGCCGGCGCCAGGGAGGGGAACCCCGGAGGCTGAGGAGCGGGAGGCGTCGGCCGCCCCGGGGCCCGCCTCCCAGATATCCTCCCGGTGGTGCCGGAACGCGACGACCCGCGATCCCGGACAGGGCCCCGGGGGGGCCGCCCTGCGGCCCTGTGGTGTCCGAAGTGTGTTCGCCGGGCGTTTTCCGGCCAATTCTCACGAGCGTTCTGCCCAAATCGGGATCGATTTGGGCAGAACGCTCGTGAGAATTGGCCGGCGTTGGGCAGACCTGGTCAGCGCCCAGTTCCTCGTGGAGCAGGGCCCTTTCTCGCTCGGGGCATGTCGCGGCCACCTGGAAAACGAGCCGCGACGGTTGGGCGCGGCCGGCAGCCGCGGCGCCGGGGAGTTTTCCCCGAGCAGAGTGCATGGAGGCGCCGTGGCCGGGCGTCCGCCTCCGCCGTGGCGGGCGGCCGGGGCGCTCCTGGCGGGGGCTGGCCTCTGTGGGGAAACGGACTGGTCTCTGACTCCGCGGCTAGGACAACCGCGAAAGGTGCCGTTGTCGCCGGGACGTTCGGGGGAATCGTGGCGCGGGACTCAGGGTTCCCCATGGGGAGGCCCCCAGGCTCAGGCCCCTGGTAACGGAAGGTTGAGCAAGCAGGCCCTGGCCCGGGCCCGGCTTTCGGGGCTGGCCCGGCCCCAGCTGCCGGCGCCAGGGAGGGGACCCCCGGAGGCTGAGGAGCGGGAGGCGTCGGCCGCCCCGGGTCCCGCCTCCCGGAGCTCCTCCCGGCGGTGCCGGAACGCGACGACCCGCGATCCCGGACAGGGCCCCGGGGGGGCCGCCCTGCGGCCCTGTGGTGCCCGAAGTGTGTTCGCCAGGCGTTTTCCGGCCAATTCTCACGAGCGTTCTGCCCAAATCGGGATCGATTTGGGCAGAACGCTTGTGAGAATTGGCCGGCGTTGGGCAGCCCTGGTCAGCGCCCAGTTCCGCGTGGAGCAGGGCCCTTTCTCGCTCGGGGCATGACGCGGCCACCCGGAAAACGAGCCGCGACGATGGGGCGCGGCCGGCAGCCACGGCGCCGGGGAGTATTCCCCGAGCAGAGTGCATGAAGGCGCCGTGGCCGGGCGTTCGCCTCCGCGGTAGCGGGCGGCCGGGGCGCCCCTGGAGGGGGCTGGCCTCTGTGGGGAAACGGACTGGTCTCTGACTCCGCGGCTAGGACGAAGCCGCGAAAGGTGCCGTTGTCGCCGGGACGGTCGGGGGACTCGTGGCGCGGGACTCAGGGTTCCCCATGGGGAGGCCCCCAGGCTCAGGCCCCTGGCAACGGAAGGCTGAGCAAGCAGGCCCGGGCCCGGGCCCGGCTTTCAGGGCTGGCCCGGCCCCAGCTGCCGGCGCCAGGGAGGGGACCCCCGGAGCCTGAGGAGTGGGAGGCGTCGGCCGCCCCCGGGGCCCGCCTCCCGGATCTCCTCCCGGCGGTGCCGGAACGCGACGACCCGCGATCCCGGACAGGGCCCCGGGGGGGCCGCCCTGCGGCCCTGTGGTGCCCGAAGTGTGTTCGCCGGGCGTTTTCCGGCCAATTCTCACGAGCGTTCTGCCCAAATCAGGATCGATTTGGGCAGAACGCTCGTGAGAATTGGCCGGCGTTGGGCAGCCCTGGTCAGCGCCCAGTTCCGCGTGGAGCAGGGCCCTTTCTCGCTCGGGGCATGTCGCGGCCACCCGGAAAACGAGCCGCGACGATGGGGCGCGGCCTTCAGCCGCGGCGCCGGGGAGTTTTTCCCCGAGCAGAGTGCATGGGGGCGCCGTGGCCGGGCGTCCCCCTCCGCCCTGGCGGGCGGCCGTGGCGCCCCTGGAGGGGGCTGGCCTCTGTGGGGAAACGGACTGGTCTCTGACTCCCCGGCTAGGACGAAGCCGCGAAAGGTGCCGTTGTCGCCGGGACGGTCGGGGGACTCGTGGCGCGGGACTCAGGGTTCCCCATGGGGAGGCCCCCAGGCTCAGGCCCCTGGCAACGGAAGGCTGAGCAAGCAGGCCCGGGCCCGGGCCCGGCTTTCGGGGCTGGCCCGGCCACAGCTGCCGGCGCCAGAGAGGGGACCCCCGGAGGCTGAGGAGTGGGAGGCGTCGGCCGCCCCGGGTCCCGCCTCCCGGAGCTCGTCCCGGCGTTGCCGGAACGCGACGACCCGCGATCCCGGACAGGGCCCCGGGGGGGCCGCCCTGCGGCCCTGTGGTGCCCGAAGTGTGTTCGCCGGGCGTTTTCCGGCCAATTCTCACGAGCGTTCTGCCCAAATCGGGATCGATTTGGGCAGAACGCTCGTGAGAATTGGCCGGCGTTGGGCAGCCCTGGTCAGCGCCCAGTTCCGCGTGGAGCAGGGCCCTTTCTCGCTCGGGGCATGCCGCGGCCGCCCGGAAAACGAGCCGCGACGTTGGGGCGCGGCCGGCAGCCGCGGCGCCGGGGAGTTTTCCCCGAGCAGAGTGCATGGAGGCGCCGTGGCCGGGCGTCCTCCTCCGCCGTGGCGGGCGGCCGGGGCGCCCCTGGCGGGGGCTGGCCTCTGTGGGGAAATGGACTGGTCTCTGACTCCGCGGCTAGGACGAAGCCGCGAAAGGTGCCGTTGTCGCCGGGACGGTCGGGTGACTCGTGGCGCGGGACTCAGGGTTCCCCATGGGGAGGCCCCCAGGCTCAGGCCCCTGGCAACGGAAGGCTGAGCAAGCAGGCCCGGGCCCGGGCCCGGCTTTCGGGGCTGGCCCGGCCCCAGCTGCCGGCGCCAGGGAGGGGACCCCCGGAGGCTGAGGAGCGGGAGGCGTCGGCCGCCCCGGGGCCCGCCTCCCGGAGCTCCTCCCGGCGGTGCCGGAACGCGACGACCCGCGATCCCGGACAGGGCCCCGGGGGGGCCGCCCTGCGGCCCTGTGGTGCCCGAAGTGTGTTCGCCGGGCGTTTTCCGGCCAATTCTCACGATCGTTCTGCCCAAATCGGGATCGATTTGGGCAGAACGCTCGTGAGAATTGGCCGGCGTTGGGCAGCCCTGGTCAGCGCCCAGTTCCTCGTGGAGCAGGGTCCTTTCTCGCTCGGGGCATGTCGCGGCCACCGGGAAAACGAGCCGCGACGATGGGGCGCGGCCGGCAGCCGCGGTGCCGGGGAGTTTTCCCCGAGCAGAGTGCATGGAGGCGCCGTGGCCGGGCGTCCGCCTCCGCCGTGGCGGGCGGCCGGGGCGCCCCTGGCGGGGGCTGGCCTCTGTGGGGAAACGGACTGGTCTCTGACTCCGCGGCTAGGACGAAGCCGCGAAAGGTGCCGTTGTCGCCGGGACGGTCGGGGGACTCGTGGCGCGGGACTCAGGGTTCCCCATGGGGAGGCCCCCAGGCTCAGGCCCCTGGCAACGGAAGGCTGAGCAAGCAGGCCCGGGCCCGGGCCCGGCTTTCGGGGCTGGCCCGGCCCCAGCTGCCGGCGCCAGGGAGGGGACCCCCGGAGGCTGAGGAGTGGGAGGCGTCGGCCGCCCCGTGTCCCGCCTCCCGGAGCTCCTCCCGGCGGTGCCGGAACGCGACGACCCGCGATCCCGGACAGGGCCCCGGGGGGGCCGCCCTGCGGCCCTGTGGTGCCCGAAGTGTGTTCGCCGGGCGTTTTCCGGCCAATTCTCACGAGCGTTCTGCCCAAATCGGGATCGATTTGGGCAGAACGCTCGTGAGAATTGGCCGGCGTTGGGCAGCCCTGGTCAGCGCCCAGTTCCTCGTGGAGCAGGGCCCTTTCTCGCTCGGGGCATGTCGCGGCCACCTGGAAAACGAGCCGCGACGGTTGGGCGCGGCCGGCAGCCGCGGCGCCGGGGAGTTTTCCCCGAGCAGAGTGCATGGAGGCGCCGTGGCCGGGCGTCCGCCTCCGCCGTGGCGGGCTGCCGGGGCGCTCCTGGCGGGGGCTGGCCTCTGTGGGGAAACGGACTGATCTCTGACTCCGCGGCTAGGACAAGCCGCGAAAGGTGCCGTTGTCGCCGGGACGTTCGGGGGACTCGTGGCGCGGGACTCAGGGTTCCCTATGGGGAGGCCCCCAGGCTCAGGCCCCTGGCAACGGAAGGCTGAGCAAGCAGGCCCGGGCCCGGGTCCGGGCCCGGCTTTCGGGGCTGGCCCGGCCCCAGCTGCCGGCGCCAGGGAGGGGACCCCCGGAGGCTGAGGAGCGGGAGGCGTCGGCCTCCCCGACGCCCGCCTCCCGGAGCTCCTCCCGGCGGTGCCGGAACGCGACGACCCGCGATCCCGGACAGGGCCCCGGGGGGGCCGCCCTGCGGCCCTGTGGTGCCCGAAGTGTGTTCGCCGGGCGTTTTCCGGCCAATTCTCACGAGCGTTCTGCCCAAATCGGGATCGATTTGGGCAGAACGCTCGTGAGAATTGGCCGGCGTTGGGCAGCCCTGGTCAGCGCCCAGTTCCGCGTGGAGCAGGGCCCTTTCTCGCTCGGGGCATGTCGCGGCCACCCGTAAAACGAGCCGCGACGATGGGGCGCGGCCGGTAGCCGCGGCGCCGGGGAGTTTTCCCCGAGCAGAGTGCATGGAGGTGCCGTGGCCGGGCGTCCCCCTCCGCCGTGGCGGGCGGACGGGGCGCCCATGGAGGGGGCTGGCCTCTGTGGGGAAACGGACTGGTCTCTGAATCCGCGGCAAGGACGAAGCCGCGAAAGGTGCCGTTGTCGCCGGGACGGTCCGCGGAGTCGTGGCGCGGGACTCATGGTTCCCCATGGGGAGGCCCCCAGGCTCAGGCCCCTGGCAACGGAAGGCTGAGCAAGCAGGCCCGGGCCCGGGCCCGGCTTTCGGGGCTGGCCCGGCCACAGCTGCCGGCGCCAGAGAGGGGACCCCCGGAGGCTGAGGAGTGGGAGGCGTCGGCCGCCCCGGGTCCCGCCTCCCGGGGCTCCTCCCGGCGGTGCCGGAACGCGATGACCCGCGATCCCGGACAGGGCCCAGTGGGGGCCGCCCTGCGGCCCTGTGGTGCCCGAAGTGTGTTCGCCGGGCGTTTTCCGGCCAATTCTCACGAGCGTTCTGCCCAAATCGGGATCGATTTGGGCAGAACGCTCGTGAGAATTGGCCGGCGTTGGGCAGCCCTGGTCAGCGCCCAGTTCCGCGTGGAGCAGGGCCCTTTCTCGCTCGGGGCATGCCGCGGCCACCCGGAAAACGAGCCGCGACGTTGGGGCGCGGCCGGCAGCCGCGGCGCCGGGGAGTTTTCCCCGAGCAGAGTGCATGGAGGCGCCGTGGCCGGGCGTCCTCCTCCGCCGTGGCGGACGGCCGGGGCGCCCCTGGCGGGGGCTGGCCTCTGTGGGGAAACGGACTGGTCTCTGACTCCGCGGCTAGGACGAAGCCGCGAAAGGTGCCGTTGTCGCCGGGACGGTCGGGGGACTCGTGGCGCGGGACTCAGGGTTCCCCATGGGGAGGCCCCCAGGCTCAGGCCCCTGGCAACGGAAGGCTGAGCAAGCAGGCCCGGGCCCGGGCACGGCTTTCGGGGCTGGCCCGGCCCCAGCTGCCGGCGCCAGGGAGGGGACCCCCGGAGGCTGAGGAGCGGGAGGCGTCGGCCCCCCCGGGGCCCGCCTCCCGGAGCTCCTCCCGGCGGTGCCGGAACGCGACGACCCGCGATCCCGGACAGGGCCCCGGGGGGGCCGCCCTGCGGCCCTGTGGTGCCCGAAGTGTGTTCGCCGGGCGTTTTCCGGCCAATTCTCACGAGCGTTCTGCCCAAATCGGGATCGATTTGGGCAGAACGCTCGTGAGAATTGGCCGGCGTTGGGCAGCCCTGGTCAGCGCCCAGTTCCTCGTGGAGCAGGGTCCTTTCTCGCTCGGGGCATGTCGCGGCCACCGGGAAAACGAGCCGCGACGATGGGGCGCGGCCGGCAGCCGCGGCGCCGGGGAGTTTTCCCCGAGCAGAGTGCATGGAGGCGCCGTGGCCGGGCGTCTGCCTCCGCCGTGGCGGGCGGCCGGGGCGCCCCTGGCGGGGGCTGGCCTCTGTGGGGAAACGGACTGGTCTCTGACTCCGCGGCTAGGACGAAGCCGCGAAAGGTGCCATTGTCGCCGGGACGGTCGGGGGACTCGTGGCGCGGGACTCAGGGTTCCCCATGGGGAGGCCCCCAGGCTCAGGCCCCTGGCAACGGAAGGCTGAGCAAGCAGGCCCGGGCCCGGGCCCGGCTTTCGGGGCTGGCCCGGCCCCAGCTGCCGGCGCCAGGGAGGGACCCCCGGAGGCTGAGGAGCGGGAGGCGTCGGCCCCCCCGGGGCCCGCCTCCCGGAGCTCCTCCCGGCGGTGCCGGAACGCGACGACCCGCGATCCCGGACAGGGCCCCGGGGGGGCCGCCCTGCGGCCCTGTGGTGCCCGAAGTGTGTTCGCCGGGCGTTTTCCGGCCAATTCTCACGAGCGTTCTGCCCAAATCGGGATCGATTTGGGAAGAACGCTCGTGAGAATTGGCCGGCGTTGGGCAGCCCTGGTCAGCGCCCAGTTCCGCGTGGAGCAGGGCGCTTTCTCACTCGGGGAAGGCTGCGGCCACCCGGAAAACGAGCCGCGACGATGGGGCGCGGCCGGCAGCCGCGGCGCCGGGGAGTTTTCCCCGAGCAGAGTGCATGCAGGCGCCGTGGCCGGGCGTCCGCCTCCGCCGTGGCGGGCGGCCGGGGCGCCCCAGGAGTGGGCTGGCCTCTGTGGGGAAACGGACTGGTCTCTGACTCCGCGGCTAGGACGAAGCCGCGAAAGGTGCCGTTGTCGCCGGGACGGTCGGGGGACTCGTGGCGCGGGACTCAGGGTTCCCCATGGGGAGGCCCCCAGGCTCAGGCCCCTGGCAACGGAAGGCTGAGCAAGCAGGCCCGGGCCCGGGCCCGGCTTTTGGGGCTGGCCCGGCCCCAGCTGCCGGCGCCAGGGAGGGGAACCCCGGAGGCTGAGGAGCGGGAGGCGTCGGCCGCCCCGGGGCCCGCCTCCCAGATATCCTCCCGGTGGTGCCGGAACGCGACGACCCGCGATCCCGGACAGGGCCCCGGGGGGGCCGCCCTGCGGCCCTGTGGTGTCCGAAGTGTGTTCGCCGGGCGTTTTCCGGCCAATTCTCACGAGCGTTCTGCCAAAATCGGGATCGATTTGGGCAGAACGCTCGTGAGAATTGGCCGGCGTTGGGCAGCCCTGGTCAGCGCCCAGTTCCTCGTGGAGCAGGGCCCTTTCTCGCTCGGGGCATGTCGCGGCCACCTGGAAAACGAGCCGCGACGGTTGGGCGCGGCCGGCAGCCGCGGCGCCGGGGAGTTTTCCCCGAGCAGAGTGCATGGAGGCGCCGTGGCCGGGCGTCCGCCTCCGCCGTGGCGGGCGGCCGGGGCGCTCCTGGCGGGGGCTGGCCTCTGTGGGGAAACGGACTGGTCTCTGACTCCGCGGCTAGGACAACCGCGAAAGGTGCCGTTGTCGCCGGGACGTTCGGGGGACTCGTGGCGCGGGACTCAGGGTTCCCCATGGGGAGGCCCCCAGGCTCAGGCCCCTGGCAACGGAAGGTTGAGCAAGCAGGCCCGGGCCCGGGCCCGGCTTTCGGGGCTGGCCCGGCCCTAGCTGCCGGCGCCAGGGAGGGGACCCCCGGAGGCTGAGGAGCGGGAGGCGTCGGCCGCCCCGGGTCCCGCCTCCCGGAGCTCCTCCCGGCGGTGCCGGAACGCGACGACCCGCGATCCCGGACAGGGCCCCGGGGGGGCCGCCCTGCGGCCCTGTGGTGCCCGAAGTGTGTTCGCCAGGCGTTTTCCGGCCAATTCTCACGAGCGTTCTGCCCAAATCGGGATCGATTTGGGCAGAACGCTTGTGAGAATTGGCCGGCGTTGGGCAGCCCTGGTCAGCGCCCAGTTCCGCGTGGAGCAGGGCCCTTTCTCGCTCGGGGCATGACGCGGCCACCCGGAAAATGAGCCGCGACGATGTGGCGCGTCCGGCAGCCACGGCGCCGGGGAGTATTCCCCGAGCAGAGTGCATGAAGGCGCCGTGGCCGGGCGTTCGCCTCCGCCGTAGCGGGCGGCCGGGGCGCCCCTGGAGGGGGCTGGCCTCTGTGGGGAAACGGACTGGTCTCTGACTCCGCGGCTAGGACGAAGCCGCGATAGGTGCCGTTGTCGCCGGGACGGTCGGGGGACTCGTGGCGCGGGACTCAGGGTTCCCCATGGGGAGGCCCCCAGGCTCAGGCCCCTGGCAACGGAAGGCTGAGCAAGCAGGCCCGGGCCCGGGCCCGGCTTTCAGGGCTGGCCCGGCCCCAGCTGCCGGCGCCAGGGAGGGGACCCCCGGAGCCTGAGGAGTGGGAGGCGTCGGCCGCCCCGGGGCCCGCCTCCCGGATCTCCTCCCGGCGGTGCCGGAACGCGACGACCCGCGATCCCGGACAGGGCCCCGGGGGGGCCGCCCTGCGGCCCTGTGGTGCCCGAAGTGTGTTCGCCGGGCGTTTTCCGGCCAATTCTCACGAGCGTTCTGCCCAAATCAGGATCGATTTGGGCAGAACGCTCGTGAGAATTGGCCGGCGTTGGGCAGCCCTGGTCAGCGCCCAGTTCCGCGTGGAGCAGGGCCCTTTCTCGCTCGGGGCATGTCGCGGCCACCCGGAAAACGAGCCGCGACGATGGGGCGCGGCCGGCAGCCGCGGCGCCGGGGAGTTTTCCCCGAGCAGAGTGCATGGGGGCGCCGTGGCCGGGCGTCCCCCTCCGCCCTGGCGGGCGGCCGTGGCGCCCCTGGAGGGGGCTGGCCTCTGTGGGGAAACGGACTGGTCTCTGACTCCGCGGCTAGGACGAAGCCGCGAAAGGTGCCGTTGTCGCCGGGACGGTCGGGGGACTCGTGGCGCGGGACTCAGGGTTCCCCATGGGGAGGCCCCCAGGCTCAGGCCCCTGGCAACGGAAGGCTGAGCAAGCAGGCCCGGGCCCGGGCCCGGCTTTCGGGGCTGGCCCGGCCCCAGCTGCCGGCGCCAGGGAGGGGACCCCCGGAGGCTGAGGAGCGGGAGGCGTCGGCCGCCCCGGGGCCCGCCTCCCGGAGCTCCTCCCGGCGGTGCCGGAACGCGACGACCCGCGATCCCGGACAGGGCCCCGGGGGGGCCGCACTGCGGCCCTGTGGTGCCCGAAGTGTGTTCGCCGGGCGTTTTCCGGCCAATTCTCACGAGCGTTCTGCCCAAATCGGGATCGATTTGGGCAGAACGCTCGTGAGAATTGGCCGGCGTTGGGCAGCCCTGGTCAGCGCCCAGTTCCTCGTGGAGCAGGGTCCTTTCTCGCTCGGGGCATGTCGCGGCCACCGGGAAAACGAGCCGCGACGATGGGGCGCGGCCGGAAGCCGCGGCGCCGGGGAGTTTTCCCCGAGCATAGTGCATGCAGGCGCCGTGGCCGGGCGTCCGCCTCCGCCGTGGCGGGCGGCCGGGGCGCCCCAGGAGGGGGCTGGCCTCTGTGGGGAAACGGACTGGTCTCTGACTCCGCGGCTAGGACGAAGCCGCGAAAGGTGCCGTTGTCGCCGGGACGGTCGGGGGACTCGTGGCGCGGGACTCAGGGTTCCCCATGGGGAGGCCCCCAGGCTCAGGCCCCTGGCAACGGAAGGCTGAGCAAGCAGGCCCGGGCCCGGGCCCGGCTTTCGGGGTTGGCCCGGCCCCAGCTGCCGGCGCCAGGGAGGGGAGCCCCGGAGGCTGAGGAGCGGGAGGCGTCGGCCGCCCCGGGGCCCGCCTCCCGGATATCCTCCCGGTGGTGCCGGAACGCGACGACCCGCGATCCCGGACAGGGCCCCGGGGGGGCCGCCCTGCGGCCCTGTGGTGTCCGAAGTGTGTTCGCCGGGCGTTTTCCGGCCAATTCTCACGAGCGTTCTGCCCAAATCGGGATCGATTTGGGCAGAACGCTCGTGAGAATTGGCCGGCGTTGGGCAACCCTGGTCAGCGCCCAGTTCCTCGTGGAGCAGGGCCCTTTCTCGCTCGGGGCATGTCGCGGCCACCTGGAAAACGAGCCGCGACGGTTGGGCGCGGCCGGCAGCCGCGGCGCCGGGGAGTTTTCCCCGAGCAGAGTGCATGGAGGCGCCGTGGCCGGGCGTCCGCCTCCGCCGTGGCGGGCTGCCGGGGCGCTCCTGGCGGGGGCTGGCCTCTGTGGGGAAACGGACTGGTCTCTGACTCCGCGGCTAGGACAAGCCGCGAAAGGTGCCGTTGTCGCCGGGACGTTCGGGGGACTCGTGGCGCGGGACTCAGTGTTCCCTATGGGGAGGCCCCCAGGCTCAGGCCCCTGGCAACGGAAGGCTGAGCAAGCAGGCCCGGGCCCGGGTCCGGGCCCGGCTTTCGGGGCTGGCCCGGCCCCAGCTGCCGGCGCCAGGGAGGGGACCCCCGGAGGCTGAGGAGCGGGAGGCGTCGGCCTCCCCGACGCCCGCCTCCCGGAGCTCCTCCCGGCGGTGCCGGAACGCGACGACCCGCGATCCCGGACAGGGCCCCGGGGGGGCCGCCCTGCGGCCCTGTGGTGCCCGAAGTGTGTTCGCCGGGCGTTTTCCGGCCAATTCTCACGAGCGTTCTGCCCAAATCGGGATCGATTTGGGCAGAACGCTCGTGAGAATTGGCCGGCGTTGGGCAGCCCTGGTCAGCGCCCAGTTCCGCGTGGAGCAGGGCCCTTTCTCGCTCGGGGCATGTCGCGGCCACCCGTAAAACGAGCCGCGACGATGGGGCGCGGCCGGCAGCCGCGGCGCCGGGGAGTTTTCCCCGAGCAGAGTGCATGGAGGTGCCGTGGCCGGGCGTCCCCCTCCGCCGTGGCGGGCGGACGGGGCGCCCCTGGAGGGGGCTGGCCTCTGTGGGGAAACGGACTGGTCTCTGAATCCGCGGCAAGGACGAAGCCGCGAAAGGTGCCGTTGTCGCCGGGACGGTCCGCGGAGTCGTGGCGCGGGACTCATGGTTCCCCATGGGGAGGCCCCCAGGCTCAGGCCCCTGGCAACGGAAGGCTGAGCAAGCAGGCCCGGGCCCGGGCCCGGCTTTCGGGGCTGGCCCGGCCACAGCTGCCGGCGCCAGAGAGGGGACCCCCGGAGGCTGAGGAGTGGGAGGCGTCGGCCGCCCCGGGTCCCGCCTCCCGGGTCTCCTCCCGGCGGTGCCGGAACGCGATGACCCGCGATCCCGGACAGGGCCCAGTGGGGGCCGCCCTGCGGCCCTGTGGTGCCCGAAGTGTGTTCGCCGGGCGTTTTCCGGCCAATTCTCACGAGCGTTCTGCCCAAATCGGGATCGATTTGGGCAGAACGCTCGTGAGAATTGGCCGGCGTTGGGCAGCCCTGGTCAGCGCCCAGTTCCGCGTGGAGCAGGGCCCTTTCTCGCTCGGGGCATGCCGCGGCCACCCGGAAAACGAGCCGCGACGTTGGGGCGCGGCCGGCAGCCGCGGCGCCGGGGAGTTTTCCCCGAGCAGAGTGCATGCAGGCGCCGTGGCCGGGCGTCCGCCTCCGCCGTGGCGGGCGGCCGGGGCGCCCCAGGAGGGGGCTGGCCTCTGTGGGGAAACGGACTGGTCTCTGACTCCGCGGCTAGGACGAAGCCGCGAAAGGTGCCGTTGTCGCCGGGACGGTCGGGGGACTCGTGGCGCGGGACTCAGGGTTCCCCATGGGGAGGCCCCCAGGCTCAGGCCCCTGGCAACGGAAGGCTGAGCAAGCAGGCCCGGGCCCGGGCCCGGCTTTTGGGGCTGGCCCGGCCCCAGCTGCCGGCGCCAGGGAGGGGAACCCCGGAGGCTGAGGAGCGGGAGGCGTCGGCCGCCCCGGGGCCCGCCTCCCAGATATCCTCCCGGTGGTGCCGGAACGCGACGACCCGCGATCCCGGACAGGGCCCCGGGGGGGCCGCCCTGCGGCCCTGTGGTGTCCGAAGTGTGTTCGCCGGGCGTTTTCCGGCCAATTCTCACGAGCGTTCTGCCCAAATCGGGATCGATTTGGGCAGAACGCTCGTGAGAATTGGCCGGCGTTGGGCAGCCCTGGTCAGCGCCCAGTTCCTCGTGGAGCAGGGCCCTTTCTCGCTCGGGGCATGTCGCGGCCACCTGGAAAACGAGCCGCGACGGTTGGGCGCGGCCGGCAGCCGCGGCGCCGGGGAGTTTTCCCCGAGCAGAGTGCATGGAGGCGCCGTGGCCGGGCGTCCGCCTCCGCCGTGGCGGGCGGCCGGGGCGCTCCTGGCGGGGGCTGGCCTCTGTGGGGAAACGGACTGGTCTCTGACTCCGCGGCTAGGACAACCGCGAAAGGTGCCGTTGTCGCCGGGACGTTCGGGGGACTCGTGGCGCGGGACTCAGGGTTCCCCATGGGGAGGCCCCCAGGCTCAGGCCCCTGGCAACGGAAGGTTGAGCAAGCAGGCCCGGGCCCGGGCCCGGCTTTCGGGGCTGGCCCGGCCCCAGTTGCCGGCGCCAGGGAGGGGACCCCCGGAGGCTGAGGAGCGGGAGGCGTCGGCCGCCCCGGGTCCCGCCTCCCGGAGCTCCTCCCGGCGGTGCCGGAACGCGACGACCCGCGATCCCGGACAGGGCCCCGGGGGGGCCGCCCTGCGGCCCTGTGGTGCCCGAAGTGTGTTCGCCAGGCGTTTTCCGGCCAATTCTCACGAGCGTTCTGCCCAAATCGGGATCGATTTGGGCAGAACGCTTGTGAGAATTGGCCGGCGTTGGGCAGCCCTGGTCAGCGCCCAGTTCCGCGTGGAGCAGGGCCCTTTCTCGCTCGGGGCATGACGCGGCCACCCGGAAAACGAGCCGCGACGATGGGGCGCGGCCGGCAGCCACGGCGCCGGGGAGTATTCCCCGAGCAGAGTGCATGAAGGCGCCGTGGCCGGGCGTTCGCCTCCGCCGTAGCGGGCGGCCGGGGCGCCCCTGGAGGGGGCTGGCCTCTGTGGGGAAACGGACTGGTCTCTGACTCCGCGGCTAGGACGAAGCCGCGAAAGGTGCCGTTCTCGCCGGGACGGTCGGGGGACTCGTGGCGCGGGACTCAGGGTTCCCCATGGGGAGGCCCCCAGGCTCAGGCCCCTGGCAACGGAAGGCTGAGCAAGCAGGCCCGGGCCCGGGCCCGGCTTTCAGGGCTGGCCCGGCCCCAGCTGCCGGCGCCAGGGAGGGGACCCCCGGAGCCTGAGGAGTGGGAGGCGTCGGCCGCCCCTGGGCCCGCCTCCCGGATCTCCTCCCGGCGGTGCCGGAACGCGACGACCCGCGATCCCGGACAGGGCCCCGGGCGGGCCGCCCTGCGGCCCTGTGGTGCCCGAAGTGTGTTCGCCGGGCGTTTTCCGGACAATTCTCACGAGCGTTCTGCCCAAATCAGGATCGATTTGGGCAGAACGCTCGTGAGAATTGGCCGGCGTTGGGCAGCCCTGGTCAGCGCCCAGTTCCGCGTGGAGCAGGGCCCTTTCTCGCTCGGGGCATGTCGCGGCCACCCGGAAAACGAGCCGCGACGATGGGGCGCGGCCGGCAGCCGCGGCGCCGGGGAGTTTTCCCCGAGCAGAGTGCATGGGGGCGCCTTGGCCGGGCGTCCCCCTCCGCCCTGGCGGGCGGCCGTGGCGCCCCTGGAGGGGGCTGGCCTCTGTGGGGAAACGGACTGGTCTCTGACTCCGCGGCTAGGACGAAGCCGCGAAAGGTGCCGTTGTCGCCGGGACGGTCGGGGGACTCGTGGCGCGGGACTCAGGGTTCCCCATGGGGAGGCCCCCAGGCTCAGGCCCCTGGCAACGGAAGGCTGAGCAAGCAGGCCCGGGCCCGGGCCCGGCTTTCGGGGCTGGCCCGGCCACAGCTGCCGGCGCCAGAGAGGGGACCCCCGGAGGCTGAGGAGTGGGAGGCGTCGGCCGCCCCGGGTCCCGCCTCCCGGAGCTCGTCCCGGCGTTGCCGGAACGCGACGACCCGCGATCCCGGACAGGGCCCCGGGGGGGCCGCCCTGCGGCCCTGTGGTGCCCGAAGTGTGTTCGCCGGGCGTTTTCCGGCCAATTCTCACGAGCGTTCTGCCCAAATCGGGATCGATTTGGGCAGAACGCTCGTGAGAATTGGCCGGCGTTGGGCAGCCCTGGTCAGCGCCCAGTTCCGCGTGGAGCAGGGCCCTTTCTCGCTCGGGGCATGCCGCGGCCGCCCGGAAAACGAGCCGCGACGTTGGGGCAAGGCCGGCAGCCGCGGCGCCGGGGAGTTTTCCCCGAGCAGAGTGCATGGAGGCGCCGTGGCCGGGCGTCCTCCTCCGCCGTGGCAGGCGGCCGGGGCGCCCCTGGCGGGGGCTGGCCTCTGTGGGGAAATGGACTGGTCTCTGACTCCGCGGCTAGGACGAAGCCGCGAAAGGTGCCGTTGTCGCCGGGACGGTCGGGTGACTCGTGGCGCGGGACTCAGGGTTCCCCATGGGGAGGCCCCCAGGCTCAGGCCCCTGGCAACGGAAGGCTGAGCAAGCAGGCCCGGGCCCGGACCCGGCTTTCGGGGCTGGCCCGGCCCCAGCTGCCGGCGCCAGGGAGGGGACCCCCGGAGGCTGAGGAGCGGGAGGCGTCGGCCGCCCCGGGGCCCGCCTCCCGGAGCTCCTCCCGGCGGTGCCGGAACGCGACGACCCGCGATCCCGGACAGGGCCCCGGGGGGGCCGCCCTGCGGCCCTGTGGTGCCCGAAGTGTGTTCGCCGGGCGTTTTCCGGCCAATTCTCACGAGCGTTCTGCCCAAATCGGGATCGATTTGGGCAGAACGCTCGTGAGAATTGGCCGGCGTTGGGCAGCCCTGGTCAGCGCCCAGTTCCTCGTGGAGCAGGGTCCTTTCTCGCTCGGGGCATGTCGCGGCCACCGGGAAAACGAGCCGCGACGATGGGGCGCGGCCGGCAGCCGCGGTGCTGGGGAGTTTTCCCCGAGCAGAGTGCATGGAGGCGCCGTGGCCGGGCGTCCGCCTCCGCCGTGGCGGGCGGCCGGGGCGCCCCTGGCGGGGGCTGGCCTCTGTGGGGAAACGGACTGGTCTCTGACTCCGCGGCTAGGACGAAGCCGCGAAAGGTGCCGTTGTCGCCGGGACGGTCGGGGGACTCGTGGCGCGGGACTCAGGGTTCCCCATGGGGAGGCCCCCAGGCTCAGGCCCCTGGCAACGGAAGGCTGAGCAAGCAGGCCCGGGCCCGGGCCCGGCTTTCGGGGCTGGCCCGGCCCCAGGTGCCGGCGCCAGGGAGGGGACCCCCGGAGGCTGAGGAGTGGGAGGCGTCGGCCGCCCCGTGTCCCGCCTCCCGGAGCTCCTCCCGGCGGTGCCGGAACGCGACGACCCGCGATCCCGGACAGGGCCCCGGGGGGGCCGCCCTGCGGCCCTGTGGTGCCCGAAGTGTGTTCGCCGGGCGTTTTCCGGCCAATTCTCACGAGCGTTCTGCCCAAATCGGGATCGATTTGGGCAGAACGCTCGTGAGAATTGGCCGGCGTTGGGCAGCCCTGGTCAGCGCCCAGTTCCGCGTGGAGCAGGGCCCTTTCTCACTCGGGGAAGGCTGCGGCCACCCGGAAAAAGAGCCGCGACGATGGGGCGCGGCCGGCAGCCGCGGCGCCGGGGAGTTTTCCCCCGAGCAGAGTGCATGCAGGCGCCGTGGCCGGGCGTCCGCCTCCGCCGTGGCGGGCGTCCGGGGCGCCCCAGGAGGGGGCTGGCCTCTGTGGGGAAACGGACTGGTCTCTGACTCCGCGGCTAGGACGAAGCCGCGAAAGGTGCCGTTGTCGCCGGGACGGTCGGGGGACTCGTGGCGCGGGACTCAGGGTTCCCCATGGGGAGGCCCCCAGGCTCAGGCCCCTGGCAACGGAAGGCTGAGCAAGCAGGCCCGGGCCCGGGCCCGGCTTTTGGGGCTGGCCCGGCCCCAGCTGCCGGCGCCAGGGAGGGGAACCCCGGAGGCTGAGGAGCGGGAGGCGTCGGCCGCCCCGGGGCCCGCCTCCCAGATATCCTCCCGGTGGTGCCGGAACGCGACGACCCGCGATCCCGGACAGGGCCCCGGGGGGGCCGCCCTGCGGCCCTGTGGTGTCCGAAGTGTGTTCGCCGGGCGTTTTCCGGCCAATTCTCACGAGCGTTCTGCCCAAATCGGGATCGATTTGGGCAGAACGCTCGTGAGAATTAGCCGGCGTTGGGCAGCCCTGGTCAGCGCCCAGTTCCTCGTGGAGCAGGGCCCTTTCTCGCTCGGGGCATGTCGCGGCCACCTGGAAAACGAGCCGCGACGGTTGGGCGCGGCCGGCAGCCGCGGCGCCGGGGAGTTTTCCCCGAGCAGAGTGCATGGAGGCGCCGTGGCCGGGCGTCCGCCTCCGCCGTGGCGGGCGGCCGGGGCGCTCCTGGCGGGGGCTGGCCTCTGTGGGGAAACGGACTGGTCTCTGACTCCGCGGCTAGGACAACCGCGAAAGGTGCCGTTGTCGCCGGGACGTTCGGGGGACTCGTGGCGCGGGACTCAGGGTTCCCCATGGGGAGGCCCCCAGGCTCAGGCCCCTGGCAACGGAAGGTTGAGCAAGCAGGCCAGGGCCCGGGCCCGGCTTTCGGGGCTGGCCCGGCCCCAGCTGCCGGCGCCAGGGAGGGGACCCCCGGAGGATGAGGAGTGGGAGGCGTCGGCCGCCCCGTGTCCCGCCTCCCGGAGCTCCTCCCGGCGGTGCCGGAACGCGACGACCCGCGATCCCGGACAGGGCCCCGGGGGGGCCGCCCTGCGGCCCTGTGGTGCCCGAAGTGTGTTCGCCGGGCGTTTTCCGGCCAATTCTCACGAGCGTTCTGCCCAAATCGGGATCGATTTGGGCAGAACGCTCGTGAGAATTGGCCGGCGTTGGGCAGCCCTGGTCAGCGCCCAGTTCCGCGTGGAGCAGGGCCCTTTCTCACTCGGGGAAGGCTGCGGCCACCCGGAAAACGAGCCGCGACGATGGGGCGCGGCCGGCAGCCGCGGCGCCGGGGAGTTTTCCCCGAGCAGAGTGCATGCAGGCGCCGTGGCCGGGCGTCCGCCTCCGCCGTGGCGGGCGTCCGGGGCGCCCCAGGAGGGGGCTGGCCTCTGTGGGGAAACGGACTGGTCTCTGACTCCGCGGCTAGGACGAAGCCGCGAAAGGTGCCGTTGTCGCCGGGACGGTCGGGGGACTCGTGGCGCGGGACTCAGGGTTCCCCATGGGGAGGCCCCCAGGCTCAGGCCCCTGGCAACGGAAGGCTGAGCAAGCAGGCCCGGGCCCGGGCCCGGCTTTTGGGGCTGGCCCGGCCCCAGCTGCCGGCGCCAGGGAGGGGAACCCCGGAGGCTGAGGAGCGGGAGGCGTCGGCCGCCCCGGGGCCCGCCTCCCAGATATCCTCCCGGTGGTGCCGGAACGCGACGACCCGCGATCCCGGACAGGGCCCCGGGGCGGCCGCCCTGCGGCCCTGTGGTGTCCGAAGTGTGTTCGCCGGGCGTTTTCCGGCCAATTCTCACGAGCGTTCTGCCCAAATCGGGATCGATTTGGGCAGAACGCTCGTGAGAATTGGCCGGCGTTGGGCAGCCCTGGTCAGCGCCAAGTTCCTCGTGGAGCAGGGCCCTTTCTCGCTCGGGGCATGTCGCGGCCACCTGGAAAACGAGCCGCGACGGTTGGGCGCGGCCGGCAGCCGCGGCGCCGGGGAGTTTTCCCCGAGCAGAGTGCATGGAGGCGCCGTGGCCGGGCGTCCGCCTCCGCCGTGGCGGGCGGCCGGGGCGCTCCTGGCGGGGGCTGGCCTCTGTGGGGAAACGGACTGGTCTCTGACTCCGCGGCTAGGACAACCGCGAAAGGTGCCGTTGTCGCCGGGACGTTCGGGGGACTCGTGGCGCGGGACTCAGGGTTCCCCATGGGGAGGCCCCCAGGCTCAGGCCCCTGGCAACGGAAGGTTGAGCAAGCAGGCCCGGGCCCGGGCCCGGCTTTCGGGGCTGGCCCGGCCCCAGCTGCCGGCGCCAGGGAGGGGACCCCCGGAGGCTGAGGAGCGGGAGGCGTCGGCCGCCCCGGGTCCCGCCTCCCGGAGCTCCTCCCGGCGGTGCCGGAACGCGACGACCCGCGATCCCGGACAGGGCCCCGGGGGGGCCGCCCTGCGGCCCTGTGGTGCCCGAAGTGTGTTCGCCAGGCGTTTTCCGGCCAATTCTCACGAGCGTTCTGCCCAAATCGGGATCGATTTGGGCAGAACGCTTGTGAGAATTGGCCGGCGTTGGGCAGCCCTGGTCAGCGCCCAGTTCCGCGTGGAGCAGGGCCCTTTCTCGCTCGGGGCATGACGCGGCCACCCGGAAAACGAGCCGCGACGATGGGGCGCGGCCGGCAGCCACGGCGCCGGGGAGTATTCCCCGAGCAGAGTGCATGAATGCGCCGTGGCCGGGCGTTCGCCTCCGCCGTAGCGGGCGGCCGGGGCGCCCCTGGAGGGGGCTGGCCTCTGTGGGGAAACGGACTGGTCTCTGACTCCGCGGCTAGGACGAAGCCGCGAAAGGTGCCGTTGTCGCCGGGACGGTCGGGGGACTCGTGGCGCGGGACTCAGGGTTCCCCATGGGGAGGCCCCCAGGCTCAGGCCCCTGGCAACGGAAGGCTGAGCAAGCAGGCCCGGGCCCGGGCCCGGCTTTCAGGGCTGGCCCGGCCCCAGCTGCCGGCGCCAGGGAGGGGACCCCCGGAGCCTGAGGAGTGGGAGGCGTCGGCCGCCCCGGGGCCCGCCTCCCGGATCTCCTCCCGGCGGTGCCGGAACGCGACGACCCGCGATCCCGGACAGGGCCCCGGGGGGGCCGCCCTGCGGCCCTGTGGTGCCCGAAGTGTGTTCGCCGGGCGTTTTCCGGCCAATTCTCACGAGCGTTCTGCCCAAATCAGGATCGATTTGGGCAGAACGCTCGTGAGAATTGGCCGGCGTTGGGCAGCCCTGGTCAGCGCCCAGTTCCGCGTGGAGCAGGGCCCTTTCTCGCTCGGGGCATGTCGCGGCCACCCGGAAAACGAGCCGCGACGATGGGGCGCGGCCGGCAGCCGCGGCGCCGGGGAGTTTTCCCCGAGCAGAGTGCATGGGGGCGCCGTGGCCGGGCGTCCCCCTCCGCCCTGGCGGGCGGCCGTGGCGCCCCTGGAGGGGGCTGGCCTCTGTGGGGAAACGGACTGGTCTCTGACTCCGCGGCTAGGACGAAGCCGCGAAAGGTGCCGTTGTCGCCGGGACGGTCGGGGGACTCGTGGCGCGGGACTCAGGGTTCCCCATGGGGAGGCCCCCAGGCTCAGGCCCCTGGCAACGGAAGGCTGAGCAAGCAGGCCCGGGCCCGGGCCCGGCTTTCGGGGCTGGCCCGGCCCCAGGTGCCGGCGCCAGGGAGGGGACCCCCGGAGGCTGAGGAGTGGGAGGCGTCGGCCGCCCCGTGTCCCGCCTCCCGGAGCTCCTCCCGGCGGTGCCGGAACGCGACGACCCGCGATCCCGGACAGGGCCCCGGGGGGGCCGCCCTGCGGCCCTGTGGTGCCCGAAGTGTGTTCGCCGGGCGTTTTCCGGCCAATTCTCACGAGCGTTCTGCCCAAATCGGGATCGATTTGGGCAGAACGCTCGTGAGAATTGGCCGGCGTTGGGCAGCCCTGGTCAGCGCCCAGTTCCGCGTGGAGCAGGGCCCTTTCTCACTCGGGGAAGGCTGCGGCCACCCGGAAAAAGAGCCGCGACGATGGGGCGCGGCCGGCAGCCGCGGCGCCGGGGAGTTTTCCCCGAGCAGAGTGCATGCAGGCGCCGTGGCCGGGCGTCCGCCTCCGCCGTGGCGGGCGTCCGGGGCGCCCCAGGAGGGGGCTGGCCTCTGTGGGGAAACGGACTGGTCTCTGACTCCGCGGCTAGGACGAAGCCGCGAAAGGTGCCGTTGTCGCCGGGACGGTCGGGGGACTCGTGGCGCGGGACTCAGGGTTCCCCATGGGGAGGCCCCCAGGCTCAGGCCCCTGGCAACGGAAGGCTGAGCAAGCAGGCCCGGGCCCGGGCCCGGCTTTTGGGGCTGGCCCGGCCCCAGCTGCCGGCGCCAGGGAGGGGAACCCCGGAGGCTGAGGAGCGGGAGGCGTCGGCCGCCCCGGGGCCCGCCTCCCAGATATCCTCCCGGTGGTGCCGGAACGCGACGACCCGCGATCCCGGACAGGGCCCCGGGGGGGCCGCCCTGCGGCCCTGTGGTGTCCGAAGTGTGTTCGCCGGGCGTTTTCCGGCCAATTCTCACGAGCGTTCTGCCCAAATCGGGATCGATTTGGGCAGAACGCTCGTGAGAATTAGCCGGCGTTGGGCAGCCCTGGTCAGCGCCCAGTTCCTCGTGGAGCAGGGCCCTTTCTCGCTCGGGGCATGTCGCGGCCACCTGGAAAACGAGCCGCGACGGTTGGGCGCGGCCGGCAGCCGCGGCGCCAGGGAGTTTTCCCCGAGCAGAGTGCATGGAGGCGCCGTGGCCGGGCGTCCGCCTCCGCCGTGGCGGGCGGCCGGGGCGCTCCTGGCGGGGGCTGGCCTCTGTGGGGAAACGGACTGGTCTCTGACTCCGCGGCTAGGACAACCGCGAAAGGTGCCGTTGTCGCCGGGACGTTCGGGGGACTCGTGGCGCGGGACTCAGGGTTCCCCATGGGGAGGCCCCCAGGCTCAGGCCCCTGGCAACGGAAGGTTGAGCAAGCAGGCCAGGGCCCGGGCCCGGCTTTCGGGGCTGGCCCGGCCCCAGCTGCCGGCGCCAGGGAGGGGACCCCCGGAGGATGAGGAGTGGGAGGCGTCGGCCGCCCCGTGTCCCGCCTCCCGGAGCTCCTCCCGGCGGTGCCGGAACGCGACGACCCGCGATCCCGGACAGGGCCCCGGGGGGGCCGCCCTGCGGCCCTGTGGTGCCCGAAGTGTGTTCGCCGGGCGTTTTCCGGCCAATTCTCACGAGCGTTCTGCCCAAATCGGGATCGATTTGGGCAGAACGCTCGTGAGAATTGGCCGGCGTTGGGCAGCCCTGGTCAGCGCCCAGTTCCGCGTGGAGCAGGGCCCTTTCTCACTCGGGGAAGGCTGCGGCCACCCGGAAAACGAGCCGCGACGATGGGGCGCGGCCGGCAGCCGCGGCGCCGGGGAGTTTTCCCCGAGCAGAGTGCATGCAGGCGCCGTGGCCGGGCGTCCGCCTCCGCCGTGGCGGGCGTCCGGGGCGCCCCAGGAGGGGGCTGGCCTCTGTGGGGAAACGGACTGGTCTCTGACTCCGCGGCTAGGACGAAGCCGCGAAAGGTGCCGTTGTCGCCGGGACGGTCGGGGGACTCGTGGCGCGGGACTCAGGGTTCCCCATGGGGAGGCCCCCAGGCTCAGGCCCCTGGCAACGGAAGGCTGAGCAAGCAGGCCCGGGCCCGGGCCCGGCTTTTGGGGCTGGCCCGGCCCCAGCTGCCGGCGCCAGGGAGGGGAACCCCGGAGGCTGAGGAGCGGGAGGCGTCGGCCGCCCCGGGGCCCGCCTCCCAGATATCCTCCCGGTGGTGCCGGAACGCGACGACCCGCGATCCCGGACAGGGCCCCGGGGCGGCCGCCCTGCGGCCCTGTGGTGTCCGAAGTGTGTTCGCCGGGCGTTTTCCGGCCAATTCTCACGAGCGTTCTGCCCAAATCGGGATCGATTTGGGCAGAACGCTCGTGAGAATTGGCCGGCGTTGGGCAGCCCTGGTCAGCGCCAAGTTCCTCGTGGAGCAGGGCCCTTTCTCGCTCGGGGCATGTCGCGGCCACCTGGAAAACGAGCCGCGACGGTTGGGCGCGGCCGGCAGCCGCGGCGCCGGGGAGTTTTCCCCGAGCAGAGTGCATGGAGGCGCCGTGGCCGGGCGTCCGCCTCCGCCGTGGCGGGCGGCCGGGGCGCTCCTGGCGGGGGCTGGCCTCTGTGGGGAAACGGACTGGTCTCTGACTCCGCGGCTAGGACAACCGCGAAAGGTGCCGTTGTCGCCGGGACGTTCGGGGGACTCGTGGCGCGGGACTCAGGGTTCCCCATGGGGAGGCCCCCAGGCTCAGGCCCCTGGCAACGGAAGGTTGAGCAAGCAGGCCCGGGCCCGGGCCCGGCTTTCGGGGCTGGCCCGGCCCCAGCTGCCGGCGCCAGGGAGGGGACCCCCGGAGGCTGAGGAGCGGGAGGCGTCGGCCGCCCCGGGTCCCGCCTCCCGGAGCTCCTCCCGGCGGTGCCGGAACGCGACGACCCGCGATCCCGGACAGGGCCCCGGGGGGGCCGCCCTGCGGCCCTGTGGTGCCCGAAGTGTGTTCGCCAGGCGTTTTCCGGCCAATTCTCACGAGCGTTCTGCCCAAATCGGGATCGATTTGGGCAGAACGCTTGTGAGAATTGGCCGGCGTTGGGCAGCCCTGGTCAGCGCCCAGTTCCGCGTGGAGCAGGGCCCTTTCTCGCTCGGGGCATGACGCGGCCACCCGGAAAACGAGCCGCGACGATGGGGCGCGGCCGGCAGCCACGGCGCCGGGGAGTATTCCCCGAGCAGAGTGCATGAATGCGCCGTGGCCGGGCGTTCGCCTCCGCCGTAGCGGGCGGCCGGGGCGCCCCTGGAGGGGGCTGGCCTCTGTGGGGAAACGGACTGGTCTCTGACTCCGCGGCTAGGACGAAGCCGCGAAAGGTGCCGTTGTCGCCGGGACGGTCGGGGGACTCGTGGCGCGGGACTCAGGGTTCCCCATGGGGAGGCCCCCAGGCTCAGGCCCCTGGCAACGGAAGGCTGAGCAAGCAGGCCCGGGCCCGGGCCCGGCTTTCAGGGCTGGCCCGGCCCCAGCTGCCGGCGCCAGGGAGGGGACCCCCGGAGCCTGAGGAGTGGGAGGCGTCGGCCGCCCCGGGGCCCGCCTCCCGGATCTCCTCCCGGCGGTGCCGGAACGCGACGACCCGCGATCCCGGACAGGGCCCCGGGGGGGCCGCCCTGCGGCCCTGTGGTGCCCGAAGTGTGTTCGCCGGGCGTTTTCCGGCCAATTCTCACGAGCGTTCTGCCCAAATCAGGATCGATTTGGGCAGAACGCTCGTGAGAATTGGCCGGCGTTGGGCAGCCCTGGTCAGCGCCCAGTTCCGCGTGGAGCAGGGCCCTTTCTCGCTCGGGGCATGTCGCGGCCACCCGGAAAACGAGCCGCGACGATGGGGCGCGGCCGGCAGCCGCGGCGCCGGGGAGTTTTCCCCGAGCAGAGTGCATGGGGGCGCCGTGGCCGGGCGTCCCCCTCCGCCCTGGCGGGCGGCCGTGGCGCCCCTGGAGGGGGCTGGCCTCTGTGGGGAAACGGACTGGTCTCTGACTCCGCGGCTAGGACGAAGCCGCGAAAGGTGCCGTTGTCGCCGGGACGGTCGGGGGACTCGTGGCGCGGGACTCAGGGTTCCCCATGGGGAGGCCCCCAGGCTCAGGCCCCTGGCAACGGAAGGCTGAGCAAGCAGGCCCGGGCCCGGGCCCGGCTTTCGGGGCTGGCCCGGCCACAGCTGCCGGCGCCAGAGAGGGGACCCCCGGAGGCTGAGGAGTGGGAGGCGTCGGCCGCCCCGGGTCCCGCCTCCCGGAGCTCGTCCCGGCGTTGCCGGAACGCGACGACCCGCGATCCCGGACAGGGCCCCGGGGGGGCCGCCCTGCGGCCCTGTGGTGCCCGAAGTGTGTTCGCCGGGCGTTTTCCGGCCAATTCTCACGAGCGTTCTGCCCAAATCGGGATCGATTTGGGCAGAACGCTCGTGAGAATTGGCCGGCGTTGGGCAGCCCTGGTCAGCGCCCAGTTCCGCGTGGAGCAGGGCCCTTTCTCGCTCGGGGCATGCCGCGGCCGCCCGGAAAACGAGCCGCGACGTTGGGGCGCGGCCGGCAGCCGCGGCGCCGGGGAGTTTTCCCCGAGCAGAGTGCATGGAGGCGCCGTGGCCGGGCGTCCTCCTCCGCCGTGGCGGGCGGCCGGGGCGCCCCTGGCGGGGGCTGGCCTCTGTGGGGAAATGGACTGGTCTCTGACTCCGCGGCTAGGACGAAGCCGCGAAAGGTGCCGTTGTCGCCGGGACGGTCGGGTGACTCGTGGCGCGGGACTCAGGGTTCCCCATGGGGAGGCCCCCAGGCTCAGGCCTTTGGCAACGGAAGGCTGAGCAAGCAGGCCCGGGCCCGGGCCCGGCTTTCGGGGCTGGCCCGGCCCCAGCTGCCGGCGCCAGGGAGGGGACCCCCGGAGGCTGAGGAGCGGGAGGCGTCGGCCGCCCCGGGGCCCGCCTCCCGGAGCTCCTCCCGGCGGTGCCGGAACGCGACGACCCGCGATCCCGGACAGGGCCCCGGGGGGGCCGCCCTGCGGCCCTGTGGTGCCCGAAGTGTGTTCGCCGGGCGTTTTCCGGCCAATTCTCACGAGCGTTCTGCCCAAATCGGGATCGATTTGGGCAGAACGCTCGTGAGAATTGGCCGGCGTTGGGCAGCCCTGGTCAGCGCCCAGTTCCTCGTGGAGCAGGGTCCTTTCTCGCTCGGGGCATGTCGCGGCCACCGGGAAAACGAGCCGCGACGATGGGGCGCGGCCGGCAGCCGCGGTGCCGGGGAGTTTTCCCCGAGCAGAGTGCATGGAGGCGCCGTGGCCGGGCGTCCGCCTCCGCCGTGGCGGGCGGCCGGGGCGCCCCTGGCGGGGGCTGGCCTCTGTGGGGAAACGGACTGGTCTCTGACTCCGCGGCTAGGACGAAGCCGCGAAAGGTGCCGTTGTCGCCGGGACGGTCGGGGGACTCGTGGCGCGGGACTCAGGGTTCCCCATGGGGAGGCCCCCAGGCTCAGGCCCCTGGCAACGGAAGGCTGAGCAAGCAGGCCCGGGCCCGGGCCCGGCTTTCGGGGCTGGCCCGGCCCCAGCTGCCGGCGCCAGGGAGGGGACCCCCGGAGGCTGAGGAGTGGGAGGCGTCGGCCGCCCCGTGTCCCGCCTCCCGGAGCTCCTCCCGGCGGTGCCGGAACGCGACGACCCGCGATCCCGGACAGGGCCCCGGGGGGGCCGCCCTGCGGCCCTGTGGTGCCCGAAGTGTGTTCGCCGGGCGTTTTCCGGCCAATTCTCACGAGCGTTCTGCCCAAATCGGGATCGATTTGGGCAGAACGCTCGTGAGAATTGGCCGGCGTTGGGCAGCCCTGGTCAGCGCCCACTTCCGCGTGGAGCAGGGCCCTTTCTCGCTCGGGGCAGGCCGCGGCCACCCGGAAAACGAGCCGCGACGATGGGGCGCGGCCGGCAGCCGCGGCGCCGGGGAGTTTTCCCCGAGCAGAGTGCATGCAGGCGCCGTGGCCGGGCGTCCGCCTCCGCCGTGGCGGGCGGCCGGGGCGCCCCAGGAGGGGGCTGGCCTCTGTGGGGAAACGGACTGGTCTCTGACTCCGCGGCTAGGACGAAGCCGCGAAAGGTGCCGTTGTCGCCGGGACGGTCGGGGGACTCGTGGCGCGGGACTCAGGGTTCCCCATGGGGAGGCCCCCAGGCTCAGGCCCCTGGCAACGGAAGGCTGAGCAAGCAGGCCCGGGCCCGGGCCCGGCTTTCGGGGCTGGCCCGGCCCCAGCTGCCGGCGCCAGGGAGGGGAGCCCCGGAGGCTGAGGAGCGGGAGGCGTCGGCCGCCCCGGGGCCCGCCTCCCGGATATCCTCCCGGTGGTGCCGGAACGCGACGACCCGCGATCCCGGACAGGGCCCCGGGGGGGCCGCCCTGCGGCCCTGTGGTGTCCGAAGTGTGTTCGCCGGGCGTTTTCCGGCCAATTCTCACGAGCGTTCTGCCCAAATCGGGATCGATTTGGGCAGAACGCTCGTGAGAATTGGCCGGCGTTGGGCAGCCCTGGTCAGCGCCCAGTTCCTCGTGGAGCAGGGCCCTTTCTCGCTCGGGGCATGTCGCGGCCACCTGGAAAACGAGCCGCGACGGTTGGGCGCGGCCGGCAGCCGCGGCGCCGGGGAGTTTTCCCCGAGCAGAGTGCATGGAGGCGCCGTGGCCGGGCGTCCGCCTCCGCCGTGGCGGGCTGCCGGGGCGCTCCTGGCGGGGGCTGGCCTCTGTGGGGAAACGGACTGGTCTCTGACTCCGCGGCTAGGACAAGCCGCGAAAGGTGCCGTTGTCGCCGGGACGTTCGGGGGACTCGTGGCGCGGGACTCAGTGTTCCCTATGGGGAGGCACCCAGGCTCAGGCCCCTGGCAACGGAAGGCTGAGCAAGCAGGCCCGGGCCCGGGTCCGGGCCCGGCTTTCGGGGCTGGCCCGGCCCCAGCTGCCGGCGCCAGGGAGGGGACCCCCGGAGGCTGAGGAGCGGGAGGCGTCGGCCTCCCCGACGCCCGCCTCCCGGAGCTCCTCCCGGCGGTGCCGGAACGCGACGACCCGCGATCCCGGACAGGGCCCCGGGGGGGCCGCCCTGCGGCCCTGTGGTGCCCGAAGTGTGTTCGCCGGGCGTTTTCCGGCCAATTCTCACGAGCGTTCTGCCCAAATCGGGATCGATTTGGGCAGAACGCTCGTGAGAATTGGCCGGCGTTGGGCAGCCCTGGTCAGCGCCCAGTTCCGCGTGGAGCAGGGCCCTTTCTCGCTCGGGGCATGTCGCGGCCACCCGTAAAACGAGCCGCGACGATGGGGCGCGGCCGGCAGCCGCGGCGCCGGGGAGTTTTCCCCGAGCAGAGTGCATGGAGGTGCCGTGGCCGGGCGTCCCCCTCCGCCGTGGCGGGCGGACGGGGCGCCCCTGGAGGGGGCTGGCCTCTGTGGGGAAACGGACTGGTCTCTGAATCCGCGGCAAGGACGAAGCCGCGAAAGGTGCCGTTGTCGCCGGGACGGTCCGCGGAGTCGTGGCGCGGGACTCATGGTTCCCCATGGGGAGGCCCCCAGGCTCAGGCCCCTGGCAACGGAAGGCTGAGCAAGCAGGCCCGGGCCCGGGCCCGGCTTTCGGGGCTGGCCCGGCCACAGCTGCCGGCGCCAGAGAGGGGACCCCCGGAGGCTGAGGAGTGGGAGGCGTCGGCCGCCCCGGGTCCCGCCTCCCGGGGCTCCTCCCGGCGGTGCCGGAACGCGATGACCCGCGATCCCGGACAGGGCCCAGTGGGGGCCGCCCTGCGGCCCTGTGGTGCCCGAAGTGTGTTCGCCGGGCGTTTTCCGGCCAATTCTCACGAGCGTTCTGCCCAAATCGGGATCGATTTGGGCAGAACGCTCGTGAGAATTGGCCGGCGTTGGGCAGCCCTGGTCAGCGCCCAGTTCCGCGTGGAGCAGGGCCCTTTCTCGCTCGGGGCATGCCGCGGCCACCCGGAAAACGAGCCGCGACGTTGGGGCGCGGCCGGCAGCCGCGGCGCCGGGGAGTTTTCCCCGAGCAGAGTGCATGGCCGTGGCGGACGGCCGGGGCGCCCCTGGCGGGGGCTGGCCTCTGTGGGGAAACGGACTGGTCTCTGACTCCGCGGCTAGGACGAAGCCGCGAAAGGTGCCGTTGTCGCCGGGACGGTCGGGGGACTCGTGGCGCGGGACTCAGGGTTCCCCATGGGGAGGCCCCCAGGCTCAGGCCCCTGGCAACGGAAGGCTGAGCAAGCAGGCCCGGGCCCGGGCACGGCTTTCGGGGCTGGCCCGGCCCCAGCTGCCGGCGCCAGGGAGGGGACCCCCGGAGGCTGAGGAGCGGGAGGCGTCGGCCGCCCCGGGGCCCGCCTCCCGGAGCTCCTCCCGGCGGTGCCGGAACGCGACGACCCGCGATCCCGGACAGGGCCCCGGGGGGGCCGCCCTGCGGCCCTGTGGTGCCCGAAGTGTGTTCGCCGGGCGTTTTCCGGCCAATTCTCACGAGCGTTCTGCCCAAATCGGGATCGATTTGGGCAGAACGCTCGTGAGAATTGGCCGGCGTTGGGCAGCCCTGGTCAGCGCCCAGTTCCTCGTGGAGCAGGGTCCTTTCTCGCTCGGGGCATGTCGCGGCCACCGGGAAAACGAGCCACGACGATGGGGCGCGGCCGGCAGCCGCGGTGCCGGGGAGTTTTCCCCGAGCAGAGTGCATGGAGGCGCCGTGGCCGGGCGTCCGCCTCCGCCGTGGCGGGCGGCCGGGGCGCCCCTGGCTGGGGCTGGCCTCTGTGGGGAAACGGACTGGTCTCTGACTCCGCGGCTAGGACGAAGCCGCGAAAGGTGCCGTTGTCGCCGGGACGGTCGGGGGACTCGTGGCGCGGGACTCAGGGTTCCCCATGGGGAGGCCCCCAGGCTCAGGCCCCTGGCAACGGAAGGCTGAGCAAGCAGGCCCGGGCCCGGGCCCGGCTTTCGGGGCTGGCCCGGCCCCAGCTGCCGGCGCCAGGGAGGGGACCCCCGGAGGCTGAGGAGTGGGAGGCGTCGGCCGCCCCGTGTCCCGCCTCCCGGAGCTCCTCCCGGCGGTGCCGGAACGCGACGACCCGCGATCCCGGACAGGGCCCCGGGGGGGCCGCCCTGCGGCCCTGTGGTGCCCGAAGTGTGTTCGCCGGGCGTTTTCCGGCCAATTCTCACGAGCGTTCTGCCCAAAACGGGATCGATTTGGGCAGAACGCTCGTGAGAATTGGCCGGCGTTGGGCAGCCCTGGTCAGCGCCCACTTCCGCGTGGAGCAGGGCCCTTTCTCGCTCGGGGCAGGCCGCGGCCACCCGGAAAACGAGCCGCGACGATGGGGCGCGGCCGGCAGCCGCGGCGCCGGGGAGTTTTCCCCGAGCAGAGTGCATGCAGGCGCCGTGGCCGGGCGTCCGCCTCCGCCGTGGCGGGCGGCCGGGGCGCCCCAGGAGGGGGCTGGCCTCTGTGGGGAAACGGACTGGTCTCTGACTCCGCGGCTAGGACGAAGCCGCGAAAGGTGCCGTTGTCGCCGGGACGGTCGGGGGACTCGTGGCGCGGGACTCAGGGTTCCCCATGGGGAGGCCCCCAGGCTCAGGCCCCTGGCAACGGAAGGCTGAGCAAGCAGGCCCGGGCCCGGGCACGGCTTTCGGGGCTGGCCCGGCCCCAGCTGCCGGCGCCAGGGAGGGGACCCCCGGAGGCTGAGGAGCGGGAGGCGTCGGCCCCCCCGGGGCCCGCCTCCCGGAGCTCCTCCCGGCGGTGCCGGAACGCGACGACCCGCGATCCCGGACAGGGCCCCGGGGGGGGCCGCCCTGCGGCCCTGTGGTGCCCGAAGGGTGTTCGCCGGGCGTTTTCCGGCCAATTCTCACGAGCGTTCTGCCCAAAGCGGGATCGATTTGGGCAGAACGCTCGTGAGAATTGGCCGGCGTTGGGCAGCCCTGGTCAGCGCCCAGTTCCTCGTGGAGCAGGGCCCTTTCTCGCTCGGGGCATGTCGCGGCCACCTGGAAAACGAGCCGCGACGGTTGGGCGCGGCCGGCAGCCGCGGCGCCGGGGAGTTTTCCCCGAGCAGAGTGCATGGAGGCGCCGTGGCCGGGCGTCCGCCTCCGCCGTGGCGGGCGGCCGGGGCGCTCCTGGCGGGGGCTGGCCTCTGTGGGGAAACGGACTGGTCTCTGACTCCGCGGCTAGGACAACCGCGAAAGGTGCCGTTGTCGCCGGGACGTTCGGGGGACTCGTGGCGCGGGACTCAGGGTTCCCCATGGGGAGGCCCCCAGGCTCAGGCGCCTGGCAACGGAAGGTTGAGCAAGCAGGCCCGGGCCCGGGCCCGGCTTTCGGGGCTGGCCTGGCCCCAGCTGCCGGCGCCAGGGAGGGGACCCCCGGAGGCTGAGGAGCGGGAGGCGTCGGCCGCCCCGGGTCCCGCCTCCCGGAGCTCCTCCCGGCGGTGCCGGAACGCGACGACCCGCGATCCCGGACAGGGCCCCGGGGGGGCCGCCCTGCGGCCCTGTGGTGCCCGAAGTGTGTTCGCCAGGCGTTTTCCGGCCAATTCTCACGAGCGTTCTGCCCAAATCGGGATCGATTTGGGCAGAACGCTTGTGAGAATTGGCCGGCGTTGGGCAGCCCTGGTCAGCGCCCAGTTCCGCGTGGAGCAGGGCCCTTTCTCGCTCGGGGCATGACGCGGCCACCCGGAAAACGAGCCGCGACGATGGGGCGCGGCCGGCAGCCACGGCGCCGGGGAGTATTCCCCGAGCAGAGTGCATGAAGGCGCCGTGGCCGGGCGTTCGCCTCCGCCGTAGCGGGCGGCCGGGGCGCCCCTGGAGGGGGCTGGCCTCTGTGGGGAAACGGACTGGTCTCTGACTCCGCGGCTAGGACGAAGCCGCGAAAGGTGCCGTTGTCGCCGGGACGGTCGGGGGACTCGTGGCGCGGGACTCAGGGTTCCCCATGGGGAGGCCCCCAGGCTCAGGCCCCTGGCAACGGAAGGCTGAGCAAGCAGGCCCGGGCCCGGGCCCGGCTTTCAGGGCTGGCCCGGCCCCAGCTGCCGGCGCCAGGGAGGGGACCCCCGGAGCCTGAGGAGTGGGAGGCGTCGGCCGCCCCGGGGCCCGCCTCCCGGATCTCCTCCCGGGGGTGCCGGAACGCGACGACCCGCGATCCCGGACAGGGCCCCGGGGGGGCCGCCCTGCGGCCCCGTGGTGCCCGAAGTGTGTTCGCCGGGCGTTTTCCGGCCAATTCTCACGAGCGTTCTGCCCAAATCAGGATCGATTTGGGCAGAACGCTCGTGAGAATTGGCCGGCGTTGGGCAGCCCTGGTCAGCGCCCAGTTCCGCGTGGAGCAGGGCCCTTTCTCGCTCGGGGCATGTCGCGGCCACCCGGAAAACGAGCCGCGACGATGGGGCGCGGCCGGCAGCCGCGGCGCCGGGGAGTTTTCCCCGAGCAGAGTGCATGGGGGCGCCGTGGCCGGGCGTCCGCCTCCGCCGTGGCGGGCGGCCGGGGCGCCCCTGGCGGGGGCTGGCCTCTGTGGGGAAACGGACTGGTCTCTGACTCCGCGGCTAGGACGAAGCCGCGAAAGGTGCCGTTGTCGCCGGGACGGTCGGGGGACTCGTGGCGCGGGACTCAGGGTTCCCCATGGGGAGGCCCCCAGGCTCAGGCCCCTGGCAACGGAAGGCTGAGCAAGCAGGCC
The DNA here is from genome assembly GCF_922984935.1 of Meles meles. NCBI lineage: Eukaryota > Metazoa > Chordata > Mammalia > Carnivora > Mustelidae > Meles > Meles meles. The sequence goes on along the minus strand of NC_060086.1, from coordinate 394,987 downwards.
CGGGCCCGGGCCCGGCTTTCGGGGCTGGCCCGGCCCCAGCTGCCGGCGCCAGGGAGGGGACCCCCGGAGGCTGAGGAGTGGGAGGCGTCGGCCGCCCCGTGTCCCGCCTCCCGGAGCTCCTCCCGGCGGTGCCGGAACGCGACGACCCGCGATCCCGGACAGGGCCCCGGGGGGGCCGCCCTGCGGCCCTGTGGTGCCCGAAGTGTGTTCGCCGGGCGTTTTCCGGCCAATTCTCACGAGCGTTCTGCCCAAATCGGGATCGATTTGGGCAGAACGCTCGTGAGAATTGGCCGGCGTTGTGCAGCCCTGGTCAGCGCCCAGTTCCGCGTGGAGCAGGGCCCTTTCTCGCTCGGGGCAGGCCGCGGCCACCCGGAAAACGAGCCGCGACGATGGGGCGCGGCCGGAAGCCTCGCTGCCGGGGAGTTTACCCCGAGCAGAGTGCATGCAGGCGCCGTGGCCGGGCGTCCGCTTCCGCCGTGGCGGGCGGCCGGGGCGCCCCTGGAGGGGGCTGGCCTCTGTGGGGAAACGGACTGTTCTCTGACTCCGCGGCTAGGACGAAGCCGCGAAAGGTGCCGTTGTCGCCGGGACGGTCGGGGGACTCGTGGCGCGGGACTCAGGGTTCCCCATGGGGAGGCCCCCAGGCTCAGGCCCCTGGCAACGGAAGGCTGAGCAAGCAGGCCCGGGCCCGGGCCCGGCTTTCGGGGCTGGCCCGGCCCCAGCTGCCGGCGCCAGGGAGGGGACCCCCGGAGGCTGAGGAGCGGGAGGCGTCGGCCGCCCCGGGGCCCGCCTCCCGGATCTCCTCCCGGCGGTGCCGGAACGCGACGACCCGCGATCCCGGACAGGGCCCCGGGGGGGCCGCCCTGCGGCCCTGTGGTGCCCGAAGTGTGTTCGCCGGGCGTTTTCCGGCCAATTCTCACGAGCGTTCTGCCCAAATCGGGATCGATTTGGGCAGAACGCTCGTGAGAATTGGCCGGCGTTGGGCAGCCCTGGTCAGCGCCCAGTTCCGCGTGGAGCAGGGCCCTTTCTCGCTCGGGGCATGTCGCGGCCACCCGGAAAACGAGCCGCGACGATGGGGCGCGGCCGGCAGCCGCGGCGCCGGGGAGTTTTCCCCGAGCAGAGTGCATGGAGGCGCCGTGGCCGGGCGTCCGCCTCCCCCGTGGTGGGCGGCCGGGGCGCCCCTGGAGGGGGCTGGCCTCTGTGGGAAACGGACTGTCTCAGACTCCGCGGCTAGGACGAAGCCGCGAAAGGTGCCGTTGTCGCCGGGACGGTCGGGGGACTCGTGGCGCGGGACTCAGGGTTCCCCATGGGGAGGCCCCCAGGCTCAGGCCCCTGGCAACGGAAGGCTGAGCAAGCAGGCCCGGGCCCGGGCCCGGCTTTCGGGGCTGGCCCGGCCCCAGCTGCCGGCGCCAGGGAGGAGACCCCCGGAGTCTGAGGAGCGGGAGGCGTCGGCCTCCCCGGGGCACGCCTCCCGGAGCTCCTCCCGGCGGTGCCGGAACGCGACGACCCGCGATCCCGGACCGGGCCCCGGGGGTGCCGCCCTGCGGCCCTGTGGTGCCCGAAGTGTGTTTGCCGGGCGTTTTCCGGGCAATTCTCACGAGCGTTCTGCCCAAATCGATTTGGGCAGAACGCTCGTGAGAATTGGCCGGCGTTGGGCAGCCCTGCTCAGCGCCCAGTTCCGCGTGGAGCAGGGCCCTTTCTCGCTCGGGGCATGCCGCGGCCACCCGGAAAACGAGCAACGACGATGGGGCGCGGCCGGCAGCCGCGGCGCCGTGGAGTTTTTCCCGAGCAGAGTGCATGGAAGCGCCGTGGCCGGGCGTCCGCCTCCGCCGTGGCGGGCGGCCGGGGCGCCCCTGGAGGGGGCTGGCCTCTGTGGGGAAACGGACTGGTCTCTGACTCCGCGGCTAGGACGAAGCCGCGAAATGTGCCGTTGTCGCCGGGACGGTCGGGGTACTCGTGGCGCGGGACTCAGGGTTCCCCATGGGGAGGCCCCCAGGCTCAGGCCCCTGGCAACGGAAGGCTGAGCAAGCAGGCCCGTGCCCTGGCCCGACTTTCGGGGCTGGCCCGGCCCCAGCTGCTGGCGCCAGGGAGGGGAAACCCGGAGGCTGAGGAGCGGGAGGCGTCGGCCTCCCCGGGGCCCGCCTCCCGGAGTTCCTCCCGGCGGTGCCGTAACGCGACGACCCGCGATCCCGGACAGGGCCCCGGGGTGGCCGCACTGCGGCCCTGTGGTGCCCGAAGTGTGTTCGCCGGGCGTTTTCCGGCCAATTTTCACGAGCGTTCTGCCCAAATCGGGATCGATTTGGGCAGAACGCTCGTGAGAATTGGCCGGCGTTGGGCAGCCCTGTCAGCGCCCAGTTCCGCGTGGAGCAGGGCCCTTTCTCACTCGGGGCATGTCGCGGCCACCCGGAAAACGAGCCGCGACGATGGGGCGCGGCCGGCAGCCGCGGCGCCGGGGAGTTTTCCCCGAGCAGAGTGCATGGAGGCGCCGTGGCCGGGCATCCGCCTCCGCTGTGTTGGGCGGCCGGGGCGCCCGTGGAGGGGGCTGGCCTCTGTGGGGGAACGGAGTGATCTCTCACTCCATGGCTGGGACGAAGCCGCGAAAGGTGCCGTTGTCGCCGGGAGGGTCGTGGTGCTCGTGGCGCGGGACTCAGGTTTCCCCATGCGGAGGCCCCCACGCTCAGGCCCCTGGTAACGGAAGGCTGAGCAAACAGGCCCGGGCCCGGGCCCGGCTTTCGGGGCTGGCCCGGCCCCGGCGGCCGGCGCCAGGGTGGGAACCCCCGGAGGCTGAGGAGCGGGAGGCGTCGGGCTCCCTGGGGCACGCCTCCCTGAGCTCCTCCCGGCGGTGCCGGAACGCGACGACCCGCGATCCCGGACAGGGCCCCGGGGGGGCCGCCCTGCGGCCCTGTGGTGCCCGAAGTGTGTTCGCCGGGCGTTTTCCGGCCAATTCTCACGAGCGTTCTGCCCAAATCGGGATCGATTTGGGCAGAACGCTCGTGAGAATTGGCCGGCGGTGGGCAGCCCTGGTCAGCGCCCAGTTCCGCGTGGAGCAGGGCCCTTTCTCGCTCGGGGCATGTCGCGGCCACCCGGAAAAGGAGCCGCGACGATGGGGCGCGGCCGGCAGCCGCGGCGCCGGGGAGTTTTCCCCGAGCAGAGTGCATGGAGGCGCCGTGGCCGGGCGTCCGCCTCCGCCGTGGCGGGCGGCCGGGGCGCACCTGGAGGGGGCTGGCCTCTGTGGGGAAACGGACTGGTCTCTGACTCCGCGGCTAGGACGAAGCCGCGAAAGGTGCCGTTGTCGCCGGGACGGTCGGGGGACTCGTGGCGCGGGACTCAGGGTTCCCCATGGGGAGGCCCCCAGGCTCAGGCCCCTGGCAACGGAAGGCTGAGCAAGCAGGCCCGGGCCCGGGCCCGGCTTTCGGGGCTGGCCCGGCACCAGCTGCCGGCGCCAAGGAGGGGACCCCCGGAGGCTGAGGTGCGGGAGGCATTGGCCTCCCCTGGGCCCGCCTCCCGGAGCTCCTCCTGGCGGTGCCAGAACGCGACGACACGCGATCCCAGACAGGGCCCCGGGGGGGGCGGCCCTGCGGCCCTGTGGTGCCCGAAGTGTGTTCGCCAGGCGTTTTCCGGCCAATTGTCACGAGCGTTCTGCCCAAATCGGGATCGATTTTGGCAGAACGCTCGTGAGAATTAGCCTGCCTTGGGCAGCCCTGGTGAGCGCCCAGTTCCGCGGGCAGCAGGGCCCTTTCTCGCTCGGGGCATTTCGCGGCCACCCGGAAAACGAACCGTGAGGTTGGGGCGCGGCCGGCGGCCCCGGTGCCCGGGAGTTTTCCCCGAGCAGAGTTGATGGAGGCGCCGTGGCCGGGCGTCCGCCTCTGCCGTTTGGGCGGCCAGGGCGCACGTTAGGGGGGCTGGCCTCCGTGGGGAAACGGATTGATCTCTCAATCCACGGCTGGAAGAAGCCGCGAAAGATGCCGTTGTCGCCGGGTCGGTCGGGGGACTCGTGGCGCGGGACGCAGGTTTCCCCATGGGGATGCCCCCAGGCTCAGGCCCCTGGCAACGGAAGGCTGAGCAAGCAGGCCTGACCCGAGCCCGGGTTTCGGGGCTGGCCCAGCCCCGGCTACCAGCGCCGGGGAGGGGACCCCCGGAGGCTGAGGAGCGGGAGGCGTCGGCCGCCCCGGGGCCCGCCTCCCGGAGATCCTCCCGGCGGTGCCGGAACGCGACGACACGCGATCCCGGACAGGGCCCCGGGGGGGGCCGCCCTGCGGCCCTGTGGTGCCCGAAGTGTGTTCGCCCAAATCGGGATCGATTTGGGCAGAACGCTCGTGAGAATTGGCCGGCGTTGGGCAGCCCTGGTGAGCGCCCATTTCCGCGTGGAGCAGGGCCCGTTCTCGCTCGGGGCATGTCGCGGCCACCCGGGAAACGAACCGTGAGGTTGGGGCGCGGCCGGCGGCCCCGGCGCCTGGGAGTTTTCCCCGAGCAGAGTTGATGGAGGCGCCGTGGCTGGGCGTCTGCCTCCGCCGTGGCGGACGGCCGGGGCTCCCGTGGAGGGTGCTGGCCACTGTGGGGGAATGGATAGATCTCTCACTCCACGGCTGGGACGAAGTCGCGAAAGGTGCCGTTGTTGCTGGGACGGTCGGGGGACTCGTGGCGCGGGACTCAGGTTTCCCCGTGGGGAGGCCCCCAGGCTCAGGCCCCTGGCAACGGAAGGCTGAGCAAGCTGGCCCGGGCCCGGGCCCGGCTTTCGGGGCTGGCCCGGCCCCAGCTGCCGGCGCCAGGGAGGGGACCCCCGGAGGCTGCGGAGCGGGGGGCGTCGGCCTCCCCGGGGCACGCCTCCCGGAGCTCCTCCTGGCGGTGCCGGTACGCGACGACACGCGATCCCAGACAGGGCCCCGGGGGGGCCGCCATGCGGCCCTGTGGTGCCCGAAGTGTGTTCGCCGGGCGTTTTCCGGCCAATTCTCACGAGCGTTCTGCCCAAATCGGTCCCGATTTGGGCAGAACGCTCGTGAGAATTGGCCGGCTTTCGGCAGCCATTCTGACCGCCCAGTTCCGTGTGGACCAGGGCCCTTTCTCTCTTGGGGCATGTCGCGGCCACCCGGAAAACGAGCCGTGACGATGGGGCGCGGTCGGCGGTCCCGGTGCCGGGGAGTTTTCCCCGAGCAGAGTTAATGGAGGGGCTGTGGCCGGGCGTCCGCCTTCGCCGTGGTAGGCCCCCGGGGCGCCCTTGGAGGGGTCTGGCCTCTGTGGGGGAACAAATTGATCTCTCACTCCTCGGCTGGGGTGCAGCCGCGAAAGGCACCATTGTCTCTGGGACTGTGGCGGACTTGTGGCCCAGGACTCAGGATTCCCGGTGTGAGGCCCTAGGTACAGGCCCCTGGCAATGGAAGTCTGAACAAGCAGGCCTGGGTCCGGGCCCGGATTTCATGGCAGGCCCGGCCCCAGCTGCCACCGCCAAGGTGAGACCCCCAGAATCTGTGGAGAGGGAGGCGTCTGCCTCGCCATCAGGGAGATTCTGATTAAAACTACATTGAGATACCACCTGACACCAGTTAGAATGTCCAAAATTAGGAAGACAGGAAATAACGTTTGTTGGAGAGGATGTCGAGAAAGTGGAACCCTGTTACACTGTTGGTGAGACTGCCATTTAGTGCAGCCACTTTGGAGAACAGTGTGCAGATGACTCAAGAAATTAAAAATAGAGCTTCCCTATGACCCTGCAATTACACTGATGGGTATTTACCCCAAAGATACAGATGGAGTGAAAAGAAGAGCCATCTGTACCCCAATGTTTATTGCAGCAATGGCCACGGTCGCTAAACTGTGGAAAGAACCAAGATGCCCTTCAACGGATGAATGGATAAGGAAGATGTGGTACATATACACAATGGAGTATTATGGCTCCATCAGAAAGGATGAATACCCAACTTTTGTAGCAACATGGAAGGGACTCGAAGAGATTATGCTGAGTGAAATAAGTCAAGCAGAGAGAGTCAAATATCATATGGTCTCCCTTATTTGTGGAGCATAACAAAGAACACGGAGGACATGGGGAGATGGAGAGGAGAGGGAGTTGAGGGAACCTGGAAGGGGAGATGAACCATGAGAGACTATGGACTCTGAAAACAACCTGAGTGTTTTGGAAGGGCGGGGGTTCTGAGGTTGGGGAACCAGGTGGTGGGTAATAGGGAGGGCACGTACTGCATGGAGCACTGGGTGTGGTTCAAAAACAGTGAACACTGTTATGCTGAAAATAAACAAATAAAAAAAAGAAAATTGTACTCTTAGTCCCCGTCATCTATATCACTCATCCCTCCATCCACTTCCACTCTGGTAACCACAGAGTCGGTTTTTGTTTTGTATCTTCTTTCTCCTTTATTTATGTATGTTTGTTTCCTAAATTCCATGGAAGAGTGACATCCAAAGGCCTTTGTCTTTCTCTGATTGACTGATTTCACTTAGGATAGTATTCTCTAGCTCCATCCATGTGTCTGCAAATGGCTAGATTTTTTATGGCTGAGTAATTTCGCACTGTGTGTGTGTGTGTGTGTGTGTGTGTGTGTGTGTGTGTATACATTTATCATCTCATTTATCAAGTTATCAAGAAATACTTGGATTGTTTTCATATTGTAATATTGTAATTAATGTTGCAAGAAACATAGGGGCACAAGTATCCTTTTGAGTTACTGTTCTCATATCCGTCGGGTAATCACCCGGTAGTGTGATTGCTGGATTATAAGGTAGTTCTAATATTTAACGTTTTGAGGAACAGTGATACTGTTTTCCACAGGGACTGCAGCAGCTAGCATTCCCACCACAGTGCAAGAGGGTTCCCTTTTACCCACATCCTCCCAACATTTGTTTTCTTGTGCTGGTGCTGTTAGCCATTCTGATAGTATGAGGTAATATCTCATGGACCTTTTCATTTGGATTTTCCTGTTGATGGCTGATGTGAACATCTTCTCACGTGACTGTTGGCCATCTGTATGTCTTCTTTGGAGCAATGTCTGTTCATGTCTTCTGTCTATTTTTTAATTGGATTTTTTGTTTTTTGGTTGTTGCGTTGTATCAGTTCTACATATTTTGGACACTACCCCTTTATTGCACATGATATTTGCAAACATCTTCTCCTATTAAGTACGTTGTATTCTATTTATTACATTTTCATTGCTGTTCTGCTGTGCGGTAAGTTTTTATATTGATGGAGCTCTAGTAGTTTATTTTTGCTTTTGTTTCCTTTGCCTTAGGAGGCATGTCTATTAAATGTATGGTTCATGTCAGAGAAGTTACTGTCTGTGCCCTCTTGTAGGATTTTTATGATTTAAGGTCTCACATTGAGGTCTTGAAACTGTTTTCAGTTTATTTGTCCATATGGTGTAAGAAAGCAGTCTAATTTCATTGTTTTGTGCATAGCTGTTCAGTTTTCCCAACACCATTTGTTGTAGAAACTGTCCTTTTCCCTTTTAATAGTTTTGCCTGTTTTGCAGAAGATTAATTGGGCACGTGATTGTGGGCTGATGTCTGAGCTTCTATTCCGTTTCCTTGGTCACTGTGTGTATTTTTTTATTTTTGCCAGTCCCATACTGTGAGGATGAATGCAGCTTTGTAGTATAATTTGAAATATGGAATTGTGACGCCTCCAGCTTTGTTTTTCTTCATAACATTGTGCTGGTTGTTCAGTATCTTTTGTGATTCCATACAAAGTGTTAGGGTAGTTTATTTGAGTTCTTTCATTTTTTATTTGAATTCAATGAGCCAACTTATCATACATCATTATTTTCAGATGTAGTGTTAAATAATATATCAGATGTGTATTGCATCACGTGCCCTCCTTAATGCCCATCACCCCAGTTACCCCCCCACCCCCCATCCAGCAACCCTCAGTTGGTTGCTATAGTTAAGAGTCTATCATGGTTTTTTCCCCATCTCTGATGACTTCCCATTCTGTTTCCCCTTCCTTTGCCTACGGTTCTCTGCCCTGTTTCTGATATTTCACATATGAGTGAAACCCTATGATAATTGTGTTTCTTTCATGGACATATTTTACTCAGCATAATATCTTCCAGACCCATCCAGGTTGATGTGATGGTAAGTATTCATCCTTTCTGATGGCTGAGGAATATTCCATTGAATATATGAACCACATCGTCTTTATCCATTCCTCTGTCCATAGATATCTGGGTTCTTTCCATAGTTTATCTAGAGTGGATATTGTTGCGATGAACACTGGGGTGCAGGTGCCAGTTCTTTCCCCTACATCTCTATTTTTGTGGTAAAAGCCCTGTAGTGAAATTGCTGTGTTTTAGGGTAACTTTACTTTTAACTTCTTGAGGAAACCCCGTACTGTTTTCCAGAGTGGATATAACAGTCTGCATTCCAACCAGGAGTGTAGGAGGGTTCTCCATTCTCTGCATCCTCACCAATATTTGTGGTTTCATATCCTGTTAACTTTAGACATTCTGCCTGGTGTGATAGGACACCTCAATGTGGTTTAGATTTGCATTTCCCAGAAGCCATGTGATATAGAACATTTATGTATATATCTGTGGGTCACATGCATGTCATCATTGGAGAAATATCTGTTCATATTTTCGCCCATGTCTAGACCTTCCGTTGGATTAAGGCCCAGAAGCCTCGAAGATACAATCAGCCAGAACTGTGGAGATTTTCACAAGGTCTGAGATACAATGGAGATTTAGGGTGTGTATCAAGCTCAGGGATTGTCTTCAGAGGGTGGATGGAAGTGTAGGTTCACTGACATTGTCTCAGGTTTGCATTCAGATGTCTCATGCTCTGAATCCAGTCTGGAGTAAAAAAAGGAGTTTCCTTTTGTGTGGCGGGCTGATCCTCTGGTTTTGCTAAAGTGTTCCCAATACCCGGGGCTTGGGATCCAGGCCTCTACAGATGGACCTCTCAGAACTCCAAATAGGGTTAGGGTTAGGACCTAGGAAAATGGAAGGTCTGAATTGCCAACCGTGTGGTGAGCGTCCTGGAGGGCTGAGTTGAGGACATGGGTCAGGGTGAGTGTCCGGCTCAGGGTTTCAATCCATGAGCCCTTGAATGTGGGAGTTCACTGGGATGGAAACAGATGGGCCTTCATATTTATACTGACCTATATACTTACTGGAGTCCATTATGGAAAGATTTCCATCTGGGTGTGAGGCTGAGTCCTGTGGTATTGCTCAGTCATCCCCAAATCCTAGGGCTTTGGAGCCCACCCTTAGGGGACGGAGACATGAGAACCCAAGCTAGGGATAGAGTTAGGGCCAAAGGACATTGCAGGCCCAAACAGCTGACAGTGTGTGTGGTTCCTAGAGGCTGGAATGAAGGATGAGTGTTCTGTTTCTGGTCAGGCACAGGGTTTGTGACCTAGAGGCCACTGAAATTGGGGGTTTGCTGGTATAGGCTCAGATGGGCAGGCATTTTATCCTGCTTTGAATACTTTCTAGAGGTCTACATGGCACGCTTTCCTCCTGTGTGTTAGGATGAGTCCTGTGGTATGGCTAAGGTGACCCCAGTCCGTGGGGTAGGGAGCCAGACCCCTAGGAATTGAATGCTCAGAACACAAACTAAGCTTCAGTTAGGGGTTAGGAGCATGGCAGGCCCAATCTGATGGTGGTGTGGCAAGCTATCCAGAGGGCTGAGTACAGAGGGATGGATAGAGTAAGTGTCAGGTTCAGGTTTGTGTCCAGCTGCTGACTCTGGGTGAACTCAGTGGTGCGTGGCAGATTTCTCCTGCTCAGAATACTTTGCAGAGTCCCAAATGGTATGGTTTCCTTCTGGGTGGCAGGCAGAGATCTCAAATATTGCTCAGGGGTCCCCATCCGTGGGACTTGGGTGCCAGTCCTCTGGGGACAGAGCATGAAACCCCAACCTAGGGTTGGGGCTAGGTCCCAGCAACATGACAGGCCTGATTTGCTGGTGCTGTGCAGAGCTCTCACGGGGACTGAGTAGAGAACATGGGTCAGTCTGAGTCAGGCTCCGGGTTGGTGGCCATGGGGGGAAAGGCAGATTTCTCCTGCTCTCAGTCCTTGGCAGAGTTCCAATTCTACTGTTTCCTTCTGGGTTGAAGACAGAGTCCTCTGGCATTTCTCAGGGGTCCCACATATGTGGGGCTTTGGTACCTGTATTCTTGGGACACAAGACAGAAAATGTACCTAAGTTTTGGTTAGGGCTGAGGGTCATGTCAGTCTCAATAGGCCACCCTGAGAGGAGTGACCTGGGGAGCAGAGTTGAGGACATGGGTCAGTGTGAGTGTTAAGATCCAGGTGTGAACGGGGGGTGCTGAAAGTGGGATAGCCTCAGGGGGCCAAGAAATATTCTGGTATAGTTCAGGTGTAACCCATCAGCGGAGCTTTGGTGTCAATCATCAGAGGACAGAAGACTGAAAACACAACCTAGGGCTTGGAAAAGAGCACAGGGGCATGGCTGGCCTGATCTGCTGGTGCCGAGGCTAGATGTCTGGGGTACTGAGTTGAGGGCCATGGTCAGGTGGTGCATTATGATCTGGGTTTGTGCCTGGGGGGTGGCCGAAGGTGGAGGTGGCTTCAGGGAGCATGAAGATTTCTCCCATTCCGATGGTTCTGTGCAGCTCCAAACAGAACGGTTTCCACCCGGGTGGCAGACAGAGCACTGGGTTGTGGCTCAGGGGTCCAAATATGGAGGAATTGGGGGACCAGCCTCTGGGGATGAAGACCGAAAATGCAACCTAGGCTTAAGGTTAGGGTCAGGGGCATGGCAGGCCCAATTTGCTGGCACTGAGAAGGGATCCCAGGGGGATGAATTGAGGGCAGAGGTCCGGTGGCATGAGAGGGTCCAGGTTTGTGGTCAGGGGACCGCTGAAGGAGGGGGTTGTGCTCAGGGAGGCATGCAGTTTCTCCCACTCTGAGTGTTCTACTCAGTTTCAAATGGCACGGTTTCCTCCTGGGTGGTAGGCAGGCTGAGTGCCAGCCTCCACATTTGTGCCCCAATGGTGCGCAGAGGGTGGGGGATAGCCTCGGGTGAACCGTGCAGGTTTCTCCCGGTCTGAGGATTCGACACAGCTCCAAACAGCATGGTTTCCTCCTGCATGGTGGACAGAGTCCTGAGGTGTCACTCAGGATTCTTTAATCTTGGGGTCTTGGGGTCAGGACTCTTGGGGATGATACCTGAAAACCAAAATTAGGGATAGGGTTAAGGCCTAGGGCCATGGTAGACCTGATATGCCAGTGCAGAGGCAGGTGCCCTGGTGCGCTGAGTTGAGCTCGGGTGTCAGACGGGGCCTTAGCCTCTAGGTGTGTGTCCAGACGTTCGCATAACCTGGGGGTGACTTCAGGGGTGCATGGAAGTTTCTCCAGCTCTGAGGGTTCAGCGCAGCTCCAAACAGCACAGCGGTGCCCTGCGTGGCAGGCAGATTCCCAGCATGAGTATCAGGCATCCTCAATCCTTGTGACGCATTATGTGGTCTATTCTGGAGAAGGTTCCATGTGCACTTGAGAAGAATGTGTATTCTGTTGTTTTAGGGTGGAATGTTCTGTATATGTCTATGAGGTCCATCTGGTCCAATGTTTCATTCAATGCTCTTATTACTTTTTTAATTTTCTGCTTCGATGATCTGTCTATTTTTGAGCGAGGCGTATGAAGATCTCCTACTATTATTGTATTCATATCAATATGACTCTTTATCTTGATTAATAGTTTTCTTATGGAATTGGGTGCTCCCATATTGGGGGCATAGATATTCACAATTGTTAGATCATCTTGGCGGATAGTCCCTTTAAGAATTATGGAGTGTCCTTCTGTATCTCTGACTACAGTCTTTAGTTTAAAATCTAATTTATCTGATATGAGAATCGCTACCCCGGCCTTCTTTTGAGGCCCATTGGCATGAAAGATGCTTCTCCATCCATTCACTTTCAGTCTGGGTGTATCCTTAGGTTCAAAATGGGTCTCTTGTAGACAACATATGGATGGGTCCTGTCGTTTTATCCAATCTGCAACCCTGTGTCGTTTTATGGGCGCATTTAGGCCATTCACATTGAGAGTGATTATTGAGAGATAGGTTTTGATTCATGTCATGTTGCCTTTGAAGTCTTTCTGTCTGTAGATTGTTTCTATATTTCTGTTCAATGATATTCTTAGGATTTTTTCTCTTTTATAGGACCCCGCTTAATATTTCCTGCAGTGTCGGCTTGGTGGTTGCATAGTCTTTTAAGCCTTGCCGGTCTTGGAAACTCTTTATCTCTCCATCCATTTTAAATGTCAGTCTTGCCGGATAGAGTATTCTTGGTTGCATGTTCTTCTCATTTAGTACTCTGAATATATTTTGCCAGCCCTTCCTGGCTTGCCAGGTCTCTGTGAAAAGGTCTGATGTTATTCTAATGGGCTTGGATGCCCACTCTCACCACTCTTGTTCAACATAGTATTAGAAGTCCTAGCAACGGCAATCAGACAACAAAGAGAAATAAAAGGTATCCAAATTGGCAAGGAAGAAGTCAAACTCTCTCTCTTCGCAGATGCCATGATTTTTTATATGGAAAACCCCAAAGACTCCACCCCCAAACTACTAGACTCATACAGCAATTCAGTAACATGGCAGGATACAAAGTCAATGTACATAAATCAGTGGCTTTCTTATACACTAACAATGAAAATACAGAAAGGGAAATTAGAGAATCGATTCCATTTACTATAGCACCAAGAACCATAAGATACCTGGGAATAAACCTAACCAAAGAGGTAAAGGACCTGTACTCGAGGAACTACAGAACACTCATGAAAGAAATTGAAGAAGACCCAAAAAGATGGAAGACAATTCCATGCTCTTGGATTGGAAGAATAAACATTGTTAAAATGTTTATACTGCCTAGAGCAGTCTATGCTTTTAATGCCATTCCGATCAAAATTCCACCGGTAGTTTTCAAAGAGCTGGAGCAAATAATAATAAAATTTGTATGGAATCAGAAGAGACCCCGAATTGCTAAGGAAATGTTGAAAAACAAAAACAAAACTGGCGGCATCACGTTACCCGATTTCAAGCTTTACTACAAAGCTGCGATCACCAAGACAGCGTGGCCCTGGCATAAAAACAGACACATAGACCAGTGGAACAGAGTGGAGAGCCCAGATATGGACCCTCAACTCCACGGTGAAATAATCTTCGACAAAACAGGAAAAAATATTCAATGGAAAAAAAGACAGTCTCTTCAATCAATGGTGCTGGGAAAACTGGACAGCTATATGTAGAATAATGAAACTCAACCATTCTCTTACACTCGAAATGGATAAAAGACCTCATCATGAGACAGGAATCCATCAGAATCCTAGAGGAGAACATAGGCAGTAACCTCTTCGATATCAGCCACAGCAACTTCTTTCAAGATATGTCTCCAAAGGCCAAGGAAACAAAAGCGAAAATAAACTTTTGGCACTTCATCAAGATCAAAAGCTTCTGCACAGCAAAGGAAACAGTCCACCAAACAAAAAGGCAACCCACGGAATGGGAGAAGATATTTGCAAATGACAGTACAGACAAAAGGTTGATATCCAGGATCTAGAAAGAACTTCTCAAACTCAACACACACAAAACAGATAATCATATCCAAAAATGGGCAGAAGATATGAACAGACACTTCTCCAACGAAGACCTACAAATGGCTATCAGACACATGAAAAAATGTTCATCATCACTAGCCATCAGGGAGATTCAAATTAAAGCCACATTGAGATACCACCTGACACCAGTTAGAATGGCCAAAATGAGCAAGACAGGAAACAACGTGTGTTGGAGAGGATGTGGAGAAAGGGGAACCCTCTTACACTGTTGGTGGGAATGCAAGTTGGTGCAGCCACTTTGGAGAACAGTGTGGAGATTCCTCAAGAAATTAAGAATAGAGCTTCCCTATGACCCTGCAATTGCACTGCTGGGTATTTACCCCAAAGATACAGATGTAGTGAAAAGAAGGGCCATCTGTACCCCAATGTTTATTGTAGCAATGGCTATGCTCACCAAACTGTGGAAAGAACCAAGATGCCCTTCAACGGATGAATGGATAAGGAAGACGTGGTACATATACGCAATGGAGTATTATGCCTCCATCAGAAAGGATGAATACCCAACTTTTGTAGCAACATGGACGGGACTGGAAGAAATTATGCTGAACGAAATAAGTCAAGGAGAGAGAGAGTCATGTATCATATGGTCTCACTTATTTGTGGAGCATAGCAAATAACACGGAGGACATAGGGAGATGGAGAGGAGAGGGAGTTGAGAGAAACTGGAAGGGGAGATGAACCATGAGAGACTATGGACTCTGAAAAACAACCAGAGGGTTTTGGAGGGGCAGGGTGGGGTGGGAGTTTGAGGAATCAGGTGGTGGTTAATAGGGAGGGCACGTACTGCATGGAGCACTGGGTGTGATGCCAAAACAATGAACACTGTTATGCTGTAAATAAACAAATAAAAAAAAAATGAGTCTATGGAAGGCCCGGCAGTGCCAGTTCACTCCACTGGAGGGAGTGGTGAGCAGTGGTGTGAGATACCCTGGAAGGCATGGCGATGCTGCTTGCCACCACTGGAGGCAGCGGCGAGCTGCCATGGGAAACACACCTGAAGAGGAGTCAGTGCAGCTTGCTGGCTCTGAAGGCAGGGCGGAGGTGCCCGGTGAGAGACCCTGAAACGTGAGGCACTACAGCTTATTTTTACAGGACGGAGTGGTGAGCTGTATAGTCTCTGTTTCTCCAGGCTCAAGGGTGGTGGTAAGAATTGATGGAGCCTGTCCCCCACTCAGCATTGTGCCCTCTTTCCCCAGGTTTGCTGGTAATGTGCTGTCAGGATGGTTCAGGGGGGTCCTCCCAGTTGGGCTCTGGAGCCAGGGGAACCAAACCCGACTCATGGTGCATTTGGAACCGAGGAGCTGAGTGTTTGTTTGGAAAAGTATGTTTGTTTCTCCAAAAAGGATAAGGGCATTGACCAGCTTGAGAGGGAAGTGAATGACCAGTTAAGAAACAAGCCTGTGTCTCTCCTTCTCCCAGGAATCAGAGCAGGTGTGCAGGCTTTAGGTGGGAGACGCCTGCTTATCTGCACCTGACAACCCTTCTTCACTCTGGCTCCATGAGACCTGAAGTTTGGAAGTCAGCGTCTGAGTCAGTCATGCAGCTTGTCCCAGGACGTCAGTGTTCAGAGAAAACAGCAGGCCTGTGGGTCACAATGTCACATCCATGCCAGGATGGCAGGTAAAAATTCCCTTTCACCCCAAATTTCCTGGGCTTTTCTCTTGTCTCCAGTGGAGCTCACAAATGGCACACTGAACCAGCTGTAAGCAATCTCGTGCGGGTGCCAGAGCTCCTGAGTTTCTCTGCAGGGAGCACCTGGCAGGGATCTCATTTTCTCTGTTTATTTCTGGCTTACAAAGGTATTTGGAACATCTCTTTCCTAGGAAATCCCTTGGATTCGAAAGGGAATGTGAGATTGACTTGGTGTGCCTTTTGAACATAGAAAGTATTCCTTCACCGAACAGTGTTTACTCCACTGGGCCTAGACTCTGGTGGAAGGCTGGCATCTAGAGTGAGGTGGCTGTTTGTGGTCAGATAGAGACTTGGATGATGGCTTCTTCTTTGTCCAAGGTGATGTATCCTAATGGATTCGTCTTTGAATCCAAAGAGTTCCAATGAGGGCAGAGGGAAAATTCAAAATGATTCCAAGGAGTCTTGGACAATTTAAAAGGGATGCTTGTCTTCCTAGGTTCAATCAAACGGCTATATATGGTTGGACATGCTGTATTTTCTCTGCAGTTTCATGGGTAGTGAAGTCAGAAGGAGAGTCTTTGGGAATTTCCCTGGATAAAGGCACTCTGTTGGCTTCAAGGGACTTGGTGTCAGGAACCCTGGGCTGAATTTCTGTGGCTGCTTTCCTGATGCTCAGTGAGTCAGGGTTTCCCACAGGTTTTATATTTCCTCCTTAGGAAATTGCTGGCAGGGAATGTTCTGTTTAAAGTGGAACCCTCGGGGGCACCTGTGTGGCTCAGTGGGTTAAGCCACTGCCTTCGGCTCAGGTCATGGTCTCAGGGTCCTGAGATTGAGCCCCGCATTGGGCTCTCTGCTCAGCGGGGAGTCTGCTTCGTCCTCTCTCTCTGCCTGCCTCTCTGCCTACTTGTGACCTCTGTCAAATAAATAAATAAAATCTAAAAAAAAAAAACAAACCCAAAACCGGGACCCTCCTACATTGTTGGTGGGCCTGCGTGTTGTTGCAGCCACTCTTGGAAAGAATACAGTCTGTCCTCCAAAAGCTAAGAACTGAACAACAGTAGGATCCAGCAATTGCCCTCCTAGTTATTTCCCTAAAGGGCACAAAAATGCACATTCAGTGGGGTATAAGCACCGTGATATTTACAGCAGCATTTTCAACCATTGTAAAACAATGGAGGGAGACCAAATGTCCATTCACTGATGAGTGATATATATATATATCACTCGTATATATCATATGTGTGTGTGTGTGTGTATGTGTATTCATTCTCCCACATCTTCTTAATGGAATAGGATCCAGGTTCAAAAAGGATGAAATCTTACCATCTGCAAGGATGTGGATGGATCTACAGTGGATTTAGCTAAGTAAAATCAGTAAGAAAAGACCAATAGCCTATATCTTGACCTCTATGGAATTTCAGAAAGAAAACAGATGAACATAGTGCGGAGAGAAAGGCCAATGAGGAAACAGACTCTAACCTAGAGCAAAATCGAGGGTTGCTAGGGGGCAGGGGTGTGGGGCGAAGGGTTAAGTGGGTGACAGCTATTAGGGAGAGTACTTGTTGTGATGAGCTCTGGGTGTTCTATGCAGGTGAGGAATCACAAAATCCTACCCCTGAAGGAGAGGAATGAACATTGCATGGAAACGAATTGGAATTGAAGTCAATGAAGAAAAGAAGACCATGTTCTACTTCATGAAGACTGAGGTAAAACTGGAATGACTTTTGCACTCCTGTTCTGTAGCTGTTCATTATGAAACACTCTGTGGCAGGATACACTAGTTTCCTATTGCATAAGGAGCCCTCAGAAAGTTGCCATGAAAGATTTAGATCTCAGAGCATGTACATGTTCCATTGATATGTTACTTTCAGTTTGCCCAGGTGCAAAGGTAAGTGGAGAGAAATAGGGCTGAAGAGGAAAGGAGGTATTAAGCATTCAAGAGGTAGCCTTCCCCTTTCTCATGAATGCCTGGGCCAGTGTAAATTGGGAAGAAGGAGGGGGGATCCCAGAGCTTTGCAGCAGACAGGGGAGTTCTAGGTCTGCCTAGAGCTGGAGGTGTCCACGAGCAGAGCTGCGCTAGTGGCATGGCAGGCCCGAACTTCTGGTGTTGAGGTGAGTTCCCCAAGGAGCTGAGTTGAGAATGGGGGTCAGGTGGTGAATCAGGCTCTGGGTTTGTGGCCAGGGGGCTGCAGAATGTGGGGGAGTCCTAATGGGGTCATGCAGGTTTCTCTGGCTCTGAGGGTTCTGCACAGCTCCAAAGGGACAAGTTTCCTGCTGGGTGGCAGGGGGACTCCTACAGTGTGGCTCCAAGTTTACCAATCTAGAGGGCTTGGTGGATAGGCCCCTGGGGAAGGAAGCCTGAAAATGCAACATAGGGTTAAGGGTAATGGGCTGGGCAGGACAGGCCTGATCAGCCGACACAGAGGTGAGATACCCTCAGAATTGAGTTGAGGAAATGCATCCTGCAATGCAGAAGAGTCAGGGTTTCTGGCCAGAGGGACGGCTGATCGTGGGGGTGGCTTTAGAGGGGCATGCTGGTTTCTCCCTCTCTGAGGAAACTTTGGAGCTCCAAATGTCATGGCTTCCCCCTGCATGGCATTCAGGTTTCTGCCTTGTTACAGGGGGGTCCTGAATCTGGGGAGTTTGGGGGCCAGGCCTCTTGGGATGGAAGCCCGAAATCAGAAACTAGAGCTACGGTAAGGGCGTAGGGGCGTGGCATGCTCAATCTGCTACTGCTGAGGTGGGCTCCCTGGTGGGCTGACTTCAGGGTGGGTATCAGGTGGCATGTCAGACTCAGAGTTTGTGTCCAGGGATGCCACAGAAGCTTTGCGTGACCTCAGGGTTGCATGCAGGTTTCTCCTACCCTGAGGGTTCTGCAGAGCTCCAAATGGCATGGTTTCCTCCTGTGTGGCAGACGCAGTCCTGGGGTGTCACTGAGGAATCCTTAATCTCTACTGGCATGAATCTCGGAGGTGCCCAATCTGGCGGGCTTGGGGGACAGGCCTCTGTTCATGAAAGCCTGTACACCCCACCTCGGTTTATGCTTAGGGCCGAAGGGCATGGCAGGTCCGATGTGCCGGTGCTGATGCGGGCTCCCCTAAGGGTCGAGTTGAGGGCATAGATCTGGCATCGCAGGAGAATCTGGTTTTATGGCCATGGGGGTGACTCATGGTGGGGTGGCATTACGGGGGTTTGCAGGTTTCTCCCCGTCTGAGTGTTCAGTGCAGCTCTAAACCACAAGTTTTCCTCATGAGTGCCAGGTGGAGTCCCGTGGTGGCGCTCAGTAGACCTTAATCTGGGGGGACATGGGAGGCAGGCCCCCTGGGATGGAAGCCTGAAAACCTAAAGAGGGGTTCTGGTAAGGGCCTAGGGGCATGGTGGCCCGATCTGCTTATGTTGAGGTGGGGCGCCCTAGGGTCTGAATTTATGGCATGCGTCCGGCAGCTCAGCAGAATCTGGTTTATGGCCGGGGGGACGGGTGCAGATGATGGGAGTGCCTTTAGAGGGGCAAGTTTCTCCCCCTCTGAGGGTTCAGCACAACTCCAAGGCACAGGTTCCTACTGTGTGGCAAGCGGAGTCCTGAGGTGTATGTCAAGATTCCTTAATCCAGGGGATTTTGTTGCCTGGACCCTCAGCATGGAAGACTGAACACCCAAACTTGTGTTAGGGTTAGGGCCTAGGGGCAATGGCAGGCCCGATCTGCCAGTGCTGAGGCGGGATCCCGTATGGGCTGAGTTGAGGGTATGCATTTGGTGGCGGGATGGAATCCAGCTCTATGGCCAGAGTGGCTGTTGATTATTGGGGTGGCTTTAGGGTGGCATAAAAGTTTCTCCCCATCTGAGGGTTCATTGCAGCTCCAAACCACAAGGTTTCCACTTGTGTGACAGGCTGTGTCCTGTGGTGTTGCTCAGAAGTCCTTAATCTGGGGGGCGTGGGGGCCAGGCCTCTTGGGATGGAAGCCTGAAAATCCAAACTAGGGTTAGGGTTAAGGCTTAGGGACATGGCAGGCCCGATCTGCTGCAATTGAGGTGGTCTCCTGGATAGGCCGAATGGAGGGTGGGAATCAGGCAGGACTTGAGGTCTGTGTTTGTGTTTGTGGGGGCAAAGAAGCTAGTGGTGTTCTTGGGGGCCATGCAGCTTTCTCCTGCTCTGAGGTTCCTGCACAGTTCCAAATGGCACCATTTTGCCGTAGGAGGCTGGAGGAGTGCTGGCGGGAGTCTCAGTCATCCCCAGTCTGATGGGCTTGGGGTACAGACCTCTGGGCACGGAAGGCTGTATACCCCACCTAGGGTTAGGGTTAGGGACTAGGGTCATGGCAGGCCCAATCTGCCGGCGCAGAGATGGGCTCCCCTCAGGGCTGAGTTGAGGGCATGTGTCCGGTAGCTTCATAGAAAACAGCTTTCTGGCCTGGGGTGCCGCAAATTGTGCGGATAGCTTTACGGGGGCTTGAAGGTTTCTCACCCTCTGAGTATTCAGCAGCTCCAAACTGCAAGGTTTCATCCTGCGTGGCTGTTGGAGTGCTGCAATGTCACTCAGGGGTCCTTAATCCAGGGGGCCTGGAGGCTAGGCATCTTGGGATGGAAGCCTGGAAACTCAAACTAAGGGTGAGGTCTTGGGGTGCGACAGGCCCAATCTGCCAGTGCTGAGGCGGACTCCCCGGTGGCCTGAGTTGAGGGTCGGTGATAGGTGGCTCGTGTGAATCTGGGTTTGTGTTCAGGAGGGGCTCAGATGCTGGGGCTTGCCTTGGGGGGCATGAAGTTATCTTTTGCTCTGAGGTCTAAGTAGCTCCAAATGGCACTGTAACAGCATAGGCAGCCTCCAGACTGCCAGAGTGAGTCTCATGCATCCACAATCTGGCGGGTTTGGGGGCTAGGCCTCTGGGTATGGAAGACTGTACACCCAACCTAGGGTTAGGGTTAAGGCCTAGGGGCATGGCAGTTCTGATATGCTGCTGATATGCTGTGTTGAGGCGGGCTCCCTCAGGGCTGAGTGGATGACATGCCTCTGGCGTTGTGGCAGAATCTGGCATTATGTCTGGGGCATTTCCAATGGCGGGTGTGTTTAGGTGCTCATACACCTTTCTTTCTGGAGGGCAGGCAGAGTCCTGTGTTGTGACTTTGGAATCCCCAGTCTGGAGGGTTAGGGTTAGGGATAGAGGTTCGGAGAGTGTTAGGGTTAGTTGTTAGGGTTTAGGGTTAGGGTTAGGAGTTAGGGGATAGGGTTAGAGGTAAGGTTTAGGGTTAGGCTTAGGGTTAGGCGTATGTCTTAGGGACAAGTCATGTCAGATCTGCCAACACAGATATGGACTCACCCAAGGGCTGTGTTGAGGGCGGGACTCAGGAGTCTCCTCAGGCCCTGGATTTTTGGACTGGAGGGGTAAAGAAGGTGGGAATCGCCTCTGGGGAGCATGATGGTTTCTACTGCTCCGAGGTTGTTATGTTAGGTTTAGAGGTTAGGGTTAGGTTTTGTGGTTAGGGTTAGTGTTAAGATTAGTGTTAAGGTGGGGCGCCTGTGTGGCTCAGTTGGTTAAAGCCTCTGCCTTCTGCTCAGGTCATGATCTCAGGGTCCTGGTATGGAGCCCCACATCAGGCTCTCTGCTCAGCGGGGAGCTTGCTTCGTCCTCTCTGTGCCTTCTTCTGATCTGTCTCTGTCAAAGAAATGAATAAAATCTTAAAAAAAAATAAAAAGATTAGGGTTAGGGTTATGTCTTAGGGACAAGGCATGTTGGATCTGGTAACACTTATATGGGCTCACCCAAGGGCTGAGTTGAAGGCGGGACTCAGGAGGCTCCTTAGGCCCTGGGTTTTTTTCCTAGAAGGTAAAGATTGTGGGAATGGCCTCAGGGGAGCATGCTGGTTTCTAGGTCTCTGAGAGTGTTAGATAGCACTAAATGAAATGGTTTATTTCATTTATTCTCCTGGCTGAGAGGCTGAGTCCTGCCATCAGTCTGATGATCCTATCCACTGGGATGGAATTGGGTATCAGGCCTCTGGGGTCCAGAGCCTGACCACCTGAGCTAGGGTATTAGGGTTTGGTCCTGGGAGCGTGGCAGGCCTGAGGTGCCAGTGCGGACTCAGGCTCTCCGGAGGGCTGAGTTGAGGGTATTGCTCTGGTGGCCCATCAGGCACTGGGCGGTGGTGTGTGGGTCCTCGGAAGGTGTGGGTGTCTTTAGGGGGCATGGAGGTTTCTCCGGCCAGGAGCGTACTGCACAGGGCCATGTGGGCCATTTTCCTTGTGGGTGGCAGCCGGAGTCCAGCATTGCAAATACAGGGTCCCCAGTCTGGACGGCTAGGGAGCCAGGCCTCTGTGGATCGAAGCATAAACACCCATCCTAGCATTATGGTTAAGTCTTTGGGGCATGGTAACCCCGATCTGCCGGTGCTGTGGTGACCCATCCTGATGCCTGAGTTGAGGCTATGTCTGCAGGACCTTGAGACTCTGGTTCCCGGTCCTTGGGAGGGTCCAGAAGTGCTTTGGCCTCAGGGAGACTTGCAGGCTTCTCCTGCTCTGTGGCTTCAGCCCATTTCTAAATGGCACGGTTCATGCTGGGATCATGTGGAATTATGGGGTGCAACTCAGGGGTCCCCTATCTGGGGTTTTGAGGACCAGTTGTGGGAGGATGATGCCTGAGCACGAACCTGGGCTAGGGTTAGTATTAGGATTAGGGTTAAGGCTATGTCTTAGGGACAAGGCATGTCGGATATGCAAGCACAGATATCAGCTCACCCAAGGGCTGAGTTGAGGGCGGGACTCAGGAGGCTCCTCGGGCACTGGGGTTTTGGGCTGTACGGGCAAAGATGTTGGAAATCGCCTCAGGGGAGCATACCAGTTTCTACAATTCTCAGGGCATTAGATAGCACGAAATGAAAGGTCACCTTCTGGCTGAGAGGGTGAGTCCTGCTGTGAGGGTTAGGTTGTAGGGGCATTGCAGCCCCAATCTGCTGGCGCTGTGGTGGCCCATCCCAATGCTTGAGTTCAGAGCGTGTGTCTGCAGGACCATGAGACTCCTGGTTCTTGGTCCTTGGGGGCGCTGGAAGTGGGGTGGCCTCAGGGAGACATTCAAATTTATCCCGCTCTGTGGGTTCAGCACAATTCTAAACAGCATGGTTTCCTCCTGGTGTCAGGTTCAATGATGGGGTATCGCTCACGGGTCCCCCATCTGGGGCCTTGGGGACCAGGAGTCAGAGTATGGATGCCTGAACACACAACCTGGGCTAGGTTTAGTATTATGGTTAGTGTTAGGCTTAGGGACAGGGCATGTCGGATCTGCTAGCACAGATACGGGCTCACCCAAGGGCTGAGTTGAGGGCAGGACTCAGGAGGCTCCTCAGGCCCTGGGTTCTTGGCCTGGAGGAGCAAAGCTGGTGGGAATGGCCTCAAGGGAGAATGGCTGGTTGCTACTGCTCTGAGGGTGTGAGAGAACACCAAATGAAAAGGTCTCCTCCTGGCTGAGAACTGAGTCCTGCCGACAGTCTGATGCTCAACCCATGGGAGGAATTGGGTGTCAGGCCTCTGGGTCCAATGCCTGAACACCCAAGCTAGTGTTAGGGTTTCGTCCTGGGAGAATGGCAGGCCTGCCAGTGCGGCTCAGGTTCTCCGGAGGGCTGAGTTGAGGGCATTGCTCTGGTGGCCTGTCAGGGTCTGGGTTTGTGGTGTGGCATTTCTTGGAAGGCGTGGCTGGCTTTAGGGGGCATGGAGGTTTCTGTGGCCAGGAGCATACTGCACAGGATCATATGGTCCAGTTTCATCGTGGGTGGCAGCCAGAGTCCTGCATTGGGAATCCAGGGTCCCCAGTCTGGAGGGCTAGGGGTCCAGTCCTCAGGGGACAGAAGCCTGACACCCAACCTAGGGTTAGGGTAGGGTTGTAAGGGCATGGCAGCCCCGATCTGATGGCGCTGTGGTGATGCTTCCCAATGCCTGAGTTGAGGGCGCGAGTCTGTAGCACTGTGAGAGTCCTGGTTCCTGGTCCTTGGGTGTGCCAGAAGTGGCAGTGGCCTCTGGGAGGCATGCAGGTTTCTCCCGCTCTGCGGGTTCAACACATTTCTAAAGGGCAGGGTTTCCTCCTGGGATCAGGCGCAATTATGGGGTGAAGCTCAGGGGTCCCCCATCTGGCCGTTTGGGGGACCAGGCTATGGAGGAGGGATGCCTGAACACACAACCTGGGCTAGAGTTAGTATTAAGGTTAGGCTTAGCGTTAAGGTTATGTCTTAGGGAGAAGGCATGTGGGATCTGCCAGCACAGATATTGGCTCACTGAAGGGCTGAGTTGAGGGCAGGGCTCCGGAGGCTTCTCAGGCCCTGGGTTTTTGGCCTGGAGGTGCAAAGATGGCGGGAATGGCCTCAGGGCAGCTTGGCCGGTTCCTAGGGCTCTGAGGGTGTTGGAGAGCACCAAATGGAATCTCCTGCTGGTTGAGAAGCTGAGTCATGCCATCAGTTTGATGCTCCCACCCATGGGTGGAATTGGGTGTCAGGGTTCTAGAACCTGAACACCCAACCTAGGCTTAGGGTTTGGTCCTGGGAGAATGGCAGGCCTGATGTGCCAGCACGGACTCAGGCTCTCTGGAGGGCTGGGCTGAGGGCATTGTTCTGGCGGCCTGTAAGGCTAAGGAATTGTGGTGTGGGGGTGCTCAGAAGATGTGGTTGGCTTTAGGGGTCATGGAGGTTTCTCCGGCAAGGAGCGTTCTGCAAAGGTCCATGTGGTCAAGTTTCATCATGGGTGGCAGCCAGAGTCCTACGTTGGGAATATGGGGTCCCCAGTCTGGAGGGCTAGGGAGCCAGTCCTCTGGGGACTGAAGCCTGAACACCCAACCGCGGGTTAGGTTTAGGTCACAGGGGCATGGCGGCCCGGATCTGCCAGCACAGTGATGACCAATCCCGATGCCTGAGTTGAGGACGTGAGTCTGCAGGACCGTGAGACTCCTCATTCCTGCTCCTCAGGGGCGCCGGTATTGGGGGTAGCGTCAGGGAGGCATTCTGGTTTCTTCTGCTCTGTAGGTTCAGCACATTCCTTTTTTTTTTCCACTTTCAATATCTATCTATCTATCTATATTATTTGTTTTCAGCGTAACAGTATTCCTTATTTTTGCACCACACCCAGTGCTCCATGCAACACGTGCCCTCCCTAATACCCATCACCTTGTTCTCCCAACCTCCCACTCCCCACCCATTCAAGACCCTCAGGTTCTTTGTCAGAGTCCGTAGTCTCTCATGGTTCACCTCCCCTTCCCATTTCCCACACCTTCCTTCTCCTCTCCATCTCCCCATGTCCTCCTTGTTCTTTGTTATGCTCCACAAATAAGTGAAACCATATGATAATTGACTCTCTCTGCTTGACTTATTTCACTCAGCATAATCTCTTCCACTCCCATCCATATTGCTACAAAAGTTGGTATTCCTCCTTTCTGATGGAGGCATAATACTCCATCTTGTATATGGACCACATCTTCCTTATCCATTCGTCCATTGAAGGGCATCTTGGTTCTTTCCACAGTTTGGCGACCGAGGCCTTTGCTGCTATAAACATTGGGGTACAGATGGCCCTTCTTTTCACTCCATCTGTATCTTTGGGGTAAATACCCAGCAATGCAATTGCAGGGTCATAGGGAAGCTCTCTTTTTAATTTCTGGAGGAATCTCCACACTGTTCTCCAAAGTGGCTGCACCAACTTGCATTCCCACCAACAGTGTAAGAGGGTTCCCCTTTCTCCACATCCTCTCCAACACACGTTGTTTCCTGTCTTGCTAATTGTGGCCTTTCTAACTGGTGTCAGGTGGTATCTCAATGTCGTTTTCATTTGAATCTCCCTGATGGCTAGTGATGATGAACATTTTGTCATGTGTCTGATAGCCATTTGTATGTCTTCGTTGGAGGAGTGTCTGCTCATATCTTCTGCCCATTTTTGGATATGATTATCTGTTTTGTGTGTGTTGAGTTTGAGAAGTTCTTTCTAGATCCTGGATATCAACCTTTTGTCTGAACTGTCATTTACAAATATCTTCTCCCATTCCGTGGGTTGCCTTTTGATTGGTGGACTGTTCCCTTTGCTGTGCAGAAGCTTTTGATCTTGATGAAGTGCCAAAAGTTCATTTTCGCTTTTGTTTCCTTGGCCTTTGGAGACATATCTTGAAAGAAGTTGCTGTGGCTGCTGTCGAAGAGGTTACTGCCTATGTACTCCTCTAGGATTCTGAGAGAATCCTGTCTCACGTTGAGCTCCTTTATCGAGTTCGAGTTTATCATTGTGTATGGTGTAAGAGAATGGTCGAGTTTCATTCTTCTACATATCGCTGTCCAGTTTTCCCAGCACCATTGATTGAGGAGAATGTCTTTTGTTACATTGAATATTTTTCCCTGATTTCTCGATGATTATATCACAATAGAGTTGAGGGTCCGTATCTAATCGGGATCGATGTGGGCAGAGCGCTCATGAAAATTGGCTGGCGTTGGACAACCATGGTGACCGCCTTGTTCCGCATGGCCCAGGACCCTTTCTCGCTCGGGGGATGTCGCAGCCACCCGAAAACGCGCCGAGACGACGGGGCCCGGCCGGGGGCCTCAGTGCCGGGGAGCTTGCTCCGAGCAGAGTTGATGGAGGGGCTGTGGTCGGGAATTGGTCTCCGCCTTGGAGGGAGGCAGGGGCGCCCGGGAAGGGCTTGGCCTCTCTGGGGGAACAAATGGATCTGTCGCTCCACAGCTGTGTCGCAGCCATGAAAGGGGCCGATGGTGCCAGGACGGTCGGGGACTCGTGGCGCGGGACTCAGGGTTCCCCATGGGGAGGACCGGAGGCTCAGGCCCCTGGCAGCGGAAGGGTGAGGAAGCAGGCCTGGACCGGGCCCGGCTTTCGGGGCTGGCCCGGCCCCAGCTGCCAGCGAAGGGAGGGGACCACCAGAGTCTGAGGAGCGGGAGGCGTCGACTTGCCCACGCCAGACTCACGGAGCTCCTCCTGGAGGTGCCGGAACGCGACGACACACGATCCCGGACAGGGCCCCGGGGGCGCGGCCCTGCGGCCCTGTGATGCCCGAAGTGTGTCCGCCGGGCGTTTTCCGGCCAATTCTCACGAGCGTTCTGCCCAAATCGATCCCGATTTGGGCAGAACGCTCGTGAGAATTGGCCGGCGTTCGGCAGCCCTGGTCAGCGCCCAGTTCCGCGTGGAGCAGGGCCCTTTCTCGCTCGGGGCATGTCTCGGCCACCCGGAAAACGAGCCGGGACGATGGGGCGCGGCCGGCGGTCCCGGCGCCGTGGAGTTTTCCCCGAGCAGAGTGGATGGTGGTGCCATGGCCGGGCGCCCGACTCCGCCGTGGCGGGCGGCCGGGGCGCCCGTGGAGGGGGCTGGCCTCTGTGTGGGAACGGACTGATCTCTCACTCCACGGCTGGGACGAAGCCGCGAAAGGTGCCGTTGTCGCCGGAACGGTAGGGGGGACTCGTTGCGCCGGACTCAGGGTTCCCCATGCGGAGGCACACAGGCACATGCCCCTGGAAAAGGAAGGCTGAGCAAGCAGGCCCGGGCCCGGTCCCGGCTTTCGGGGCTGGCCCGGCCCCAGCTAGTGGCGCCAGGGAAGGGACCCCCGGAGGCTGAGGAGCAGGAGGCGTCGTGCTCCCCAGGGCCCGCCTCCCAGAGCTCCTCCTGGCGGTGCCGGAACACGACGACTCGCGATCCCGGACAGGGCCCGGGGGGCGGCCATGCGCCCCTGTGGTGCCCGAAGTGTGTTCGCCGGGCGTTTTCCGGCCAATTCTCACGAGCGTTCTGCCCAAATCGGGATCGATTTGGGCAGAACGCTCGTGAGAATTGGCCGGCGTTGGGCAGCCCTGGTCAGCGCCCAGTTCCGCGTGGAGCAGGGCCCTTTCTCGCTCGGGGCATGTCGCGGCCACCCGGAATGCGAGCCGCGATGATGGGGCGCGGCCGGCGGCCCCGGCGCCGGGGAGTTTTCCCCGAGCAGAGTGGATGGAGGCGCCGTGGACGGGCGCCCGCCTCCGCCGTGGCGGGCGGCCGGGTGCCCGTGCAGGGGGCTGGCCTCAGTGGGGGAACGGACTGATCTCTCACTCCACGGCTGGGACGAAGCCGCGAAAGGTGCCGTTGTCGCCGGGACGGTCGGGGGGACTCGTGGCGCGGGCCTCAGGGTTCCCCGTGTTGAGGCCCCCAGGCTCAGGCCCCTGGCAACGGAAGGCTGAGCAAGCAGGCCCGGGCCCGGGCCCGACTTTCGGGGCTGGCCCGGCCCCACCTGCCGGCGCCGGGGAGGGAACCACCGGAGGCTGAGGAGCGGGAGGCGTCGACCTCCCCGGGGCCTGCCTCCCGGAGCTCCTCCTGGCGGTGCCGGAACGCGACGACCCGCGACCCCGGACAGGGCCCCGGGGGGGCGGCCCTGCGCCCCTGTGGTGCCCGAAGTGTGTTCGCCGGGCATTTTCCGGCCAATTCTCACGAGCGTTCTGCCCAAATCCGGATCGATTTCGGCAGAACGCTCGTGAGAATTGGCCGGCGTTGGGTAGCCCTGGTCAGCGCCCAGTGCCGCGTGGAGCGGGACCTTTTCTCGCGTGGGGCATGTCGCGGCCACCCGGAAAACGAGCCGCGACGATGGGGCACGGCCGGCAGCCGCGGCGCCGGGGAGTTTTCCCCGAGCAGAGTGGATGGAGGCGCCGTGGCCGGGCGCCCGCCGCCGCCGTGGCAGGCGGCCGGGGCGCCAGTGGAGGGGGCTGGCCTTTGTGGGGGAACGGACTGATCTCTAACTCCAAGGCTGGGACGAAGCCGCGAAAGGTACCATTGTCGCCGGGACGGTCGGAGGGACTCGTGGCGCGGGACTCAGGGTTCCCCATACGGAGGCACCCAGGCTCAGGCCCCTGGCAACGGAAGGCTGAGCAAGCAGGCCCGCGCCAGGGTCCGGCTTTCGGGTCTGGCCCGGCCCCAGCTGCCGGCCCCAGGTAGGGGACCCCGGGAGGCTGAGGAGCGGGAGGCGTCGGCCTCCCCGGGGCCCACCTCCCGGAGCTCCTCCTGGTGGTGCCAGAACGAGACGACACGCGATCCCGGACAGGGCCCCGGGGGGGCCGCCCTGCGGCACTGTGGTGCCCAAAATGTGTTCGCCGGGCGTTTTCCGGCCAATTCTCACGAGCGTTTTGCACAAATCGGGATCGATTTGGGCAGAACGCTCGTGAGAATTGGCGGGCGTTGGGCAGCCCTGGTCAGCGCCCAGTTGTGCGTGGAGCAGGGCCCTTTCTCGCTAGGGGCATGTCGCGGCCACCCGGAAAACGAGCCGCGACGATGGGGCGCGGCCGTCAGCCGCGGCGGTGGGTAGTTTTCCCCGAGCAGAGTGGATGGAGGCGCCGTGGCCAGGCGTCCGCCTCCGCCGTGGCGGGTGGCCCGGGCGCCCGTGGAGGGGGCTGGCCTCTGTGGGGGAACGGAGTGATCTCTCACTCCACGGCTGGGACGAAGCCGCGAAAGGTGCCGTTGTCGCCGGGACGGTTGGGGGGACTCTTGGCGCGGCACTCAGTGTTCCCCATGCGGAGGCCCCCAGCCTCAGGCCCCTGGCAACGGAAGGCTGAGCAAGCAGGCCCGGGCCCGGGCCCGGCTTTCGGGGCTGGCCCGGCCCCAGCGGCCGGCGCCAGGGAGGGGACCCCCGGAGGCTGTGGAGCGGGAGGCTTCGGCCTCCCCGTGGCCCGCCTCCCGGAGTTCCTCCTGGCGGTGCCGGAACCCGACGACACGCGATCCCGGACAGGGCCCCGTGTGGGCGGCCCTGTGGCCCTCTGGTGCCCGAAGTGTGTTCGCCGGGCGTTTTCCGGCCAATTCTCTCGAGCGTTCTGCCCAAATCGGGATCGATTTGGCCAGAAGGCTCGTGAGAATTGGCCGGAGTTGGGCAGCCCTGGTCAGCGCCCAGTGCCGCGTGGAACAGGGCCCTTTCTCGCTCGGGGCATGGCGCGGCCACCCGGAAAACGAGCCGCGACGATGGGGCGCGGCCGTTGGCCCCGGCGCCGGGGAGTTTTCCCCGAGCAGAGTGGATGGAGGCGCCGTGGCCGGGCGTCCGCCGCCGCCGTGGCTGGCGGCCGGGGCGCCCGTGGAGGGGGCTGGCCTCTGTGGGGGAACGGAGTGATCTCTCACTCCACGGCTGGGACGAAGCCGCGAAAGGTGCCGTTGTCGCCGGGACGGTCGGGGGGACACGTGGCGCGGGACTCAGGGTTCCCCATGCGGAGGCCCCCAGGCTCAGGCCCCTGGCAACGGAAGGCTGAGCAAGCAGGCCCGGGCCCGGGCCCGGCTTTCGGGGCTGGCCCGGCCCCAGGGGCCGGCGCCAGGGAGGGGACCCCCGGAGGCTGAGGAGCGGGAGGCGTCGGCCTCCCCGGGGCCCACCTCCCGGAGCTCCTCCTGGCGCTGCCGGAACGCGACGACACGCGATCCCGGACAGGGCCCCGGGGGGGCGGCCCTGCGGCCCTCTGGTGCCCGAAGTGTGTTCGCTGGGCGTTTTCCGGCCAATTCTCACGAGCGTTCTGCCCAAATCGGGATCGATTTGGGCAGAACGCTCGTGAGAATTGGCCGGCGTTGGGCAGCCCTGGTCAGCGCCCAGTGCCGCGTGGAGCAGGGCCCTTTCTCGCTCGGGGCATGGCGCGGCCACGCGGAAAACAAGCCGCGACGATGGGGCGCGGCCGGCGGCCCCGGCGCCGGGGAGTTTTCCCCGAGCAGAGTGGATGGAGGCGCCGTGGCCGGGCGTCCGCCGCCGCCGTGGCGGGCGGCCGGGGCGCCCGTGGAGGGGGCTGGCCTCTGTGGGGGAACGGAGTGATCTCTCACTCCACGGCTGGGACGAAGCCGCGAAAGGTGCCGTTGTCGCCGGGACGGTTGGGGGGACTCGTGGCGCGGGACTCAGGGTTCCCCATGGGGAGGCCCCCAGGCTCAGGCCCCTGGCAACGGAAGGCTGAGCAAGCAGGCCCGGGCCCGGGCCCGGCTTTCGGGGCTGGCCCGGCCCCGGCGGCCGGCGCCACGGAGGGGACACCCGTAGGCTGAGGAGCGGGATCGTCGGCCTCCCCGGGGCCCGCCTCCCGGAGCTCCTCCTGGCGGTGCCGGAACGCGACGACACGCGATCCCGGACAGGGCCCCGGGGGGGGCGGCCCTGCGGCCCTCTGGTGCCCGAAGTGTGTTCGCCGGGCGTTTTCCGGCCAATTCTCACGAGCGTTCTGCCCAAATCGGGATCGATTTGGGCAGAACGCTCGTGAGAATTGCCCGGCGTTGGGCAGCCCTGGTCAGCGCCCAGTGCCGCGTGGAGCAGGGCCCTTTCTCGCTCGGGGCATGGCGCGGCCACCCGGAAAACGAACCGCGACGATGGGGCGCGGCCGGCGGCCCCGGCGCCGGGGAGTTTTCCCTGAGCAGAGTGGATGGAGGCGCCGTGGCCGGGCGCCCGCCGCCGCCGTGGCAGGCGGCCGGGGCGCCAGTGGAGGGGGCTGGCCTTTGTGGGGGAACGGACTGATCTCTAACTCCAAGGCTGGGACGAAGCCGCGAAAGGTACCGATGTCGCCGGGACGGTCGGGGGGACTCGTGGCGCGGGACTCAGGGTTCCCCATGCGGAGGACCCCAGGCTCAGGCCCCTGGCAACGGAAGGCTGAGCAAGCAGGCCCGGGCCCGGGCACGGCTTTCGGGGCTGGCCCGGCCCCAGGGCTGGCGCCAGGGAGGGGACCCCCTGAGGCTGAGGAGCGGGAGGCGTCGGCCTCCCCGGGGCCCGCCTCCCGGAGTTCCTCCCGGCGGTGCCGGAACGCGACGACACGCGATCCCGGACAGGGCCCCGGTGGGGCGGCCCTGCGGCCCTCTGGTGCACGAAATGTGTTCGCCGGGCGTTTTCCGGCCAATTCTCACGAGCGTTCTGCCCAAATCGGGATCGATTTGGGCAGAACGCTCGTGAGAATTGGCCGGCGTTGGGCAGCCCTGGTCAGCGCCCAGGGCTGTGTGGAGCAGTGCCCTTTCTCGCTCGGGGCATGTCGCGGCCACCCGGAAAACGAGCCGCGACGATGGGGCGCGGCCGTCAGCCGCGGCGGTGGGTAGTTTTCCCCGAGCAGAGTGGATGGAGGCGCCGTGGCCAGGCGTCCGCCTCCGCCGTGGCGGGTGGCCCGGGCGCCCGTGGAGGGGGCTGGCCTCTGTGGGGGAACGGAGTGATCTCTCACTCCACGGCTGGGACGAAGCCGCGAAAGGTGCCGTTGTCGCCGGGACGGTTGGGGGGACTCTTGGCGCGGCACTCAGTGTTCCCCATGCGGAGGCCCCCAGGCTCAGGCCCCTGGCAACGGAAGGCTGAGCAAGCAGGCCCGGGCCCGGGCCCGGCTTTCGGGGCTGGCCCGGCCCCAGCGGCCGGCGCCAGGGAGGGGACCCCCGGAGGCTGTGGAACGGGAGGCTTCGGCCTCCCCGTGGCCCCCCTCCCGGAGTTCCTCCTGGCGGTGCCGGAACCCGACGACACGCGATCCCGGACAGGGCCCCGTGTGGGCGGCCCTGTGGCCCTCTGGTGCCCGAAGTGTGTTCGCCGGGCGTTTTCCGGCCAATTCTCTCGAGCGTTCTGCCCAAATCGGGATCGATTTGGCCAGAAGGCTCGTGAGAATTGGCCGGCGTTGGGCAGCCCTGGTCAGCGCCCAGTGCCGCGTGGAACAGGGCCCTTTCTCGCTCGGGGCATGGCGCGGCCACCCGGAAAACGAGCCGCGACGATGGGGCGCGGCCGGCGGCCCCGGCGCCGGGGAGTTTTCCCCGAGCAGAGTGGATGGAGGCGCCGTGGCCGGGCGTCCGCCGCCGCCGTGGCTGGCGGCCGGGGCGCCCGTGGAGGGGGCTGGCCTCTGTGGGGGAACGGAGTGATCTCTCACTCCACGGCTGGGACGAAGCCGCGAAAGGTGCCGTTGTCGCCGGGACGGTCGGGGGGACACGTGGCGCGGGACTCAGGGTTCCCCATGCGGAGGCCCCCAGGCTCAGGCCCCTGGCAACGGAAGGCTGAGCAAGCAGGCCCGGGCCCGGGCCCGGCTTTCGGGGCTGGCCCGGCCCCGGCGGCCGTCGCCACGGAGGGGACCCCCGGAGGCTGAGGAGCGGGAGGCGTCGGCCTCCCCGGGGCCCGCCTCCCGGACCTCCTCCTGGCGGTGCCGGAACGCGACGACACGCGATCCCGGACAGGGCCCCGGGGGGGCGGCCCTGCGGCCCTCTGGTGCCCGAAGTGTGTTCGCCGGGTGTTTTCCGGCCAATTCTCACGAGCGTTCTGCCCAAATCGGGATCGATTTGGGCAGAACCTTCGTGAGAATTGCCCGGCGTTGGGCAGCCCTGGTCAGCGCCCAGTGCCGCGTGGAGCAGGGCCCTTTCTCGCTCGGGGCATGGCGCGGCCACCCGGAAAACGAGCCGCGACGATGGGGCGCGGCCGGCGGCCCCGGCGCCGGGGAGTTTTCCCCGAGCAGAGTGGATGGAGGCGCCGTGGCCGGGCGTCCGCCGCCGCCGTGGCGGGCGGCCGGGGCGCCCGTTGAGGGGGCTGGCCTCTGTGGGGGTACGGAGTTATCTCTCACTCCACGGCTGGGACGAAGCCGCGAATGGTGCCGTTGTCGCCGGGACGGTCGGGGGGACTCGTGGCGCGGGACTCAGGGTTCCACATGGGGAGGCCCCCAGGCTCAGGCCCCTGGCAACGGAAGGCTGAGCAAGCAGGCCCGGGCCCGGGCCCGGCTTTCGGGGCTGGCCCGGCCCCGGCGGCCGGCGCCACGGAGGGGACACCCGTAGGCTGAGGAGCGGGAGGCATCGGCCTCCCCGGGGCCCGCCTCCCGGAGCTCCTCCTGGCGGTGCCGGAACGCGACGACACGCGATCCCGGACAGGGCCCCGGGGGGGCGGCCCTGCGGCCCTCTGGTGCCCGAAGTGTGTTCGCCGGGCGTTTTCCGGCCAATTCTCACGAGCGTTCTGCCCAAATCGGGATCGATTTGGGCAGAACGCTCGTAAGAATTGGCCGGCGTTGGGCAGCCCTGCTCAGCGCCCAGTGCCGCGTGGAGCAGGGCCCTTTCTCGCTCGGGGCATGGCGCGGCCACCCGGAAAACGAACCGCGACGATGGGGCGCGGCCGGCGGCCCCGGCGCCGGGGAGTTTTCCCTGAGCAGAGTGGATGGTGGCGCCGTGGCTGGGCGTCCGCCTCCGCCGTGGCGGGCGGCCGGGGCGCCCGTGGAGGGGGCTGGCCTCTGTGGGGGAACGGAGTGATCTCTCACTCCACGTCTGGGACGAAGCCGCGAAAGGTGCCGTTGTCGCCGGTACGGTCGGGGGGACTCGTGGCGCGGGACTCAGGGTTCCCCATGCGGAGGCCCCCAGGCTCAGGCCCCTGGGAACGGAAGGCTGAGCAAGCAGTCCCGGGCCCGGGCCCTCCTTTCGGGGCTGGCCCGGCCCCACCTGCCGGCGACGGGGAGGGGACCCCCGGAGGCTGAGGAGCGGGAGGCGTCGGCCTCCCCATGGCCTGCTTCCCGGAACTCCTCCTGGCGGCGCCGGAACGCGACGACCCGCGACCCCGGACAGGGCCCCGGGGGGGTGGCCCTGCGCCCCTGTGGTGCCCGAAGTGTGTTCGCCGTGCGTTTTCCGGCCAATTCTCACGAGCATTCTGCCCAAATAGGGATCGATTTGGGCAGAACGCTCGTGAGAATTGGCCGGCGTTGGGCAGCCCTGGTCAGCGCCCAGTTCCGCGTGGAGCAGGGCCCTTTCTCGCTCGGGTCATGTCGCGGCCACCCGGAATGCGAGCCGCGACGATGGGGCGCGGCCGGCGGCCCCGGCGCCGGGGAGTTTTCCCCGAGCAGAGTGGATGGAGGCGTCGTGGCCGGGCGCCCGCCTCCGCCGTGGCGGGCGGCCGGGTGCCCGTGCAAGGGGCTGGCCTCAGTGGGGGAACGGACTGATCTCTCACTCCACGGCTGGGACGAAGCCGCGAAAGGTGCCGTTGTCGCCGCGACGGTCGGGGGGACTCGTGGCGCGGGACTCAGCGTTCCCCATGCGGAGGCCCCCAGGCTCAGGCCCCTGGCAACGGAAGGCTGAGCAAGCAGGCCCGGGCCCGGGCCCGACTTTCGGGGCTGGCCCGGTCCCACCTGCCGGCGCCGGGGAGGGAACCCCCGGAGAATTAGGAGCGGGAGGCGTCGACATCCCCGGGGCCTGCCTCCCGGAGCTCCTCCTGGCGGTGCCGGAACGCGACGACCCGCGATCCTGGACAGGGCCCCGGGGGGGCGGCCCTGCGCCCCTGTGGTGCCCGAAGTGTGTTCGCCAGGCATTTTCCGGCCAATTCTCACGAGCGTTCTGCCCAAATCCGGATCGATTTCGGCAGAACGCTCGTGAGAATTGGCCGGCGTTGGGCAGCCTTGGTCAGCGCCCAGTGCCGCGTGGAGCGGGACGCTTTCTCGCGTGGGGCACGTCGCGGCCACCCGGAAAACGAGCCGTGACGATTGGGCACGGCCGGCAGCCGCGGCACCGGGGAGTTTTCCCCGAGCAGAGTGGATGGAGGCGCCGTGGCCGGGCGCCCGCCGCCGCCGTGGCAGGCGGCCGGGGCGCCAGTGGAGGGGGCTGGCCTTTGTGGGGGAACGGACTGATCTCTAACTCCAAGGCTGGGACGAAGCCGCGAAAGGTACCGATGTCGCCGGGACGGTCGGGGGGACTCGTGGCGCGGGACTCAGGGTTCCCCATGCGGAGGACCCCAGGCTCAGGCCCCTGGCAACGGAAGGCTGAGCAAGCAGGCCCGGGCCCGGGCACGGCTTTCGGGGCTGGCCCGGC
Organism: Meles meles; assembly: GCF_922984935.1. Taxonomy (NCBI): domain Eukaryota; kingdom Metazoa; phylum Chordata; class Mammalia; order Carnivora; family Mustelidae; genus Meles; species Meles meles. The sequence continues at coordinate 360,079 of NC_060086.1, read as the reverse complement.
CCCAGGGCTGGCGCCAGGGAGGGGACCCCCTGAGGCTGAGGAGTGGGAGGCGTCGGCCTCCCCGGGGCCCGCCTCCCGGAGTTCCTCCCGGCGGTGCCGGAACGCGACGACACGCGATCCCGGACAGGCCCCGGTGGGGCGGCCCTGCGGCCCTCTGGTGCACGAAATGTGTTCGCCGGGCGTTTTCCGGCCAATTCTCACGAGCGTTCTGCCCAAATCGGGATCGATTTGGGCAGAACGCTCGTGAGAATTGGCCGGCGTTGGGCAGCCCTGGTCAGCGCCCAGGGCTGTGTGGAGCAGTGCCCTTTCTCGCTCGGGGCATGTCGCGGCCACCCGGAAAACGAGCCGCGACGATGGGGCGCGGCCGTCAGCCGCGGCGGTGGGTAGTTTTCCCCGAGCAGAGTGGATGGAGGCGCCGTGGCCAGGCGTCCGCCTCCGCCGTGGCGGGTGGCCCGGGCGCCCGTGGAGGGGGCTGGCCTCTGTGGGGGAACGGAGTGATCTCTCACTCCACGGCTGGGACGAAGCCGCGAAAGGTGCCGTTGTCGCCGGGACGGTTGGGGGGACTCTTGGCGCGGCACTCAGTGTTCCCCATGCGGAGGCCCCCAGGCTCAGGCCCCTGGCAACGGAAGGCTGAGCAAGCAGGCCCGGGCCCGGGCCCGGCTTTCGGGGCTGGCCCGGCCCCAGCGGCCGGCGCCAGGGAGGGGACCCCCGGAGGCTGTGGAGCGGGAGGCTTCGGCCTCCCCGTGGCCCGCCTCCCGGAGTTCCTCCTGGCGGTGCCGGAACCCGACGACACGCGATCCCGGACAGGGCCCCGTGTGGGCGGCCCTGTGGCCCTCTGGTGCCCGAAGTGTGTTCGCCGGGCGTTTTCCGGCCAATTCTCTCGAGCGTTCTGCCCAAATCGGGATCGATTTGGCCAGAAGGCTCGTGAGAATTGGCCGGCGTTGGGCAGCCCTGGTCAGCGCCCAGTGCCGCGTGGAACAGGGCCCTTTCTCGCTCGGGGCATGGCGCGGCCACCCGGAAAACGAGCCGCGACGATGGGGCGCGGCCGGCGGCCCCGGCGCCGGGGAGTTTTCCCCGAGCAGAGTGGATGGGGGCGCCGTGGCCGGGCGTCCGCCGCCGCCGTGGCGGGCGGCCGGGGCGCCCGTGGAGGGGGCTGGCCTCTGTGGGGGAACGGAGTGATCTCTCACTCCACGGCTGGGACGAAGCCGCGAAAGGTGCCGTTGTCGCCGGGACGGTCGGGGGGACACGTGGCGCGGGACTCAGGGTTCCCCATGCGGAGGCCCCCAGGCTCAGGCCCCTGGCAACGGAAGGCTGAGCAAGCAGGCCCGGGCCCGGGCCCGGCTTTCGGGGCTGGCCCGGCCCCGGCGGCCGTCGCCAGGGAGGGGACCCCCGGAGGCTGAGGAGCGGGAGGCGTCGGCCTCCCCGGGGCCCACCTGCCGGAGCTCCTCCTGGCGCTGCCGGAACGCGACGACACGCGATCCCGGACAGGGCCCCGGGGGGGCGGCCCTGCGGGCCTCTGGTGCCCGAAGTGTGTTCGCCGGGCGTTTTCCGGCCAATTCTCACGAGCGTTCTGCCCAAATCGGGATCGATTTGGGCAGAACGCTCGTGAGAATTGGCCGGCGTTGGGCAGCCCTGGTCAGCGCCCAGTGCCGCGTGGAGCAGGGCCCTTTCTCGCTCGGGGCATGGCGCGGCCACGCGGAAAACAAGCCGCGACGATGGGGCGCGGCCGGCGGCCCCGGCGCCGGGGAGTTTTCCCCGAGCAGAGTGGATGGAGGCGCCGTGGCCGGGCGTCCGCCGCCGCCGTGGCGGGCGGCCGGGGCGCCCGTGGAGGGGGCTGGCCTCTGTGGGGGAACGGAGTGATCTCTCACTCCACGGCTGGGACGAAGCCGCGAAAGGTGCCGTTGTCGCCGGGACGGTCGGGGGGACTCGTGGCGCGGGACTCAGGGTTCCCCATGGGGAGGCCCCCAGGCTCAGGCCCCTGGCAACGGAAGGCTGAGCAAGCAGGCCCGGCCCCGGGCCCGGCTTTCGGGGCTGGCCCGGCCCCGGCGGCCGGCGCCACGGAGGGGACCCCCGGAGGCTGAGGAGCGGGAGGCGTCGGCCTCCCCGGGGCCCGCCTCCCGGAGCTCCTCCTGGCGGTGCCGGAACGCGACGACACGCGATCCCGGACAGGGCCCCGGGGGGGCGGCCCTGCGGCCCTCTGGTGCGCGAAGTGTGTTCGCCGGGCGTTTTCCGGCCAATTCTCACGAGCGTACTGCCCAAATCGGGATCGATTTGGGCAGAACCTTCGTGAGAATTGCCCGGCGTTGGGCAGCCCTTGTCAGCGCCCAGTGCCGCGTGGAGCAGGGCCCTTTCTCGCTCGGGGCATGGCGCGGCCACCCGGAAAACGAGCCGCGACGATGGGGCGCGGCCGGCGGCCCCGGCGCCGGGGAGTTTTCCCCGAGCAGAGTGGATGGAGGCGCCGTGGCCGGGCGTCCGCCGCCGCCGTGGCGGGCTGCCGGGGCGCCCGTTGAGGGGGCTGGCCTCTGTGGGGGTACGGAGTGATCTCTCACTCCACGGCTGGGACGAAGCCGCGAAAGGTGCCGTTGTCGCCGGGACGGTCGGGGGGACTCGTGGCCCGGGACTCAGGGTTCCCCATGCGGAGGCCCCCAGGCTCAGGCCCCTTGCAACGGAAGGCTGAGCAAGCAGGCCCGGGCCCGGGCCCGGCTTTCGGGGCTGGCCCGGCCCCGGCGGCCGGCGCCAGGGAGGGGACCCCCGGAGGCTGAGGAGCGCGAGGCGTCGGCCTCCCCGGGGCCCGCCTCCCGGAGCTCCTCCCGGCGGTGCCGGAACGCGACGACCCGCGATCCCGGACAGCGCCCAGGGGGGGCCGCCCTGCGGCCCTGTGGTGCCCGAAGTGTGTTCGCCGGGCATTTTCCGGCCAATTCTCACGAGCGTTCTGCCCAAATCGGGATCGATTTGGACAGAACGCTCGTCAGAATTGGCCGGCGTTGTGCAGCCCTGGTCAGCGCCCAGTTCCGCGTGGAGCAGGGCCCTATCTCGCTCGGGGCATGTCGCGGCCACCTGAAAAACGAGCCGCGACGATGGGGCGCGGCCGGCAGCCGCGGCGCCGGGGAGTTTTCCCCGAGCAGAGTGCATGGAGGCGCCGTGGCCGGGCGTCCGCCTCCGCCGTGGCGGGCGGCCGGGGCGCCACTGGCGGGGGCTGGCCTCTGTGGGGAAACGGACTGGTCTCTGACTCCGCGGCTAGGACGAAGCCGCGAAAGGTGCCGTTGTCGCCGGGACGGTCGGGGGACTCGTGGCGCGGGACTCAGGGTTCCCCATGGGGAGGCCCCCAGGCTCAGGCCCCTGGCAACGGAAGGCTGAGCAAGCAGGCCCGGGCCCGGGCCTGGCTTTCGGGGCTGGCCCGGCCCCAGCTGCCGGCGCCTGGGAGGGGAACCCCGGAGGCTGAGGAGCGGGAGGCGCCGGCCTCCCCGGGGCCCGCCTTCCGGAGCTCCTCCCGGCGGTGCCGGAACGCGACGACCGGCGATCCAGGACAGGGTCCCGGGGGGGCCGCCCTGCGGCCGTGTGGTGCCCGAAGTGTGTTCGCCGGGCGTTTTCCGGCCAATTCTCACGAGCGTTCTGCCCAATCGGGATCGATTTGGGCAGAACGCTCGTGAGAATTGGCCGGCGTTGGGCAGCCCTGGTCAGCGCCCAGTTCGGCGTGGAGCAGGGCCCTTTCTCGCTCGGGGCATATCGCGGCCACCCGGAAAACGAGCCGTGACGATGGGGCGCGGCCGGCAGCCGCGGCGCCGGGGAGTTTTCCCCGAGCAGAGTGGATGGAGGCGCCGTGGCCGGGCGTCCGCCTCCGCCGTGGCGGGCGGCCGGGGCGCCCCTGGAGGGGGCTGGCCTCTGTGGGGAAACGGACTGGTCTCTGACTCCGCGGCTAGGACGAAGCCGCGAAAGGTGCCGTTGTCGCCGGGACGGTCGGGGGACTCGTGGCGCGGGACTCAGGGTTCCCCATGGGGAGGCCCCCAGGCTCAGGCCCCTGGCAACGGAAGGCTGAGCAAGCAGGCCCGGGCCCGGGCCCGGCTTTCGGGGCTGGCCCGGCCCCAGCTGCCGGCGCCAGAGAGGGGACCCCCAGAGGCTGAGGAGTGGGAGGCGTCGGCCGCCCCGGGTCCCGCCTCCCGGAGCTCCTCCCGGCGGTGCCGGAACGCGCCGACACGCGATCCCGGACAGGGGCCCGGGGGGGCCGCCCTGCGGCCCTGTGGTGCCCGAAGTGTGTTCGCCGGGCGTTTTCCGGCCAATTCTCACGAGCTTTCTGCCCAAATCGGGATCGATTTGGGCAGAACGCTCGTGAGAATTGGCCGGCGTTGGGCAGCCCTGGTCAGCGCCCAGTTCCGCGTAGAGCAGGGCCCTTTCTCGCTCAGGGCATGTCGCGGCCACCCGGAAAACGAGCCGCGACGATGGGGCGCGGCCGGCAGCCACGGCGCCGGGGAGTATTCCCCGAGCAGAGTGCATGAAGGCGCCGTGGCCGGGCGTCCGCCTCCGCCGTAGCGGGCGGCCGGGGCGCCCCTGGAGGGGGCTGGCCTCTGTGGGGAAACGGACTGGTCTCTGACACCGCGGCTAGGACGAAGCCGCGAAGGGTGCCGTTGTCGCCGGGACGGTCGGGGGACTCGTGGCGCGGGACTCAGGGTTCCCCATGGGGAGGCCCCCAGGCTCAGGCCCCTGGCAACGGAAGGCTGAGCAAGCAGGCCCGGGCCCAGGCCCGGGTTTCGGGGCTGGCCCGGCCCCAGCTGCCGGCGCCAGGGAGGGGACCCCCGGAGGCTGAGGATCGGGAGGCGTCGGCCGCCACGGGGCCCGCCTCCCGGAGCTCCTCCTGGTGGTGCCGGAACGCGATGACCCGCGATCCCGGACTGGGCCCCGGGGGGGCGGCCCTGCGGCCCTGTGGTTCCCGAAGTGTGTTCGCCGGGCGTTTTCCGGCCAATTCTCACGAGCGTTCTGCCCAATTCGGGATCGATTTGGGCAGAACGCTCGTGAGAATTGGCCGGCGTTGGGCAGCCCTGGTCAGCGCCCAGTTCCGCGTGGAGCAGGGCCCTTTCTCGCTCGGGGCATGTCGCGGCCACCCGGAAAACGAGCCGCGACGATGGGGCGTGGCCGGCAGCCACGGCGCCGGGGAGTTTTCCCCGAGCAGAGTGCATGCAGGCGCCGTGGCCGGGCGTCCGCCTCCGCCGTAGCGGGCGGCCGGGGCGCCCCTGGAGGGGGCTGGCCTCTGTGGGGAAACGGACTGGTCTCTGACTCCGCGGCTAGGACGAAGCCGCGAAAGGTGCCGTTGTCGCCGGGACAGTCGGGGGACTCGTGGCGCGGGACTCAGGGTTCCCCATGGGGAGGCCCCCAGGCTCAGGCCCCTGGCAACGGAAGGCTGAGCAAGCAGGCCCGGGCCCGGGCCCGGCTTTCGGGGCCGGCCCGGCCCCAGCTGCCGGCGCCAGGGAGGGGACCCCCGGAGGCTGAGGAGCGGGAGGCGTCGGCCGCCCCGGGGCCCGCCTCCCGGAGCTCCTCCCGGCGGTGCCGGAACGCGACGACCCACGATCCCGGACAGGGCACCGGGGGGCGGCCCTTCGGCCCTGTGGTGCCCGAAGTGTGTTCGCCGGGCGTTTTCCGGCCAATTCTCACGAGCGTTCTGCCCAAATCGGGATCGATTTGGGCAGAACGCTCGTGAGAATTGGCCGGCGTTGGGCAGCTCTGGTCAACGCCCAGTTCCGCGTGGAGCAGGGCCCTTTCTCGCTCGGGGCATGTCGCGGCCACCCGGAAAACGAGCTGCGACGATGGGGCGCGGCCGGCAGCCACGGTGCCGGGGAGTTTTCCCCGAGCAGAGTGCATGCAGGCGCCGTGGCCGGGCGTCCGCCTCCGCCGTAGCGGGCGGCCGGGGCGCCCCTGGAGGGGGCTGGCCTCTGTGGGGAAACGGACTGGCCTCTGACTCCGCGGCTAGGACGAAGCCGCGAAAGGTGCCGTTGTCGCCGGGACGGTCGGGGGACTCGTGGCGCAAGACTCAGGGTTCCCCATGGGGAGGCCCCCAGGCTCAGGCCCCTGGCAACGGAAGGCTGAGCAAGCAGGCCCGGGCCCGGGCCCGGCTTTCGGGGCCGGCCCGGCCCCAGCTGCCGGCGCCAGGGAGGGGACCCCCGGAGGCTGAGGAGCGGGAGGCGTCGGCCGCCCCGGGGCCCGCCTCCCGGAGCTCCTCCCGGCGGTGCCGGAACGCGACGACCCACGATCCCGGACAGGGCACCGGGGGGCGGCCCTGCGGCTCTGTGGTGCTCGAAGTGTGTTCGCCGGGCGTTTTCCGGCCAATTCTCACGAGCGTTCTGCCCAAATCGGGATCGATTTGGGCAGAACGCTCGTGAGAATTGGCCGGCGTTGGGCAGCCCTGGTCAGCACCCAGTTCCGCGTGGAGCAGGGCCCTTTCTCGCTCGGGGCATGTCGCGGCCACCCGGAAAACGAGCCGCGACGATGGGGCGCGGCCGGCTGCCGCGGTGCCGGGGAGTTTTCCCCGAGCAGAGTGCATGGAGGCGCCTTGGCCGGGCGTCCGCCTCCGCCGTGGCGGGCGGCCGGGGCGCCCCTGGAGGGGGCTGGCCTCTGTGGGGAAACGGACTGGTCTCTGACTCCGCGGCTAGGACGAAGCCGCGAAAGGTGCCGTTGTCGCCGGGACGGTCGGGGGACTCGTGGCGCGGGACTCAGGGTTCCCCATGGGGAGGCCCCCAGGCTCAGGCCCCTGGCAACGGAAGGCTGAGCAAGCAGGCCCGGGCCCGGGCCCGGCTTTCGGGGCTGGCCCGGCCTTAGCTGCCGGCGCCAGGGAGGGGACCCCCGGAGGCTGAGGAGCGGGAGGCGTCGGCCTCCCCGGGGCCCGCCTCCCGGAGCTCCTCCCGGCGGTGCCGGAACGCGACGACCCGCAATCCCGGACATGGCCCCGGGGGGGCGGCCCTGCGGCCCTGTGGTGCCCGAAGTGTGTTCGCCGGGCGTTTTCCGGCCAATTCTCACGAGCGTAGTGCCCAAATCGGGATCGATTTGGGCAGAACGCTCGTGAGAATTGTCCGGCGTTGGGCAGCCCTGGTCAGCGCCCAGTTCCGCGTGGAGCAGGGCCCTTTCTCGCTCGGGGCATGTCGCGGCCACCTGGAAAACGAGCCGCGGCGATGGGGCGCGGCTGGCAGCCGCGGCGCCGGGGAGTTTTCCCCGAGCAGAGTTGATGGAGGCGCCGTGGCCGGGCGTCCGCCTCTGCCTTTTGGGCGGCCGGGGCGCCTGTTGGGGGGGCTGGCCTCCGTGGGGGAACGGATTGATCTCTCAATCCACGGCTGGGACGAAGCCGCGAAAGATACCGTTGTCGCCGGGACGGTCGGGGGACTCGTGGCGCAGGACGCAGGTTTCCCCATGGGGATGCCCCCAGGCTCAGGCCCTTGGCAACGGAAGGCTGAGCAAGCAGGCCTGCACCCGGGCCCGGGTTTCGGGGCTGGCCCGGCCCCAGCTACCGGCGCCAGGGAGGGGACCCCCGGAGGCTGAGAAGCGGGAGGCGTCGGCCTCCCCGGAGCCTGCCTCCCGGAGCTCCACCTGGCGGTGTCGGAACGCGATGACACGCGATCCCGGACAGGGCCCCGGGGGGGCGTCCCTGCAGCCCTGTGGTGCCCGAAGTGTGTTCGCCGGGCGTTTTCCGGCCAATTCTCACGAGCGTTCTGCCCAAATCGAATTGGGCAGATCGCTCGTGAGAATTGGCCGGCGTTGGGCAGCCCTGGTCAGCGCCCAGTTCCGCGTGGAGCAGGGCCCTTTCTCGCTCGGGGCATGTCGCGGCCACCCGGAAAACGAACCGTGACGTTGGGGCGCGGCCGGCGCCCCCCGCACCTGGGAGTTTTCCCCGAGCAGAGTTGATGAAGGCGCCGTGGCCGGGCGTCCGCCTCCGCCGTGGCGGGCGGCCGGGGTGCCCGTGGAGGGGGCTGGCCTCTGTGGGGGAACGGATTGATCTCTCACTCCACGGCAGGGACGCTGCCGAGAAATGCACCGTTGGCGCTGGGACGGCAGCGGACTTGTGGCACGGTACTCAGGATCCCCGGGGTGAGGCCCTGAGGTACAGGTCCCTGACAATGGAAGGCTGAACAAGCAGGCCTGGTTCCGGGCCCGGATTTCGTTGTAGGCCCGGCCCCAGCTGCCACCGACAAGGAGGGACCCCCAGAATCTGTGGAGACGGAGGCGTCTGCCTTGCCATCAGGTAGATTCTAATTTAAACTACATTGAGATACCACATGACACCAGATAGAATGTCCAAAATTAGGAAGACAGGTAATAACATGTGTTGGAGAGGATGTCGAGAAAGGGGAACCCTGTTACACTGTTGGTCAGACTCCAATTTAGTGCAGCCACTTTGGAGAACAGTGTGCAGATGACTCAAGAAATTAAAAATAGAGCTTCCCTATGACCCTGCAATTACACTGATGGGTATTTACCCCAAAGATACAGATGGAGTGAAAAGAAGAGCCATCTGTTCCCCAATGTTTATTGCAGCAATGGCCATGGTCGCCAAATTGTGGAAAGAACCAAGATGCCCTTCAACGGATGAATGGATAAGGAAGATGTGGTACATATACACAATGGAGTATTATGCCTCCACCAGAAAGGATGAATACCCAACTTTTGTAGCAACATGGAGGGGACTCGAAGAGATTATCCTGAGTGAAATAAGTCAAGCAGAGAAAGTCAAATATCATATGGTCTCCCTTATTTGTGGAGCATAACAAAGAACACGGAGGACATGGGGAGATGGAGAGGAGAGGGAGTTGAGGGAAACTGGAAGGGGAGATGAACCATGAGAGACTATAGACTCTGAAAAACAACCTGAGTGTTTTGGAAGGGAGGGGGTTGGGAGGTTGAGGAACAAGGTTGTGGTAATAGGGAGGGCACGTACTGCATGGAGCACTGGGTGTGGTGCAAAAACAGTGAACACTGTTATGCTGAAAATAAACAAATAAAAAAAAAAGAAAATTGTACTCTTAGACCCCGTCATCTATATCACTCATCCCTCCATCCACTTCCACTCTGGTAACCACAGAGTCGGTTTTTGTTTTGTATCTTCTTTCTCCTTTATTTATGTATGTTTGTTTCCTAAATTCCATGGAAGAGTGACATCCAAAGGCCTTTGTCTTTCTCTGACTGACTGATTTCACTTAGGATAGTATTCTCTAGCTCCATCCATGTGTCTGCAAATGGCAAGATTTCATTTTTTATGGCTGAGTAATTTCCCACTGTGTGTGTGTGTGTGTGTGTGTATTTATCATCTCATTTATCAAGTTTTCAAGAAATACTTGGATTGTTCCATATTGTAATATTGTAATTAATGTTGCAAGAAACATAGGGGCACATGTATCCTTTTGAGTTACTGTTCTCATATTCGTCGGGTAATCACCCGGTAGTGTGATTGCTGGATTATAAGGTAGTTCTAATATTTAACGTTTTGAGGAACAGTGATAATGTTTTCCACAAGGACTGCAGCAGCTAGCATTCCCACCACAGTGCAAGAGGGTTCCCTATTACCCACATCCTCCCAACATTTGTTTTCTTGTGCTGGTGCTGTTAGCCATTCTGATAATATGAGGTAATATCTCATGAACCTTTTCATTTGAATTTTCCTGTTGATGGCTGATGTGAACATCTTCTCACGTGACTGTTGGCCATCTGTATGTCTTCTTTGGAGCAATGTCTGTTCATGTCTTCTGTCTATTTTTTAATTGGATTTTTTGTTTTTTGGTTGTTGCGTTGTATCAGTTCTACATATTTTGGACACTACCCCTTTATTGCACATGATATTTGCAAACATCTTCTCCTATTAAGTACGTTGTATTCTATTTATTACATTTTCATTGCTGTTCTGCTGTGCGGTAAGTTTTTATATTGATGGAACTCTAGTAGTTTATTTTTGCTTTTGTTTCCTTTGCCTTAGGAGGCGTGTCTATTAAATGTATGGTTCATGTCAGAGAAGTTACTGTTTGTGCCCTCTTGTAGGACTTTTATGATTTAAGGTCTCACATTGAGGTCTTGAAACTGTTTTGAGTTTATTTGTCCATATGGTGTAAGAAAGCAGTCTAACTTCATTGTTTTTTGCATAGCTGTTCAGTCTTCCCAACACCATTTGTTGTAGAGACTGTCCTCTTCCCTTTTAATACTTTTGCCTGTTTTGCAGATTAATTGGGCACGTGATTGTGGGTTGATGTCTGAGCTTCTATTCCATTTCCTTGGTCACTGTGTGCATTTTTTTTTTTTTGCCAGTCCCATACTGTGAGGATGAATGCAGCTTTGTAGTATAATATGGAATATGGAATTGTGACGCCTCCAGCTTTGTTTTTCTTCATAACATTGTGCTGGTTGTTCAGTATCTTTTGTGATTCCATACAAATTGTTAGGGTAGTTTATTTGAGTTCTTTCATTTTTTATTTGAATTCAATGAGCCAACTTATCATACATCATTATTTTCAGATGTAGTGTTAAATAATATATCAGATGTGTATTGTATCACGTGCCCTCCTTAATGCCCATCACCCCAGTTACCCCCCCACCCCCCATCCAGCAACCCTCAGTTGGTTGCTATAGTTAAGAGTCTATCATGGTTTTTTCCCCATCTCTGATGACTTCCCATTCTGTTTCCCCTTCCTTTGCCTACGGTTCTCTGCCCTGTTTCTGATATTTCACATAGGAGTGAAACCCTATGATAATTGTGTTTCTTTCACGGACATATTTTACTCAGCATAATATCTTCCAGACCCATCCAGGTTGATGTGATGGTAAGTATTCATCCTTTCTGATGGCTGAGGAATATTCCATTGAATATATGAACCACATCTTCTTTATCCATTCCTCTGTCCATAGATATCTGGGTTCTTCCCAAAGTTTATCTAGAGTGGATATTGTTGCAATGAACACTGGGGTGCAGGTGCCAGTTCTTTCCCCTACATCTCTATTTTTGTGGTAAAAGCCCTGTAGTGCAATTGCTGTGTTTTAGGGTAACTTTATTTTAACTTCTTGAGGAAACCCCGTACTGTTTTCCAGAGTGGATATAACAGTCTGCATTCCAACCAGGAGTGTAGGAGGGTTCTCCATTCTCTGCATCCTCACCAATATTTGTGGTTTCATGTCCTGTTAACTTTAGACATTCTGCCTGGTGTGATAGGACACCTCAGTGTGGTTTAGATTTGCCTTTCCCAGAAGCCATGTGATAGAGAACATTTATGTATATATCTGTTGGTCACATGCGTGTCATCATTGGAGAAATATCTGTTCATATTTTCGCCCATGTCTAGACCTTCCGTTGGATTAAGGCCCAGAAGCCTAGAAGATACAATCAGCCAGAACTGTGGAGATCTTCACAAGGTCTGAGATACAATGGAGATTTAGGGTGTGTATCAAGCTCAGGGATTGTCTTCAGAGGGTGGATGGAAGTGTAGGTTCACTGACATTGTCTCAGGTTTGCATTCAGATGTCTCATGCTCTGAATCCAGTCTGGAGTAAAAAAAAGGAGTTTCTTTTTGTGTGGCGGGCTGATCCTCTGGTTTTGCTGAAGTGTTCCCAATACCCGGGGCTTGGGATCCACGCCTCTACAGATGGACCTCTCAGAACTCCAAATAGGGTTAGGGTTAGGACCTAGGAAAATGGAAGGTCTGAATTGCCAACCGTTTGGTGAGCGTCCTGGAGGGCTGAGTTGAGGACATGGGTCAGGGTGAGTGTCCGGCTCAGGGTTTCAATCCATGAGCCCTTGAATGTGGGAATTCACTGGGATGGAAACAGATGGGCCTTCATATCTATACTGACCTATATACTTACTGGAGTCCATTATGGAAACATTTCCATCTGGGTGTGAGGCTGAGTCCTGTGGTATTGCTCAGGCATCCCCAAATCCTAGGGCTTTGGAGCCCACCCTTAAGGGACGGATACATGAGAACCCAAGCTAAGGATAGAGTTAGGGCCAAAGGACATTGCAGGCCCAAACAGCTGACAGTGTGTGTGGTTCCTAGAGGCTGGAATGAAGGATGAGTGTTCTGGTTCTGGTCAGGCACAGGGTTTGTGACCTAGAGGCCACTGAAATTGGGGGTTTGCTGGTATAGGCTCAGATGGACAGGCATTTTATCCTGCTTTGAATACTTTCTAGAGGTCTACATGGCACGATTTCCTCCTGTGTGTTAGGATGAGTCCTGTGGTATGGCTAAGGTGACCCCAGTCCGTGGGGTAGGGAGCCAGGCCCCTAGGAATTGAATGCTCAGAACACAAACTAAGCTTCAGTTAGGGGTTAGGAGCATGGCAGGCCCAATCTGATGGTGGTCTGGCAAGCTATCCAGAGGGCTGAGTACAGAGGGAGGGATAGAGTAAGTGTCAGGTTCAGGTTTGTGTCCAGCTGCTGACTCTGGGTGAACTCAGTGGTGCGTGGCAGATTTCTCCTGCTCAGAATCCTTTGCAGAGTTCCAAATGGTATGGTTTCCTTCTGGGTGGCAGGCAGAGATCTCAAATATTGCTCAGGGGTCCCCATCCATGGGACTTGGGCTCCAGTCCTCTGGGGACAGAGCATGAAACCCCAACCTGGGGTTAGGGCTAGGTCCCAGCAACATGACAGGCCTGACTTGCTGGTGCTGTGCAGAGCTCTCATGGGGACTGAGTAGAGAACATGGGTCAGTCTGAGTCAGGCTCCGGGTTGGTGGCCATGGGGGGAAAGGCAGATTTCTCCTGCTCTCAGTCCTTGGCAGAGTTCCAATTCTACTGTTTCCTTCTGGGTTGAAGACAGAGTCCTCTGGCATTTCTCAGGGGTCCCACATATGTGGGGCTTTGGTACCTGTATGCTTGGGACACAAGACAGAAAATGTACTAAGTTTTGGTTAGGTCTGAGGGTCATGTCAGTCTCAATAGGCCACCCTGAGAGGAGTGACCTGGGGAGCAGAGTTGAGGATGTGGGTCAGTGTGAGTGTTAAGATCCAGGTGTGAACGGGGGGTGCTGAAAGTGGGATAGCCTCAGGGGGCCAAGAAATATTCTGGTATAGTTCAGGTGTAACCCATCAGCGGAGCTTTGGTGTCAATTATCAGAGGACAGAAGACTGAAAACACAACCTAGGGCTTGGAAAAGAGCACAGGGGCATGGCTGGCCTGATCTGCTGGTGCTGAGGCTAGATGTCTGGGGTACTGAGTTGGGGGCCATGGTCAGGTGGTGCATTACGACCTGGGTTTGTGCCTGGGGGGTGGCCGAAGGTGGAGGTGGCTTCAGGGAGCATGAAGATTTCTCCCGTTCCGATGGTTCTGTGCAGCTCCAAACAGAACGGTTTCCTCCTGGGTGGCAGACAGAGTACTGGGTTGTGGCTCAGGGGTCCAAATATGGAGGAATTGGGGGACCAGCCTCTGGGGATGAAGACTGAAAATGCAACCTAGGGTTAAGGTTAGGGTCAGGGGCATGGCAGGCCCAATTTGCTGGCACTGAGATGGGATCCCAGGGGGCTGAATTGAGGGCAGAGGTCCGGTGGCATGAGAGGGTCCAGGTTTGTGGCCAGCGGACCGCTGAAGGAGGGGGTTGTGCTCAGGGAGGCATGCAGTTTCTCCCACTCTGAGTGTTCTACTCAGTTTCAAATGGCACGGTTTCCTCCTGGGTGGTAGGCAGGCTGAGTGCCAGCCTCCGCATTTGTGGCCCAATAGTGCGCAGAGGGTGGGGGATAGCCTCAGGTGAACCATGCAGGTTTCTCCCGCTCTGAGGATTCGACACAGCTCCAAACAGCATGGTTTCCTCCTGCATGGTGGACAGAGTCCTGGGGTGTCACTCAGGATTCTTTAATCTTGGGGTCTTGGGATCAGGACTCTTGGGGATGATACCTGAAAACCGAAATTAGGGATAGGGTTAAGGCCTAGGGCCATGGTAGACCTGATATGCCAGTGCTGAGGCAGGTGCCCTGGTGCGCTGAGTTGAGCTCCGGTGTCAGACGGGGCCTTAGCCTCTAGGTGTGTGTCCAGACGTTCGCATAACCTGGGGGTGACTTGAGGGGTGCATGGAAGTTTCTCCAGCTCTGAGGGTTCAGCGCAGCTCCAAACAGCACAGCGGTGCCCTGCGTGGCAGGCAGATTCCCAGCATGAGTATCAGGCATCCTCAATCCTTGTGACGCAGTATGTGGTCTATTCTGGAGAAGGTTCCATGTGCACTTGAGAAGAATGAGTATTTTGTTGTTTTAGGGTGGAATGTTCTGTATATGTCTATGAGGTCCATCTGGTCCAATGTTTCATTCAATGCTCTTATTTCTTTTTTAATTTTCTGCTTCGATGATCTGTCTATTTCTGAGAGAGGCGTATGAAGATCTCCTACTATTATTGTATTCATATCAATATGACTTTTTATCTTGATTAATAGTTTTGTTATGGAATTGGGTGCTCCCATATTGGGGGCATAGATATTCACAATTGTTAGATCATCTTGGCGGATAGTCCCTTTAAGAATTATGGAGTGTCCTTCTGTATCTCTGACTACAGTCTTTAGTTTAAAATCTAATTTATCTGATATGAGAATCGCTACCCCGGCCTTCTTTTGAGGCCCATTGGCATGAAAGATGCTTCTCCATCCGTTCACTTTCAGTCTGGGTGTATCCTTAGGTTCAAAATGGGTCTCTTGTAGACAACATATGGATGGGTCCTGTCGTTTTATCCAATCTGCAACCCTGTGTCGTTTTATGGGCGCATTTAGGCCATTCACATTGAGAGTGATTATTGAGAGATAGGTTTTGATTCATGTCATGTTGCCTTTGAAGTCTTTCTGTCTGTAGATTGTTTCTATATTTCTGTTCAATGATATTCTTGGGATTTTTTCTCTTTTATAGGACCCCCCTTAATATTTCCTGCAGTGTCGGCTTGGTGGTTGCATAGTCTTTTAAGCCTTGCCGGTCTTGGAAACTCTTTATCTCTCCATCCATTTTAAATGTCAGTCTTGCTGGATAGAGTATTCTTGGTTGCATGTTCTTCTCATTTAGTACTCTGAATATATTTTGCCAGCCCTTCCTGGCTTGCCAGGTCTCTGTGAAAAGGTCTGACGTTATTGTAATGGGCTTGGATGCCCACTCTCACCACTCTTGTTCAACATAGTATTAGAAGTCCTAGCAACGGCAATCAAACAACAAAGAGAAATAAAAGGTATCCAAATTGGCAAGGAAGAAGTCAAACTCTCTCTCTTCGCAGATGACATGATTTTTTATATGGAAAACCCCAAAGAGTCCACCCCCAAACTACTAGAACTCATACAGCAATTCAGTAACGTGGCAGGATACAAAGTCAATGTACAGAAATCAGTGGCTTTCTTATACACTAACAATGAAAATACAGAAAGGGAAATTAGAGAATCGATTCCATTTACTATAGCATCAAGAACCATAAGATACCTGGGAATAAACCTAACCAAAGAGGTAAAGGACTTGTACTTGAGGAACTACAGAACACTCATGACAGAAATTGAAGAAGACCCAAAAAGATGGAAGACAATTCCATGCTCTTGGATTGGAAGAATAAACATTGTTAAATGTTTATACTGCCTAGAGCAATCTATACTTTTAATGCCATTCCGATCAAAATTCCACCGGTGTTTTTCAAAGAGCTGGAGCAAATAATCCTAAATTTTGTATGGAATCAGAAGAGATCCCGAATTGCTAAGGAAATGTTGAAAAACAAAAACAAAACTGGCGGCATCACGTTACCCGATTTCAAGCTTTAATACAAAGCTGTGATCACCAAGACAGCGTGGTCCTGGCATAAAAACAGACACATAGACCAGTGGAACAGAGTGGAGAGCCCAGATATGGACCCTCAACTCCACGGTGAAATAATCTTCGACAAAACAGGAAAAAATATTCAATGGAAAAAAAGACAGTCTCTTCAATCAATGGTGCTGGGAAAACTGGACAGCTATATGTAGAATAATGAAACTCAACCATTCTCTTACACTCGAAATGGATAAAAGACCTCATCATGAGACAGGAATCCATCAGAATCCTAGAGGAGAACATAGGCAGTAACCTCTTCGATAGCAGCCACAGCAACTTCTTTCAAGATATGTCTCCAAAGGCCAAGGAAACAAAAGCGAAAATGAACTTTTGGCACTTCATCAAGATCAAAAGCTTCTGCACAGCAAAGGAAACAGTCCACCAAACAAAAAGGCAACCCACGGAATGGGAGAAGATATTTGCAAATGACAGTACAGACAAAAGGTTGAGATCCAGGATCTATAAAGAACTTCTCAAACTCAACACACACAAAACAGATAATCATATCCAAAAATGGGCAGAAGATATGAACAGACCCTTCTCCAACGAAGACATACAAATGGCTATCAGACGCATGAAAAAATGTTCATCATCACTAGCCATCAGGGAGATTCAAATTAAAACCACATTGAGGGGCACCTGGGTGGCTCAGTGGGTTAAAGCCTCTGCCTTCAGCTCGGGTCGTGATCCCAGGATCCTGGGATACAGCCCCACATTGGGCTCTCTGCTCGGCGGGGAGCCTACTTCTCTCTCTCTCTCTCTGCCTGCTTGTGATCTCTGCCTGTCAAATAAATAAATAAAATCTTTAAAAAAAAAACCACATTGAGATACCACCTGACACCAGTTAGAATGGCCAAAATTAGCAAGACAGGAAACAACGTGTGTTGGAGAGGATGTGGAGAAAGGGGAACCCTCTTACACTGTTGGTGGGAATGCAAGTTAGTGCAGCCACTTTGGAGAACAGTGTGGAGATGCCTCAAGAAATTAAGAATAGAGCTTCCCTTTGACCCTGCAATTGCACTGATGGGTATTTACCCCAAAGATAGAGATGTAGTGAAAAGAAGGGCCATCTGTACCCCAATGTTTATTGTAGCAATGGTTATGCTCACCAAACTGTGGAAAGAACCAAGATGCCCTTCAACGGATGAATGGATAAGGAAGATGTGGTACATATACACAATGGAGTATTATGCCTCCATCAGAAAGGATGAATACCCAACTTTTGTAGCAACATGGACGGGACTGGAAGAAATTATGCTAAGCGAAATAAGTCAAGCAGAGAGAGAGTCATGTATCATATGGTCTCACTTATTTGTGGAACATAGCAAATAACACGGAGGACATAGGGAGATGGAGAGGAGAGGGAGTTGAGAGAAACTGGAAGGGGAGATGAACTATGAGAGACTATGGACTCTGAAAAACAACCAGAGGGTTTTGGAGGGGCAGGGTGGGGTGGGAGTTTGAGGAATCAGGTTGTGGGTAATAGGGAGGGCACGTACTGCATGGAGCACTGGGTGTGATGCCAAAACAATGAACACTGTTATGCTGTAAATAAACAAATAAAAAAAAAATGAGTCTATGGAAGGCCCGGCAGTGCCAGTTCACGCCACTGGAGGGAGTGGTGAGCCGTGGTGTGAGATACCCTGGAAGGCATGGCGATGCTGCTTGCCACCACTGGAGGCAGCGGCGAGCTGCCATGGGAAACACACCTGAAGAGAAGTCCCTGCAGCCTGCTGGCTCTGAAGGCAGGGCGGAGGTGCCTGGTGAGAGACCCTGAAACATGAGGCACTACAGCTTGTTTTTACAGGACGGAGTGGTGAGCTGTATAGTCTCTGTTTCTCCAGGCTCAAGGGTGGTGGTAAGAATTGATGGAGCCTGTCCCCCACTCAGCATTGTGCCCTCTTTCCCCAGGTTTGCTGGTAATGTGCTGTCAGGATCGTTCAGGAGGGTCCTCCCAGTTGGGCTCTGGAGCCAGGGGAATCAAACCCGACTCATGGTGCATTTGTAACCGAGGAGCTGAGTGTCTGTTTGGAAAAGTATGTTTGTTTCTCCAAAAAGGACAAGGGCATTGGCCAGCTTGAGAGGGAAGTGAATGACCAGTTAAGAAACAAGCCTGTGTCTCTCCTTCTCCCAGGAATCAGAGCAGGTGTGCAGGCTTTAGGTGGGAGACGCCTGCTTATCTGCACCTGACAACCCTTCTTCACTCTGGCTCCATGAGACCTGAAGTTTGGAAGTCAGCGTCTGAGTCAGTCATGCAGCTTGTCCCAGGACGTCAGTGTTCAGAGAAAACAGCAGGCCCGTGGGCCACAATGTCACATCCATGCCAGGATGGCAGGTAAAAATTCCCTTTCACCCCAAATTTCCTGGGCTTTTCTCTTGTCTCCAGTGGAGCTCACAAATGGCACCCTGAACCAGCTGTAAGCAATCTCGTGCGGGTGCCAGAGCTCCTGAGCTTCTCTGCAGGGAGCACCTGGCAGGGATCTCATTTTCTCTGTTTATTTCTGGCTTACAAAGGTATTTGGAACATCTCTTTCCTAGGAAATCCCTTGGATTCGAAAGGAAAGGTGAGATTGACTTGGTGTGCCTTTTGAACATAGAAAGTATTCCTTCATCGAACAGTGTTTACTCCACTGGGCCTAGGCTCTGGTGGAACGGCTGGCATCTAGAGTGAGGTGGCTGTTTGTGGTCAGATAGAGACTTGGATGATGGCTTCTTCTTTGTCCAAGGTGATGTATCCTAATGGATTCGTCTTTGAATCCAAAGAGTTCCAATGAGGGCAGAGGGAAAATTCAAAATGATTCCAAGGAGTCTTTCTTGGACAATTTAAAAGGGATGCTTGTCTTCCTAGGTTCACTCAAACGGCTATATATGGTTGGACATGCTGTATTTTCTCTGCAGTTTCATGGGTAGTGAAGTCAGAAGGAGAGTCTTTGGGAATTTCCCTGGATAAAGGCATTCTGGTGGCTTCCAGGGACTTGGTGTCAGGAACCCTGGGCTGAATTTCTGTGGCTGCTTTCCTGATGCTCAGTGAGTCAGTTTTTCCCACAGGTTTTACATTTCCTCCTTAGGAAATTGCTGGCAGGGAATGTTCTGCTTAAAGTGGAACCCTCGGGGGCACCTGTGTGGCTCAGTGGGTTAAGCCACTGCCTTCGGCTCAGGTCATGGTCTCAGGGTCCTGAGATGGAGCCCCGCATTGGGCTCTCTGCTCAGCGGGGAGTCTGCTTCGTCCTCTCTCTCTGCCTGCCTCTCTGCCTACTTGTGACCTCTGTCAAATAAATAAATAAAATCTAAAAAAATATAAAAACAAAACCGGAACCCTCCTACATTGTTGGTGGGCATGCGTGTTGTTGCAGCCACTCTTGGAAAGAATACAGTGTGTCCTCCAAAAGCTAAGAACTGAACAACAGTAGGATCCAGCAATTGCCCTCCTAGTTATTTCCCTAAAGGGCACAAAAATGCACATTCAGTGGGGTATAAGCACCGTGATATTTACAGCAGCATTATCAACCATTGTAAAACAATGGAGGGAGACCAAATGTCCATTCACTGATGAGTGATATATATATATCACTCGTATATATCATATGTGTGTGTGTGTGTGTGTGTGTGTGTGTGCGTATTCATTCTCCCACATCTTCTTAATGGAATAGGATCCAGGTTCAAAAAGGATGAAATCTTACCATCTGCAAGGATGTGGATGGATCTACAGTGGATTTAGCTAAGTAAAATCAGTAAGAAAAGACCAATAGCCTATATCTTGACCTCTATGGAATTTCAGAAAGAAAACAGATGAACATAGTGAGGAGAGAAAGGCCAATGAGGAAACAGACTCTAACCTAGAGCAAAATCGAGGGTTGCTAGGGGGCAGGGGTGTGCGGCGAAGGGTTGAGTGGGTGACAGCTATTAGGGAGAGTACTTGTTGTGATGAGCTCTGGGTGTTCTATGCAGGTGAGGAATCACAAAATCCTACCCCTGAAGGAGAGGAATGAACACTGCATGGAAACGAATTGGAATTGAAGTCAATAAAGAAAAGAAGACCATATTCTACTTCATGAAGACTGAGGTAAAACTGGAATGACTTTTGCTCTCCTGTTCTGTAGCTGTTCATTATGAAACACTCTGTGGCAGGATACACTAGTTTCCTCTTGCATAAGGAGCCCTCAGAAAGTTGCCATGAAAGATTTAGATCTCAGAGCATGTACATGTTCCATTGATATGTTACTTTCAGTTTGCCCAGGTGCAAAGGTAAGTGGAGAGAAATAGGGCTGAAGAGGAAAGGAGGTATTAAGCATTCAAGAGGTAGCCTTCCCCTTTCTCATGAATGCCTGGGCCAGTGTAAATTGGGAAGAAGGAGGGGGGAATCCCAGAGCTTTGCCGCAGACAGGGGAGTTCTAGGTCTGCCTAGAGCTGGTGGTGTCCATGAGCAGAGCTGAGCTAGTGGCGTGGCAGGCCCGAACTGCTGGTGTTGAGGTGAGTTCCCCAAGGAGCTGAGTTGAGAATGGGGGTCAGGTGGTGAATCAGGCTCTGGGTTTGTGGCCAGGGGGCTGCAGAATGTGGGGGAGTCCTAATGGGGTCATGCAGGTTTCTCTGGCTCTGAGGGTTCTGCACAGCTCCAAAGGGACAAGTTTCCTGCTGGGTGGCAGGGAGACTCCTACAGTGTGGCTCCAAGTTTACCAATCTAGAGGGCTTGCTGGATAGGCCCCTGGGGAAGGAAGCCTGAAAATGCAACATAGGGTTAAGGGTAATGGGCTGGGCAGGACAGGCCTGATCAGCCGACACAGAAGTGGAATACCCTCAGAACTGAGTTGAGGAAATGCATCCTGCAATGCAGAAGAGTCAGGGTTTGTGGCCAGAGGGACGGCTGATCGTGGGGGTGGCTTTAGAGGGGCATGCTGGTTTCTCCCTCTCTGAGGAAACTTTGGAGCTTCAAATGTCATGGCTTCCCCCTGCATGGCATTCAGGTTTCTGGCTTGTTACAGACGGGTCCTGAATCTGGGGAGTTTGGGGGCCAGGCCTCTTGGGATGGAAGCCCGAAATCAGAAACTAGAGCTACGGTAAGGGCGTAGGGGCGTGGCATGCTCAATCTGCTACTGCTGAGGTGGGCTCCCTGGTGGGCTGACTTCAGGGTGAGTATCAGGTGGCATGTCAGACTCAGAGTTTGTGTCCAGGGATGCCACAGAAGCTGGGCGTGACCTCAGGGTTGCATGCAGGTTTCTCCTACCCTGAGGGTTCTGCAGAGCTCCAAATGGCATGGTTTCCTCCCGTGTGGCAGAAGCAGTCCTGGGGTGTCACGAGGAATCCTTAATCTCTACTGGCATGAGTCTCGGAGGTGCCCAATCTGGCGGGCTTGGGGGACAGGCCTCTGTTCATGAAAGCCTGTACACCCCACCTAGGTTTATGGTTAGGGCCGAAGGGCATGGCGGGTCCGATGTGCCGGTACTGATGCGGGCTCCCCTAAGGGTCGAGTTGAGGGCATAGATCTGGCATCGCAGGAGAATCTGGTTTTATGGCCATGGGGGTGACTCATGGTGGGGTGGCATTACGGGGGTTTGCAGGTTTCTCCCCGTCTGAGTGTTCAGTGCAGCTCTAAACCACAAGTTTTCCTCACGAGTGCCAGGTGGAGTCCCGTGGTGGCGCTCAGTAGACCTTAATCTGGGGGGACATGGGAGCCAGGCCCCCTGGGATGGAAGCCTGAAAACCTAAAGAGGGGTTCTGGTAAGGGCCTAGGGGCATGGTGGCCCGATCTGCTTATGTTGAGGTGGGACGCCCTAGGGTCTGAATTTATGGCATGCATCCGGCAGCTCAGCAGAATCTGGTTTATGGCCGGGGGGACGGGTGCAGATGATGGGAGTGCCTTTAGAGGGGCAAGTTTCTCCCTCTCTGAGGGTTCAGCACAACTCCAAGGCACAGGTTCCTACTGTGTGGCAAACGGAGTCCTGAGGTGTATGTCAAGATTCCTTAATCCAGGGGATTTTGTTGCCTGGACCCTCAGAATGGAAGACTGAACACCCAAACTTGTGTTAGGGTTAGGGCCTAGGGGCAATGGCAGGCCTGATCTGCCAGTGCTGAGGCGGGATCCCCTATGGGCTCAGTTGAGGGTATGCATTTGGTGGCGGGACGGAATCCAGCTCTATGGCCAGAGTGGCTGTTGATTGTTGGGGTGGCTTTAGGGTGGCATGAAAGTTTCTCCCCATCTGAGGGTTCATTGCAGCTCCAAACCACAAGGTTTCCACTTGTGTGACAGGCTGTGTCCTGTGGTGATGCTCAGAAGTCCTTAATTTGGGGGGCGTGGGGGCCAGGCCTCTTGGGATGGAAGCCTGAAAATCCAAACTAGGGTTAGGGTTAAGGCTTAGGGACTTGGCAGGCCCGATCTGCTGCAATTGAGGTGGTCTCCTGGATAGGCTGAATGGAGGGTGGGAATCAGGCAGGAATTGAGGTCTGTGTTTGTGTTTGTGGGGGCAAAGAAGCTAGTGGTGTCCTTGGGGGGCAGGCGGCTTTCTCCTGCTCTGAGGTTCCTGCACAGTTCCAAATGGCACCATTTTGCCCTAGGAGGCTGGAGGAGTGCTGGCGGGAGTCTCAGTCATCCTCAGTCTGATGGGCTTGGGGTACAGGCCTCTGGGCACGGAAGGCTGTATACCCCACCTAGGGTTAGGGTTAGGGTCTAGGGTCATGGCAGGCCCAATCTGCCGGCGCTGAGATGGGCTCCCCTCAGGGCTGAGTTGAGGGCATATGTCCGGTAGCTTCATAGAAAACAGCTTTCTGGCCTGGGGTGCCGCAAATTGTGCGGATAGCTTTACGGGGGCTTGAAGGTTTCTCACCCTCTGAGTATTCAGCAGCTCCAAACTGCAAGGTTTCATCCTGCGTGGCTGTTGGAGTCCTGCAATGTCACTCAGGGGTCCTTAATCCAGGGGGCCTGGAGGCTAGGCCTCTTGGGATGGAAGCCTGGAAACTCAAAGTAAGGTTAAGGTCTTGGGGCGTGACAGGCCCAATCTGCCAGTGCTGAGGCGGACTCCCCGGTGGCCTGAGTTGAGGGTCGGTGATAGGTGGCTAGTGTGAATCTGGGTTTGTGTTCAGGAGGGGCTCAGATGCTGGGGCTTGCCTTGGGGGGCATGAAGTTATCTTTTGCTCTGAGGTCTGAGTAGCTCCAAATGGCACTGTAACAGCATAGGCAGCCTCCAGACTGCCAGAGTGAGTCTCATGCATCCACAATCTGGCAGGTTTGGGGGCTAGGCCTCTGGGTACGGAAGCCTGTACACCCAACCTAGGATTAGGGTTAAGGCCTAGGGGCATGGCAGCTCTGATATGCTGTTGATATGCTGTGTTGAGGCGGGCTCCCTCAGGGCTGAGTGGATGACATGCATCTGGCATTGTGGCAGAATCTGGCATTATGTCTGGGGCATTTCCAATGGCGGGTGTGTTTAGGTGCTCATGCACCTTTCTTTCTGGAGGGCAGGCAGAGTCCTGTGTTGTGACTTTGGAATCCCCAGTCTGGAGGGTTAGGGTTAGGGATAGAGGTTGGGGAGAGGGTTAGGGTTTGTTGTTAGGGGTTAGGGTTAGGGTTAGGGTTAGGAGTTAGGGGATAGGGTTAGAGGTAAGGTTTAGGGTTAGGCTTAGGGATAGGCCTATGTCTTAGGGACAAGGCATGTCAGATCTGCCAGCACAGATATGGAATCACCCAAGGGCTGTGTTGAGGGCGGGACTCAGGAGTCTCCTCAGGCCCTGGATTTTTGGATTGGAGGGGCAAAGAAGGTGGGAATCGCCTCTGGGGAGCATGATGGTTTCTACTGCTCCGAGGTTGTTATGTTAGGTTTAGGGCATAGGGTTAGGTTTTGTGGTTAGGGTTAGTGTTAAGATTAGTGTTAGGGTGGGGCGCCTGGGTGGCTCAGTTGGTTAAAGCGTCTGCCTTCAGCTCAGGTCATGATCTCAGGGTCCTGGGATCCAGCCCCGCATCAGGCTCTCTGCTCAGCGGGGAGCGTGCTTCGTCCTCTCTCTGCCTTCTTCTGATCTGTCTCTGTCAAAGAAATGAATAAAATCTTAAAAAAAAATAAAAAGTTTAGGGTTAGGGTTATGTCTTAGGGACAAGGCATGTTGGATCTGGTAACACTTATATGGGCTCACCCAAGGGCTGAGTTGAAGGCGGGACTCAGGAGGCTCCTTAGGCCCTGGGTTTTTTTCCTAGAAGGTAAAGATGGTGGGAGTGGCCTCAGGGGAGCATGCTGGTTTCTAGGGCTCTGAGAGTGTTAGATAGCACTAAATGAAATGGTTTATTTCATTTATTCTCCTGGCTGAGAGGCTGAGTCCTGCCATCAGTCTGATGATCCTATCC
Organism: Meles meles; assembly: GCF_922984935.1. NCBI lineage: Eukaryota > Metazoa > Chordata > Mammalia > Carnivora > Mustelidae > Meles > Meles meles. Next base: position 335,989 of record NC_060086.1, on the reverse strand, counting down.
ACTGGGATGGAATTGGGTATCAGGCCTCTGGGGTCCAGAGCCTGACCACCTGAGCTAGGGTATTAGGGTTTGGTCCTGGGAGCATGGCAGGCCTGAGGTGCCAGTGCGGACTCAGGCTCTCCAGAGGGTTGAGTTGAGGGTATTTCTCTGGTGGCCCATCAGGCACCGGGCGGTGGTGTGTGGGTCCTCGGAAGGTGTGGGTGTCTTTAGGGGGCATGGAGGTTTCTCCGGCCAGGAGCGTACTGCACAGGGCCATGTGGGCCATTTTCCTTGTGGGTGGCAGCCAGAGTCCAGCATTGCAAGTACAGGGTCCCCAGTCTGGACGGCTAGGGAGCCAGGCCTCTGTGGATCGAAGCATAAACACCCATCCTAGCATTATGGTTAAGTCTTTGGGGCATGGTAACCCCGATCTGCCGGTGCTGTGGTGACCCATCCTGATGCCTGAGTTGAGGCTATGTCTGCAGGACCTTGAGACTCCTGGTTCCCGGTCCTTGGGAGGGTCCAGAAGTGCTTTGGCCTCAGGGAGACTTGCAGGCTTCTCCTGCTCTGTGGCTTCAGCCCGATTCTAAACGGCACGGTTCATGCTGGGATCATGTGGAATTATGGGGTGCAACTCAGGGGTCCCCTATCTGGGGTTTTGAGGACCGACCAGTTGTGGGAGGATGATGCTTGAGCACGAACCTGGGCTAGGGTTAGTATTAGGTTTAGGGTTAGGGTTATGTCTTAGGGACAAGGCATGTCGGATATGCAAGCACAGATATCAGCTCGCCCAAGGGCTGAGTTGAGGGCGGGACTCAGGAGGCTCCTCGGGCACTGGGGTTTTGGGCTGTACGGGCAACGATGTTGGAAATCGCCTCAGGGGAGCATGCCAGTTTCTACAATTCTCAGGGCATTAGATAGCACGAAATGAAAGGTCACCTTCTGGCTGAGGGGGTGAGTCCTGCTGAGAGGGTTAGGTTGTAGGGGCATTGCAGCCCCAATCTGCTGGCGCTGTGGTGACCCATCCCAATGCCTGAGTTCAGAGCGTGTGTCTGCAGGACCATGAGACTCCTGGTTCTTGGTCCTTGGGGGCGCGGGAAGTGGGGTGGCCTCAGGGAGACATTCAAATTTATCCCGCTCTGTGGGTTCAGCACAATTCTAAACAGCATGGTTTCCTCCTGGTGTCAGGTTCAATGATGGGGTATCGCTCACGGGTCCCCCATCTGGGGCCTTGGGGACCAGGAGTCAGAGTATGGTCGCCTGAACACACAACCTGGGCTAGGTTTAGTATTATGGTTAGTGTTAGGCTTAGGGACAGGGCATGTCGGATCTGCTAGCACAGATACAGGCTCACCCAAGGGCTGAGTTGAGGGCAGGACTCAGGAGGCTCCTCAGGCCCTGGGTTCTTGGCCTGGAGGAGCAAAGCTGGTGGGAATGGCCTCAAGGGAGAATGGCTGGTTGCTACTGCTCTGAGGGTGTGAGAGAACACCAAATGAAAAGGTCTCCTCCTGGCTGAGAACTGAGTCCTGCCGACAGTCTGATGCTCAACCCATGGGAGGAATTGGGTGTCAGGCCTCTGGGTCCAATGCCTGAACACCCAACCTAGTGTTAGGGTTTCGTCCTGGGAGAATGGCAGGCCTGCCAGTGCAGCTCAGGCTCTCTGGAGGGCTGAGTTGAGGGCATTGCTCTGGTGGCCTGTCAGGCTCTGGGTTTGTGGTGTTGCATTTCTTGGAAGGCGTGGCTGGCTTAAGGGGGCATGGAGGTTTCTGTGGCCAGGAGCATACTGCACAGGGCCATATGGTCCAGTTTCATCGTGGGTGGCAGCCAGAGTCCTGCATTGGGAATCCAGGGTCCCCAGTCTGGAGGGCTAGGGGTCCAGTCCTCAGGGGACAGAAGCCTGACTCCCAACCTAGGGTTAGGGTAGGGTTGTAAGGGCAAGGCAGCCCCGATCTGATGGCGCTGTGGTGTTGCTTCCCAATGCGTGAGTTGAGGGCGCGAGTCTGTAGCACTGTGAGAGTCCTGGTTCCTGGTCCTTGGGTGTGCCAGAAGTGGCAGTGGCCTCTGGGAGGCATGCAGGTTTCTCCCGCTCTGCAGGTTCAACACATTTCTAAAGGGCAGGGTTTCCTCCTGGGATCAGGTGCAATTATGGGGTGCAGCTCAGGGGTCCCCCATCTGGCCGTTTGGGGGACCAGGCTATGGAGGAGGGATGCCTGAACACACAACCTGGGCTAGAGTTAGTATTAGAGTTAGGCTTAGCGTTAAGGTTTTGTCTTAGGGAGAAGGCATGTGGGATCTGCCAGCACAGATATTGGCTCACTCAAGGGCTAAGTTGAGGGCAGGGCTCCGGAGGCTTCTCAGGCCCTGGGTTTTTGGCCTGGAGGCGCAAAGATGGCGGGAATGGCCTCAGGGCAGCATGGCCGGTTCCTAGGGATCTGAGGGTGTTGGAGAGCACCAAATGGAATCTCCTACTGGTTGAGAAGCTGAGTCATGCCATCAGTTTGATGCTCCCACCCATGGGTGGAATTGGGTGTCAGGGTTCTAGAACCTGAACACCCAACCTAGGCTTAGGGTTTGGTCCTGGGAGAATGGCAGGCCTGATGTGCCAGCACGGACTCAGGCTCTCTGGAGGGCTGGGCTGAGGGCATTGTTCTGGTGGACTGTAAGGCTAAGGAATTGTGGTGTGGGGGTGCTCAGAAGATGTGGTTGGCTTTAGGGGTCATGGAGGTTTCTCCGGCAAGGAGCGTTCTGCAAAGGTCCATGTGGTCAAGTTTCATCATGGGTGGCAGCCAGAGTCCTACGTTGGGAATATGGGGTCCCCAGTCTGGAGGGCTAGGGAGCCAGTCCTCTGGGGACTGAAGCCTGAACACCCAACCGAGGGTTAGGTTAAGGTCACAGGGGCATGGCGGCCCGGATCTGCCGGCACAGTGGTGACCAATCCCGATGCCTGAGTTGAGGGCGTGAGTCTGCAGGACCGTGAGACTCCTCGTTCCTGCTCCTCAGGGGTGCCGGTATTGGGGGTGGCATCAGGGAGGCATTCTGGTTTCTTCTGCTCTGTAGGTTCAGCACATTCCTTTTTTTTTTTTCACTTTCAATATCTATCTAATCTATCTATCTATATTATTTCTTTTCAGCGTAACAGTATTCCTTATTTTTGCACCACACCCAGTGCTCCATGCAACACGTGCCCTCCCTAATACCCACCACCTTGTTCTCCCAACCTCCCACTCCCCACCCATTCAAGACCCTCAGGTTCTTTTTCAGAGTCCATAGTCTCTCATGGTTCACCCCCCCTTCCCATTTCCCACAACTTCCTTCTCCTCTCCATCTCCCCATGTCCTCCTTGTTCTTTGTTATGCTCCACAAATAAGTGAAACCATATGATAATTGACTCTCTCTGCTTGACGTATTTCACTCAGCATAATCTCTTCCAGTCCCGTCCATATTGCTACAAAAGTTGGGTATTCATCCTTTCTGATGGAGGCATAATACTCCATCTTGGATATGGACCACATCTTCCTTATCCATTCGTCCGTTGAAGGGCATCTTGGTTCTTTCCACAGTTTGGCGACCGAGGCTTTTGCTGCTATAAACATTGGGGTACAGATGGCCCTTCTTTTCACTACATCTGTATCTTTGGGGTAAATACCCAGCAATGCAATTGCAGGGTCATAGGGAAGCTCTATTCTTAATTTCTTGAGGAATCTCCACACTGTTCTCCAAAGTGGCTGCACTAACTTGCATTCCCACCAACAGTGTAAGAGGGTTCCCCTTTCTCCACATCCTCTCCAACACACGTTGTTTCCTGTCTTGCTAATTTTGGCCATTCTAACTGGTGTCAGGTGGTATCTCAATGTGGTCTTAATTTGAATCTCCCTGATGGCTAGTGATGATGAACATTTTTTCATGTGTCTGATAGCCATTTGTATGTCTTCGTTGGAGAAGGGTCTGTTCATATCTTCTGCCCATTTTTGGATATGATTATCTGTTTTGTGTGTGTTGAGTTTGAGAAGTTCTTTTTAGATCCTGGATCTCAACCTTTTGTCTGTACTGTCATTTACAAATATCTTCTCCCATTCCGTGGGTTGCCTTTTTGTTTAGTGGACTGTTTCCTTTGCTGTGCAGAAGCTTTTGATCTTGATGAAGTCCCAAAAGTTCATTTTCGCTTTTGTTTCCTTGGCCTTTGGAGACATATCTTGAAAGAAGTTGCTGTGGCTGATATCGAAGAGGTTACTGCCTATGTTCTCTAGGATTCTGATGGATTCCTGTCTCATGATGAGGTCTTTTATCCATTTCAAGTGTAAGAGAATGGTTGAGTTTCATTATTCTACATATAGCTGTCCTGTTTTCCCAGCACCATTTATTGAAGAGACTGTCTTTTTTCCACTGTATATTTTTTCCTGTTTTGTCGAAGATTATTTGACCATAGGGTTGAGGGTCCATATCTGGGCTCTCCAGTCTGTTCCACTGGTCTATGTGTCTGTTTTTATGCCAGTACCACGCTCTCTTGGTGATCACAGCTTTGTAGTAAAGCTTGAAATCAGGTAATGTGATGCTGCCAGGTTTTTTTGTTTGTTTGTTTGCTTGTTTTTCAACATTTCCTTAGCAATTCGGGGTCTCTTCTGATTCCATACAATTTTTGGATTATTTGCTCCAGCTCTTTGAAAAATACGGTAGGAATATTGATCAGAATGACATTAAAAGTATAGATTGCCCTAAACAGTATCGACATTTTAACAATGTTATTCTCTGATCCAAGAGCATGGAATTGTCTTCCATCTTTTTGTGTCTTCTTCAATTTCTTTCATGAGTGTTCTGTAGTTCTGCGAGAACAGATGCTTTACTTCTTTGGTTAGGTTTATTCCCAGGTATCTGATGGTTCTTTGTGCTATAGTAAATGGAATCGATTTTCTAATTTCCCTTTCTGTATTTTCATTGTTACTGTATAAGAAAGCCACTGATTTCTTTTTTTTTTTAAATCTTTTTTTTAATATGTTATTTGTTTATTTGACAGAGGTCATAAGTAGGCAGAGAGGCAGGCAGAGAGAGAGAGGGGAAACAGGCTCTCCACTGAGCAGAGAGCCCGATGCGGGGCTCGATCCCAGGACCCCGAGATCATGACCTGAGCTGAAGGCAGAGGCTTTAACCCACTGAGCCACCCAGGCGCCCCAAGCCACTGATTTCTGTACATTGACTTTGTATCCTGCCACGTTACTGAATTGCTGTATGAGTTCTAGCAGTTTGGTGGTGGAATATTTGGGGTTTTCCAAACAAAGAATCATGTCATGTGTGAAAAGAGAGAGTTTGACTTCTTCCTTGCCAATTTCGATACATTTTATTTGTCTTTGTTGTCTGATTGCCATTGCTAGGACTTCTAATACTATGTTGAACAAGAGTGGTGACAATGGGCATCCTTGTTGTGTTCCTGATCTCAACAGGAAAGCTACAAGCTTTTTCCCAGTGAGGACGATTTTTGCTGTGGGTCTTTCATAGAGAGATTTTATGAAGTTCAGGAATGTTCCCTCTATCCCTATACTTTGAAGCGTTTTCATCAAGAACGGATGCTGGATTTGTCAAATGCTTTTTCTGCATCCATTGAGAGGACCATGTGGTTCTTCTCTCTTCTCTTATTGATTTGTTCTATCACATCGATTGATTTGCGAATGTTGAACCATCCTTGCAACCCAGGGATGAATCCCACCTGGTCATGGTGGATAATCTTTCTAATGTACTTTTGGATTTTGTTTGCTAGGATCTTGTTGAGAATCTTTGCATCCATATTCATCAGTGATATTGGTCTGAAATTCTCCTTTTCGGTAGGGTCTTTGCCTGGTTTGGAGACCAGGGTAATGCCGGCTTCATAAAATGAGTCTGGAAGTTTTCTTCCTGCTTCAATTTTTTGAAACAGTTTCTGGAGAATAGGTGTTATTTCTTCTTTGAAAGTTTGATAGAATTCCCCAGGGAATTCGTCAGATCCTGGGCTCTTGTTTTTTGGGAGGTTTTTGATGACAACTTCGATCTTGTTACTAGATATCCATCTATTCAGGTTGTCAACTTCTTCCTGGTTCAATTTTGGGAGTTTATAGTTTTCCAAGAATGCACCCATTTCATCTAGTTTGCTTAGCTTATTGGCATATAACTGTTGATAATAACTTCTGATGATTGTTTCTACTTCCCAGTGTTAGTTGTGATCTCTCCCTTTTCATCCATAATTTTATTAATATTGGCTTTCTCTCGTTTCTTTTGGATTGGTGTGGCCAATTGTTTATTGATCTTATTGATTCTTTCAAAAAACCAGGTTCTAGTTTTATTGATATGTTCTACTGTGTCTTTGGTTTCTACCTCATTGATCTCTGCTCTCATCTTGATTATTTCCCTTCTTATGTGTGGAGTTGGTTTTATTTGTTGTTGCTTCTCCAGCTCTTTAAGGTGTAGAGATAGCTGGTGTACTCTGGATTTTTCAATTTTTTTAAAATAAATTTATTTTTTTTCAGCATAACAGTATTCATTGTTTTTGCACAATACCCAGTGCTCCATGCAATATGTGCCCTCCCTATTACTCACTACCTGGTTCCCCAAACCTCCCACCCCCACCCCTTCAAAACCCTCAGGTTGTTTTTCAGAGTCCATAGTCTCTTATGGTTCGCCTCCCCTTCCAATTTTTTTTTAATAAACATATAATGTATTTTTATCCCGAGGGGTACAGGTCTGTGAATCGCCAGGTTTACATACTTCACAGCACTCACGATAGCCCTCCCCAATGTCCATAACCCCCTCCCCTTCTCCCAACCCCACCTCCCCCCAGAAAACCCCAGTTTGTTTTGTGAGATTAAGAGTCATTTATGGCTTGTCTCCCTCCCAATCCCATCTTGTTTCATTTATTCTTCTCCTATCCGCCTAACCCCCCATGTTGCATCTCCATGTCCTCATATCAGGGAGATCATACGATAGTTGTATTTCTCCAATTGACTTATTTCACTAAGCATGATACCCTCTAGTTCCATCCACGTCGTTGCAAATGGCAAGATTTCATTTCTTTGGATGGCTGCATAGTATTCCATTGTGTATATATACCATATCTTCTTTACCCATTCTTCTGTTGATGGACATCTAGGTTCTTTCCATAGTTTGGCTATTGTAGACGTTGCTGCTATAAAAATTCGGGTACACGTGCCCCTTCGGACCACTGCATTTGTATCTTTAGGGTAAATACCCAGTAGTGTAATTGCTGGGTCATAGGATAGTTCTATTTTCAACATTTTGAGGAACCTCCATGTTGTTTTCCAGAGGGGTTGCACCAGCTTGCATTCCCACCAACAGTGAAGGAGGGTTCCCCTTTCTCCGCATCCTCGCCAGCATCTGTCATTTCCTGACTTGTTAATTTTAGCCATCCTGACTGGTGTGAGGTGATAACTCATTGTGGTTTTGCTTTGTATTTCCCTGATGCCGAGGGAAGTGGAGCACTTTTTCATGTGTCTGTTGGCCATCTGGATGTCTTCTTTGCAGAAATGTCTGTTCATGTCCTCTGCGCATTTCTTGATTCGATTGTTTGTTCTTTGGGTGTTGAGTTTGCTAAGTTCCTTACAGATTTTGGATACTAGCCCTTTATCTGATATGTCATTTGCAAATATCTTCTCCCATTCTGTCAGTTGTCTTTTGGTTTTGGCAACTGTTTCCTTTGCTGTGCAAAAGCTTTAGATCTTGACGAAATCCCAATAGTTCATCTTTGCCCTTTGCTTCCCTTGCCTTTGCCGATGTTCCTAGGAATATGTTGCTGCGGCTGAGGTCAAAGAGGTTGCTGCCTGTGTTCTCCTCAAGGATTTTGATGGATTCCTTTCTCACATTGAGGCCCTTCATCCATTTGGTGTCTATTTTCGTGTGTGGTGTAAGAAAGGGGTCCAATTTCATTTTTCTGCATGTGGCTGTCCAATTTCCCCAGCACCATTTATTGAAGAGGCTGTCTTTTTTCCATTGGACGTTCTTTCCTGCTTTGTCGAAGATGAGTTGACCATAGAGTTGAGGGTCTATTTCTGGGCTCTCTATTCTGTTCCATTGATGTATGTGTCTGTTTTTGTGCCAGTACCATGCTGTCTTGATGATGACAGCTTTGTAATAGAGCTTGACGTCCGGAATTGTGATGCCACCAACTTTGGCTTTGTTTTTCAATATTCCTTTGGCTATTCGAGGTCTTTTCTGGTTCCATATAAATTTTAGGATTATTTGCTCCATTTCTTTGAAAAAAATGGATGGAATTTTGATAGGGATTGCATTAAATGTGTAGATTGCTTTAGGTAGCATAGACATTTTCACAATATTTATTCTTCCAATCCAGGAGCATGGAACTTTTTCCCATTTCTTGGTGTCTTCCTCAATTTCTTTCATGAGTACTTTAGAGAATTCTGCATATAGATTCTTAGCCTCTTTGGTTAGGTTTATTCCTAGGTATCTTATAGTTTTGGGTGCAATTGTAAATGGGATTGACTCCTTTAATTTCTCTTTTTCTGTCTTGTTGGGGTACAGCAATGTAAATGATTTTTGTGCATTGATTTTATATCCTGACACATTACTGAATTCCTGTACACGTTCTAGCAGTTTTGGAGTGGAGTCCTTTGGGTTTTCCACATATAGTATCATATCATCTGCGAAGAGTGATAGTTTGACTTCTTCTTTGCCGATTTGGATGCCTTTAATTCCTTTTTGTTGTCTGATTGCTGAGGCTAGGACTTCTAGTAGTATGTTGAATAGCAGTGGTGATAGTGGACATCCCTGCCATGTTCCTGACCTTAGCGGAAAAGCTTTTAGTTTTTCTCCATTGAGAATGAGAATGGTGGTGGGTTTTTCATAGATGGCTTTGATAATTTTAAGGTATGTGCCCTCTATCCCTACACTTTGAAGAGTTTTGATCAGGAAGGGATGCTGTACTTTGTCAAATGCTTTTTCAGCATCTATTGAGAGTATCATATGGTTCTTGTTCTTTCTTTTATTAATGTGTTCTATCACATTGATTGATTTGTGGATGTTGAACCAAACTTGCAGCCCTGGAATAAATCCCACTTGGTTGTGGCGAATAATCCTTTTAATGTACTGTTGAATCCTATTGGCTAGAATTTTGGTGAGAATTTTTGCATCTGTGTTCATCAAGGATATTGGTCTGTAGTTCTCTTTTTTGGTGGGATGCTTGTCTGGTTTTGGGATCAAGGTGATGCTGGCAGAACGCACGTGAGAATTGGCCGGCGTTGGGCAGCCCTGGTAAGCGCCCAGTTCCGCGTGGAGCAGGGCACTTTCTCGCTCGGGGCATGTCGCGGCCACCCGGAAAACGAGCCGTGATGATGGGGCTCGGCCGACGGCGCCGGCGCCGGGGTGGTTTCATCGAGCAGAGTTGATGGAGGCGCCGTGGCCGGGCGTCCGCCTCCTCCGTGGCGGGCGGCCGGGGCGGCCGAAAAATGAGCCGTGACGATGGGGCGCGGCCGGCGGCCCCGGCGCCGGGAAGGTCTCCCCGAGCAGAGTTGATGGAGGCGCTGTGGCCGGGCGTCAGCATCCGCAGTAGCGGGAGGCCGGGGCGCCCGTGGAGGGGGCTGGCCTCTGTGGGGGAACGGATTGATCTCTCACTCCAGGGATGGGACGACGCCGCGAAAGGTGGCGTTGTCGCCGGGACGGTCGGCGACTCGTGGCTCAGGACTCAGGGTTCCCCTTGAGGAGTCCCCCAGGCTCAGTCCCCTGGCAAGGGAAGGCTGAGGAAGCAGGTCTTGGCCCGAGCCAAGGTTTCGGGCTGGGACCGACCCCTGCTGCCGGCTGCAGGGAAGGGACCCCTGGAGGCTGAAGAGTGGGAGGCGTTGGCTTCCCTGGTGCCTGCCTTCCGGAACTCCTGGTGGTGCTGGAAGGTGAACACTGGATCCCGGGCAAGGCACAGGAGGGCGGTCCTGCGGCCCTGTGGTGCCCGAAGTGTGTTCGCGGGCGTTTGCCGGCCAATTCTCACGAGCGTTCTGCCCAAATCGGGATCGATTTGGGCAGAACGCTCGTGAGAATTGGCCGGCGTTGGGCAGCCCTGGTCAGCGCCCAGTTCCGCGTGGAACAGGGCCCGTTCTGGCTCGGGGCATGTCGCGGGCACAAGGAAAACGAGCCGTGACGATGGGGCGCTGCCGGTGGCCCCGGCGCCGGGGTGGTTTCCCCGAGCAGAGTTGATGGAGGCGCCGTGGCCTTGCGTCCGCCTCCGCCGTGGCGGACGTCCGGGGCGCCCATCGAGGGGCCTGGCTTCCGTGGGGGAACGGATGGATCTCTCACTCCACGGCGGGACAAAGCTGCGAAAGGTGCCGTTGTCGCCGGGACGGTCGGGGGAATCGTGGCGCGGGACGCAGGGTTCCCCGTGGAGAGGCCCCCAGGCTCAGGCCCCTGGCAACGGAAGGCTGAGCAAGCAGGCCCGGGCCCGGGCCCGGCTTTCGGGGCTGGCCCGGCCCCAGCTGCCGGCGCCAGGGAGGGGACCCCCGGAGGCTGAGGAGCGGGAGGCGTCGGCCTCCCCGGGGCACGCCTCCCGGAGCTCCTCCCGGCGGTGCCGGAACGCGACGACACGGGATCTCGGAGAGGGCCCCGGGGGGGCCGCCCTGCGGCCCTGTGGTGCCCGAAGTGTGTTCGCCGGGCGTTTTCCGGCCAATTCTCACGAGAGTTCTGCCCAAATCGGGATCGATTTGGGCAGAACGCTCATGAGAATTGGCCAGCGTTGGGCAGCCCTGGTCAGCGCCCAGTTCCGCGTGGAGCAGGGCCCTTTCTCGCTCGGGGCATGTCGCAGCCACCCGGAAAACGAGCCGTGACGATGGGGCGCGGCCGGCAGCCGCGGCGCCGGGGAGTTTTCCCCGAGCAGAGTGGATGGAGGCGCCGTGGCCGGGCGTCCGCCTGCGCCGTGGCGGGCAGCCGGAGCGCCCCTGGAGGGGGCTGGCCTCTTGGGGAAACGGACTGGTCTCTCACTCCGCGGATAGGACGAAGCTGTGAAAGGTGCCGTTGTCGCCGGGACGGTCGGGGGACTCGTGGCGCGGGACTCAGGGTTCCCCATGGGGAGGCCCCCAGGCTCAGGCCCCTGGCAACGGAAGGCTGAGCAAGCAGGCCCGGGCCCGGGCCCGCCTTTCGGGGCTGGCCCGACCCTAGCTGCCGGCGCCAGGGAGGGGAACCCCGGAGGCTGAGGAGCGGGAGGCGTCGGCCTCCCCGGGGCCCGCCTCCCAGAGCTCCTCCTGGCGGTGCCAGAACGCGACGACACGCGATCCCGGACAGGGCCCCGGAGGGGCGGCCCTGCGGCCCTGTTGTGCCCGAAGTGTGTTCGCCGGGCGTTTTCCGGCCAATTCTCAGGAGCGTTCTACCCAAATCGGGATCGATTTGGGCAGAACGCTCGTGAGAATTGGCCGGCGTTGGGCAGCCCTGGACAGCGCCCAGTTCCGCGTGGAGCAGGGCCCTTTCTCGCTCGGGGCATGGCGTGGCCACCCGGAAAACGAGCCGCGACGATGGGGCGTGGCCAGCGGCCCCGGCGCCGGGGAGTTTTCCCCGAGAAGAGTGGATGTAGGCGCCGTGGCCGGGCGTCCGCCTCCGCCGTGGCTTGCGGCCGGGGCGCCCGTGGAGGGGGCAGGCCTCTGTAGGGGAACGGAGTGATCTCTCACTCCACGGCTGGGACGAAGCCGCGAAAGGTGCCGTTGTCGCCGGGACGGTCGAGGGGACTCGTGGCGTGGGACTCAGGGTTCCCCGTGCGGAGGCCCCCAGGCTCAGGCCCCTGGCAACGGAAGGCTGAGGAAGCAGGCCCGGGCCCGGGTCCGGCTTTCGGGGCTGGCCCGGCCCCAGCTGCCGGCGCCAGGGAGGCGAACCCCCGGAAGCTGAGGAACAGGAGGTGTTGGCCTCCCCGGGGCCTGCCTCCCGGAGCTCCTCCTGGCGGTGCCGGAACGCGACGACCCGCGACCCCGGACAGGGCCACGGGGGGGCGGCCCTGCGCCCCTCTGGTGCCCGTAGTGTGTTCGCCGTGCGTTTTCCGGCCAATTCTCACGAGCGTTCTGCCCAAATCGGGATCGATTTGGACAGAACGCTCGTGAGAATTGGCCGGCGTTGGGCCGCCCTGGTCAGCGCCCAGTTCCGCGTGGAGCAGGGCCCTTTCTCGCTCGGGGCATGTCGCGGCCACCCGGAAAACGAGCCGCGACGATGGGGCGCCGCCGGCGGCCCCGGCGCCGGGGAGTTTTCCCCGAGCAGAGTGGATGGAGGCGCCGTGGCCGGGCGTCCGCCTCCGCCGTGGCGGGCGGCCGGGGCGCCCGTGGAGGGGGCTGGCCTCTGTGGGGGAACGGAGTGATCTCTCACTCCACGGCTGGGACGAAGCCGCGATAGGTGCCGTTGTCGCCGGGACGTTCTGGGGACTCGTGGCGCGGGACTCAGGGTTCCCCATGGGGAGGCCCCCAGGCTCAGGCCCCTGGCAACGGAAGGCTGAGCAAGCAGGCCCGGGCCCGGGCCCGGCTTTCGGGGCTGGCCCGGCCCCAGCTAGTGGCACCAGGAAGGGGACCCCCGGAGGCTGAGGAGCGGGAGGCGTCGGGCTCCCCGGGGCCCGCCTCCCAGAGCTCCTCCTGGCGGTGCCGGAACGCGACGACACGCGATCCCGGACAGGGCCCCGGGGGGGCGGCCATGCGCCCCTGTGGTGCCCGAAGTGTGTTCGCCAGGCGTTTTCCGGCCAATTCTCACGAGCGTTCTGCCCAAATCGGGATCGATTTGGGCAGAACGCTCGTGAGAATTGGCCGGCGTTGGGCAGCCCTGGTCAGCGCCCAGTTCCGCATGGAGCAGGGCCCTTTCTCGCTCGGGGCATGTCGCAGCCACCCGGAAAACGAGCCGTGACGATGGGGCGCGGCCGGCGGTCCCGGCGCCGGGGAGTTTTCCCCGAGCAGAGTGGATGGAGGTGCCATGGCCGGGCGCCCGACTCCGCCGTGGCGGGCGGCCGGGGCGCCCGTGGAGGGGGCTGGCCTCTGTGTGGGAACGGACTGATCTCTCACTCCACGGCTGGGATGAAGCCGCGAAAGGTGCCGTTGTCGCCGGAACGGTAGGGGGGACTCGTGGCGCGGGAATCAGGGTTCCCCATGCGGAGGCACACAGGCACATACCCCTGGCAACGGAAGGCTGAGCAAGCAGGCCCGGGCCCGGGCCCGGCTTTCGGGGCTGGCCCGGCCCCAGCGGCGGCGCCAGGGAGGGGACACCCGGAGGCTGAGGAGCGGGAGGCGTCGGCCTCCCTGGGGCCCGCCTCCCGGAGCTCCTCCTGGCGGTGCCGGAACCCGACGACACGCGATCCCGGACAGGGCCCCGTGGGGGCGGCCCTGTGGCCCTCTGGTGCCCGAAGTGTGTTCGCCGGGCTTTTTCCGGCCAATTCTTACGAGCGTTCTGCCCAAATCGGGATCGATTTGGGCAGAACGCTCGTGAGAATTGGCCGGCGTTGGGCAGCCCTGGTCAGCGCCCAGTTCCGCGTGGAGCAGGGCCCTTTCTCGCTTGGGGCATGTCGCGGCCACCCGGAAAACGAGCCGCGACGATGGGGCGCGGCCGGCAGAAGCGGCGCCGGGGAGTTTTCCCCAGGCAGAGTGGATGGAGGCGCCGTGGCCGGGCGTCCGCCTCCGCCGTGGCGGGTGGCCCGGGCTCCCGTGGAGGGGGCTGGCCTCTGTGGGAGAACGGAGTGATCTCTCACTCCACGGCTGGGACGAAGCCGCGAAAGGTGCCGTTGTCGCTGGGACGGTCAGTGGGACTCGTGGCGCGGGACTCAGGTTTCTCCATGCGGAGGCCCACAGGCTCAGGCCCCTGGCAACGGAAGGCTGAGCAAGCAGGCCCGGGCCCGGGCCCGGATTTCGGGGCTGGCCCGGCCCCATCGGCCGGCGCCAGGGAGGGGACCCCCGGAGGCTGAGGAGCGGGAGGCGTCGGCCTCACCGTGGCCCGCCTCCCGGGGCTCCTCCTGGCGTTGCCGGAACGCGATGACACGCGATCCCGGACAGGGCCCCGGGGGGGAGGCCCTGCGGCCCTGTGGTGCCCAAAGTGTGTTCGCCAGGCGTTTTCCGGCCAATTCTCACGAGCGTTCTGCCAAAATCAGGATCGATTTGGGCAGAACGCTCGTGAGAATTGGCCGGCGTTGGGCAGCCCTGGTCAGCGCCCCGTGCCACGTGGAACAGGGCCCTTTCTCTCTCGGGGCATGGCGCGGCCACCCGGAAAACGAGCCGCGACGATGGGGCGGGGCCGGCGGCCCCAGCTCCGGGGAGTTTACACCGAGCAGAGTGGATGGAGGCGCCGTGGCCGGGCGTCCGCCTCCGCCGTGGCGGGCGGCCGGGGCGCCCGTGGAGGGCGCTGGCTTCTGTGGGGGAACGGAGTGATCTCTCACTCCACGGCTGGGACGAAGCCGCAAAAAGTGCCGTTGTCGCCGTGACGGTCGGGGGAACTCGTGGCGCGGGACTCAGGGTTCCCCATGCGGAGGCCCCCAGGCTCAGGCCCCTGGCAACAGAAGGCTGAGCAAGCAGGCCCGGGCCCGGGCCCGGCTTTCGGGGCTGGCCTGGCCCCAGAGGCCGGCGCCAGGCATGGACCCCCGGAGGCTGAGGAGCGGGAGGCCTCAGCCTCCCCGGGGCCCGCCTCCCGGAGATCCTCCTGGTGGTGACGGAACGCGACGACACGCTATCCCGGAGAGGGCCCCGGGGGGGCGTCCCTGCGGCCCTCTGGTGCCCGAAGTGTGTTAGCCTGGCGTTTTCCGGCCAATGCTCACGAGCGTTCTGCCCAATTCGGGATCGATTTGGGCAGAACGCTCGTGAGAATTGGCCGGCGTTGGGCAGCCCTGGTCAGCGCCCAGTGCCGCGTGGAGCAGGGCCCTTTCTCGCTCGGGGCATGGCGCGGCGACCCGGAAAACGAGCCGTGACGATGGGGCTCGGCCGGCGGCCCCGGCGCCGGGGAGTTTTCCAGAGCAGAGTGGATGGAGGCGCCGTGGCCGGGCGTCCGCCTCCGCCGTGGCGGGTGGCCCGGGCGCCCGTGGAGGGGGCTGGCCTCTGTGGGGGAACGGAGTGATCTCTCACACCACGGCTGGGACGAAGCCTCGAAAGGTGCCGTTGTCGCCGGGACGGTCGGGGGGACTCGTGGCGCGGGACTCAGGGTTCCCCATGCGGAGGCCCCCAGGCTCAGGCCCCTGGCAACGGAAGGCTGAGCAAGCAGGCCCGGGCCCGGGCCCGGCGTTCGGGGATGGCCCGGACCCGGCGGCCGGCGCCAGGGAGGGGACCCCCGGAGGCTGAGGAGCGGGAGGCGTCGGCCTCCCCGGGGCCCGCCTCCCGGAGCTCCTCCTGGCGGTGCCGGAACGCGACGACACGCGATCCCGGACAGGGCCCCGGGGGGGCGGCCCGCGGCCCTGTGGTGCCCGAAGTGTTTTCGCCGGGCGTTTTCCGGCCAATTCTCACGAGCGTTCTGCCCAAATCGGGATCGATTTGGGCAGAACGTTCGTGAGAATTGGCCGGCGTTGGGCAGCCCTTGTCAGCGCCCAGTGCCGCGTGGAGCAGGGCCCTTCCTCGCTCGGGGCATGGCGCGGCCACCCGGAAAACGAGCCGCGACGATGGGGCGGGGCCCGCGGCCCCGGCGCCGGGGAGTTTTCCCCGAGCAGAGTGGATGGAGGCGCCGTGGCCGGGCGTCCGCCTCCGCCGTGGAGGGCGGCCGGGGCGCCCGTGGAGGGGGCTGGCCTCTGTGGGGGAACGGAGTGATCTCTCACTCCACTGCTGGGACGAAGCCGCGAAAGGTGCCGTTGTCGCCGGGACGGTCGGTGGGACTGGAGGCGCGGGACTCAGTGTTCCCCATGCGGGGCCCCCAGGCTCAGGCCCCTGGCAACGGAAGGCTGGGCAAGCAGGCCCGGGCCCGGGCCCGGCTTTCGGGGCTGGCCCGGCCCCAGCGGCCGGCGCAGGGAGTGGACCCCCAGAGCCTGAGGAGCGGGAGGCGTCGGCCTCCCCGGGGCCCGCCTCCCGGAGCTTCTCCTGGCGGTGCCGGAACGCGACGACACGCGATCCCGGACAGGGCCCCGGGGGGGCGGCCCTGCGGCCCTCTGGTGCCCGAAGTGTGTTCGCTGGGCGTTTTCCGGCCAATTCTCACGAGCGTTCTACCCAAATCGGGATCGATTTGGGCAGAACGCTCGTGAGAATTGGCCGGCGTTGGGCAGCCCTGGTCAGCGCCCAGGGCCGCGTGGAGCAGGGCCCTTTCTCGCTCGGGGCATGGCGCGGCCAGCCGGAAAACGAGCCGCGACGATGGGGCGCGGCCGGCGGCCCCGGCGCCGGGGAGTTTTCCCCGAGCAGAGTGGATGGAGGCGCCGAGGCCGGGTGTCGGCCTCCGCCGTGGCGGGCGGCCGGGCGCCCGTGGAGGGGGCTGGCCTCTGTGGGGGAACGGAGTGATCTCTCACTCCACGGCTGGGACGAAGCCGCGAAAGGTGCCGTCGTCGCCGGGACGGTCGGGGGGACTCGTGGCGCGGGACTCAGGGTTCCCCATGCGGAGGCCCCCAGGCTCAGGACCCTGGCAACGGAAGGCTGAGCAAGCAGGCCCGGGCCCAGGCCCGGCTTTTGGGGCTGGCCCGGCCCCAGCGGCCGGCGCCAGGGAGGGGACCCCCGGAGGCTGAGGAGCGGGAGGCGTCGGCCTCCCCGGGGCCCGCTTCCCGGAGCTCCTCCTGGCGGTGCCGGACCGCGACAACACGCGATCCCGGACAGGGCCCCGGGGGGGCGGCCCGCGGCCCTGTGGTGCCCGAAGTGTGTTCGCCGGGCGTTTTCCGGCCAATTCTCACGAGCGTTGTGCCCAAATCGGGATCGATTTGGGCAGAACGTTCGTGAGAATTGGCCGGCGTTGGGCAGCCCTTGTCAGCGCCCAGTGCCGCGTGGAGCAGGGCCCTTCCTCGCTCGGGGCATGGCGCGGCCACCCGGAAAACGAGCCGCGACGATGGGGCGCGGCCGGCGGCCCCGGCGCCGGGGAGTTTTCCCCGAGCAGAGTGGATGGAGGCGCCGTGGCCGGGCGTCCGCCTCCGCCGTGGCGGGCGGCCGGGGCGCCCGTGGAGGGGGCTGGCCTCTGTGGGGGAACGGAGTGATCTCTCACTCCACTGCTGGGACGAAGCCGCGAAAGGTGCCGTTGTCGCCGGGACGGTCGGGGGGACTGGAGGCGCGGGACTCAGTGTTCCCCATGCGGGGCCCCCAGGCTCAGGCCCCTGGCAACGGAAGGCTGGGCAAGCAGGCCCGGGCCCGGGCCCGGCTTTCGGGGCTGGACCGGCCCCAGCGGCCGGCGCAGGGAGTGGACCCCCGGAGCCTGAGGAGCGGGAGGCGTCGGCCTCCCCGGGGACCGCCTCCCGGAGCTTCTCCTGGCGGTGCCGGAACGCGACGACACGCGATCCCGGACAGGGCCCCGGGGGGGCGGCCCTGCGGCCCTCTGGTGCCCGAAGTGTGTTCGCCGGGCGTTTTCCGGCCAATTCTCACGAGCGTTCTGCCCAAATCGGGATCGATTTGGGCAGAACGCTCGTGAGAATTGGCCGGCGTTGGGCAGCCCTGGTCAGCGTCCAGGGCCGCGTGGAGCAGGGCCCTTTCTCGCTCGGGTCATGGCGCGGCCAGCCGGAAAACGAGCCGCGACGATGGGGCGCGGCCGGCGGCCCCGGCGCCGGGGAGTTTTCCCCGAGCAGAGTGGATGGAGGCGCCGAGGCCGGGTGTCGGCCTCCGCCGTGGCGGGCGGCCGGGCGCCCATGGAGGGGGCTTGCCTCTGTGGGGGAACGGAGTGATCTCTCACTCCACGGCTGGGACGAAGCCGCGAAAGGTGCCGTTGTCGCCGGGACGGTCGGGGGGACTCGTGGCGCGGGACTCAGAGTTCCCCATGCGGAGGCCCCCAGGCTCAGGCCCCTGGCAACGGAAGTTTGAGCAAGCAGGCCCGGGCCCGGGCCCGGCTTTCGGGGCTGGCCCGGCCCCAGCGGCCGCCGCAGGGAGTGGACCCCCGGAGCCTGAGGAGCGGGAGGCGTCGGCCTCCCCGGGGCCCGCCTCCCGGAGCTTCTCCTGGCGGTGCCAGAACGCGACGACACGCGATCCCGGACAGGGCCCCGGGGGGGCGGCCCTGCGGCCCTCTGGTGCCCGAAGTGTGTTCGCCGGGCGTTTTCCGGCCAATTCTCACGAGCGTTCTACCCAAAATCGGGATCGATTTGGGCAGAACGCTCGTGAGAATTGGCCGGCGTTGGGCAGCCCTGGTCAGCGCCCAGGGCCGCGTGGAGCAGGGCCCTTTCTCGCTCGGGGCATGGCGCGGCCAGCCGGAAAACGAGCCGCGACGATGGGGCGCGGCCGGCGGCCCCGGCGCCGGGGAGTTTTCCCCGAGCAGAGTGGATGGAGGCGCCGAGGCCGGGTGTCGGCCTCCGCCGTGGCGGGCGGCCGGGCGCCCGTGGAGGGGGCTGGCCTCTGTGGGGGAACGGAGTGATCTCTCACTCCACGGCTGGGACGAAGCCGCGAAAGGTGCCGTTGTCGCCGGGACGGTCGGGGGGACTCGTGGCGCGGGACTCAGGGTTCCCCATGCGGAGGCCCCCAGGCTCAGGCCCCTGGCAACGGAAGTTTGAGCAAGCAGGCCCGGGCCCGGGCCCGGCGTTCGGGGCTGGCCCGGCCCCAGCGGCCGCCGCAGGGAGTGGACCCCCGGAGCCTGAGGAGCGGGAGGCGTCGGCCTCCCCGGGGCCCGCCTCCCGGAGCTTCTCCTGGCGGTGCCAGAACGCGACGACACGCGATCCCGGACAGGGCCCCGGGGGGGCGGCCCTGCGGCCCTCTGGTGCCCGAAGTGTGTTCGCCGGGCGTTTTCCGGCCAATTCTCACGAGCGTTCTGCCCAAATCGGGATCGATTTGGGCAGAACGCTCGTGAGAATTGGCCGGCGTTGGGCAGCCCTGGTCAGCGCCCAGGGCCGCGTGGAGCAGGGCCCTTTCTCGCTCGGGGCATGGCGCGGCCAGCCGGAAAACGAGCCGCGACGATGGGGCGCGGCCGGCGGCCCCGGCGCCGGGGAGTTTTCCCCGAGCAGAGTGGATGGAGGCGCCGAGGCCGGGTGTCGGCCTCCGCCGTGGCGGGCGGCCGGGCGCCCGTGGAGGGGGCTGGCCTCTGTGGGGGAACGGAGTGATCTCTCACTCCACGGCTGGGACGAAGCCGCGAAAGGTGCCGTCGTCGCCGGGACGGTCAGGGGGACTCGTGGCGCGGGACTCAGTGTTCCCCATGCGGAGGCCCCCAGGCTCAGGCCCCTGGCAACGGAAGGCTGAGAAAGCAGGCCCGGGCCCGGGCCCGGCTTTCGGGGCTGGCCCGGCCCCAGCGGCCGGCGCCAGGGAGGGGACCCCCGGAGGCTGAGGAGCGGGAGGCGTCGGCCTCCCCGGGGCCCGCCTCCCGGAGCTCCTCCTGGCGGTGCCGGAACGCGACGACACGCGATCCCGGACAGGGCCCCGGGGGGGCGGCCCTGCGGCCCTCTGGTGCCCGAAGTGTGTTCGCCGGGCGTTTTCCAGCCAATTCTCACGAGCGTTCTGCCGAAATCGGGATCGATTTGGGCAGAACGCTCGTGAGAATTGGCCGGCGTTGGGCAGCCCTGGTCAGCGCCATGTGCCGCGTGGAGCAGGGCCCTTTCTCGCTCGGGGCATGGCGCAGCAACCCGGAAATCTAGCCGCGACGATGGGGCGCGGCCGGCGGCCCTGGCGCCGGGGAGTTTTCCCCGAGCAGAGTGGATGGAGGCGCCGTGGCCGGGCGTCCGCCTCCGCCGTGGCGGGCGGCCGGGGCACCCGTGGAGGGGGCTGGCCTCTGTGGGGGAACGGAGTGATCTCTCACTCCACGGCTGGGACGAAGCCGCGAAAGGTGCCGTTGTCGCCTGGACGGTCGGGGGGACTCGTGGCGCGGGACTGAGGGTTCCCCATGTGGGGCCCCAAGTATCAGGCCCCTGGCAACGGAAGGCTGGGCAAGCAGGCCCGGGCCCGGGCCCGGCTTTCGGGGCTGGCCCGGCCCCAGCGGCCGGCGCCGGGAGTGGACCCCCGGAGGCTGAGGAGCGGGAGGCGTCGGCCTCCCCGGGGCCCGCCTCCCGGAGCTTCTCCTGGCGGTGCCGGAACGCGATGAAACGCGATCCCGGACAGGGCCCCGGGGGGGGGGCCCGGCGGACCTCTGGTGCCCGAAGTGTGCTTGCCGGGCCTTTTCCGGCCAATTCTCACGAGCGTTCTGCGCAAATCGGGATCGATTTGGGCCGAACGTTCGTGAGAATTGGCCAGCATTGGGCAGCCCTGGTCAGCGCCCACTTTCGCATGGAGCAGGGCCCTTTCTCGCTCGGGGCATGTCGCGGCCACCCGGAAAACGAGCCGCGACGATGGGGCGCGGCCGGCGGCCCCGGCGCCTGGGAGTTTTCCCCGAGCAGAGTGGATGGAGGCGCCGTGGCCGGGCGTCCGCCTCCGCCGTGGCGGGCGGCCGGGGCGCCCGTGGAGGGGGCTGGCCTCTGTGGGGGAACGGAGTGATCTCTCACTCCACGGCTGGGACGAAGCCGCGAAAGGTGCCGTCGTCGCCGGGATGGTCGGTGGACTCGTGGCGCGGGACTCAGGGTTCCCCATGCGGAGGCCCCCAGGCTCAGGCCCCTGGCAACGGAAGGCTGAGCAAGCAGGCCCGGGCCCGGGCCCGGCTTTCGGGGCTGGCCCGGCCCCAGCGGCCGGCGCCAGGGAGGGGACCCCCGGAGGCTGAGGAGCGGGAGGCGTCGGCCTCACCGGGGCCCGCCTCCCGGAGCTCCTCCTGGCGGTGCCGGAACGCGACGACACGCGATCCCGGACAGGGCCCCGGGGGGGCGGCCCTGCGGCCCTCTGGTGCCCGAAGTGTGTTCGCCGGGCGTTTTCCGGCCAATTCTCACGAGCGTTCTGCCCAAATTGGGATCGATTTGGGCAGAATGCTCGTGAGAATTGGCCGGCGTTGGGCAGCCCTTGTCAGCGCCCAGGGCCGCGTGGAACAGGGCCCTTTCTCGCTCGGGGCATGTCGCGGACACCCGGAAAACGAGCCGCGACGATGGGGCGTGGCCGGCGGCCCCGGCGCCGGGGAGTTTTCCCCGAGCAGAGTGGATGGAGGCGCCGCGGCTGGGCGTCCGCCTCCGCCGTGGCGGGCGGCCGGGGCGCCCGTGGAGGGGGCTGGCCTCTGTGGGGGAACGGAGTGATCTCTCACTCCACGGCTGGGACGAAGCCGCGAAAGGTGCCGTCGTCGCCGGGACGGTCGGGGGGACTCGTGGCGCGGGACTCAGGTTTCCCCATGCGGAGGCCCCCAGGCTCAGGCCCCTGGCAACGGAAGGCTGAGCAAACAGGCCCGGGCCCGGGCCCGGGTTTCGGGGCTGGCCCGGCCCCAGCGGCCGGCGCCAGGGAGGGGACCCCCGGAGGCTGAGGAGCGGGAGGTGTCGGCCTCCCCGCGGCACGCCTCCCGGAGCTCCTCCTGGCGGTGCCGGAACGCGACGACTCGCGATCCCGGACAGGGCCCCGGGGGGGCGGCCATGCGGCCCTCTGGTGCCCGAAGTGTGTTCGCCGGGCGTTTTCCAGCCAATTCTCACGATCGTTCTGCCGAAATCGGGATCGATTTGGGCAGAACGCTCGTGAGAATTGGCCGGCGTTGGGCAGCCCTGGTCAGCGCCATGTGCCGCGTGGAGCAGGGCCCTTTCTCGCTCGGGGCATGGCGCGGCAACCCGGAAATCGAGTCGCGACGATGGGGCGCGGCCGGCGGCCCCGGCGCCGGGGAGTTTTCCCCGAGCAGAGTGGATGGAGGCGCCGTGGCCGGGCGTCCGCCTCCGCCGTGGCGGGCGGCCGGGGCGCCCGTGGAGGGGGCTGGCCTCTGTGGGGGAACGGAGTGATCTCTAACTCCACGGCTGGGACGAAGCCGCGAAAGGTGCCGTTGTCGCCGGGACGGTCGGGGGGACTCGTGGCGCGGGACTGAGGGTTCCCCATGCGGGGTCCCCAGGCTCAGGCCCCTGGCAACGGAAGGCTGGGCAAGCAGGCCCGGGCCCGGGCCCGGCTTTCGGGGCTGGCCCGGCCCCAGCGGCCGGCGCAGGGAGTGGACCCCCGGAGGCTGAGGAGCGGGAGGCGTCGGCCTCCCCGCGGCCCGCCTCCCGGAGCTCCTCCTGGCGGTGCCGGAACGCGATGAAACGCGATCCCGGACAGGGCCCCCGGGGGGCGGCCCTGCGGCCCTCTGGTGCCCGAAGTGTGTTCGCCGGGCGTTTTCCGGCCAATTCTCACGAGCGTTCTGCCCAAATCGGGATCGATTTGGGCAGAACGCTCGTGAGAATTGGCCGGCGTTGGGCAGCCCTGGTCAGCGCCCAGGGCCGCGTGGAGTAGGGCCCTTTCTCGCTCGGGGCATGGCGCGGCCAGCCGGAAAACGAGCCGCGACGATGGGGCGCGGCCGGCGGCCCCGGCGCCGGGGAGTTTTCCCCGAGCGGAGTGGATGGAGGCGCCGTGGCCGGGCGTCCGCCTCCGCCGTGGCGGGCGGTCGGGCGCCCGTGGAGGGGGCTGGCCTCTGTGGGGGAACGGAGTGATCTCTCACTCCACGGCTGGGACGAAGCCGCGAACGGTGCCGTTGTCGCCGGGACGGTCGGGGGGACTCGTGGCGCGGGACTCAGGGTTCCCCATGCGGAGGCCCCCAGGCTCAGGCCCCTGGCAACGGAAGGCTGAGCAAGCAGGCCCGGGCCCGGGCCCGGTTTTCGGGGCTGGCCCGGCCCCGGCGGCCGGCGCCAGGGAGGGGACCCCCGGAAGCTGAGGAGCGGGAGGCGTCGGCCTCCCCGGGGCCCGCCTCCCGGAGCTCCTCCTGGCGGTGCCGGAACGAGACGACACGCGATCCCGGACAGGGCCTTGGGGGGGCGGCCCTGCGGCCCTCTGGTGCCCGAAGTGTGTTCGCCGGGCGTTTTCCGGCCAATTCTCACGAGCGTTCTGCCCAAATCGATCCCGATTTGGGCAGAACGCTCGTGAGAATTGGCCGGCGTTGGGCAGCCCTGGTCAGCGCCCAGTGCCGCGTGGAGCAGGGCCCTTTCTCACTCGGGGCATGTCGCGGCCACCCGGAAAACGTGCCGCAAAGATGGGGCGCGGCCGGCGGCCCCGGCGCCGGGGAGTTTTTACCGAGCAGAGTGGATGGAGGCGCCGTGGCCGGGCTTCCCACTCCGCCGTGGCGGGCGGCCGGGGCGCCCGTGGAGGGGGCTGGCCTCTGGGGGGGAACGGAGTGATCTCTCACTCCACGGCTGGGACGAAGCCGCGAAAGGTGCCGTTGTCGCCGGGACGGTCGGGGGGACTCGTGGCGCGGGACTCAGGGTTCCCCATGCGGAGGCCCCCAGGCTCAGGCCCCTGGCAACGGAAGTTTGAGCAAGCAGGCCCGGGCCCGGCCCCGGCTTCCGGGGCTGGCCCGGCCCCGGCGGCCGGCGCCAGGGAGGGGACCCCCAGAGGCTGAGGGGCGGGAGGCGTCGGCCTCCCCGGGGCCCGCCTCCCGGAGCTCCTCCTGGCGGTGCCGGAACGCGACGACCCGCTATCCCGGCAGGGCCCCGGGGGGGCGGCCCTGCGCGCTGTGGTGCCCGAAGTGTGTTCGCCGGGCGTTTTCCGGCCAATTCTCACGAGCGTTCTGCCCAAATCGGGATCGATTTGGGCAGAACGTTCGTGAGAATTGGCCGGCGTTTGGCAGCCCTGGTCAGCGCCCACTTTCGCGTGGAGCAGGGCCCTTTCTCGCTCGGGGCATGGCGCGGCCACCCGGAAAACGAGCCGCGACGATGGGGCGCGGCCGGCGGCCCCGGCGCCGGGGAGTTTTCCCCGAGCAGAGTGGATGGAGGCGCCGTGGCCGGGCGTCCGCCTCCGCCGTGGCGGGCGGCCGGGGCGCCCGTGGAGGGGGCTGGCCTTGTGGGGGAACGGAGTGATCTCTCACTCCACGGCTGGGACGAAGCCTCGAAAGGTGCCGTCGTCGCCGGGACGGTCGGGGGACTCGTGGCGCGGGACTCAGGATTCCCCATGCGGAGGCCCCCAGGCTCAGGCCCCTGGCAACGGAAGGCTGAGCAAGCAGGCCCAGGCCCGGGCCCGGCTTTCGGGGCTGGCCCGGCCCCAGCGGCCGGCGCCAGGGAGGGGACCCCCGGAGGCTGAGGAGCGGGAGGCGTCGGCCTCCGCGCGGCCCGCCTCCCGGAGCTCCTCCTGGCGGTGCCGGAACGGGACGACACGCGATCCCGGACAGGGCCCCGGGGGAGCGGCCCTGCGGCCCTGTGGTGCCCGAAGCGTGTTCGCCGGGCGTTTTCCGGCCAATTCTCACGAGCGTTCTGCCCAAATCGGGATCGATTTGGGCAGAACGCTCGTGAGAATTGGCCGGCGTTGGGCAGCCCTGGTCAGCGCCCAGGGCCGCGTGGAGCAGGGCCCTTTCTCGCTCGGGGCATGGCGCGGCCAACCGGAAAACGAGCCGCGACGATGGGGCGCGGCCGGCGGCCCCGGCGCCGGGGAGTTTTCCCCGAGCAGAGTGGATGGAGGCGCCGTGGCCGGGCGTCCGCCTGCGCCGTGGCGGGCGGCCGGGGCGCTCGTGGAGGGGGCTGGCCTCTGTGGGGGAACGGAGTGATCTCTCACTCCACGGCTGGGACGAAGCCGCGAAAGGTGCCGTTGTCGCCGGGACGGTCGGGGGGACTCGTGGCGCGGGACTCAGGGTTCACCATGGGGAGGCCCCCAGGCTCAGGCCCCTGGCAACGGAAGGCTGAGCAAGCAAGCCCGGGCCCGGGCCCGGCTTTCGGGGCTGGCCCGGCCCCGGCGGTCGGCGCCAGGGAGGGGACCCCCGGAGTCTGAGGAGCGGGAGGCGATGGCCTCCCCGGGGCCCGCCTCCCGGAGCTCCTCCTGGCGGTGCCGGAACGCGACGACACGTGATCCCGGACAGGGCCCCGGGGGGGCGGCCCTGAGGCCCTGTGGTGCCCGAAGTGTGTTCGCCGGGCGTTTTCCGGCCAATTCTCACGAGCTTTCTGCCCAAATCGGAATCGATTTGGGCAGAAAGCTCGTGAGAATTGACCGGCGTTGGGCAGCCCTGGTCAGCGCCCTGTGCCGCGTGGAGCAGGGCCCTTTCTCGCTCGGGCATGGCGCGGCCACCCGGAAAACGAGCCGCGACGATGGGTCGCGGCCGGCGACCCCGGCCCCGGGGAGTTTTCCCCGAGAGGAGTGGATGGTGGCGCCTCGGCTGGGCGTCCGCCTCCGCCGTGGCGGGCGGCCGGGGCGCCCGTGGAGGGGGCTGGCTTCTGAGGGGGAACGGAGTGATCTCTCACTCCACGGCTGGGACGAAGCCGCGAAAGGTGCCGTTGTCGCCGGGACGGTCGGGGTGACTCGTGGCGCGGGACTCAGGTTTCCCCATGCGGAGACCCCCAGGCTCAGGACCCTGGCAACGGAAGTCTGAGCTAGCAGGCCCGGGCCCGGGCCCGGCTTTGGGGACTGGCCCGGCCCCGGCGGCCGGCGCCAGGGAGGGAACCCCCGGAGGTTGAGGAGCGGGAGGCGA
Source organism: Meles meles (assembly GCF_922984935.1). Classification (NCBI taxonomy): domain Eukaryota; kingdom Metazoa; phylum Chordata; class Mammalia; order Carnivora; family Mustelidae; genus Meles; species Meles meles. The sequence goes on along the minus strand of NC_060086.1, from coordinate 310,552 downwards.
TGGCCTCCCAGGGGCCCGCCTCCCGGAGCTCCTCCTGGCGGTGCCGGAACGCGACGACACGTGATCCCGGACAGGGCCACGGGGGGGCGGCCCTGCGGCCCTGTGGTGCCCGAAGTGTGTTCGCCGGGCGTTTTCCGGCCAATTCTCACGAGCGTTCTGCCCAAATCGGGATCGATTTGGGCAGAACGCTCGTGAGAATTGACCGGCGTTGGGCAGCCCTGGTCAGCGCCCAGTGCCGCGTGGAGCAGTGCCCTTTCTCGCTCGGGGCATGGCGCGGCCACCCGGAAAACGAGCCGCGACGATGGGGCGCGGCTGGTGCCCCGGCGCCGGGGAGTTTTCCCCGAGCAGTGTTGATGGAGGCGCCATGGCCGGGAGTCCCCCTCCGCCGTGGCGGGCGGCCGGGGCGCCCGTGGAGGGGGCTGGTCTCTGTGGGGGAACGGAGTGATCTCTCACTCCACGGCTGGGACGAAGCCGCGAAAGGTGCCGTTGTCGCCGGGACGGTCGGGGGGACTCGTGTCGTGGGACTCAGGGTACCCCATGCGGAGGCCCCCAGGCTCAGGCCCCTGGCAACGGAACGCTGAGCAAGAGGCCCGGCTTTCGGGGCTGGCCCGGCCCCAGCTGCCGGCGCCAGGGAGGGGACCCCCGGAGGCTGAGGAGCGGGAGGCGTCGGCCGCCCCGGGGCCCGCCTCCCGGAGCTCCTCCCGGCGGTGCCGGAACGCGACGACCCACGATCCCGGACAGGGCACCGGGGGGCGGCCCTTCGGCCCTGTGGTGCCCGAAGTGTGTTCGCCGGGCGTTTTCCGGCCAATTCTCATGAGCGTTCTGCCCAAATCGGGATCGATTTGGGCAGAACGCTTGTGAGAATTGGCCGGCGTTGGGCAGCCCTGGTCAGCGCCCAGTGCCGCGTGGAGCAGGGCCCTTTCTCGCTCGGGGCATGGCGCGGCCACCCGGAAAACGAGCCGCGACGATGGGGCGCGGCCGGCGGCCCCGGCCCCGGGGAGTTTTCCATGAGGGGAGTGGATGGTGGCGCCTCGGCCGGGCGTCCGCCTCCGCCGTGGCGGGTGGCCGGGGCGCCCGTGGAGGGGGCTGGCCTCTGTGGGGGAACGGAGTGATCTCTCACTCCACGGCTGGGACGAAGCCGCGAAAGGTGCCGTTGTCGCCGGGACGGTCGGGGGGACTCGTGGCGCGGGACTCAGCGTTCCCCATGCGGAGGCCCCCAGGCTCAGACCCCTGGCAACGGAAGGCTGAGCAAGCAGTCCCGGGCCCGGGCCCGGCTTTCGGGGCTGGCCCGGCCCCAGGGGCCGGCGCCAGGGAGGGGACCCCCGGAGGCTGAGGAGCGGGAGGCGTCGGCCTCCCCGGGGCCCGCCTCCCGGAGCTCCTCCTGGCGGTGCCGGAACGCGACGACACTCGATCCCGGACAGGGCCCCGGAGGGGCGGCCCTGCGTCCCTGTGGTGCCCGAACTGTGTTCGCCGGGCGTTTTCCGGCCAATTCTCACGAGCGTTCTTCCCAAATCGGGATCGTTTTGGGTAGAACGCTCGTGAGAATTGGCCGGCGTTGGGCAGCCCCGGTCAGCGCCCAGTGCCGCGTGGAGCAGGGCCTTTTCTCGCTTGGGGCATGGCGCGGCCACCCGGAAAACGAGCCGCGACGATGGGGCGCGGCCGGCGGCCCCGGCGCCGGGGAGTTTTCCCCGAGCAGAGTGGATGGAGGCGCCGTGGCCGGGCGTCCGCCTCCGCCGTGGCGGGCGGCCGGGGAGCCCGTGGAGGGGGCTGGCCTCTGTGGGGGAACGGAGTGATCTCTCACTCCACGGCTGGGAGGACGCCGCGAAAGGTGCCGTTGTCGCCGGGACGGTCGGGGGGACTCGTGGCGCGGGACTCAGGGTTCCCCATGCGGAGGCCCCCAGGCTCAGGCCCCTGGCAACGGAAGGCTGAGCAAGCAGGCCCGGGCCTGGGCCCGGCTTTCGGGGCTGGCCCGGCCCCAGGGGCCGGCGCCAGGGAGGGGACCCCCGGAGGCTGAGGAGCGGGAGGCGTCGGCCTCCCCGGGGCCCGCCTCCCGGAACTCCTCCTGGCGGTGCCGGAACGCGACGACACGCGATCCCGGACAGGGCCCCGGGGTGGCCCCCCTGCGGCCCTCTGGTGCCCGAAGTGTGTTCGCCGGGCGTTTTCCGGCCAATTCTCACGAGCGTTCTGCCCAAATCGGGATCGATTTGGGCCGAACGCTCGTGAGAATTGGCCGGCGTTGGGCAGCCCTGGTCAGCGCCCAGTGCCGCGTGGAGCAGGGCCCTTTCTCGCTCGGGGCATGGCGCGGCCACCCGGAAAACGAGCCGCGACGATGGGGCGCTTCCGGCGGCCCCCGCCCTGGGGAGTTTTCCCCGAGAGGAGTGGATGGTGGCGCCTCGGCCGGGCGTCCGCCTCCGCCCTGGCGGGCGGCCGGGGCGCCCGTGGAGGGGGCTGGCCTCTGTGGGTGAACGGACTGGTCTCTCACTCCGCGGCTAGGACGAAGCCGCGAAAGGTGCCGTTGTCGCCGGGACGGTCGGGGGACTCGTGGCGCGGGACTCAGGGTTCCCCATGGGGAGGCCCCCAGGCTCAGGCCCCTGGCAACGGAAGGCTGAGCAAGCAGGCCCGGGCCCGGGCCCGGCTTTCGGGGCTGGCCCGGCCCTAGTTGCCGGCGCCAGGGAGGGGACCCACGGAGGCTGAGGAGCGGGAGGCGTAGGCCTCCCCGCGGCACGCCTCCCGGAGCTCCTCCTGGCGGTGCATGAACGCGACGACACGCGATCCCGGACAGGGCCCCGGGGGGGGCCGCCCTGCGGCCCTGTGGTGCCCGAAGTGTGTTCGCCGGGCCTTTTCCGGCCAATTCTCACGAGCGTTCTGCACAATTCGGGATCGATTTGGGCAGAACGCTCGTGAGAATTGGCCGGCGTTGGGCAGCCCTTGTCAGCGCCCAGTTCCGCGTGGAGCAGGGCCCTTTCTCGCTCGGGGCATGTCGCGGCCACCCGGAAAACGAGCCGCGACGATGGGGCGCGGCCGGCAGCCGCGGCGCCGGGGAGTTTTCCCCGAGCAGAGTGGATGGAGGCGCCGTGGCCGGGCGTCCGCCTCCGCCGTGGCGGACGGCCGGGGCGCCCCTGGAGGGGGCTGGCCTCTGTGGGGAAACGGACTGGTCTCTCACTCCGCGGCTAGGACGAAGCCGCGAAAGGTGCCGTTGTCGCCGGGACGGTCGGGGGACTCGTGGCGCGGGACTCAGGGTTCCCCATGGGGAGGCCCCCAGGCTCAGGCCCCTGGCAACGGAAGGCTGAGCAAGCAGGCCCGGGCCCGGGCCCGGCTTTCGGGGCTGGCCCGGCCCCAGCTGCCGGCGCCAGGGAGTGGACCCCCTGAGGCTGAGGAGCGGGGGCGTCGGCCTCCCCGCGGCAGGCCTCCCGGAGCTCCTCCTGGCGGTGCCGGAACGCGACCACACGCGATCCCGGACAGGGCCCCGGGGGGCGCGGCCCTCGGCCCTGTGGTGCCCGAAGTGTGTTCGCCGGGCGTTTTCCGGCCAATTCTCACGAGCGTTCTGCCCAAATCGGGATCGATTTGGGCAGAACGCTTGTGAGAATTGGCCGGCGTTGGGCAGCCCTGGTCAGCGCCCAGTTCCGCGTGGAGCAGGGCCACTTCTCGCTCGGGGCATGTCGCGGCCACCCGGAAAACGAGCCGCGACGATGGGGCGCGGCCGGCAGCCGCGGCGCCGGGGAGTTTTCCCCGAGCAGAGTGGATGGAGGCGCCGTGGCCGGGCGCCCGCCTCCGCCGTGGCGGGCGGCCGGGGCGCCCCTGGAGGGGGCTGGCCTCTGTGGGGAAACGGACTGGTCTTTCGCTCCGCGGCTAGGACGAAGCCGCGAAAGGTGCCGTTGTCGCCGGGACGGTCGGGGGACTCGTGGCGCGGGACTCAGGGTTCCCCATGGGGAGGCCCCCAGGCTCAGGCCCCTGGCAACGGAAGGCTGAGCAAGCAGGCCCGGGCCCGGGCCCGGCTTTCGGGGCTGGCCCGGCCCCAGCTGCCGGCGCCAGGGAGGGGACCCCCGGAGGCTGAGGAGCGGGAGGCGTCGGCCTCCCCGCGGCACGCCTCCCGGAGCTCCTCCTGGCGGTGCCGGAACGCGACGACACGCGATCCCGGACAGGGCCCCGGGGGGCGCGGCCCTGCGGCCCTGTGGTGCCCGAAGTGTGTTCGCCGGGCGTTTTCCGGCCAATTCTCACGAGCGTTCTGCCCAAATCGGGATCGATTTGGGCAGAACGCTCGTGAGAATTGGCCGGCGTTGCGCAGCCCTGGTCAGCGCCCAGTTCCGCGTGGAGCAGGGCCCTTTCTCGCTCGGGGCATGTCGCGGCCACCCGGAAAACGAGCCGCGACGATGGGGCGCGGCCGGCAGCTGCGGCGCCGGGGAGTTTTCCCCGAGCAGAGTGGATGGAGGCGCCGTGGCAGGGCGTCCGCCTCTGCCGTGGCGGGCGGCCGGGGCGCCCCTGGAGGGGGCTGGCCTCTGTGGGGAAACGGACTGGTCTCTCACTCCGCGGCTAGGACGAAGCCGCGAAAGGTGCCGTTGTCGCCAGGACGGTCGTGGGACTCTTGGCGCGGGACTCAGTGTTCCGCATGGGGAGGCCCCCAGGCTCAGGACCCTGGCAACGGAAGGCTGAGCAAGCAGGCCCGGGCCCGGGCCCGGCTTTCGGGGCTGGCCCGCCCCCAGCTGCCGGCGCCAGGGAGGGGACCCCCGGAGGCTGAGGAGCGGGGGGCGTCGGCCTCCCCGCGGCACGCCTCCCGGAGCTCCTCCTGGCGGTGCCGGAACGCGATGACACGCGATCCCGGACAGGGCCCTGGGGGGGGCCGCCCTGCGGCCCTGTGGTGCCCGAAGTGTGTTCGCCGGGCGTTTTCCGGCCAATTCTCACGAGCGTTCTGCCCAAATCGGGATCGATTTGGGCAGAACGCTCGTGAGAATTGGCCGGCGTTGGGCAGCCCTGGTCAGCGCCCAGTTCCGCGTGGAGCAGGGCCCTTTCTCGCTCGGGGCATGTCGCGGCCACCCGGAAAACGAGCCGCGACGATGGGGCGCGGCCCGTAGCCGCGGCGCCGGGGAGTTTTCCCCGAGCAGAGTGGATGGAGTCGCCGTGGCAGGGCGTCCGCCTCTGCCGTGGCGGGCGGCCGGGGCGCCCCTGGAGGGGGCTGGCCTCTGTGGGGAAACGGACTGGTCTCTCACTCCGCGGCTAGGACGAAGCCGCGAAAGGTGCCGTTGTCGCCATGACGGTCGGGGGACTCGTGGCGCGGGACTCAGGGTTCCCCATGGGGAGGCCCCCAGGCTCAGGCCCCTGGCAACGGAAGGCTGAGCAAGCAGGCCCGGGCCCGGGCCCGGCTTTCGGGGCTGGCCCGGCCCCAGCTGCCGGCGCCAGGGAGGGGACCCCCGGAGGCTGAGGAGCGGGAGGCGTCGGCCTCCCCGGGGCCCGCCTCCCGGAGCTCCTCCTGGCGGTGCCGGAACGCGACGACACGCGATCCCGGACAGGGCCCCGGGGGGGCGGCCCTTCGGCCCTGTGGTGCCCGAAGTGTGTTCGCCGGGCCTTTTCCGGCCAATTCTCACGAGCATTCTGCCCAAATCGGGATCGATTTGGGCAGAACGCTCGTGAGAATTGGCCGGCGTTGGGCAGCCCTGGTCAGCGCCCAGTTCCGCGTGGAGCAGGGCCCTTTCTCGCTCGGGGCATGGCGCGGCCACCCGGAAAACGAGCCGCGACAATGGTGCGCGGCCGGCAGCCGCGGCGCCGGGGAGTTTTCCCCGAGCAGAGTGGATGGAGGCGCCGTGGCCGGGCGTCCGCCTCCGCCGTGGCGGGCGGCCGGGGCGTCCCTGGAGGGGGCTGGCCTCTTTGGGGAAACGGATTGGTCTCTCAGTCCGCGGCTAGGACGAAGCCGCGAAAGGTGCCGTTGTCGCCGGGACGGTCGGGGGACTCGTGGCGCGGGACTCAGGGTTCCCCATGGGGAGGCCCCCAGGCTCAGGCCCCTGGCAACGGAAGGCTGAGCAAGCAGGCCCGGGCCCGGGCCCGGCTTTCGGGGCTGGCCCGGCCCCAGCTGCCGGCGCCAGGGAGGGGACCCCCGGAGGCTGAGGAGCGGGAGGCGTCGGCCTCCCCGCGGCACGCCTCCCGGAGCTCCTCCTGGCGGTGCCGGAACGCGACGACACGCGATCCCGGACAGGGCCCCGGGGGGGGCCACCCTGCGGCCCTGTGGTGCCCGAAGTGTGTTCGTCGGGCCTTTTCCGGCCAATTCTCACGAGCGTTCTGCCCAAATCGGGATCGATTTGGGCAGAACGCTCGTGAGAATTGGCCGGCGTTGGGCAGCCCTATTCAGCGCCCAGTTCCGCGTGGAGCAGGGCCCTTTCTCGCTCGGGGCATGACGCGGCCACCCGGAAAACGAGCCGCGACGATGGGGCGCGGCCGGCAGCCGCGGCGCCGGGGAGTTTTCCCCGAGCAGAGTGGATGGAGGCGCCGTGGCCGGGCGTCCGCCTCCGCCGGGGCGGACGGCCGGGGCGCCCCTGGAGGGGGCTGGCCTCTGTGGGGAAACGGACTGGTCTCTCGCTCCGCGGTTAAGACGAAGCCACGAAAGGTGCCGTTGTCGCCGGGACGGTCGGGGGACTCGTGGCGCGGGACTCAGGGTTCCCCATGGGGAGGCCCCCAGGCTCAGGCCCCTGGCAACGGAAGGCTGAGCAAGCAGGCCCGGGCCCGGGCCCGGCTTTCGGGGCTGGCCCGGCCCCAGCTGCCGGCGCCAGGGAGGGGACCCCCGGAGGCTGAGGAGCGGGAGGCGTCGGCCTCCCCGCGGCACGCCTCCCGGAGCTCCTCCTGGCGGTGCCGGAACGCGACGACACGCGATCCCGGACAGGGCCCCGGGGGGGGCCGCCCTGCGGCCCTGTGGTGCCCGAAGTGTGTTCGCCGGGCCTTTTCCGGCCAATTCTCACGAGCGTTCTGCCCAAATCGGGATCGATTTGGGCAGAACGCTCGTGAGAATTGGCCGGCGTTGGGCAGCCCTGGTCAGCGCCCAGTTCCGCGTGGAGCAGGGCCCTTTCTCGCTCGGGGCATGTCGCGGCCACCCGGAAAACGAGCCGCGACGATGGGGCGCGGCCGGCAGCCGCGGTGCCGGGGAGTTTTCCCCGAGCAGAGTGGATGGAGGCGCCGTGGCCGGGCGTCCGCCTCCGCCGTGGCGGGCGGCCGGGGTGCCCCTGGAGGGGGCTGGCCTCTGTGGGGAAACGGACTGGTCTCTCACTCCGCGGCTAGGACGAAGCCGCGAAAGGTGCCGTTGTCGCCGGGACGGTCGGGGGACTCGTGGCGCGGGACTCTAGTTTCCCCATGGGAAGGCCCCCAGGCTCAGGCCCCTGGCAACGGAAGGCTGAGCAAGCAGGCCCGGGCCCGGGCCCGGCTTTTGGGGCTGGCCCGGCCCCAGCTGCCGGCGCCAGGGAGGGGACCCCCGGAGGCTGAGGAGCGGGAGGCGTCGGCCTCCCCGCGGCACGCCTCCCGGAGCTCCTCCTGGCGGTGCCGGAACGCGACGACACGCGATCCCGGACAGGGCCCCGGGGGGGGCCGCCCTGCGGCCCTGTGGTGCCCGAAGTGTGTTCGCCGGGCCTTTTCCGGCCAATTCTCACGAGCGTTCTGCCCAAATCGGTATCGATTTGGGCAGAACGCTCGTGAGAATTGGCCGGCGTTGGGCAGCCCTGGTCAGCGCCCAGTTCCGCGTGGAGCAGGGCCCTTTCTCGCTCGGGGCATGTCGCGGCCACCCGGAAAACGAGCCGCGACGATGGGGAGCGGCCGGAAGCCGCGGCGCCGGGGAGTTTTCCCGGAGCAGAGTGGATGGAGGCGCCGTGGCCGGGCGTCCGCCTCTGCCGTGGCGGGCGGCCGGGGCGCCCCTGGAGGGGGCTGGCCTCTGTGGGGAAACGGACTGGTCTCTCGCTCCGCGGCTAGGACGAAGCCGCGAAAGGTGCCGTTGTCGCCAGGACGGTCGGGGGACTCGTGGCGCGGGACTCAGGGATCCCCATGGGGAGGCCCCCAGGCTCAGGCCCCTGGCAACGGAAGGCTGAGCAAGCAGGCCCGGGCCCGGGCCCGGCTTTCGGGGCTGGCCCGGCCCCAGCTCCCGGCGCCAGGGAGGGGACCCCCGGAGGCTGAGGAGCGGGAAGCGTCGGCCTCCCCGCGGCACGCCTCCCGGAGCTCCTCCTGGCGGTGCCGGAACGCGACGACACGCGATCCCGGACAGGGCCCCGGGGGGGGCCGCCCTGCGGCCCTGTGGTGCCCGAAGTGTGTTCGCCGGGCGTTTTCCGGCCAATTCTCACGAGCGTTCTGCCCAAATCGGGATCGATTTGGGCAGAACGCTCGTGAGAATTGGCCGGCGTTGGGCAGCCCTGGTCAGCGCCCAGTTCCGCGTGGAGCAGGGCCCTTTCTCGCTCGGGGCATGTCGCGGCCACCCGGAAAACGAGCCGCGACGATGGGGCGCGGCCGGCAGCCGCGGCGCCGGGGAGTTTTCCCCGAGCAGAGTGGATGGAGGCGCCGTGGCAGGGCGTCCGCCTCCGCCGTGGCGGGCGGCCGGGGTGCCCCTGGAGGGGCCTGGCCTCTGTGGGGAAACGGACTGGTCTCTCACTCCGCGGCTAGGACGAAGCCGCGAAAGGTGCCGTTGTCGCCGGGACGGTCGGGGGACTCGTGGCGCGGGACTCAGGTTTCCCCATGGGAAGGCCCCCAGGCTCAGGCCCCTGGCAACGGAAGGCTGAGCAAGCAGGCCCGGGCCCGGGCCCGGCTTTTGGGGCTGGCCCGGCCCCAGCTGCCGGCGCCAGGGAGGGGACCCCCGGAGGCTGAGGAGCGGGAGGCGTCGGCCTCCCCGCGGCACGCCTCCCGGAGCTCCTCCTGGCGGTGCCGGAACGCGACGACACGCGATCCCGGACAGGGCCCCGGGGGGGGCCGCCCTGCGGCCCTGTGGTGCCCGAAGTGTGTTCGCCCGGCCTTTTCCGGCCAATTCTCACGAGCGTTCTGCCCAAATCGGGATCGATTTGGGCAGAACGCTCGTGAGAATTCCCGGCGTTGGGCAGCCCTGGTCAGCGCCCAGTTCCACGTGGAGCAGGGCCCTATCTCGCTCGGGGCATGTCGCGGCCACCCGGAAAACGAGCCGGGACGATGGGGCGCGGCCGGCAGCCGCGGCGCCGGGGAGTTTTCCCCGAGCAGAGTGGATGGAGGCGCCGTGGCCGGGCGTCCGCCTCCGCCGTGGCGGGCGGCCGGGGCGCCCCTGGAGGGGGCTGGCCTCTGTGGGGAAACGGACTGGTCTCTCGCTCCGCGGCTAGGACGAAGCCGCGAAAGGTGCCGTTGTCGCCAGGACGGTCGGGGGACTCGTGGCGCGGGACTCAGGGTTGCCCATGTGGAGGCCCCCAGGCTCAGGCCCCTGGCAACGGAAGGCTGAGCAAGCAGGCCCGGGCCCGGGCCCGGCTTTCGGGGCTGGCCCGGCCCCAGGTGCCGGCGCCAGGGAGGGGACCCCCGGAGGCTGAGGAGCGGGAGGCGTCGGCCTCCCCGCGGCACGCCTCCCGGAGCTCCTCCTGGCGGTGCCGGAACGCGACGACACGCGATCCCGGACAGGGCCCCGGGGGGGGCCGCCCTGCGGCCCCGTGGTGCCCGAAGTGTGTTCGCCGGGCCTTTTCCGGCCAATTCTCACGAGCGTTCTGCCCAAATCGGGATCGATTTGGGCAGAACGCTCGTGAGAAGTGGCCGGCGTTGGGCAGCCCTGGTCAGCGCCCAGTTCCGCGTGGAGCAGGGCCCTTTCTCGCTCGGGGCATGTCGCGGCCACCCGGAAAACGAGCCGCGACGATGGGGCGCGGCCGGCAGCCGCGGCGCCGGGGAGTTTTCCCCGAGCAGAGTGCATGGAGGCGCCGTGGCCGGGCGTCCGCCTCCGCCGTGGCGGGCGGCCGGTGCGCCCCTGGAGGGGGCTGGCCTCTGTGGGGAAACGGACTGGTCTCTCGCTCCGCGGCTAGGACGAAGCCGCGAAAGGTGCCGTTGTCGCCGGGACGGTCGGGGGACTCGTGGCGCGGGACTCAGGGTTCCCCATGGGGAGGCCCCCAGGCTCAGGCCCCTGGCAACGGAAGGCTGAGCAAGCAGGCCCGGGCCCGGGCCCGGCTTTCGGGGCTGGCCCGGCCCCAGCTGCCGGCGCCAGGGAGGGGACCCCCGGAGGCTGAGGAGCGGGAGGCGTCGGCCTCCCCGCGGCACGCCTCCCGGAGCTCCTCCTGGCGGTGCCGGAACGCGACGACACGCGATCCCGGACAGGGCCTCGGGGGGGGCCACCCTGCGGCCCTGTGGTGCCCGAAGTGTGTTCGTCGGGCCTTTTCCGGCCAATTCTCACGAGCGTTCTGCCCAAATCGGGATCGATTTGGGCAGAACGCTCGTGAGAATTGGCCGGCGTTGGGCAGCCCTATTCAGCGCCCAGTTCCGCGTGGAGCAGGGCCCTTTCTCGCTCGGGGCATGACGCGGCCACCCGGAAAACGAGCCGCGACGATGGGGCGCGGCCGGCAGCCGCGGCGCCGGGGAGTTTTCCCCGAGCAGAGTGGATGGAGGCGCCGTGGCCGGGCGTCCGCCTCCGCCGGGGCGGACGGCCGGGGCGCCCCTGGAGGGGGCTGGCCTCTGTGGGGAAACGGACTGGTCTCTCGCTCCGCGGCTAAGACGAAGCCGCGAAAGGTGCCGTTGTCGCCGGGACGGTCGGGGGACTCGTGGCGCGGGACTCAGGGATCCCCATGGGGAGGCCCCCAGGCTCAGGCCCCTGGCAACAGAAGGCTGAGCAAGCAGGCCCGGACCCGGGCCCGGCTTTCGGGGCTGGCCCGGCCCCAGCTGCCGGCGCCAGGGAGGGGACCCCCGGAGGCTGAGGAGCGGGAGGCGTCGGCCTCCCCGCGGCACGCCTCCCGGAGCTCCTCCTGGCGGTGCCGGAACGCGACGACACGCGATCCCGGACAGGGCCCCGGGGGGGGCCGCCCTGCGGCCCTGTGGTGCCCGAAGTGTGTTCGCCGGGCCTTTTCCGGCCAATTCTCACGAGCGTTCTGCCCAAATCGGGATCGATTTGGGCAGAACGCTCGTGAGAATTGGCCGGCGTTGGGCAGCCCTGGTCAGCGCCCAGTTCGGCGTGGAGCAGGGCCCTTTCTCGCTCGGGGCATGTCGCGGCCACCCGGAAAACGAGCCGCGACGATGGGGCGCGGCCGGCAGCCGCGGCGCCGGGGAGTTTTCCCCGAGCAGAGTGGATGGAGGCGCCGTGGCCGGGCGTCCGCCTCCGCCGTGGCGGGCGGCCGGGGCGCCCCTGGAGGGGGCTGGCCTCTGTGGGGAAAAGGACTGTTCTCTCGCTCCGCGGCTAGGACGAAGCCGCGAAAGGTGCCGTTGTCGCCGGGACGGTTGGAGGACTCGTGGCGCGGGACTCAGGGTTCCCCATGTGGAGGCCCCCAGGCTCAGGCCCCTGGCAACGGAAGGCTGAGCAAGCAGGCCCGGGCCCGGGCCCGGGTTTCGGGGCTGGCCCGGCCCCAGGTGCCGGCGCCAGGGAGGGGACCCCCGGAGGCTGAGGAGCGGGAGGCGTCGGCCTCCCCGCGGCACGCCTCCCGGAGCTCCTCCTGGCGGTGCCGGAACGCGACGACACGCGATCCCGGACAGGGACCCGTGGGGGGCCGCCCTGCGGCCCCGTGGTGCCCGAAGGGTGTTCGCCGGGCCTTTTCCGGCCAATTCTCACGAGCGTTCTGCCCAAATCGGGATCGATTTGGGCAGAACGCTCGTGAGAATTGGCCGGCGTTGGGCAGCCCTGGTCAGCGCCCAGTTCCGCGTGGAGCAGGGCCCTTTCTCGCTCGGGGCATGTCGCGGCCACCCGGAAAACGAGCCGCGACGATGGGGCGCGGCCGGCAGCCGCGGCGCCGGGGAGTTTTCCCCGAGCAGAGTGGATGGAGGCGCCGTGGCCGGGCGCCCGCCTCTGCCGTGGCGGGCGGCCGGGGCGCCCCTGGAGGGGGCTGGCCTCTGTGGGGAAACGGACTGGTCTCTCGCTCCGCGGCTAGGACGAAGCCGCGAAAGGTGCCGTTGTCGCCGGGACGGTCGGGGGACTCGTGGCGCGGGACTCAGGGTTGCCCATGTGGAGGCCCCCAGGCTCAGGCCCCTGGCAACGGAAGGCTGAGCAAGCAGGCCCGGGCCCGGGCCCGGCTTTCGGGGCTGGCCCGGCCCCAGGTGCCGGCGCCAGGGAGGGGACCCCCGGAGGCTGAGGAGCGGGAGGCGTCGGCCTCCCCGCGGCACGCCTCCCGGAGCTCCTCCTGGCGGTGCCGGAACGCGACGACACGCGATCCCGGACAGGGCCCCGGGGGGGGCCGCCCTGCGGCCCCGTGGTGCCCGAAGTGTGTTCGCCGGGCCTTTTCCGGCCAATTCTCACGAGCGTTCTGCCCAAATCGGGATCGATTTGGGCAGAACGCTCGTGAGAAGTGGCCGGCGTTGGGCAGCCCTGGTCAGCGCCCAGTTCCGCGTGGAGCAGGGCCCTTTCTCGCTCGGGGCATGTCGCGGCCACCCGGAAAACGAGCCGCGACGATGGGGCGCGGCCGGCAGCCGCGGCGCCGGGGAGTTTTCCCCGAGCAGAGTGCATGGAGGCGCCGTGGCCGGGCGTCCGCCTCCGCCGTGGCGGGCGGCCGGTGCGCCCCTGGAGGGGGCTGGCCTCTGTGGGGAAACGGACTGGTCTCTCGCTCCGCGGCTAGGACGAAGCCGCGAAAGGTGCCGTTGTCGCCGGGACGGTCGGGGGACTCGTGGCGCGGGACTCAGAGTTCCCCATGGGGAGGCCCCCAGGCTCAGGCCCCTGGCAACGGAAGGCTGAGCAAACAGGCCCGGGCCCGGGCCCGGCTTTCGGGGCTGGCCCGGCCCCAGCTGCCGGCGCCAGGGAGGGGACCCCCGGAGGCTGAGGAGCGGGAGGCTTCGGCCTCCCCGCGGCACGCCTCCCGGAGCTCCTCCTGGCGGTGCCGGAACGCGACGACACGCGATCCCGGACAGGGCCCCGGGGGGGGCCGCCCTGCGGCCCTGTGGTGCCCGAAGTGTGTTCGCCGGGCGTTTTCCGGCCAATTCTCACGAGCGTTCTGCCCAAATCGGGATCGATTAGGGCAGAACGCTCGTGAGAATTGGCCGGCGTTGGGCAGCCCTGGTCAGCGCCCAGTTCCGCGTGGAGCAGGGCCCTTTCTCGCTCGGGGCATGTCGCGGCCACCCGGAAAACGAGCCGCGACGATGGGGCGCGGCCGGCAGCCGCGGCGCCGGGGAGTTTTCCCCGAGCAGAGTGGATGGAGGCGCCGTGGACGGGCGTCCGCCTCCGCCGTGGCAGGCGGCCGGGGCGCCCCTGGAGGGGGCTGGCCTCTGTGGGGAAACGGACTGGTCTCTCGCTCCGCGGCTAGGACGAAGCCGCGAAAGGTGCCGTTGTCGCCGGGACGGTCGGGGGACTCGTGGCGCGGGACTCAGGGTTCCCCATGGGGAGGCCCCCAGGCTCAGGCCCCTGGCAACAGAAGGCTGAGCAAGCAGGCCCGGGCCCGGGCCCGGCTTTCGGGGCTGGCCCGGCCCCAGCTGCCGGCGCCAGGGAGGGGACCCCCGGAGGCTGAGGAGCGGGAGGCGTCGGCCTTCCCGCGGCATGCCTCCCGGAGCTCCTCCTGGCGGTGCCGGAACGCGACGACACGCGATCCCGGACAGGGCCCCGGGGGGGCCGCCCTGCGGCCCTGTGGTGCCCGAAGTGTGTTCGCCGGGCGTTTTCCGGCCAATTCTCACGAGCGTTCTGCCCAAATCGGGATCGATTTGGGCATAACGCTCGTGAGAATTGGCCGGCGTTGGGCAGCCCTGGTCAGCGCCCAGTTCCGCGTGGAGCAGGGCCCTTTCTCGCTCGGGGCATGTCGCGGCCACCCGGAAAACGAGCCGGGACGATGGGGCGCGGCCGGCAGCCGCGGCGCCGGGGAGTTTTCCCCGAGCAGAGTGGATGGAGGCGCCGTGGCCGGGCGTCCGCCTCCGCCGTGGCGGGCGGCCGGGGCGCCCCTGGAGGGGGCTGGCCTCTGTGGGGAAACGGACTGGTCTCTCGCTCCACGGCTAGGACGAAGCCGCGAAAGGTGCCGTTGTCGCCAGGACGGTCGGGGGACTCGTGGCGCGGGACTCAGGGTTGCCCATGTGGAGGCCCCCAGGCTCAGGCCCCTGGCAACGGAAGGCTGAGCAAGCAGGCCCGGGCCCGGGCCCGGCTTTCGGGGCTGGCCCGGCCCCAGGTGCCGGCGCCAGGGAGGGGACCCCCGGAGGCTGAGGAGCGGGAGGCGTCGGCCTCCCCGCGGCACGCCTCCCGGAGCTCCTCCTGGCGGTGCCGGAACGCGACGACACGCGATCCCGGACAGGGCCCCGGGGGGGGCCGCCCTGCGGCCCCGTGGTGCCCGAAGTGTGTTCGCCGGGCCTTTTCCGGCCAATTCTCACGAGCGTTCTGCCCAAATCGGGATCGATTTGGGCAGAACGCTCGTGAGAAGTGGCCGGCGTTGGGCAGCCCTGGTCAGCGCCCAGTTCCGCGTGGAGCAGGGCCCTTTCTCGCTCGGGGCATGTCGCGGCCACCCGGAAAACGAGCCGCGACGATGGGGCGCGGCCGGCAGCCGCGGCGCCGGGGAGTTTTCCCCGAGCAGAGTGCATGGAGGCGCCGTGGCCGGGCGTCCGCCTCCGCCGTGGCGGGCGGCCGGTGCGCCCCTGGAGGGGGCTGGCCTCTGTGGGGAAACGGACTGGTCTCTCGCTCCGCGGCTAGGACGAAGCCGCGAAAGGGCCGTTGTCGCCGGGACGGTCGGGGGACTCGTGGCGCGGGACTCAGGGTTCCCCATGGGGAGGCCCCCAGGCTCAGGCCCCTGGCAACGGAAGGCTGAGCAAGCAGGCCCGGGCCCGGGCCCGGCTTTCGGGGCTGGCCCGGCCCCAGCTGCCGGCGCCAGGGAGGGGACCCCCGGAGGCTGAGGAGCGGGAGGCGTCGGCCTCCCCGCGGCACGCCTCCCGGAGCTCCTCCTGGCGGTGCCGGAACGCGACGACACGCGATCCCGGACAGGGCCCCGGGGGGGGCCACCCTGCGGCCCTGTGGTGCCCGAAGTGTGTTCGTCGGGCCTTTTCCGGCCAATTCTCACGAGCGTTCTGCCCAAATCGGGATCGATTTGGGCAGAACGCTCGTGAGAATTGGCCGGCGTTGGGCAGCCCTATTCAGCGCCCAGTTCCGCGTGGAGCAGGGCCCTTTCTCGCTCGGGGCATGACGCGGCCACCCGGAAAACGAGCCGCGACGATGGGGCGCGGCCGGCAGCCGCGGCGCCGGGGAGTTTTCCCCGAGCAGAGTGGATGGAGGCGCCGTGGCTGGGCGTCCGCCTCCGCCGGGGCGGACGGCCGGGGCGCCCCTGGAGGGGGCTGGCCTCTGTGGGGAAACGGACTGGTCTCTCGCTCCGCGGCTAAGACGAAGCCGCGAAAGGTGCCGTTGTCGCCGGGACGGTCGGGGGACTCGTGGCGCGGGACTCAGGGATCCCCATGGGGAGGCCCCCAGGCTCAGGCCCCTGGCAACAGAAGGCTGAGCAAGCAGGCCCGGACCCGGGCCCGGCTTTCGGGGCTGGCCCGGCCCCAGCTGCCGGCGCCAGGGAGGGGACCCCCGGAGGCTGAGGAGCGGGAGGCGTCGGCCTCCCCGCGGCACGCCTCCCGGAGCTCCTCCTGGCGGTGCCGGAACGCGACGACACGCGATCCCGGACAGGGCCCCGGGGGGGGCCGCCCTGCGGCCCTGTGGTGCCCGAAGTGTGTTCGCCGGGCCTTTTCCGGCCAATTCTCACGAGCGTTCTGCCCAAATCGGGATCGATTTGGGCAGAACGCTCGTGAGAATTGGCCGGCGTTGGGCAGCCCTGGTCAGCGCCCAGTTCGGCGTGGAGCAGGGCCCTTTCTCGCTCGGGGCATGTCGCGGCCACCCGGAAAACGAGCCGCGACGATGGGGCGCGGCCGGCAGCCGCGGCGCCGGGGAGTTTTCCCCGAGCAGAGTGGATGGAGGCGCCGTGGCCGGGCGTCCGCCTCCGCCGTGGCGTGCGGCCGGGGCGCCCCTGGAGGGGGCTAGCCTCTGTGGGGAAAAGGACTGTTCTCTCGCTCCGCGGCTAGGACGAAGCCGCGAAAGGTGCCGTTGTCGCCGGGACGGTCGGAGGACTCGTGGCGCGGGACTCAGGGTTCCCCATGTGGAGGCCCCCAGGCTCAGGCCCCTGGCAACGGAAGGCTGAGCAAGCAGGCCCGGGCCCGGGCCCGGGTTTCGGGGCTGGCCCGGCCCCAGGTGCCGGCGCCAGGGAGGGGACCCCCGGAGGCTGAGGAGCGGGAGGCGTCGGCCTCCCCGCGGCACGCCTCCCGGAGCTCCTCCTGGCGGTGCCGGAACGCGACGACACGCGATCCCGGACAGGGACCCGTGGGGGGCCGCCCTGCGGCCCCGTGGTGCCCGAAGTGTGTTCGCCGGGCCTTTTCCGGCCAATTCTCACGAGCGTTCTGCCCAAATCGGGATCGATTTGGGCAGAACGCTCGTGAGAATTGGCCGGCGTTGGGCAGCCCTGGTCAGCGCCCAGTTCCGCGTGGAGCAGGGCCCTTTCTCGCTCGGGGCATGTCGCGGCCACCCGGAAAACGAGCCGCGACGATGGGGCGCGGCCGGCAGCCGCGGCGCCGGGGAGTTTTCCCCGAGCAGAGTGGATGGAGGCGCCGTGGCCGGGCGCCCGCCTCCGCCGTGGCGGGCGGCCGGTGCGCCCCTGGAGGGGGCTGGCCTCTGTGGGGAAACGGACTGGTCTCTCGCTCCGCGGCTAGGACGAAGCCGCGAAAGGTGCCGTTGTCGCCGGGACGGTCGGGGGACTCGTGGCGCGGGACTCAGGGTTGCCCATGTGGAGGCCCCCAGGCTCAGGCCCCTGGCAACGGAAGGCTGAGCAAGCAGGCCCGGGCCCGGGCCCGGCTTTCGGGGCTGGCCCGGCCCCAGCTGCCGGCGCCAGGGAGGGGACCCCCGGAGGCTGAGGAGCGGGAGGCGTCGGCCTCCCCGCGGCACGCCTCCCGGAGCTCCTCCTGGCGGTGCCGGAACGCGACGACACGCGATCCCGGACAGGGCCCCGGGGGGGGCCACCCTGCGGCCCTGTGGTGCCCGAAGTGTGTTCGTCGGGCCTTTTCCGGCCAATTCTCACGAGCGTTCTGCCCAAATCGGGATCGATTTGGGCAGAACGCTCGTGAGAATTGGCCGGCGTTGGGCAGCCCTATTCAGCGCCCAGTTCCGCGTGGAGCAGGGCCCTTTCTCGCTCGGGGCATGACGCGGCCACCCGGAAAACGAGCCGCGACGATGGGGCGCGGCCGGCAGCCGCGGCGCCGGGGAGTTTTCCCCGAGCAGAGTGGATGGAGGCGCCGTGGCCGGGCGTCCGCCTCCGCCGGGGCGGACGGCCGGGGCGCCCCTGGAGGGGGCTGGCCTCTGTGGGGAAACGGACTGGTCTCTCGCTCCGCGGCTAAGACGAAGCCGCGAAAGGTGCCGTTGTCGCCGGGACGGTCGGGGGACTCGTGGCGCGGGACTCAGGGATCCCCATGGGGAGGCCCCCAGGCTCAGGCCCCTGGCAACAGAAGGCTGAGCAAGCAGGCCCGGACCCGGGCCCGGCTTTCGGGGCTGGCCCGGCCCCAGCTGCCGGCGCCAGGGAGGGGACCCCCGGAGGCTGAGGAGCGGGAGGCGTCGGCCTCCCCGCGGCACGCCTCCCGGAGCTCCTCCTGGCGGTGCCGGAACGCGACGACACGCGATCCCGGACAGGGCCCCGGGGGGGGCCGCCCTGCGGCCCTGTGGTGCCCGAAGTGTGTTCGCCGGGCCTTTTCCGGCCAATTCTCACGAGCGTTCTGCCCAAATCGGGATCGATTTGGGCAGAACGCTCGTGAGAATTGGCCGGCGTTGGGCAGCCCTGGTCAGCGCCCAGTTCGGCGTGGAGCAGGGCCCTTTCTCGCTCGGGGCATGTCGCGGCCACCCGGAAAACGAGCCGCGACGATGGGGCGCGGCCGGCAGCCGCGGCGCCGGGGAGTTTTCCCCGAGCAGAGTGGATGGAGGCGCCGTGGCCGGGCGTCCGCCTCCGCCGTGGCGTGCGGCCGGGGCGCCCCTGGAGGGGGCTAGCCTCTGTGGGGAAAAGGACTGTTCTCTCGCTCCGCGGCTAGGACGAAGCCGCGAAAGGTGCCGTTGTCGCCGGGACGGTCGGAGGACTCGTGGCGCGGGACTCAGGGTTCCCCATGTGGAGGCCCCCAGGCTCAGGCCCCTGGCAACGGAAGGCTGAGCAAGCAGGCCCGGGCCCGGGCCCGGGTTTCGGGGCTGGCCCGGCCCCAGGTGCCGGCGCCAGGGAGGGGACCCCCGGAGGCTGAGGAGCGGGAGGCGTCGGCCTCCCCGCGGCACGCCTCCCGGAGCTCCTCCTGGCGGTGCCGGAACGCGACGACACGCGATCCCGGACAGGGACCCGTGGGGGGCCGCCCTGCGGCCCCGTGGTGCCCGAAGTGTGTTCGCCGGGCCTTTTCCGGCCAATTCTCACGAGCGTTCTGCCCAAATCGGGATCGATTTGGGCAGAACGCTCGTGAGAATTGGCCGGCGTTGGGCAGCCCTGGTCAGCGCCCAGTTCCGCGTGGAGCAGGGCCCTTTCTCGCTCGGGGCATGTCGCGGCCACCCGGAAAACGAGCCGCGACGATGGGGCGCGGCCGGCAGCCGCGGCGCCGGGGAGTTTTCCCCGAGCAGAGTGGATGGAGGCGCCGTGGCCGGGCGCCCGCCTCTGCCGTGGCGGGCGGCCGGGGCTCCCCTGGAGGGGGCTGGCCTCTGTGGGGAAACGGACTGGTCTCTCGCTCCGCGGCTAGGACGAAGCCGCGAAAGGTGCCGTTGTCGCCGGGACGGTCGGGGGACTCGTGGCGCGGGACTCAGGGTTGCCCATGTGGAGGCCCCCAGGCTCAGGCCCCTGGCAACGGAAGGCTGAGCAAGCAGGCCCGGGCCCGGGCCCGGCTTTCGGGGCTGGCCCGGCCCCAGGTGCCGGCGCCAGGGAGGGGACCCCCGGAGGCTGAGGAGCGGGAGGCGTCGGCCTCCCCGCGGCACGCCTCCCGGAGCTCCTCCTGGCGGTGCCGGAACGCGACGACACGCGATCCCGGACAGGGCCCCGGGGGGGGCCGCCCTGCGGCCCCGTGGTGCCCGAAGTGTGTTCGCCGGGCCTTTTCCGGCCAATTCTCACGAGCGTTCTGCCCAAATCGGGATCGATTTGGGCAGAACGCTCATGAGAAGTGGCCGGCGTTGGGCAGCCCTGGTCAGCGCCCAGTTCCGCGTGGAGCAGGGCCCTTTCTCACTCGGGGCATGTCGCGGCCACCCGGAAAACGAGCCGCGACGATGGGGCGCGGCCGGCAGCCGCGGCGCCGGGGAGTTTTCCCCGAGCAGAGTGCATGGAGGCGCCGTGGCCGGGCGTCCGCCTCCGCCGTGGCGGGCGGCCGGTGCGCCCCTGGAGGGGGCTGGCCTCTGTGGGGAAACGGACTGGTCTCTCGCTCCGCGGCTAGGACGAAGCCGCGAAAGGTGCCGTTGTCGCCGGGACGGTCGGGGGACTCGTTGCGCGGGACTCAGAGTTCCCCATGGGGAGGCCCCCAGGCTCAGGCCCCTGGCAACGGAAGGCTGAGCAAGCAGGCCCGGGCCCGGGCCCGGCTTTCGGGGCTGGCCCGGCCCCAGCTGCCGGCGCCAGGGAGGGGACCCCCGGAGGCTGAGGAGCGGGAGGCTTCGGCCTCCCCGCGGCACGCCTCCCGGAGCTCCTCCTGGCGGTGCCGGAACGCGACGACACGCGATCCCGGACAGGGCCCCGGGGGGGGCCACCCTGCGGCCCTGTGGTGCCCGAAGTGTGTTCGTCGGGCCTTTTCCGGCCAATTCTCACGAGCGTTCTGCCCAAATCGGGATCGATTTGGGCAGAACGCTCGTGAGAATTGGCCGGCGTTGGGCAGCCCTATTCAGCGCCCAGTTCCGCGTGGAGCAGGGCCCTTTCTCGCTCGGGGCATGACGCGGCCACCCGGAAAACGAGCCGCGACGATGGGGCGCGGCCGGCAGCCGCGGCGCCGGGGAGTTTTCCCCGAGCAGAGTGGATGGAGGCGCCGTGGCCGGGCGTCCGCCTCCGCCGGGGCGGACGGCCGGGGCGCCCCTGGAGGGGGCTGGCCTCTGTGGGGAAACGGACTGGTCTCTCGCTCCGCGGCTAAGACGAAGCCGCGAAAGGTGCCGTTGTCGCCGGGACGGTCGGGGGACTCGTGGCGCGGGACTCAGGGATCCCCATGGGGAGGCCCCCAGGCTCAGGCCCCTGGCAACAGAAGGCTGAGCAAGCAGGCCCGGACCCGGGCCCGGCTTTCGGGGCTGGCCCGGCCCCAGCTGCCGGCGCCAGGGAGGGGACCCCCGGAGGCTGAGGAGCGGGAGGCGTCGGCCTCCCCGCGGCACGCCTCCCGGAGCTCCTCCTGGCGGTGCCGGAACGCGACGACACGCGATCCCGGACAGGGCCCCGGGGGGGGCCGCCCTGCGGCCCTGTGGTGCCCGAAGTGTGTTCGCCGGGCCTTTTCCGGCCAATTCTCACGAGCGTTCTGCCCAAATCGGGATCGATTTGGGCAGAACGCTCGTGAGAATTGGCCGGCGTTGGGCAGCCCTGGTCAGCGCCCAGTTCGGCGTGGAGCAGGGCCCTTTCTCGCTCGGGGCATGTCGCGGCCACCCGGAAAACGAGCCGCGACGATGGGGCGCGGCCGGCAGCCGCGGCGCCGGGGAGTTTTCCCCGAGCAGAGTGGATGGAGGCGCCGTGGCCGGGCGTCCGCCTCCGCCGTGGCGTGCGGCCGGGGCGCCCCTGGAGGGGGCTAGCCTCTGTGGGGAAAAGGACTGTTCTCTCGCTCCGCGGCTAGGACGAAGCCGCGAAAGGTGCCGTTGTCGCCGGGACGGTCGGAGGACTCGTGGCGCGGGACTCAGGGTTCCCCATGTGGAGGCCCCCAGGCTCAGGCCCCTGGCAACGGAAGGCTGAGCAAGCAGGCCCGGGCCCGGGCCCGGGTTTCGGGGCTGGCCCGGCCCCAGGTGCCGGCGCCAGGGAGGGGACCCCCGGAGGCTGAGGAGCGGGAGGCGTCGGCCTCCCCGCGGCACGCCTCCCGGAGCTCCTCCTGGCGGTGCCGGAACGCGACGACACGCGATCCCGGACAGGGACCCGTGGGGGGCCGCCCTGCGGCCCCGTGGTGCCCGAAGTGTGTTCGCCGGGCCTTTTCCGGCCAATTCTCACGAGCGTTCTGCCCAAATCGGGATCGATTTGGGCAGAACGCTCGTGAGAATTGGCCGGCGTTGGGCAGCCCTGGTCAGCGCCCAGTTCCGCGTGGAGCAGGGCCCTTTCTCGCTCGGGGCATGTCGCGGCCACCCGGAAAACGAGCCGCGACGATGGGGCGCGGCCGGCAGCCGCGGCGCCGGGGAGTTTTCCCCGAGCAGAGTGGATGGAGGCGCCGTGGCCGGGCGCCCGCCTCTGCCGTGGCGGGCGGCCGGGGCGCCCCTGGAGGGGGCTGGCCTCTGTGGGGAAACGGACTGGTCTCTCGCTCCGCGGCTAGGACGAAGCCGCGAAAGGTGCCGTTGTCGCCGGGACGGTCGGGGGACTCGTGGCGCGGGACTCAGGGTTGCCCATGTGGAGGCCCCCAGGCTCAGGCCCCTGGCAACGGAAGGCTGAGCAAGCAGGCCCGGGCCCGGGCCCGGCTTTCGGGGCTGGCCCGGCCCCAGGTGCCGGCGCCAGGGAGGGGACCCCCGGAGGCTGAGGAGCGGGAGGCGTCGGCCTCCACGCGGCACGCCTCCCGGAGCTCCTCCTGGCGGTGCCGGAACGCGACGACACGCGATCCCGGACAGGGCCCCGGGGGGGGCCGCCCTGCGGCCCCGTGGTGCCCGAAGTGTGTTCGCCGGGCCTTTTCCGGCCAATTCTCACGAGCGTTCTGCCCAAATCGGGATCGATTTGGGCAGAACGCTCGTGAGAAGTGGCCGGCGTTGGGCAGCCCTGGTCAGCGCCCAGTTCCGCGTGGAGCAGGGCCCTTTCTCGCTCGGGGCATGTCGCGGCCACCCGGAAAACGAGCCGCGACGATGGGGCGCGGCCGGCAGCCGCGGCGCCGGGGAGTTTTCCCCGAGCAGAGTGCATGGAGGCGCCGTGGCCGGGCGTCCGCCTCCGCCGTGGCGGGCGGCCGGTGCGCCCCTGGAGGGGGCTGGCCTCTGTGGGGAAACGGACTGGTCTCTCGCTCCGCGGCTAGGACGAAGCCGCGAAAGGTGCCGTTGTCGCCGGGACGGTCGGGGGACTCGTGGCGCGGGACTCAGGGTTCCCCATGGGGAGGCCCCCAGGCTCAGGCCCCTGGCAACGGAAGGCTGAGCAAGCAGGCCCGGGCCCGGGCCCGGCTTTCGGGGCTGGCCCGGCCCCAGCTGCCGGCGCCAGGGAGGGGACCCCCGGAGGCTGAGGAGCGGGAGGCGTCGGCCTCCCCGCGGCACGCCTCCCGGAGCTCCTCCTGGCGGTGCCGGAACGCGACGACACGCGATCCCGGACAGGGCCCCGGGGGGGGCCACCCTGCGGCCCTGTGGTGCCCGAAGTGTGTTCGTCGGGCCTTTTCCGGCCAATTCTCACGAGCGTTCTGCCCAAATCGGGATCGATTTGGGCAGAACGCTCGTGAGAATTGGCCGGCGTTGGGCAGCCCTATTCAGCGCCCAGTTCCGCGTGGAGCAGGGCCCTTTCTCGCTCGGGGCATGACGCGGCCACCCGGAAAACGAGCCGCGACGATGGGGCGCGGCCGGCAGCCGCGGCGCCGGGGAGTTTTCCCCGAGCAGAGTGGATGGAGGCGCCGTGGCCGGGCGTCCGCCTCCGCCGGGGCGGACGGCCGGGGCGCCCCTGGAGGGGGCTGGCCTCTGTGGGGAAACGGACTGGTCTCTCGCTCCGCGGCTAAGACGAAGCCGCGAAAGGTGCCGTTGTCGCCGGGACGGTCGGGGGACTCGTGGCGCGGGACTCAGGGATCCCCATGGGGAGGCCCCCAGGCTCAGGCCCCTGGCAACAGAAGGCTGAGCAAGCAGGCCCGGACCCGGGCCCGGCTTTCGGGGCTGGCCCGGCCCCAGCTGCCGGCGCCAGGGAGGGGACCCCCGGAGGCTGAGGAGCGGGAGGCGTCGGCCTCCCCGCGGCACGCCTCCCGGAGCTCCTCCTGGCGGTGCCGGAACGCGACGACACGCGATCCCGGACAGGGCCCCGGGGGGGGCCGCCCTGCGGCCCTGTGGTGCCCGAAGTGTGTTCGCCGGGCCTTTTCCGGCCAATTCTCACGAGCGTTCTGCCCAAATCGGGATCGATTTGGGCAGAACGCTCGTGAGAATTGGCCGGCGTTGGGCAGCCCTGGTCAGCGCCCAGTTCGGCGTGGAGCAGGGCCCTTTCTCGCTCGGGGCATGTCGCGGCCACCCGGAAAACGAGCCGCGACGATGGGGCGCGGCCGGCAGCCGCGGCGCCGGGGAGTTTTCCCCGAGCAGAGTGGATGGAGGCGCCGTGGCCGGGCGTCCGCCTCCGCCGTGGCGTGCGGCCGGGGCGCCCCTGGAGGGGGCTAGCCTCTGTGGGGAAAAGGACTGTTCTCTCGCTCCGCGGCTAGGACGAAGCCGCGAAAGGTGCCGTTGTCGCCGGGACGGTCGGAGGACTCGTGGCGCGGGACTCAGGGTTCCCCATGTGGAGGCCCCCAGGCTCAGGCCCCTGGCAACGGAAGGCTGAGCAAGCAGGCCCGGGCCCGGGCCCGGGTTTCGGGGCTGGCCCGGCCCCAGGTGCCGGCGCCAGGGAGGGGACCCCCGGAGGCTGAGGAGCGGGAGGCGTCGGCCTCCCCGCGGCACGCCTCCCGGAGCTCCTCCTGGCGGTGCCGGAACGCGACGACACGCGATCCCGGACAGGGACCCGTGGGGGGCCGCCCTGCGGCCCCGTGGTGCCCGAAGTGTGTTCGCCGGGCCTTTTCCGGCCAATTCTCACGAGCGTTCTGCCCAAATCGGGATCGATTTGGGCAGAACGCTCGTGAGAATTGGCCGGCGTTGGGCAGCCCTGGTCAGCGCCCAGTTCCGCGTGGAGCAGGGCCCTTTCTCGCTCGGGGCATGTCGCGGCCACCCGGAAAACGAGCCGCGACGATGGGGCGCGGCCGGCAGCCGCGGCGCCGGGGAGTTTTCCCCGAGCAGAGTGGATGGAGGCGCCGTGGCCGGGCGCCCGCCTCTGCCGTGGCGGGCGGCCGGGGCGCCCCTGGAGGGGGCTGGCCTCTGTGGGGAAACGGACTGGTCTCTCGCTCCGCGGCTAGGACGAAGCCGCGAAAGGTGCCGTTGTCGCCGGGACGGTCGGGGGACTCGTGGCGCGGGACTCAGGGTTGCCCATGTGGAGGCCCCCAGGCTCAGGCCCCTGGCAACGGAAGGCTGAGCAAGCAGGCCCGGGCCCG
Source organism: Meles meles (assembly GCF_922984935.1). Taxonomy (NCBI): domain Eukaryota; kingdom Metazoa; phylum Chordata; class Mammalia; order Carnivora; family Mustelidae; genus Meles; species Meles meles. The sequence goes on along the minus strand of NC_060086.1, from coordinate 286,138 downwards.
GGCCCGGCTTTCGGGGCTGGCCCGGCCCCAGGTGCCGGCGCCAGGGAGGGGACCCCCGGAGGCTGAGGAGCGGGAGGCGTCGGCCTCCCCGCGGCACGCCTCCCGGAGCTCCTCCTGGCGGTGCCGGAACGCGACGACACGCGATCCCGGACAGGGCCCCGGGGGGGGCCGCCCTGCGGCCCCGTGGTGCCCGAAGTGTGTTCGCCGGGCCTTTTCCGGCCAATTCTCACGAGCGTTCTGCCCAAATCGGGATCGATTTGGGCAGAACGCTCGTGAGAAGTGGCCGGCGTTGGGCAGCCCTGGTCAGCGCCCAGTTCCGCGTGGAGCAGGGCCCTTTCTCGCTCGGGGCATGTCGCGGCCACCCGGAAAACGAGCCGCGACGATGGGGCGCGGCCGGCAGCCGCGGCGCCGGGGAGTTTTCCCCGAGCAGAGTGCATGGAGGCGCCGTGGCCGGGCGTCCGCCTCCGCCGTGGCGGGCGGCCGGTGCGCCCCTGGAGGGGGCTGGCCTCTGTGGGGAAACGGACTGGTCTCTCGCTCCGCGGCTAGGACGAAGCCGCGAAAGGTGCCGTTGTCGCCGGGACGGTCGGGGGACTCGTTGCGCGGGACTCAGAGTTCCCCATGGGGAGGCCCCCAGGCTCAGGCCCCTGGCAACGGAAGGCTGAGCAAGCAGGCCCGGGCCCGGGCCCGGCTTTCGGGGCTGGCCCGGCCCCAGCTGCCGGCGCCAGGGAGGGGACCCCCGGAGGCTGAGGAGCGGGAGGCTTCGGCCTCCCCGCGGCACGCCTCCCGGAGCTCCTCCTGGCGGTGCCGGAACGCGACGACACGCGATCCCGGACAGGGCCCCGGGGGGGGCCGCCCTGCGGCCCTGTGGTGCCCGAAGTGTGTTCGCCGGGCGTTTTCCGGCCAATTCTCACGAGCGTTCTGCCCAAATCGGGATCGATTAGGGCAGAACGCTCGTGAGAATTGGCCGGCGTTGGGCAGCCCTGGTCAGCGCCCAGTTCCGCGTGGAGCAGGGCCCTTTCTCGCTCGGGGCATGTCGCGGCCACCCGGAAAACGAGCCGCGACGATGGGGCGCGGCCGGCAGCCGCGGCGCCGGGGAGTTTTCCCCGAGCAGAGTGGATGGAGGCGCCGTGGACGGGCGTCCGCCTCCGCCGTGGCAGGCGGCCGGGGCGCCCCTGGAGGGGGCTGGCCTCTGTGGGGAAACGGACTGGTCTCTCACTCCGCGGCTAGGACGAAGCCGCGAAAGGTGCCGTTGTCGCCGGGACGGTCGGGGGACTCGTGGCGCGGGACTCAGGGTTCCCCATGGGGAGGCCCCCAGGCTCAGGCCCCTGGCAACGGAAGGCTGAGCAAGCAGGCCCGGGCCCGGGCCCGGCTTTCGGGGCTGGCCCGGCCCCAGGTGCCGGCGCCAGGGAGGGGACCCCCGGAGGCTGAGGAGCGGGAGGCTTCGGCCTCCCCGCGGCACGCCTCCCGGAGCTCCTCCTGGCGGTGCCGGAACGCGACGACACGCGATCCCGGACAGGGCCCCGGGGGGGGCCGCCCTGCGGCCCTGTGGTGCCCGAAGTTTGTTCGCCGGGCGTTTTCCGGCCAATTCTCACGAGCGTTCTGCCCAAATCGGGATCGATTTGGGCAGAACGCTCGTGAGAATTGGCCGGCGTTGGGCAGCCCTGGTCAGCGCCCAGTTCCGCGTGGAGCAGGGCCCTTTCTCGCTCGGGGCATGTCGCGGCCACCCGGAAAACGAGCCGCGACGATGGGGCGCGGCCGGCAGCCGTGGCGCCGGGGAGTTTTCCCCGAGCAGAGTGGATGGAGGCGCCGTGGCCGGGCGTCCGCCTCCGCCGTGGCGGGCGGCCGGGGCGCCCCTGGAGGGGGCTGGCCTCTGTGGGGAAACGGACTGGTCTCTCACTCCGCGGCTAGGACGAAGCCGCGAAAGGTGCCGTTGTCGCCGGGACGGTCGGGGGACTCGTGGCGCGGGACTCAGGGTTCCCCATGGGGAGGCCCCCAGGCTCAGGCCCCTGGCAACGGAAGGCTGAGCAAGCAGGCCCGGGCCCGGGCCCGGCTTTCGGGGCTGGCCCGGCCCCAGCTGCCGGCGCCAGGGAGGGGACCCCCGGAGGCTGAGGAGCGGGAGGCGTCGGCCTCCCCGCGGCACGCCTCCCGGAGCTCCTCCTGGCGGTGCCGGAACGCGACGACACGCGATCCCGGACAGGGCCCCGGGGGGGGCCGCCCTGCGGGCCTGTGGTGCCCGAAGTGTGTTCGCCGGGCCTTTTCCGGCCAATTCTCACGAGCGTTCTGCCCCAATCGGGATCGATTTGGGCAGAACGCTCGTGAGAATTGGCCGGTGTTGGGCAGCCCTGGTCAGCGCCCAGTTCCGCGTGGAGCAGGGCCCTTTCTCGCTCGGGGCATGTCGCGGCCACCCGGAAAACGAGCCGCGACGATGGGGCGCGGCCGGCAGCCGAGGCGCCGGGGAGTTTTCCCCGAGCAGAGTGGATGGAGGCGCCGTGGCCGGGCGTCCGCCTCCGCCGTGGCGGGCAGCCGGGGCGCCCCTGGAGGGGGCTGGCCTCTGTGGGTAAACGGACTGGTCTCTCACTCCGCGGCTAGGACGAAGCCGCGAAAGGTGCCGTTGTCGCCGGGACGGTCGGGGGACTCGTGGCGCGGGACTCAGGGTTCCCCATGGGGAGGCCCCCAGGCTCAGGCCCCTGGCAACGGAAGGCTGAGCAAGCAGGCCCGGGCCCGGGCCCGGCTTTCGGGGCTGGCCCGGCCCCAGCTTCCGGCGCCAGGGAGGGGACCCCCGGAGGCTGAGGAGCGGGAGGCGTCGGCCTTCCCGCGGCACGCCTCCCGGAGCTCCTCCTGGCGGTGCCGGAACGCGACGACACGCGATCCCGGACAGGGCCCCGGGGGGGGCCGCCCTGCGGCCCTGTGGTGCCCGAAGTGTGTTCGCCGGGCGTTTTCCGGCCAATTCTCACGAGCGTTCTGCCCAAATCGGGATCGATTTGGGCAGAACGCTCGTGAGAATTGGCCGGCGTTGGGCAGCCCTGGTCAGCGCCCAGTTCCGCGTGGAGCAGGGCCCTTTCTCGCTCGGGGCATGTCGCGGCCACCCGGAAAGCGAGCCGTGACGATGGGGCGCGGCCGGCAGCCGAGGCGCCGGGGAGTTTTCCCCGAGCAGAGTGGATGGAGGCGCCGTGGCCGGGCGTCCGCCTCCGCCGTGGCGGGCGGCCGGGGCGCCCCTGGAGGGGGCTGGCCTCTGTGGGGAAACGGACTGGTCTCTCACTCCGCGGCTAGGATGAAGCCGCGAAAGGTGCCGTTGTCGCCGGGACGGTCGGGGGATTCGTGGCGCGGGACTCAGGGTTCCCCATGGGGAGGCCCCCAGGCTCAGGCCCCTGGCAACGGAAGGCTGAGCAAGCAGGCCCGGGCCCGGGCCCGGCTTTCGGGGCTGGCCCGGCCCCAGCCTCCGGCGCCAGGGAGGGGACCCCCGGAGGCTGAGGAGCGGGAGGCGTCGGCCTCCCCGCGGCACGCCTCCCGGAGCTCCTCCTGGCGGTGCCGGAACGCGACGACACGCGATCCTGGACAGGGCCCCGGGGGGGGGCCGCCCTGCGGCCCTGTGGTGCCCGAAGTGTGTTCGCCGGGCCTTTTCCGGCCAATTTTCACGAGCGTTCTGCCCAAATCGGGATCGATTTGGGCAGAACGCTCGTGAGAATTGGCCGGCGTTGGGCAGCCCTGGTCAGCGCCCAGTTCGGCGTGGAGCAGGGCCCTTTCTCGCTCAGGGCATGTCGTGGCCACCCGGAAAACGAGCCGCGACGATGGGGCGCGGCCGGCAGCCGCGGCGCCGGGGAGTTTTCCCCGAGCAGAGTGGATGGAGGCGCCGTGGCCGGGCGTCCACCTCTGCCGTGGCGGGCGGCCGGGGCGCCCCTGGAGGAGGCTGGCCTCTGTGGGGAAACGGACTGGTCTCTCGCTCCGCGGCTAGGACGAAGCCGCGAAAGGTGCCGTTGTCGCCGGGACGGTCGGGGGACTCGTGGCGCGGGACTCAGTGATCCCCATGGGGAGGCCCCCAGGCTCAGGCCCCTGGCAACGGAAGGCTGAGCAAGCAGGCCCGGGCCCGGGCCCGGCTTTCGGGGCTGGCCCGGCCCCAGCTCCCGGCGCCAGGGAGGGGACCCCCGGAGGCTGAGGAGCGGGAGGCGTCGGCCTCCCCGCGGCACGCCTCCCGGAGCTCCTCCTGGCGGTGCCGGAACGCGACGACACGCGATCCCGGACAGGGCCCCGGGGGGGGCCGCCCTGCGGCCCTGTGGTGCCCGAAGTGTGTTCGCCGGGAATTTTCCGGCCAATTCTCAGGAGCGTTCTGCCCAAATCGGGATCGATTTGGGCAGAACGCTCGTGAGAATTGGCCGGCGTTGGGCAGCCCTGGTCAGCGCCCAGTTCCGCGTGGAGCAGGGCCCTTTCTCGCTCGGGGCATGTCGCGGCCACCCGGAAAGCGAGCCGCGACGATGGGGCGCGGCCGGCAGCCGAGGCGCCGGGGTGTTTTCCCCGAGCAGAGTGGATGGAGGCGCCGTGGCCGGGCGTCCGTCTCCGCCGTGGCGGGCGGCCGGGGCGCCCCTGGAGGGGGCTGGCCTCTGTGGGGAAACGGACTGGTCTCTCACTCCGCGGCTAGGACGAAGCCGCGAAAGGTGCCGTTGTCGCCGGGACGGTCGGGGGATTCGTGGCGCGGGACTCAGGTTCCCCATGGGGAGGCCCCCAGGCTCAGGCCCCTGGCAACGGAAGGCTGAGCAAGCAGGCCCGGGCCCGGGCCCGGCTTTCGGGGCTGGCCCGGCCCCAGCTCCCGGCGCCAGGGAGGGGACCCCCGGAGGCTGAGGAGCGGGAGGCGTCGGCCTCCCCGCGGCACGCCTCCCGGAGCTCCTCCTGGCGGTGCCGGAACGCGACGACACGCGATCCCGGACAGGGCCCCGGGGGGGGCCGCCCTGCGGCCCTGTGGTGCCCGAAGTGTGTTCGCCGGGCCTTTTCCGGCCAATTCTCACGAGCGTTCTGCCCAAATCGGGATCGATTTGGGCAGAACGCTCGTGAGAATTGGCCGGCGTTGGGCAGCCCTGGTCAGCGCCCAGTTCCGCGTGGAGCAGGGCCCTTTCTCGCTCGGGGCATGTCGCGGCCACCCGGAAAACGAGCCGCGACGATGGGGCGCGGCCGGCAGCCGCGGCGCCGGGGAGTTTTCCCCGAGAAGAGTGGATGGAGGCGCCGTGGCCGGGCGTCCGCCTCTGCCGTGGCGGGCGGACGGGGCGCCCCTGGAGGGGGCTGGCCTCTGTGGGGAAACGGACTGGTCTCTCGCTCCGCGGCTAGGACGAAGCCGCGAAAGGTGCCGTTGTCGCCGGGACGGTCGGGGGACTCGTGGCGCGGGACTCAGGGTTCCCCATGGGGAGGCCCCCAGGCTCAGGCCCCTGGCAACGGAAGGCTGAGCAAGCAGGCCCGGGCCCGGGCCCGGCTTTCGGGGCTGGCCCGGCCCCAGCTCCCGGCGCCAGGGAGGGGACCCCCGGAGGCTGAGGAGCGGGAGGCTTCGGCCTCCCCGCGGCACGCCTCCCGGAGCTCCTCCTGGCGGTGCCGGAACGCGACGACACGCGATCCCGGACAGGGCCCCGGGGGGGGCCGCCCTGCGGCCCTGTGGAGCCCGAAGTGTGTTCGCCGGGCGTTTTCCGGCCAATTCTCACGAGCGTTCTGCCCAAATCGGGATCGATTTGGGCAGAACGCTCGTGAGAATTGGCCGGCGTTGGGCAGCCCTGGTCAGCGCCCAGTTCCGCGTGGAGCAGGGCCCTTTCTCGCTCGGGGCATGTCGCGGCCACCCGGAAAGCGAGCCGCGACGATGGGGCGCGGCCGGCAGCCGAGGCGCCGGGGAGTTTTCCCCGAGCAGAGTGGATGGAGGCGCCGTGGCCGGGCGTCCGTCTCCGCCGTGGCGGGCGGCCGGGGCGCCCCTGGAGGGGGCTGGCCTCTGTGGGGAAACGGACTGGTCTCTCACTCCGCGGCTAGGACGAAGCCGCGAAAGGTGCCGTTGTCGCCGGGACGGTCGGGGGATTCGTGGCGCGGGACTCAGGGTTCCCCATGGGGAGGCCCCCAGGCTCAGGCCCCTGGCAACGGAAGGCTGAGCAAGCAGGCCCGGGCCCGGGCCCGGCTTTCGGGGCTGGTCCGGCCCCAGCTCCCGGCGCCAGGGAGGGGACCCCCGGAGGCTGAGGAGCGGGAGGCGTCGGCCTCCCCGCGGCACGCCTCCCGGAGCTCCTCCTGGCGGTGCCGGAACGCGACGACACGCGATCCCGGACAGGGCCCCGGGGGGGGCCGCCCTGCGGCCCTGTGGTGCCCGAAGTGTGTTCGCCGGGCCTTTTCCGGCCAATTCTCACGAGCGTTCTGCCCAAATCGGGATCGATTTGGGCAGAACGCTCGTGAGAATTGGCCGGCGTTGGGCAGCCCTGGTCAGCGCCCAGTTCCGCGTGGAGCAGGGCCCTTTCTCGCTCGGGGCATGTCGCGGCCACCCGGAAAACGAGCCGCGACGATGGGGCGCGGCCGGCAGCCGCGGCGCCGGGGAGTTTTCCCCGAGAAGAGTGGATGGAGGCGCCGTGGCCGGGCGTCCGCCTCTGCCGTGGCGGGCGGACGGGGCGCCCCTGGAGGGGGCTGGCCTCTGTGGGGAAACGGACTGGTCTCTCGCTCCGCGGCTAGGACGAAGCCGCGAAAGGTGCCGTTGTCGCCGGGACGGTCGGGGGACTCGTGGCGCGGGACTCAGGGTTCCCCATGGGGAGGCCCCCAGGCTCAGGCCCCTGGCAACGGAAGGCTGAGCAAGCAGGCCCGGGCCCGGGCCCGGCTTTCGGGGCTGGCCCGGCCCCAGCTCCCGGCGCCAGGGAGGGGACCCCCGGAGGCTGAGGAGTGGGAGGCTTCGGCCTCCCCGCGGCACGCCTCCCGGAGCTCCTCCTGGCGGTGCCGGAACGCGACGACACGCGATCCCGGACAGGGCCCCGGGGGGGGCCGCCCTGCGGCCCTGTGGAGCCCGAAGTGTGTTCGCCGGGCGTTTTCCGGCCAATTCTCACGAGCGTTCTGCCCAAATCGGGATCGATTTGGGCAGAACGCTCGTGAGAATTGGCCGGCGTTGGGCAGCCCTGGTCAGCGCCCAGTTCCGCGTGGAGCAGGGCCCTTTCTCGCTCGGGGCATATCGCGGCCACCCGGAAAACGAGCCGCGACGATGGGGCGCGGCCGGCAGCCGTGGCGCCGGGGAGTTTTCCCCGAGCAGAGTGGATGGAGGCGCCGTGGCCGGGCGTCCGCCTCCGCCGTGGCGGGCGGCCGGGGCGCCCCTGGAGGGGGCTGGCCTCTGTGGGGAAACGGACTGGTCTCTCACTCCGCGGCTAGGACGAAGCCGCGAAAGGTGCCGTTGTCGCCGGGACGGTCGGGGGACTCGTGGCGCGGGACTCAGGGTTCCCCATGGGGAGGCCCCCAGGCTCAGGCCCCTGGCAACGGAAGGCTGAGCAAGCAGGCCCGGGCCCGGGCCCGGCTTTCGGGGCTGGCCCGGCCCCAGCTTCCGGCGCCAGGGAGGGGACCCCCGGAGGCTGAGGAGCGGGAGGCGTCGGCCTTCCCGCGGCACGCCTCCCGGAGCTCCTCCTGGCGGTGCCGGAACGCGACGACACGCGATCCCGGACAGGGCCCCGGGGGGGGCCGCCCTGCGGCCCTGTGGTGCCCGAAGTGTGTTCGCCGGGCGTTTTCCGGCCAATTCTCAGGAGCGTTCTGCCCAAATCGGGATCGATTTGGGCAGAACGCTCGTGAGAATTGGCCGGCGTTGGGCAGCCCTGGTCAGCGCCCAGTTCCGCGTGGAGCAGGGCCCTTTCTCGCTCGGGGCACGTCGCGGCCACCCGGAAAGCGAGCCGTGACGATGGGGCGCGGCCGGCAGCCGAGGCGCCGGGGAGTTTTCCCCGAGCAGAGTGGATGGAGGCGCCGTGGCCGGGCGTCCGCCTCCGCCGTGGCGGGCGGCCGGGGCGCCCCTGGAGGGGGCTGGCCTCTGTGGGGAAACGGACTGGTCTCTCACTCCGCGGCTAGGACGAAGCCGCGAAAGGTGCCGTTGTCGCCGGGACGGTCGGGGGATTCGTGGCGCGGGACTCAGGGTTCCCCATGGGGAGGCCCCCAGGCTCAGGCCCCTGGCAACGGAAGGCTGAGCAAGCAGGCCCGGGCCCGGGCCCGGCTTTCGGGGCTGGCCCGGCCCCAGCCTCCGGCGCCAGGGAGGGGACCCCCGGAGGCTGAGGAGCGGGAGGCGTCGGCCTCCCCGCGGCACGCCTCCCGGAGCTCCTCCTGGCGGTGCCGGAACGCGACGACACGCGATCCTGGACAGGGCCCCGGGGGGGAGCCGCCCTGCGGCCCTGTGGTGCCCGAAGTGTGTTCGCCGGGCCTTTTCCGGCCAATTTTCACGAGCGTTCTGCCCAAATCGGGATCGATTTGGGCAGAACGCTCGTGAGAATTGGCCGGCGTTGGGCAGCCCTGGTCAGCGCCCAGTTCGGCGTGGAGCAGGGCCCTTTCTCGCTCAGGGCATGTCGCGGCCACCCGGAAAACGAGCCGCGACGATGGGGCGCGGCCGGCAGCCGCGGCGCCGGGGAGTTTTCCCCGAGCAGAGTGGATGGAGGCGCCGTGGCCGGGCGTCCACCTCTGCCGTGGCGGGCGGCCGGGGCGCCCCTGGAGGAGGCTGGCCTCTGTGGGGAAACGGACTGGTCTCTCGCTCCGCGGCTAGGACGAAGCCGCGAAAGGTGCCGTTGTCGCCGGGACGGTCGGGGGACTCGTGGCGCGGGACTCAGTGATCCCCATGGGGAGGCCCCCAGGCTCAGGCCCCTGGCAACGGAAGGCTGAGCAAGCAGGCCCGGGCCCGGGCCCGGCTTTCGGGGCTGGCCCGGCCCCAGCTCCCGGCGCCAGGGAGGGGACCCCCGGAGGCTGAGGAGCGGGAGGCGTCGGCCTCCCCGCGGCACGCCTCCCGGAGCTCCTCCTGGCGGTGCCGGAACGCGACGACACGCGATCCCGGACAGGGCCCCGGGGGGGGCCGCCCTGCGGCCCTGTGGTGCCCGAAGTGTGTTCGCCGGGCCTTTTCCGGCCAATTCTCACGAGCGTTCTGCCCAAATCGGGATCGATTTGGGCAGAACGCTCGTGAGAATTGGCCGGCGTTGGGCAGCCCTGGTCAGCGCCCAGTTCCGCGTGGAGCAGGGCCCTTTCTCGCTCGGGGCATGTCGCGGCCACCCGGAAAACGAGCCGCGACGATGGGGCGCGGCCGGCAGCCGCGGCGCCGGGGAGTTTTCCCCGAGAAGAGTGGATGGAGGCGCCGTGGCCGGGCGTCCGCCTCTGCCGTGGCGGGCGGACGGGGCGCCCCTGGAGGGGGCTGGCCTCTGTGGGGAAACGGACTGGTCTCTCGCTCCGCGGCTAGGACGAAGCCGCGAAAGGTGCCGTTGTCGCCGGGACGGTCGGGGGACTCGTGGCGCGGGACTCAGGGTTCCCCATGGGGAGGCCCCCAGGCTCAGGCCCCTGGCAACGGAAGGCTGAGCAAGCAGGCCCGGGCCCGGGCCCGGCTTTCGGGGCTGGCCCGGCCCCAGCTCCCGGCGCCAGGGAGGGGACCCCCGGAGGCTGAGGAGCGGGAGGCTTCGGCCTCCCCGCGGCACGCCTCCCGGAGCTCCTCCTGGCGGTGCCGGAACGCGACGACACGCGATCCCGGACAGGGCCCCGGGGGGGGCCGCCCTGCGGCCCTGTGGAGCCCGAAGTGTGTTCGCCGGGCGTTTTCCGGCCAATTCTCACGAGCGTTCTGCCCAAATCGGGATCGATTTGGGCAGAACGCTCGTGAGAATTGGCCGGCGTTGGGCAGCCCTGGTCAGCGCCCAGTTCCGCGTGGAGCAGGGCCCTTTCTCGCTCGGGGCATGTCGCGGCCACCCGGAAAGCGAGCCGCGACGATGGGGCGCGGCCGGCAGCCGAGGCGCCGGGGAGTTTTCCCCGAGCAGAGTGGATGGAGGCGCCGTGGCCGGGCGTCCGTCTCCGCCGTGGCGGGCGGCCGGGGCGCCCCTGGAGGGGGCTGGCCTCTGTGGGGAAACGGACTGGTCTCTCACTCCGCGGCTAGGACGAAGCCGCGAAAGGTGCCGTTGTCGCCGGGACGGTCGGGGGATTCGTGGCGCGGGACTCAGGGTTCCCCATGGGGAGGCCCCCAGGCTCAGGCCCCTGGCAACGGAAGGCTGAGCAAACAGGCCCGGGCCCGGGCCCGGCTTTCGGGGCTGGTCCGGCCCCAGCTCCCGGCGCCAGGGAGGGGACCCCCGGAGGCTGAGGAGCGGGAGGCGTCGGCCTCCCCGCGGCACGCCTCCCGGAGCTCCTCCTGGCGGTGCCGGAACGCGACGACACGCGATCCCGGACAGGGCCCCGGGGGGGGCCGCCCTGCGGCCCTGTGGTGCCCGAAGTGTGTTCGCCGGGCCTTTTCCGGCCAATTCTCACGAGCGTTCTGCCCAAATCGGGATCGATTTGGGCAGAACGCTCGTGAGAATTGGCCGGCGTTGGGCAGCCCTGGTCAGCGCCCAGTTCCGCGTGGAGCAGGGCCCTTTCTCGCTCGGGGCATGTCGCGGCCACCCGGAAAACGAGCCGCGACGATGGGGCGCGGCCGGCAGCCGCGGCGCCGGGGAGTTTTCCCCGAGAAGAGTGGATGGAGGCGCCGTGGCCGGGCGTCCGCCTCTGCCGTGGCGGGCGGACGGGGCGCCCCTGGAGGGGGCTGGCCTCTGTGGGGAAACGGACTGGTCTCTCGCTCCGCGGCTAGGACGAAGCCGCGAAAGGTGCCGTTGTCGCCGGGACGGTCGGGGGACTCGTGGCGCGGGACTCAGGGTTCCCCATGGGGAGGCCCCCAGGCTCAGGCCCCTGGCAACGGAAGGCTGAGCAAGCAGGCCCGGGCCCGGGCCCGGCTTTCGGGGCTGGCCCGGCCCCAGCTCCCGGCGCCAGGGAGGGGACCCCCGGAGGCTGAGGAGTGGGAGGCTTCGGCCTCCCCGCGGCACGCCTCCCGGAGCTCCTCCTGGCGGTGCCGGAACGCGACGACACGCGATCCCGGACAGGGCCCCGGGGGGGGCCGCCCTGCGGCCCTGTGGAGCCCGAAGTGTGTTCGCCGGGCGTTTTCCGGCCAATTCTCACGAGCGTTCTGCCCAAATCGGGATCGATTTGGGCAGAACGCTCGTGAGAATTGGCCGGCGTTGGGCAGCCCTGGTCAGCGCCCAGTTCCGCGTGGAGCAGGGCCCTTTCTCGCTCGGGGCATATCGCGGCCACCCGGAAAACGAGCCGCGACGATGGGGCGCGGCCGGCAGCCGTGGCGCCGGGGAGTTTTCCCCGAGCAGAGTGGATGGAGGCGCCGTGGCCGGGCGTCCGCCTCCGCCGTGGCGGGCGGCCGGGGCGCCCCTGGAGGGGGCTGGCCTCTGTGGGGAAACGGACTGGTCTCTCACTCCGCGGCTAGGACGAAGCCGCGAAAGGTGCCGTTGTCGCCGGGACGGTCGGGGACTCGTGGCGCGGGACTCAGGGTTCCCCATGGGGAGGCCCCCAGGCTCAGGCCCCTGGCAACGGAAGGCTGAGCAAGCAGGCCCGGGCCCGGGCCCGGCTTTCGGGGCTGGCCCGGCCCCAGCTGCCGGCGCCAGGGAGGGGACCCCCGGAGGCTGAGGAGCGGGAGGCGTCGGCCTTCCCGCGGCACGCCTCCCGGAGCTCCTCCTGGCGGTGCCGGAACGCGACGACACGCGATCCCGGACAGGGCCCCGGGGGGGGCCGCCCTGCGGCCCTGTGGTGCCCGAAGTGTGTTCGCCGGGCCTTTTCCGGCCAATTCTCACGAGCGTTCTGCCCAAATCGGGATCGATTTGGGCAGAACGCTCGTGAGAATTGGCCGGCGTTGGGCAGCCCTGGTCAGCGCCCAGTACCGCGTGGAGCAGGGCCCTTTCTCGCTCGGGGCATGACGCGGCCACCCGGAAAACGAGCCGCGACGATGGGGCGCGGCCGGCAGCCGCGGCGCCGGGGAGTTTTCCCCGAGCAGAGTGGATGGAGGCGCCGTGGCCGGGCGTCCGCCTCCGCCGTGGCGGGCGGCCGGGGCGCCCCTGGAGGGGGCTGGCCTCTGTGGGGAAACGGACTGGTCTCTCGCTCCGCGGCTAGGACGAAGCCGCGAAAGGTGCCGTTGTCGCCGGGACGGTCGGGGGACTCGTGGCGCGGGACTCAGGGTTCCCCATGGGGAGGCCCCCAGGCTCAGGCCCCTGGCAACGGAAGGCTGAGCATGCAGGCCCGGGCCCGGGCCCGGCTTTCGGGGCTGTCCCGGCCCCAGCTGCCGGCGCCAGGGAGGGGACCCCCGGAGGCTGAGTAGCGGGAGGCGTCGGCCTCCACGCGGCACGCCTCCCGGAGCTCCTCCTGGCGGTGCCGGAACGCGACGACACGCGATCCCGGACAGGGCCCCGGGGGGGGCCACCCTGCGGCCCTGTGGTGCCCGAAGTGTGTTCGCCGGGCCTTTTCCGGCCAATTCTCACGAGCGTTCTGCCCAAATCGGGATCGATTTGGGCAGAACGCTCGTGAGAATTGGCCGGCGTTGGGCAGCCCTGGTCAGCGCCCAGTTCCGCGTGGAGCAGGGCCCTTTCTCGCTCGGGGCATGAAGCGGCCACCCGGAAAACGAGCCGCGACGATGGGGCGCGGCCGGCAGCCGCGGCGCCGGGGAGTTTTCCCCGAGCAGAGTGGATGGAGGCGCCGTGGCCGGGCGTCCGCCTCCGCCGTGGCGGGCGGCCGGGGCGCCCCTGGAGGGGGCTGGCCTCTGTGGGGAAAGTGACTGGTCTCTCGCTCCGCGGCTAGGACGAAGCCGCGAAAGGTGCCGTTGTCGCCGGGACGGTCGGGGGACTCGTGGCGCGGGACACAGGGTGCCCCATGGGGAGTCCCCCAGGCTCAGGCCCCTGGCAACGGAAGGCTGAGCAAGCAGGCCCGGGCCCGGGCCCGGCTTTCGGGGCTGGCCCGGCCCCAGCTGCCGGCGCCAGGGAGGGGACCCCCGGAGGCTGAGGAGCGGGAGGCGTCGGCCTCCCCGGGGCACGCCTCCCGGAGCTCCTCCTGGCGGTGCCGGAACGCGACGACACGCGATCCCGGACAGGGCCCCGGGGGGGGACGCCCTGCGGCCCCGTGGTGCCCGAAGTGTGTTCGCCGGGCCTTTTCCGGCCAATTCTCACGAGCGTTCTGCCCAAATCGGGATCGATTTGGGCAGAACGCTCGTGAGAATTGGCCGGCGTTGGGCAGCCCTGGTCAGCGCCCAGTTCCGCGTGGAGCAGGGCCCTTTCTCGCTCGGGGCATGACGCGGCCACCCGGAAAACGAGCCGCGACGATGGGGCGCGGCCGGCAGCCGCGGCGCCGGGGAGTTTTCCCCGAGCAGAGTGGATGGAGGCGCCGTGGCCGGGCGTCCGCCTCCGCCGTGGCGGGCGGCCGGGGCGCCCGTGGAGGGGGCTGGCCTCTGTGGGGAAACGGACTGGTCTCTCGTTCCGCGGCTAGGACGAAGCCGCGAAAGGTGCCGTTGTCGCCGGGACGGTCGGGGGACTCGTGGCGCGGGACTCAGGGTTCCCCATGGGGAGGCCCCCAGGCTCAGGCCCCTGGCAACGGAAGGCTGAGCAAGCAGGCCCGGGCCCGGGCCCGGCTTTCGGGGCTGGCCCGGCCCCAGCTGCCGGCGCCAGGGAGGGGACCCCCGGAGTCTGAGGAGCGGGAGGCGTCGGCCTCCCCGCGGCACGCCTCCCGGAGCTCCTCCTGGCGGTGCCGGAACGCGACGACACGCGATCCCGGACAGGGCCCCGGGGGGGGCCGCCCTGCGGCCCTGTGGTGCCCGAAGTGTGTTCGCCGGGCCTTTTCCGGCCAATTCTCACGAGCGTTCTGCCCAAATCGGGATCGATTTGGGCAGAACGCTCGTGAGAATTGGCCGGCGTTGGGCAGCCCTGGTCAGCGCCCAGTTCCGCGTGGAACAGGGCCCTTTCTCGCTCGGGGCATGTCGCGGCCACCCGGAAAACGAGCCGCGACGATGGGGCGCGGCCGGCAGCCGCGGCGCCGTGGAGTTTTCCCCGAGCAGAGTGGATGGAGGCGCCGTGGCCGGGCGTCCGCCTCCGCCGTGGCGGGCGGCCGGGGCGCCCCTGGAGGGGGCTGGCCTCTGTGGGGAAACGGACTGGTCTCTCACTCCGCGGCTAGGACGAAGCCGCGAAAGGTGCCGTTGTCGCCGGGACGGTCGGGGGACTCGTGGCGCGGGACTCAGGGTTCCCCATGGGGAGGCCCCCAGGCTCAGGCCCCTGGCAACGGAAGGCTGAGCAAGCAGGCCCGGGCCCGGGCCCGGCTTTCGGGGCTGGCCCGGCCCCAGCTGCCGGCGCCAGGGAGGGGACCCCCGGAGGCTGAGGAGCGGGAGGCGTCGGCCTCCCCGCGGAACGCCTCCCGGAGCTCCTCCTGGCGGTGCCGGAACGCGACGACACGCGATCCCGGACAGGGCCCCGGGGGGGGCGGCCCTGCGGCCCTGTGGTGCCCGAAGTGTGTTCGCCAGGCGTTTTCCGGCCAATTCTCACGAGCGTTCTGCCCAAATCGATCCCGATTTGGGCAGAACGCTCGTGAGAATTGGCCAGCGTTGGGCAGCCCTGGTCAGCGCCCAGTTCTGCGTGGAGCAGGGCCCTTTCTCGCTCGTGGCATGTCGCGGCCACCCGGAAAACGAGCCGCGACGATGGAACCAGATGGGCCTTCATATTTATACTGACCTATATACTTACTGGAGTCCATTATGGAAAGATTTCCATCTGGGTGTGAGTCTGAGTCCTGTGGTATTGCTCAGGCATCCCCAAATCCTAGGGCTTTGGAGCCCACCTTTAGGGGACGGAGACATGAGAACCCAAGCTAGGGATAGAGTTAGGGCCGAAGGACATTGCAGGCCCAAACAGCTGACAGTGTGTGTGGTTCCTAGAGGCTGGAATTAAGGATGAGTGTTCTGTTTCTGGTCAGGCACAGGGTTTGTGACCTAGAGGCCACTGAAATTGGGGGTTTGCTGGTATAGGCTCAGATGGGCAGGCATTTTAATCCTGCTTTGAATACTTTCTAGAGGTCTACATGGCACGCTTTCCTCCTGTGTGTTAGGATGAGTCCTGTGGTATGGCTAAGGTGACCCCAGTCCGTGGGGTAGGGAGTCAGACCCCTAGGAATTGAATGCTCAGAACACAAACTAAGCTTCAGTTAGGGGTTAGGAGCATGGCAGGCCCAATCTGATGGTGGTGTGGCAAGCTATCCAGAGGGCTGAGTACAGAGGGATGGATAGAGTAAGTGTCAGGTTCAGGTTTGTGTCCAGCTGCTGACTCTGGGTGAACTCAGTGGTGCGTGGCAGATTTCTCCTGCTCAGAATCCTTTGCAGAGTCCCAAATGGTATGGTTTCCTTCTGGGTGGCAGGCAGAGATCTCAAATCTTGCTCAGGGGTCCCCATCCGTGGGACTTGGGTGCCAGTCCTCTGGGGACAGAGCATGAAACCCCAACCTAGGGTTGGGGCTAGGTCCCAGCAACATGACAGGCCTGATTTGCTGGTGCTGTGCAGAGCTCTCACGGGGACTGAGTAGAGAACATGGGTCAGTCTGAGTCAGGCTCCGGGTTGGTGGCCATGGGGGGAAAGGCAGATTTCTCCTGCTCTCAGTCCTTGGCAGAGTTCCAATTCTACTGTTTCCTTCTGGGTTGAAGACAGAGTCCTCTGGCATTTCTCAGGGGTCCCACATATGTGGGGCTTTGGTACCTGTATTCTTGGGACACAAGACAGAAAATGTACCTAAGTTTTGGTTAGGGCTGAGGGTCATGTCAGTCTCAATAGGCCACCCTGAGAGGAGTGACCTGGGGAGCAGAGTTGAGGACGTGGGTCAGTGTGAGTGTTAAGATCCAGGTGTGAACGGGGGGTGCTGAAAGTGGGATAGCCTCAGGGGGCCAAGAAATATTCTGGTATAGTTCAGGTGTAACCCATCAGCGGAGCTTTGGTGTCAATCATCAGAGGACAGAAGACTGAAAACACAACCTAGGGCTTGGAAAAGAGCACAGGGGCATGGCTGGCCTGATCTGCTGGTGCCGAGGCTAGATGTCTGGGGTACTGAGTTGAGGGCCATGGTCAGGTGGTGCATTACGATCTGGGTTTGTGCCTGGGGGGTGGCCGAAGGTGGAGGTGGCTTCAGGGAGCATGAAGATTTCTCCCGTTCCGATGGTTCTGTGCAGCTCCAAACAGAACAGTTTCCTCCCGGGTGGCAGACAGAGCACTGGGTTGTGGCTCAGGGGTCCAAATATGGAGGAATTGGGGGACCAGCCTCTGGGGATGAAGACTGAAAATGCAACCTAGGCTTAAGGTTAGGGTCAGGGGCATGGCAGGCCCAATTTGCTGGCACTGAGAAGGGATCCCAGGGGGATGAATTGAGGGCAGAGGTCCGGTGGCATGAGAGGGTCCAGGTTTGTGGTCAGGGGACCGCTGAAGGAGGGGGTTGTGCTCAGGGAGGCATGCAGTTTCTCCCACTCTGAGTGTTCTACTCAGTTTCAAATGGCACGGTTTCCTCCTGGGTGGTAGGCAGGCTGAGTGCCAGCCTCCACATTTGTGGCCCAATAGTGCGCAGAGGGTGGGGGATAGCCTCGGGTGAACCGTGCAGGTTTCTCCCGCTCTGAGGATTCGACACAGCTCCAAACAGCATGGTTTCCTCCTGCATGGTGGACAGAGTCCTGAGGTGTCACTCAGGATTCTTTAATCTTGGGGTCTTGGGGTCAGGACTCTTGGGGATGATACCTGAAAACCAAAATTAGGGATAGGGTTAAGGCCTAGGGCCATGGTAGACCTGATATGCCAGTGCAGAGGCAGGTGCCCTGGTGCGCTGAGTTGAGCTCGGGTGTCAGACGGGGCCTTAGCCTCTAGGTGTGTGTCCAGACGTTCGCATAACCTGGGGGTGACTTCAGGGGTGCATGGAAGTTTCTCCAGCTCTGAGGGTTCAGCGCAGCTCCAAACAGCACAGCGGTGCCCTGCGTGGCAGGCAGATTCCCAGCATGAGTATCAGGCATCCTCAATCCTTGTGACGCAGTATGTGGTCTATTCTGGAGAAGGTTCCATGTGCACTTGAGAAGAATGAGTATTCTGTTGTTTTAGGGTGGAATGTTCTGTATATGTCTATGAGGTCCATCTGGTCCAATGTTTCATTCAATGCTCTTATTTCTTTTTTAATTTTCTGCTTCGATGATCTGTCTATTTCTGAGAGAGGCGTATGAAGATCTCCTACTATTATTGTATTCATATCAATATGACTCTTTATCTTGATTAATAGTTTTCTTATGGAATTGGGTGCTCCCATATTGGGGGCATAGATATTCACAATTGTTAGATCATCTTGGCGGATAGTCCCTTTAAGAATTATGGAGTGTCCTTCTGTATCTCTGACTACAGTCTTTAGTTTAAAATCTAATTTATCTGATATGAGAATCGCTACCCCGGCCTTCTTTTGAGGCCCATTGGCATGAAAGATGCTTCTCCATCCGTTCACGTTCAGTCTGGGTGTATCCTTAGGTTCAAAATGGGTCTCTTGTAGACAACATATGGATGGGTCCTGTCGTTTTATCCAATCTGCAACCCTGTGTCGTTTTATGGGCGCATTTAGGCCATTCACATTGAGAGTGGTTATTGAGAGATAGGTTTTGATTCATGTCATGTTGCCTTTGAAGTCTTTCTGTCTGTAGATTGTTTCTATATTTCTGTTCAATGATATTCTTGGGATTTTTTCTCTTTTATAGGACCCCCCCCTTAATATTTCCTGCAGTGTCGGCTTGCTGGTTGCATAGTCTTTTAAGCCTTGCTGGTCTTGGAAACTCTTTATCTCTCCATCCATTTTAAATGTCAGTCTTGCCGGATAGAGTATTCTTGGTTGCATGTTCTTCTCATTTAGTACTCTGAATATATTTTGCCAGCCCTTCCTGGCTTGCCAGGTCTCTGTGAAAAGGTCTGACGTTATTCTAATGGGCTTGGATGCCCACTCTCACCACTCTTGTTCAACATAGTATTAGAAGTCCTAGCAACGGCAATCAGACAACAAAGAGAAATAAAAGGTATCCAAATTGGCAAGGAAGAAGTCAAACTCTCTCTCTTCGCAGATGACATGATTTTTTATATGGAAAACCCCAAAGACTCCACCCCCAAACTACTAGACTCATACAGCAATTCAGTAACGTGGCAGGATACAAAGTCAATGTACAGAAATCAGTGGCTTTCTTATACACTAACAGTGAAAATACAGAAAGGGAAATTAGAGAATCGATTCCATTTACTAGAGCACCAAGAACCATAAGATACCTGGGAATAAACCTAACCAAAGAGGTAAAGGATCTGTACTCGAGGAACTACAGAACACTCATGAAGAAATTGAAGAAGACCCAAAAAGATGGAAGACAATTCCATGCTCTTGGATTGGAAGAATAAACATTGTTAAAATATTTATACTGCCTAGAGCAATCTATGCTTTTAATGCCATTCCGATCAAAATTCCACCGGTAGTTTTCAAAGAGCTGGAGCAAATAATCCTAAAATTTGTATGGAATCAGAAGAGACCCCGAATTGCTAAGGCAATGTTGAAAAACAAAAACAAAACTGGCGGCATCACGTTACCCGATTTTAAGCTTTACTACAAAGCTGCGATCACCAAGACAGCGTGGCCCTGGCATAAAAACAGACACATAGACCAGTGGAACAGAGTGGAGAGCCCAGATATGGACCCTCAACTCCACGGTGAAATAATGTTCGACAAAACAGGAAAAAATATTCAATGGAAAAAAAGACAGTCTCTTCAATCAATGGTGCTGGGAAAACTGGACAGCTATATGTAGAATAATGAAACTCAACCATTCTCTTACACTCGAAATGGATAAAAGACCTCATCATGAGACAGGAATCCATCAGAATCCTAGAGGAGAACATAGGCAGTAACCTCTTCGATATCAGCCACAGCAACTTCTTTCAAGATATGTCTCCAAAGGCCAAGGAAACAAAAGCGAAAATAAACTTTTGGCACTTCATCAAGATCAAAAGCTTCTGCACAGCAAAGGAAACAGTCCACCAAACAAAAAGGCAACCCACGGAATGGGAGAAGATATTTGCAAATGACAGTACAGACAAAAGGTTGATATCCAGGATCTATAAAGAACTTCTCAAACTCAACACACACAAAACAGAGAATCATATCCAAAAATGGGCAGAAGATATGAACAGACA
Organism: Meles meles; assembly: GCF_922984935.1. Lineage (NCBI taxonomy): Eukaryota > Metazoa > Chordata > Mammalia > Carnivora > Mustelidae > Meles > Meles meles. Next base: position 266,922 of record NC_060086.1, on the reverse strand, counting down.
CTTCTCCAACGAAGACCTACAAATGGCTATCAGACACATGAAAAAATGTTCATCATCACTAGCCATCAGGGAGATTCAAATGAAAACCACATTGAGATACCACCTGACACCAGTTAGAATGGCCAAAATGAGCAAGACAGGAAACAACGTGTGTTGGAGAGGATGTGGAGAAAGGGGAACCCTCTTACACTGTTGGTGGGAATGCAAGTTGGTGCAGCCACTTTGGAGAACAGTGTGGAGATTCCTCCAGAAATTAAGAATAGAGCTTCCCTATGACCCTGCAATTGCACTGCTGGGTATTTACCCCAAAGATACAGATGTAGTGAAAAGAAGGGCCATCTGTACCCCAATGCTTATTGTAGCAATGGCTATGCTCACCAAACTGTGGAAAGAACCAAGATGCCCTTCAACGGATGAATGGATAAGGAAGATGTGGTACATATACGCAATGGAGTATCATGCCTCCATCAGAAAGGATGAATACCCAACTTTTGTAGCAACATGGACGGGACTGGAAGAAATTATGCTGAGCGAAATAAGTCAAGCAGAGAGAGAGTCATGTATCATATGGTCTCACTTATTTGTGGAGCATAGCAAATAACACGGAGGACATAGGGAGATGGAGAGGAGAGGGAGTTGAGAGAAACTGGAAGGGGAGATGAACCATGAGAGACTATGGACTCTGAAAAACAACCAGAGGGTTTTGGAGGGGCAGGGTGGGGTGGGAGTTTGAGGAATCAGGTGGTGGTTAATAGGGAGGGCACGTACTGCATGGAGCACTGGGTGTGATGCCAAAACAATGAACACTGTTATGCTGTAAATAAACAAATAAAAAAAAAATGAGTCTATGGAAGGCCCGGCAGTGCCAGTTCACTCCACTGGAGGGAGTGGTGAGCAGTGGTGTGAGATACCCTGGAAGGCATGGCGATGCTGCTTGCCACCACTGGAGGCAGCGGCGAGCTGCCATGGGAAACACACCTGAAGAGGAGTCAGTGCAGCTTGCTGGCTCTGAAGGCAGGGCGGAGGTGCCCGGTGAGAGACCCTGAAACGTGAGGCACTACAGCTTATTTTTACAGGACGGAGTGGTGAGCTGTATAGTCTCTGTTTCTCCAGGCTCAAGGGTGGTGGTAAGAATTGATGGAGCCTGTCCCCCACTCAGCATTGTGCCCTCTTTCCCCAGGTTTGCTGGTAATGTGCTGTCAGGATGGTTCAGGAGGGTCCTCCCAGTTGGGCTCTGGAGCCAGGGGAACCAAACCCGACTCATGGTGCATTTGGAACCGAGGAGCTGAGTGTTTGTTTGGAAAAGTATGTTTGTTTCTCCAAAAAGGACAAGGGCATTGACCAGCTTGAGAGGGAAGTGAATGACCAGTTAAGAAACAAGCCTGTGTCTCTCCTTCTCCCAGGAATCAGAGCAGATGTGCAGGCTTTAGGTGGGAGACGCCTGCTTATCTGCACCTGACAACCCTTCTTCACTCTGGCTCCATGAGACCTGAAGTTTGGAAGTCAGCGTCTGAGTCAGTCATGCAGCTTGTCCCAGGACGTCAGTGTTCAGAGAAAACAGCAGGCCTGTGGGTGACAATGTCACATCCATGCCAGGATGGCAGGTAAAAATTCCCTTTCACCCCAAATTTCCTGGGCTTTTCTCTTGTCTCCAGTGGAGCTCACAAATGGCACCCTGAACCAGCTGTAAGCAATCTCGTGTGGGTGCCAGAGCTCCTGAGTTTCTCTGCAGGGAGCACCTGGCAGGGATCTCATTTTCTGTTTATTTCTGGCTTACAAAGGTATTTGGAACATCTCTTTCCTAGGAAATCCCTTGGATTCGAAAGGGAAGGTGAGATTGACTTGGTGTGCCTTTTGAACATAGAAAGTATTCCTTCACCGAACAGTGTTTACTCCACTGGGCCTAGACTCTGGTGGAACGGCTGGCATCTAGAGTGAGGTGGCTGTTTGTGGTCAGATAGAGACTTGGATGATGGCTTCTTCTTTGTCCAAGGTGATGTATCCTAATGGATTCGTCTTTGAATCCAAAGAGTTCCAATGAGGGCAGAGGGAAAATTCAAAATGATTCCAAGGAGTCTTGGACAATTTAAAAGGGATGCTTGTCTTCCTAGGTTCACTCAAACGGCTATATATGGTTGGACATGCTGTATTTTCTCTGCAGTTTCATGGGTAGTGAAGTCAGAAGGAGAGTCTTTGGGAATTTCCCTGGGTAAAGGCACTCTGTTGGCTTCAAGGACTTGGTGTCAGGAACCCTGGGCTGAATTTCTGTGGCTGCTTTCCTGATGCTCAGTGAGTCAGGGTTTCCCACAGGTTTTATATTTCCTCCTTAGGAAATTGCTGGCAGGGAATGTTCTGTTTAAAGTGGAACCCTCGGGGGCACCTGTGTGGCTCAGTGGGTTAAGCCACTGCCTTCGGCTCAGGTCATGGTCTCAGGGTCCTGAGATCGAGCCCCGCATTGGGCTCTCTGCTCAGCGGGGAGTCTGCTTCGTCCTCTCTCTCTGCCTGCCTCTCTGCCTACTTGTGACCTCTGTCAAATAAATAAATAAAATCTAAAAAAAAAAAACAAAACCCAAAACCGGGACCCTCCTACATTGTTGGTGGGCCTGCGTGTTGTTGCAGCCACTCTTGGAAAGAATACAGTCTGTCCTCCAAAAGCTAAGAACTGAACAACAGTAGGATCCAGCAATTGTCCTCCTAGTTATTTCCCTAAAGGGCACAAAAATGCACATTCAGTGGGGTATAAGCACCGTGATATTTACAGCAGCATTTTCAACCATTGTAAAACAATGGAGGGAGACCAAATGTCCATTCACTGATGAGTGATATATATATATATATATATATATATATATATATATATATATATATATCACTCGTATATATCATATGTGTGTGTGTGTGTATGTGTATTCATTCTCCCACATCTTCTTAATGGAATAGGATCCAGGTTCATAAAGGATGAAATCTTACCATCTGCAAGGATGTGGATGGATCTACAGTGGATTTAGCTAAGTAAAATCAGTAAGAAAAGACCAATAGCCTATATCTTGACCTCTATGGAATTTCAGAAAGAAAACAGATGAACATAGTGAGGGGAGAAAGGCCAATGAGGAAACAGACTCTAACCTAGAGCAAAATCGAGGGTTGCTAGGGGGCAGGGGTGTGGGGCGAAGGGTTAAGTGGGTGACAGCTATTAGGGAGAGTACTTGTTGTGATGAGCTCTGGGTGTTCTATGCAGGTGAGGAATCACAAAATCCTACCCCTGAAGGAGAGGAATGAACATTGCATGGAAACGAATTGGAATTGAAGTCAATGAAGAAAAGAAGACCATGTTCTACTTCATGAAGACTGAGGTAAAACTGGAATGACTTTTGCTCTCCTGTTCTGTAGCTGTTCATTATGAAACACTCTGTGGCAGGATACACTAGTTTCCTATTGCATAAGGAGCCCTCAGAAAGTTGCCATGAAAGATTTAGATCTCAGAGCATGTACATGTTCCATTGATATGTTACTTTCAGTTTGCCCAGGTGCAAAGGTAAGTGGAGAGAAATAGGGCTGAAGAGGAAAGGAGGTATTAAGCATTCAAGAGGTAGCCTTCCCCTTTCTCATGAATGCCTGGGCCAGTGTAAATTGGGAAGAAGGAGGGGGGATCCCAGAGCTTTGCCGCAGACAGGGGAGTTCTAGGTCTGCCTAGAGCTGGTGGTGTCCATGAGCAGAGCTGAGCTAGTGGCGTGGCAGGCCCGAACTGCTGGTGTTGAGGTGAGTTCCCCAAGGAGCTGAGTTGAGAATGGGGGTCAGGTGGTGATTCAGGCTCTGGGTTTGTGGCCAGGGGGCTGCAGAATGTGGGGGAGTCCTAATGGGGTCATGCAGGTTTCTCTGGCTCTGAGGGTTCTGCACAGCTCCAAAGGGACAAGTTTCCTGCTGGGTGGCAGGGGGACTCCTACAGTGTGGCTCCAAGTTTACCAATCTAGAGGGCTTGGTGGATAGGCCCCTGGGGAAGGAAGCCTGAAAATGCAACATAGGGTTAAGGGTAATGGGCTGGGCAGGACAGGCCTGATCAGCCTACACAGAGGTGAGATACCCTCAGAATTGAGTTGAGGAAATGCATCCTGCAATGCAGAAGAGTCAGGGTTTCTGGCCAGAGGGACGGCTGATCGTGGGGGTGGCTTTAGAGGGGCATGCTGGTTTCTCCCTCTCTGAGGAAACTTTGGAGCTCCAAATGTCATGGCTTCCCCCTGCATGGCATTCAGGTTTCTGCCTTGTTACAGGGGGGTCCTGAATCTGGGGAGTTTGGGGGCCAGGCCTCTTGGGATGGAAGCCCGAAATCAGAAACTAGAGCTACGGTAAGGGCGTAGGGGCATGGCATGCTCAATCTGCTACTGCTGAGGTGGGCTCCCTGGTGGGCTGACTTCAGGGTGGGTATCAGGTGGCATGTCAGACTCAGAGTTTGTGTCCAGGGATGCCACAGAAGCTGGGCGTGACCTCAGGGTTGCATGCAGGTTTCTCCTACCCTGAGGGTTCTGCAGAGCTCCAAATGGCATGGTTTCCTCCTGTGTGGCAGACGCAGTCCTGGGGTGTCACTGAGGAATCCTTAATCTCTACTGGCATGAATCTCGGAGGTGCCCAATCTGGCGGGCTTGGGGGACAGGCCTCTGTTCATGAAAGCCTGTACACCCCACCTAGGTTTATGGTTAGGGCCGAAGGGCATGGCAGGTCCAATGTGCCGGTGCTGATGCGGGCTCCCCTAAGGGTCGAGTTGAGGGCATAGATCTGGCATCGCAGGAGAATCTGGTTTTATGGCCATGGGGGTGACTCATGGTGGGGTGGCATTACGGGGGTTTGCATGTTTCTCCCCGTCTGAGTGTTCAGTGCAGCTCTAAACCACAAGTTTTCCTCATGAGTGCCAGGTGGAGTCCCGTGGTGGCGCTCAGTAGACCTTAATCTGGGGGGACATGGGAGGCAGGCCCCTGGGATGGAAGCCTGAAAACCTAAAGAGGGGTTCTGGTAAGGGCTTAGGGGCATGGTGGCCTGATCTGCTTATGTTGAGGTGGGGCGCCCTAGGGTCTGAATTTATGGCATGCGTCCGGCAGCTCAGCAGAATCTGGTTTATGGCCGGGGGGACGGGTGCAGATGATGGGAGTGCCTTTAGAGGGGCAAGTTTCTCCCCCTCTGAGGGTTCAGCACAACTCCAAGGCACAGGTTCCTACTGTGTGGCAAGCGGAGTCCTGAGGTGTATGTCAAGATTCCTTAATCCAGGGGATTTTGTTGCCTGGACCCTCAGCATGGAAGACTGAACACCCAAACTTGTGTTAGGGTTAGGGCCTAGGGGCAATGGCAGGCCCGATCTGCCAGTGCTGAGGCGGGATCCCCTATGGGCTCAGTTGAGGGTATGCATTTGGTGGCGGGATGGAATCCAGCTCTATGGCCAGAGTGGCTGTTGATTATTGGGGTGGCTTTAGGGTGGCATGAAAGTTTCTCCCCATCTGAGGGTTCATTGCAGCTCCAAACCACAAGGTTTCCACTTGTGTGACAGGCTGTGTCCTGTGGTGTTGCTCAGAAGTCCTTAATCTGGGGGGCGTGGGGGCCAGGCCTCTTGGGATGGAAGCCTGAAAATCCAAACTAGGGTTAGGGTTAAGGCTTAGGGACATGGCAGGCCCGATCTGCTGCAATTGAGGTGGTCTCCTGGATAGGCCGAATGGAGGGTGGGAATCAGGCAGGACTTGAGGTCTGTGTTTGTGTTTGTGGGGGCAAAGAAGCTAGTGGTGTCCGCGGGGGGCATGCAGCTTTCTCCTGCTCTGAGGTTCCTGCACAGTTCCAAATGGCACCATTTTGCCGTAGGAGGCTGGAGGAGTGCTGGCGGGATTCTCAGTCATCCCCAGTCTGATGGGCTTGGGGTACAGGCCTCTGGGCACGGAAGGCTGTATACCCCACCTAGGGTTAGGGTTAGGGTCTAGGGTCATGGCAGGCCCAATCTGCCGGCGCTGAGATGGGCTCCCCTCAGGGCTGAGTTGAGGGCATGTGTCCGGTAGCTTCATAGAAAACAGCTTTCTGGCCTGGGGTGCCGCAAATTGTGCGGATAGCTTTACGGGGGCTTGAAGGTTTCTCACCCTCTGAGTATTCAGCAGCTCCAAACTGCAAGGTTTCATCCTGCGTGGCTGTTGGAGTCCTGCAATGTCACTCAGGGGTCCTTAATCCAGGGGGCCTGGAGGCTAGGCATCTTGGGATGGAAGCCTGGAAACTCAAACTAAGGGTGAGGTCTTGGGGCGCGACAGACCCAATCTGCCAGTGCTGAGGCGGACTCCCCGGTGGCCTGAGTTGAGGGTCGGTGATAGGTGGCTAGTGTGAATCTGGGTTTGTGTTCAGGAGGGGCTCAGATGCTGGGGCTTGCCTTGGGGGGCATGAAGTTATCTTTTGCTCTGAGGTCTAAGTAGCTCCAAATGGCACTGTAACATCATAGGCAGCCTCCAGACTGCCAGAGTGAGTCTCATGCATCCACAATCTGGCGGGTTTGGGGGCTAGGCCTCTGGGTACGGAAGACTGTACACCCAACCTAGGGTTAGGGTTAAGGCCTAGGGGCATGGCAGTTCTGATATGCTGCTGATATGCTGTGTTGAGGCGGGCTCCCTCAGGGCTGAGTGGATGACATGCATCTGGCGTTGTGGCAGAATCTGGCATTATGTCTGGGGCATTTCCAATGGCGGGTGTGTTTAGGTGCTCATGCACCTTTCTTTCTGGAGGGCAGGCAGAGTCCTGTGTTGTGACTTTGGAATCCCCAGTCTGGAGGGTTAGGGTTAGGGATAGAGGTTCGGAGAGTGTTAGGGTTAGTTGTTAGGGGTTAGGGTTAGGGTTAGGGTTAGGAGTTAGGGGATAGGGTTAGAGGTAAGGTTTAGGGTTAGGCTTAGGGTTAGGCGTATGTCTTAGGGACAAGGCATGTCAGATCTGCCAACACAGATATGGACTCACCCAAGGGCTGTGTTGAGGGCGGGACTCAGGAGTCTCCTCAGGCCCTGGATTTTTGGACTGGAGGGGCAAAGAAGGTGGGAATCGCCTCTGGGGAGCATGATGGTTTCTACTGCTCCGAGGTTGTTATGTTAGGTTTAGAGGTTAGGGTTAGGTTTTTTGGTTAGGGTTAGTGTTAAGATTAGTGTTAAGGTGGGGCGCCTGGGTGGCTCAGTTGGTTAAAGCCTCTGCCTTCCGCTCAGGTCATGATCTCAGGGTCCTGGGATGGAGCCCCACATCAGGCTCTCTGCTCAGCGGGGAGCGTGCTTCGTCCTCTCTGTGCCTTCTTCTGATCTGTCTCTGTCAAAGAAATGAATAAAATCTTAAAAAAAATAAAAAGATTAGGGTTAGGGTTATGTCTTAGGGACAAGGCATGTTGGATCTGGTAACACTTATATGGGCTCACCCAAGGGCTGAGTTGAAGGCGGGACTCAGGAGGCTCCTTAGGCCCTGGGTTTTTTTCCTAGAAGGTAAAGATGGTGGGAATGGCCTCAGGGGAGCATGCTGGTTTCGAGGTCTCTGAGAGTGTTAGATAGCACTAAATGAAATGGTTTATTTCATTTATTCTCCTGGCTGAGAGGCTGAGTCCTGCCATCAGTCTGATGTTCCTATCCACTGGGATGGAATTGGGTATCAGGCCTCTGGGGTCCAGAGCCTGACCACCTGAGCTAGGGTATTAGGGTTTGGTCCTGGGAGCATGGCAGGCCTGAGGTGCCAGTGCGGACTCAGGCTCTCCGGAGGGCTGAGTTGAGGGTATTGCTCTGGAGGCCCATCAGGCACTGGGCGGTGGTGTGTGGGTCCTCGGAAGGTGTGGGTGTCTTTAGGGGGCGTGGAGGTTTCTCCGGCCAGGAGCGTACTGCACAGGGCCATGTGGGCCATTTTCCTTGTGGGTGGCAGCCGGAGTCCAGCATTGCAAATACAGGGTCCCCAGTCTGGACGGCTAGGGAGCCAGGCCTCTGTGGATCGAAGCATAAACACCCATCCTAGCATTATGGTTAAGTCTTTGGGGCATGGTAACCCCGATCTGCCGGTGCTGTGGTGACCCATCCTGATGCCTGAGTTGAGGCTATGTCTGCAGGACATTGAGACTCTGGTTCCCGGTCCTTGGGAGGGTCCAGAAGTGCTTTGGCCTCAGGGAGACTTGCAGGCTTCTCCTGCTCTGTGGCTTCAGCCCATTTCTAAACGGCACGGTTCATGCTGGGATCATGTGCAATTATGGGGTGCAACTCAGGGGTCCCCTATCTGGGGTTTTGAGGACCAGTTGTGGGAGGATGATGCCTGAGCACGAACCTGGGCTAGGGTTAGTATTAGGATTAGGGTTAAGGTTATGTCTTAGGGACAAGGCATGTCGGATATGCAAGCACAGATATCAGCTCGCCCAAGGGCTGAGTTGAGGGTGGGACTCAGGAGGCTCCTCGGGCACTGGGGTTTTGGGCTGTATGGGCAAAGATGTTGGAAATCGCCTCAGGGGAGCATGCCAGTTTCTACAATTCTCAGGGCATTAGATAGCACGAAATGAAAGGTCACCTTCTGGCTGAGAGGGTGAGTCCTGCTGTGAGGGTTAGGTTGTAGGGGCATTGCAGCCGCAATCTGCTGGCGCTGTGGTGGCCCATCCCAATGCTTGAGTTCAGAGCGTGTGTCTGCAGGACCATGAGACTCCTGGTTCTTGGTCCTTGGGGGCGCTGGAAGTGGGGTGGCCTCAGGGAGACATTCCAATTTATCCCGCTCTGTGGGTTCAGCACAATTCTAAACAGCATGGTTTCCTCCTGGTGTCAGGTTCAATGATGGGGTATCGCTCACGGGTCCCCCATCTGGGGCCTTGGGGACCAGGAGTCAGAGTATGGACGCCTGAACACACAACCTGGGCTAGGTATAGTATTATGGTTAATGTTAGGCTTAGGGACAGGGCATGTCGGATCTGCTAGCACAGATACGGGCTCACCCAAGGGCTGAGTTGAGGGCAGGACTCAGGAGGCTCCTCAGGCCCTGGGTTCTTGGCCTGGAGGAGCAAAGCTGGTGGGAATGGCCTCAAGGGAGAATGGCTGGTTGCTACTGCTCTGAGGGTGTGAGAGAACACCAAATGAAAAGGTCTCCTCCTGGCTGAGAACTGAGTCCTGCCGACAGTCTGATGCTCAACCCATGGGAGGAATTGGGTGTCAGGCCTCTGGGTCCAATGCCTGAACACCCAAGCTAGTGTTAGGGTTTCGTCCTGGGAGAATGGCAGGCCTGCCAGTGCGGCTCAGGTTCTCCGGAGGGCTGAGTTGAGGGCATTGCTCTGGTGGCCTGTCAGGCTCTGGGTTTGTGGTGTGGCATTTCTTGGAAGGCGTGGGTGGCTTTAGGGGGCATGGAGGATTCTGTGGCCAGGAGCATACTGCACAGGATCATATGGTCCAGTTTCATCGTGGGTGGCAGCCAGAGTCCTGCATTGGGAATCCAGGGTCCCCAGTCTGGAGGGCTAGGGGTCCAGTCCTCAGGGGACAGAAGCCTGACACCCAACCTAGGGTTAGGGTAGGGTTGTAAGGGCATGGCAGCCCCGATCTGATGGCGCTGTGGTGATGCTTCCCAATGCCTGAGTTGAGGGCGCGAGTCTGTAGCACTGTGAGAGTCCTGGTTCCTGGTCCTTGGGTGTGCCAGAAGTGGCAGTGGGCTCTGGGAGGCATGCAGGTTTCTCCCGCTCTGCGGGTTCAACACATTTCTAAAGGGCAGGGTTTCCTCCTGGGATCAGGCGCAATTATGGGGTGCAGCTCAGGGGTCCCCCATCTGGCCGTTTGGGGGACCAGGCTATGGAGGAGGGATGCCTGAACACACAACCTGGGCTAGAGTTAGTATTAGGGTTAGGCTTAGCGTTAAGGTTATGTCTTAGGGAGAAGGCATGTGGGATCTGCCAGCACAGATATTGGCTCACTCAAGGGCTGAGTTGAGGGCAGGGCTCCGGAGGCTTCTCAGGCCCTGGGTTTTTGGCCTGGAGGTGCAAAGATGGCGGGAATGGCCTCAGGGCAGCTTGGCCGGTTCCTAGGGCTCTGAGGGTGTTGGAGAGCACCAAATGGAATCTCCTGCTGGTTGAGAAGCTGAGTCATGCCATCAGTTTGATGCTCCCACCCATGGGTGGAATTGGGTGTCAGGGTTCTAGAACCTGAACACCCAACCTAGGCTTAGGGTTTGGTCCTGGGAGAATGGCAGGCCTGATGTGCCAGCACGGACTCAGGCTCTCTGGAGGGCTGGGCTGAGGGCATTGTTCTGGCGGCCTGTAAGGCTAAGGAATTGTGGTGTGGGGGTGCTCAGAAGATGTGGTTGGCTTTAGGGGTCATGGAGGTTTCTCCGGCAAGGAGCGTTCTGCAAAGGTCCATTGGTCAAGTTTCATCATGGGTGGCGGCCAGAGTCCTACGTTGGGAATATGGGGTCCCCAGTCTGGAGGGCTAGGGAGCCAGTCCTCTGGGGACTGAAGCCTGAACACCCAACGAAGGGTTAGGTTTAGGTCACAGGGGCATGGCGGCCCTGATCTGCCGGCACAGTGATGACCAATCCCGATGCCTGAGTTGAGGACGTGAGTCTGCAGGACCGTGAGACTCCTCATTCCTGCTCCTCAGGGGCGCCGGTATTGGGGGTGGCGTCAGGGAGGCATTCTGGTTTCTTCTGCTCTGTAGGTTCAGCACATTCCTTTTTTTTTTTCACTTTCAATATCTATCTATCTATCTATATTATTTCTTTTCAGCATAACAGTATTCCTTATATTTGCACCACACCCAGTGCTCCATGCAACACGTGCCCTCCCTAATACCCACCACCTTGTTCTCCCAACCTCCCACTCCCCACCCATTCAAGACCCTCAGGTTCTTTTTCAGAGTCCGTAGTCTCTCATGGTTCACATCCCCTTCCCATTTCCCACAACTTCCTTCTCCTCTCCATCTCCCCATGTCCTCCTTGTTCTTTGTTATGCTCCACAAATAAGTGAAACCATATGATAGTTGACTCTCTCTGCTTGACTTATTTCACTCAGCATAATCTCTTCCACTCCCGTCCATATTGCTACAAAAGTTGGTATTCATCCTTTCTGATGGAGGCATAATACTCCATCTTGTATATGGACCACATCTTCCTTATCCATTCGTCCATTGAAGGGCATCTTGGTTCCTTCCACAGTTTGGCGACCGAGGCCTTTGCTGCTATAAACATTGGGGTACAGATGGCCCTTCTTTTCACTACATCTGTATCTTTGGGGTAAATACCCAGCAGTGCAATTGCAGGGTCATAGGGAAGCTCTATTCTTAATTTCTGGAGGAATCTCCACACTGTTCTCCAAAGTGACTGCACCAACTTGCATTCCCACCAACAGTGTAAGAGGGTTCCCCTTTCTCCACATCCTCTCCAACACACGTTGTTTCCTGTCTTGCTAATTGTGGCCTTTCTAACTGGTGTCAGGTGGTATCTCAATGTCGTTTTCATTTGAATCTCCCTGATGGCTAGTGATGATGAACATTTTGTCATGTGTCTGATAGCCATTTGTATGTCTTCGTTGGAGGAGTGTCTGTTCATATCTTCTGCCCATTTTTGGATATGATTCTCTGTTTTGTGTGTGTTGAGTTTGAGAAGTTCTTTCTAGATCCTGGATATCAACCTTTTGTCTGAACTGTCATTTACAAATATCTTCTCCCATTCCGTGTGTTGCCTTTTGATTGGTGGACTGTTCCCTTTGCTGTGCAGAAGCTATTGATCTTGATGAAGTGCCAAAAGTTCATTTTCGCTTTTCTTTCCTTGGCCTTTGGAGACATATCTTGAAAGAAGTTGCTGTGGCTGATATCGAAGAGGTTACTGCCTATGTACTCCTCTAGGATTCTGAGAGAATCCTGTCTCACGTTGAGCTCCTTTATCGAGTTCGAGTTTATCATTGTGTATGGTGTAAGAGAATGGTCGAGTTTCATTCTTCTACATATCGCTGTCCAGTTTTCCCAGCACCATTGATTGAGGAGAATGTCTTTTGTTACATTGAATATTTTTTCCTGATTTCTCGATGATTATATCACAATAGAGTTGAGGGTCCATATCTAATCGGGATCGATTTGGGCAGAGCGCTCATGAAAATTAGCTGGCGTTGGACAACCATGGGGACGGCCTTGTTCCGCGTGGCCCAGGACCCTTTCTCGCTCGGGGTATGTCCCAGCCACCCAAAAACGCGCCGAGACGACGGGGCCCGGCCGGGGGCCTCAGCGCCGGGGAGCTTGCTCCGAGCAGAGTTGATGGAGGGGCTGTGGTCGGGCATTCGGCTCCGCCTTGGAGGGAGGCCGGGGCGCCCGGGAAGGGCTTGGCCTCTCTGGGGGAACAAGAAGATCTGTCGCTCCACAGCTGTGTCGCAGCCGCAAAACGTGCCGTTGTCGCTGGGACGGTCGGGGGACTCGTGGCGCGGGACTCAGGGTTCCCCATGCGGAGGCCCCCAGGCTCAGGCCCCTGGCAACGGAAGGCTGAGCAAGCAGGCCCGGGCCCGGGCCCGGCTTTCGGGGCTGGCCCGGCCCCAGCTGCCGGCGCCAGGGAGGGGACCCCCGGAGGCTGAGGAGCGGGAGGCGTCGGCCTCCCCGGGGCCCGCCTCCTGGAGCTCCTCCTGGCGGTGCCGGAACGCGTCGACACGCGATCCCGGACAGGGCCCCGGGGGGGCGGCCCTGCGGCCCTGTGGTGCCCGAAGTGTGTTCGCCGGGCGTTTTCCGGCCAATTCTCACGAGCGTTCTGCCAAAATCGGGATCGATTTGGGCAGAACGCTCGTGAGAATAGGCCGGCGTTGGGCAGCCCTGGTCAGCGCCCACTGCCGCGTGGAGCAGGGCCCCTTCTCGCTCGGGGCATGTCGTTGCCACCCGGAAAAGGCGCAGTGACGATGGGGCGCGTCCGGCGGCACAAGGGCCGGGGAGTTTTCCCCGAACAGAGTTGATGGCGCGGCTGTGGCCGGGCATCCGCCTCCGCCGTGGCGGGAGGCCGGGGCGCCCGTGGAGGGGGCTGGCCTCTGTGGGGAAACGGATGGATCTCTCAATCCATGGCTGGGACGAAGCCGCGAAAGGTGCCGTTGTAGCCGGGACGGTCAGGGGATTCGTGGCGCGGGACTCAGGGTTCCCCATGGGGAGGCCCCCAGGCTCAGGCCCCTGGAAACGGAAGGCTGAGCAAGCAGGCCCGGGCCCGGGCCCGGCTTTCGGGGCTGGCCCGGGTTCACCTGCCGGCGCCAGGGAGAGGACCCCTGGAGGCTGAGGAGCGGGAGGACTCGGCCTCCCCTGGGCACGCCTCCCGGGGCTCCTCCTGGCGGTGCCAGAACGCGACGACACGCGATCCCGGACAGGGCCCCGGGGGGGCGGCCCGGCGGCCCTGTGGTGCCCGAAGCGTGTTCGCCGGGCGTTCCGGCCAATTCTCACGAGCGTTCTGCCCAAATCGGGATCGATTTGGGCAGAACGCTCGTGAGAATTGGCCGGCGTTGGGCAGCCCTGGTCAGCGGCCAGTTCCGCGTGGAGCAGGGCCCTTTCTCGCTCGGGGAATGTCGCGGGCACCCGGAAAACGAGCCAGACGATGGGGCGCGGCCGGCGGCCCCGGCGCCGGGGTGGTTTCCGTGAGCAGAGTTGATGGAGGCGCCGTGGCCAGGCGTCCGCCTCCGCCGTGGCGGGCGTCCGGGGCGCCCATGAGGGGGCTGGCCTCCGTGGGGGAACGGATGGATCTCTCATTCCACGGCTGGGACGAAGCCCCGAAAGGTGCAGTTGTCGCCGGGACGGTCGGGGGACTCGTGGAGCGGAACGCAGTGATCCCCGGGGGGAGGCCCGCAGGCTCAGGCCCCTGGCAACGGAAGGCTGAGCAAGCAGGCCCGGGCCCGGGCCCGGCTTTCGGGGCTGGCCCGGCCCCGGCTGCCGGCGCCGGGGAGGGGACCCCCGGAGGCTGAGGAGCGGGAGGCGTCGGCCTCCCCGTGGCCTGCCTCCCGGAGCTCCTCCTGGCGGTGCCGGAACGCGACGACACGCGATCCCGGACAGGGCCTGGGGGGGCGGACCTGCGGCCCTCTGGTGCCCGAAGTGTGTTCGCCGGGCGTTTTCCGGCCAATTCTCACGAGCGTTCTGCCCAAATCGGGATCGATTTGGGCAGAACGCTCGTGAGAATTGGCCGGTGTTGGGCAGCCCTGGTCAGCGCCCAGTTCCGCGTGGAGCAGGGCCCTTTCTCGCTCGGGGCATGTCGCGGCCACCTGGAAAACGAGCCACGACGATGGGGCGCGGCCGGCAGCCGCGGCGCCGGGGAGTTTTCACCGAGAAGAGTGGATGGAGGCGCCGTGGCCGGGCGTCCGCCTCTGCCGTGGCGGGCGGCCGGGGCGCCCCTGGAGGGGGCTGGCCTCTGTGGGGAAACGGACTGGTCTCTCGCTCCGCGGCTAGGACGAAGCCGCGAAAGGTCCCGTTGTCGCCGGGACGGTCGGGGGACTCGTGGCGCGGGACTCAGTGTTCCCCATGGGGAGGCCCCCAGGCTCAGGCCCCTGGCAACGGAAGGCTGAGCAAGCAGGCCCGGGCCCGGGCCCGGCTTTCGGGGCTGGCCCGGCCCCAGCTCCCGGCGCCAGGGAGGGGACCCCCGGAGGCTGAGGAGCGGGAGGCTTCGGCCTCCCCGCGGCACGCCTCCCGGAGCTCCTCCTGGCGGTGCCGGAACGCGACGACACGCGATCCCGGACAGGGCCCCCGGGGGGGGCCGCCCTGCGGCCCTGTGGTGCCCGAAGTGTGTTCGCCGGGCGTTTTCCGGCCAATTCTCACGAGCGTTCTGCCCAAATCGGGATCGATTTGGGCAGAACGCTAGTGAGAATTGGCCGGCGTTGGGCAGCCCTGGTCAGCGCCCAGTTCCGCGTGGAGCAGGGCCCTTTCTCGCTCGGGGCATGTCGCGGCCACCCGGAAAACGAGCCGCGACAATGGGGCGCGGCCGGCAGCCGCGGCGCCGGGGAGTTTTCCCCGAGCAGAGTGGATGGAGGCGCCGTGGCCGGGCGTCCGCCTCCGCCGTGGCGGGCGGCCGGGGCGCCCCTGGAGGGGGCTGGCCTCTGTGGGGAAACGGAATGGTCTCTCACTCCGCGGCTAGGACGAAGCCGCGAAAGGTGCCGTTGTCGCCGGGACGGTCGGGGGATTCGTGGCGCGGGACTCAGGGTTCCCCATGGGGAGGCCCCCAGGCTCAGGCCCCTGGCAACGGAAGGCTGAGCAAGCAGGCCCGGGCCCGGGCCCGGCTTTCGGGGCTGGCCCGGCCCCAGCTCCCGGCGCCAGGGAGGGGACCCCCAGAGGCTGAGGAGCGGGAGGCGTCGGCCTCCCCGCGGCACGCCTCCCGGAGCTCCTCCTGGCGGTGCCGGAACGCGACGACACGCGATCCCGGACAGGGCCCCGGGGGGGGCCGCCCTGCGGCCCTGTGGTGCCCGAAGTGTGTTCGCCGGGCGTTTTCCGGCCAATTCTCACGAGCGTTCTGCCCAAATCGGGATCGATTTGGGCAGAACGCTCGTGAGAATTGGCCGGCGTTGGGCAGCCCTGGTCAGCGCCCAGTTCCGCGTGGAGCAGGGCCCTTTCTCGCTCGGGGCATGTCGCGGCCACCCGGAAAACGAGCCGCGACGATGGGGCGCGGCCGGCAGCCGCGGCGCCGGGGAGTTTTCCCCGAGCAGAGTGGATGGAGGCGCCGTGGCCGGGCGTCCGCCTCTGCCGTGGCGGGCGGCCGGGGCGCCCCTGGAGGGGACTGGCCTCTGTGGGGAAACGGACTGGTCTCTCGCTCCGCGGCTAGGACGAAGCCGCGAAAGGTGCCGTTGTCGCCGGGACGGTCGGGGGACTCGTGGCGCGGGACTCAGGGTTCCCCATGGGGAGGCCCCCAGGCTCAGGCCCCTGGCAACGGAAGGCTGAGCAAGCAGGCCCGGGCCCGGGCCCGGCTTTCGGGGCTGGCCCGGCCCCAGCCCCCTGCGCCAGGGAGGGGACCCCCGGAGGCTGAGGAGCGGGAGGCTTCGGCCTCCCCGCGGCACGCCTCCCGGAGCTCCTCCTGGCGGTGCCGGAACGCGACGACACGCGATCCCGGACAGGGCCCCGGGGGGGCCGCCTGCGGCCCTGTGGTGCCCGAAGTGTGTTCGCCAGGCGTTTTCCGGCCAATTCTCACGAGCGTTCTGCCCAAATCGGGATCGATTTGGGCAGAACGCTCGTGAGAATTGGCCGGCGTTGGGCAGCCCTGGTCAGCGCCCAGTTCCGCGTGGAGCAGGGCCCTTTCTCGCTCGGGGCATGTCGCGGCCACCCGGAAAACGAGCCGCGACGATGGGGCGCGGCCGGCAGCCGCGGCGCCGGGGAGTTTTCCCCGAGCAGAGTGGATGGAGGCGCCGTGGCCGGGCGTCCGCCTCCGCCGTGGCGGGCGGCCGGGGTGCCCCTGGAGGGGGCTGTCCTCTGTGGGGAAACGGACTGGTCTCTCACTCCGCGGCTAGGACGAAGCCGCGAAAGGTGCCGTTGTCGCCGGGACGGTCGGGGGACTCGTGGCGCGGGACTCAGGGTTCCCCATGGGGAGGCCCCCAGGCTCAGGCCCCTGGCAACGGAAGTCTGAGCAAGCAGGCCCGGGCCCGGGCCCGGCTTTCGGGGCTGGCCCGGCCCCAGCTGCCGGCGCCAGGGTGGGGACCCCCGGAGGCTGAGGAGCGGGAGGCGTCGGCCTCCCCGCGGCACGCCTCCCGGAGCTCCTCCTGGCGGTGCCGGAACGCGACGACACGCGATCCCGGACAGGGCCCCGGGGGGGGCCGCCCTGCGGCCCTGTGGTGCCCGAAGTGTGTTCGCCGGGCCTTTTCCGGCCAATTCTCACGAGCGTTCTGCCCAAATCGGGATCGATTTGGGCAGAACGCTCGTGAGAATTGGCCGGCGTTGGGCAGCCCTGGTCAGCGCCCAGTTCCGCGTGGAGCAGGGCCCTTTCTCGCTCGGGGCATGTCGCGGCCACCCAGAAAAAGAGCCGCGACGATGGGGCGCGGCCGGCAGCCGCGGCGCCGGGGAGTTTTCCCCGAGCAGAGTGGATGGAGGCGCCGTGGCCGGGCGTCCGCCTCCGCCGTGGCGGGCGGCCGGGGCGCCCCTGGAGGGGGCTGGCCTCTGTGGGGAAACGGACTGGTCTCTCGCTCCGCGGCTAGGACGAAGCCGCGAAAGGTGCCGTTGTCGCCGGGACGGTCGGGGGACTCGTGGCGCGGGACTCAGGGTTCCCCATGGGGAGGCCCCCAGGCTCAGGCCCCTGGCAACGGAAGGCTGAGCAAGCAGGCCCGGGCCCGGGCCCGGCTTTCGGGGCTGGCCCGGCCCCAGCTGCCGGCGCCAGGGAGGGGACCCCCGGAGGCTGAGGAGCGGGAGGCGTCGGCCTCCCCGCGGCACGCCTCCCGGAGCTCCTCCTGGCGGTGCCGGAACGCGACGACACGCGATCCCGGACAGGGCCCCGGGGGGGGCCGCCCTGCGGCCCTGTGGTGCCCGAAGTGTGTTCGCCGGGTCTTTTCCGGCCAATTCTCACGAGCGTTCTGCCCAAATCGGGATCGATTTGGGCAGAACGCTCGTGAGAATTGGCCGGCGTTGGGCAGCCCTGGTCAGCGCCCAGTTCCGCGTGGAGCAGGGCCCTTTCTCGCTCGGGGCATGTCGCGGCCACCCGGAAAACGAGCCGAGATGATGGGGCGCGGCCGGCAGCCGCGGCGCCGGGGAGTTTTCCCCGAGCAGAGTGGATGGAGGCGCCGTGGCCGGGCGTCCGCCTCCGCCGTGGCGGGCGACCGGGGCGCCCCTGGAGGGGGCTGGCCTCTGTGGGGAAACGGACTGGTCTCTCACTCCGCGGCTAGGACGAAGCCGTGAATGGTGCCGTTGTCGCCGGGACGGTCGGGGGACTCGTGGCGCGGGACTCAGGGTTCCCCATGGGGAGGCCCCCAGGCTCAGGCCCCTGGCAACGGACGGCTGAGCAAGCAGGCCCGGGCCCGGGCCCGGCTTTCGGGGCTGGCCCGGCCCCAGCTGCCGGCTCCAGGGAGGGGACCCCCGGAGGCTGAGGAGCGGGAGGCGTCGGCCTCCCCGCGGCACGCCTCCCGGAGCTCCTCCTGGCGGTGCCGGAACGCGACGACACGCGATCCCGGACAGGGCCCCGCGGGTGCCGCCCTGCGGCCCTGTGGTGCCCGAAGTGTGTTCGCCGGGCGTTTTCCGGCCAATTCTCACGAGCGTTCTGCCCAAATCGGGATCGATTTGGGCAGAACGCTCGTGAGAATTGGCCGGCGTTGGGCAGCCCTGGTCAGCGCCCAGTTCCGCGTGGAGCAGGGCCCTTTCTCGCTCGGGGCATGTCGCGGCCACCCGGAAAACGAGCCGCGACGATGGGGCGCGGCCGGCAGCCGCGGCGCCGGGGAGTTTTCCCCGAGCAGAGTGGATGGAGGCGCCGTGGCCGGGCGTCCGCCTCTGCCGTGGCGGGCGGCCGGGGCGCCCCTGGAGGGGGCTGGCCTCTGTGGGGAAACGGACTGGTCTCTCGCTCCGCGGCTAGGACGAAGCCGCGAAAGGTGCCGTTGTCGCCGGGACGGTCGGGGGACTCGTGGCGCGGGACTCAGGGTTCCCCATGGGGAGGCCCCCAGGCTCAGGCCCCTGGCAACTGAAGGATGAGCAAGCAGGCCCGGGCCCGGGCCCGGCTTTCGGGGCTGGCCCGGCCCCAGCTCCCGGCGCCAGGGAGGGGACCCCCGGAGGCTGAGGAGCGTGAGGCGTCGGCCTCCCCACGGCACGCCTCCCGGAGCTCCTCCTGGCGGTGCCGGAACGCGACGACACGCGATCCCGGACAGGGCCCCGGGGGGGGCCGCCCTGCGGCCCTGTGGTGCCCGAAGTGTGTTCGCCGGGCGTTTTCCGGCCAATTCTCACGAGCGTTCTGCCCAAATCGGGATCAATTTGGGCAGAACGCTCGTGAGAATTGGCCGGCGTTGGGCAGCCCTGGTCAGCGCCCAGTTCCGCGTGGAGCAGGGCCCTTTCTCGCTCGGGGCATGTCGCGGCCACCCGGAAAACGAGCCGCGACGATGGGGCGCGACCGGCAGCCGCGGCGCCGGGGAGTTTTCCCCGAGCAGAGTGGATGGAGGCGCCGTTGCCGGGCGTCCGCCTCCGCCGTGGCGGGCGGCCGGGGCGCCCCTGGAGGGGGCTGCTCTCTGTGGGGAAACGGACTGGTCTCTCGCTCCGCGGCTAGGACGAAGCCGCGAAAGGTGCCGTTGTCGCCGGGACGGTCGGGGGACTCGTGGCGCGGGACTCAGGGTTCACCATGGGGAGGCCCCCAGGCTCAGGCCCCTGGCAACGGAAGGCTGAGCAAGCAGGCCCGGGCCCGGGCCCGGCTTTCGGGGCTGGCCCGGCCCCAGCTGCCGGCGCCAGGGTGGGGACCCCCGGAGGCTGAGGAGCGGGAGGCGTCGGCCTCCCCGCGGCACGCCTCCCGGAGCTCCTCCTGGCGGTGCCGGAACGCGACGACACGCGATCCCGGACAGGGCCCCGGGGGGGGCCGCCCTGCGGCCCTGTGGTGCCCGAAGTGTGTTCGCCGGGCCTTTTCCGGCCAATTCTCACGAGCGTTCTGCCCAAATCGGGATCGATTTGGGCAGAACGCTCGTGAGAATTGGCCGGCGTTGGGCAGCCCTGGTCAGCGCCCAGTTCCGCGTGGAGCAGGGCCCTTTCTCGCTCGGGGCATGTCGCGGCCACCCAGAAAAAGAGCCGCGACGATGGGGCGCGGCCGGCAGCCGCGGCGCCGGGGAGTTTTCCCCGAGCAGAGTGGATGGAGGCGCCGTGGCCGGGCGTCCTCCTCCGCCGTGGCGGGCGGCCGGGGCGCCCCTGGCGGGGGCTGGCCTCTGTGGGGAAACGGACTGGTCTCTCGCTCCGTGGCTAGGACGAAGCCGCGAAAGGTGCCGTTGTCGCCGGGACGGTCGGGGGACTCGTGGCGCGGGACTCAGGGTTCCCCATGGGGAGGCCCCCAGGCTCAGGCCCCTGGCAACGGAAGGCTGAGCAAGCAGGCCCGGGCCCGGGCCCGGCTTTCGGGGCTGGCCCGGCCCCAGCTGCCGGCGCCAGGGAGGGGACCCCCGGAGGCTGAGGAGCGGGAGGCGTCGGCCTCCCCGCGGCACGCCTCCCGGAGCTCCTCCTGGCGGTGCCGGAACGCGACGACACGCGATCCCGGACAGGGCCCCGGGGGGGGCCGCCCTGCGGCCCTGTGGTGCCCGAAGTGTGTTCGCCGGGTCTTTTCCGGCCAATTCTCACGAGCGTTCTGCCCAAATCGGGATCGATTTGGGCAGAACGCTCGTGAGAATTGGCCGGCGTTGGGCAGCCCTGGTCAGCGCCCAGTTCCGCGTGGAGCAGGGCCCTTTCTCGCTCGGGGCATGTCGCGGCCACCCGGAAAACGAGCCGAGATGATGGGGCGCGGCCGGCAGCCGCGGCGCCGGGGAGTTTTCCCCGAGCAGAGTGGATGGAGGCGCCGTGGCCGGGCGTCCGCCTCCGCCGTGGCGGGCGACCGGGGCGCCCCTGGAGGGGGCTGGCCTCTGTGGGGAAACGGACTGGTCTCTCACTCCGCGGCTAGGACGAAGCCGCGAATGGTGCCGTTGTCGCCGGGACGGTCGGGGGACTCGTGGCGCGGGACTCAGGGTTCCCCATGGGGAGGCCCCCAGGCTCAGGCCCCTGGCAACGGACGGCTGAGCAAGCAGGCCCGGGCCCGGGCCCGGCTTTCGGGGCTGGCCCGGCCCCAGCTGCCGGCTCCAGGGAGGGGACCCCCGGAGGCTGAGGAGCGGGAGGCGTCGGCCTCCCCGCGGCACGCCTCCCGGAGCTCCTCCTGGCGGTGCCGGAACGCGACGACACGCGATCCCGGACAGGGCCCCGCGGGTGCCGCCCTGCGGCCCTGTGGTGCCCGAAGTGTGTTCGCCGGGCCTTTTCCGGCCAATTCTCACGAGCGTTCTGCCCAAATCGGGATCGATTTGGGCAGAACGCTCGTGAGAATTGGCCGGCGTTGGGCAGCCCTGGTCAGCGCCCAGTTCCGCGTGGAGCACCGCCCTTTCTCACTCGGGGCATGTCGCGGCCACCCGGAAAACGAGCCGCGACGATGGGGCGCGGCCGGCAGCCGCGGCGCCGGGGAGTTTTCCCCGAGAAGAGTGGATGGAGGCGCCATGGCCGGGCGTCCGCCTCTGCCGTGGCGGGCGGACGGGGCGCTCCTGGAGGGGGCTGGCCTCTGTGGGGAAACGGACTGGTCTCTCGCTCCGCGGCTAGGACGAAGCCGCGAAAGGTGCCGTTGTCGCCGGGACGGTCGGGGGACTCGTGGCGCGGGACTCAGGTTTCCCCATGGGGAGGCCCCCAGGCTAGGCCCCTGGCAACGGAAGGCTGAGCAAGCAGGCCCGGGCCCGGACCCGGCTTTCGGGGCTGGCCCGGCCCCAGCTCCCGGCGCCAGGGAGGGGACCCCCGGAGGATGAGGAGCGGGAGGCTTCGGCCTCCCCGCGGCACGCCTCCCGGAGCTCCTCCTGGCGGTGCCGGAACGCGACGACACGCGATCCCGGACAGGGCCCCGGGGGGGGCCGCCCTGCGGCCCTGTGGTGCCCGAAGTGTGTTCGCCGGGCGTTTTCCGGCCAATTCTCACGAGCGTTCTGCCCAAATCGGGATCGATTTGGGCAGAACGCTCGTGAGAATTGGCCGGCGTTGGGCAGCCCTGGTCAGCGCCCAGTTCCGCGTGGAGCAGGGCCCTTTCTCGCTCGGGGCATGTCGCGGCCACCCGGAAAACGAGCCGCGACGATGGGGCGCGGCCGGCAGCCGCGGCGCCGGGGAGTTTTCCCCGAGCAGAGTGGATGGAGGCGCCGTGGCCGGGCGTCCGCCTCCGCCGTGGCGGGCGACCGGGGCGCCCCTGGAGGGGGCTGGCCTCTGTGGGGAAACGGACTGGTCTCTCACTCCGCGGCTAGGACGAAGCCGCGAATGGTGCCGTTGTCGCCGGGACGGTCGGGGGACTCGTGGCGCGGGACTCAGGTTTCCCCATGGGGAGGCCCCCAGGCTAGGCCCCTGGCAACGGAAGGCTGAGCAAGCAGGACCGGGCCCGGGCCCGGCTTTCGGGGCTGGCCCGGCCCCAGCTCCCGGCGCCAGGGAGGGGACCCCCGGAGGCTGAGGAGCGGGAGGCGTCGGCCTCCCCGCGGCACGCCTCCCGGAGCTCCTCCTGGCGGTGCCGGAACGCGACGACACGCGATCCCGGACAGGGCCCCGGGGGGGCCGCCTGCGGCCCTGTGGTGCCCGAAGTGTGTTCGCCAGGCGTTTTCCGGCCAATTCTCACGAGCGTTCTGCCCAAATCGGGATCGATTTGGGCAGAACGCTCGTGAGAATTGGCCGGCGTTGGGCAGCCCTGGTTAGCGCCCACTTCCGCGTGGAGCAGGGCCCTTTCTCGCTCGGGGCATGTCGCGGCCACCCGGAAAACGAGCCGCGACGATGGGGCGCGGCCGGCAGCCGCGGCGCCGGGGAGTTTTCCCCGAGCAGAGTGGATGGAGGCGCCGTGGCCGGGCGTCCGCCTCCGCCGTGGCGGACGGCCGGGGCGCCCCTGGAGGGGGCTGGCCTCTGTGGGGAAACGGACTGGTCTCTCACTCCGCGGCTAGGACGAAGCCGCGAAAGTTGCCGTTGTCGCCGGGACGGTCGGGGGACTCGTGGCGCGGGACTCAGGGTTCCCCATGGGGAGGCCCCCAGGCTCAGGCCCCTGGCAACGGAAGGCTGAGCAAGCAGGCCCGGGCCCGGGCCCGGCTTTCGGGGCTGGCCCGGCCCCAGCTGCCGGCGCCAGGGAGGGGACCCACTGAGGCTGAGGAGTGGGAGGCGTCGGCCTCCCCGCGGCACGCCTCCCGGAGCTCCTCCTGGCGGTGCCGGAACGCGACGACACGCGATCCCGGACAGGGCCCCGGGGGGGGCCACCCTGCGGCCCTGTGGTGCCCGAAGTGTGTTCCCCGGGCCTTTTCCGGCCAATTCTCACGAGCGTTCTGCCCAAATCGGGATCGATTTGGGCAGAACGCTCGTGAGAATTGGCCGGCGTTGGGCAGCCCTGGTCAGCGCCCAGTTCCGCGTGGAGCAGGGCCCTTTCTCGCTCGGGGCATGACGCGGCCACCCGGAAAACGAGCCGCGACGATGGGGCGCGGCCGGCAGCCGCGGCGCCGGGGAGTTTTCCCCGAGCAGAGTGGATGGAGGCGCCGTGGCCGGGCGTCCGCCTCCGCCGTGGCGGGCGGCCGGGGCGCCCCTGGAGGGGGCTGGCCTCTGTGGGGAAACGGACTGGTCTCTCGCTCCGCGGCTAGGACGAAGCCGCGAAAGGTGCCGTTGTCGCCGGAACGGTCGGGGGACTCGTGGCGCGGGACTCAGGGTTCCCCATGGGGAGGCCCCCAGGCTCAGGCCCCTGGCAACGGAAGGCTGAGCAAGCAGGCCCGGGCCCGGGCCCGGCTTTCGGGGCTGGCCCGGCCCCAGCTGCCGGCGCCAGGGAGGGGACCCCCGGAGGCTGAGGAGCGGGAGGCGTCGGCCTCCCCGCGGCACGCCTCCCGGAGCTCCTCCTGGCGGTGCCGGAACGCGACGACACGCGATCCCGGACAGGGCCCCGGGGGGGGCCGCCCTGCGGCCCTGTGGTGCCCGAAGTGTGTTCGCCGGGCCTTTTCCGGCCAATTCTGACGAGCGTTCTGCCCAAATCGGGACCGATTTGGGCAGAACGCTCGTGAGAATTGGCCGGCGTTGGGCAGCCCTGGTCAGCGCCCAGTTCCGCGTGGAGCAGGGCCCTTTCTCGCTCGGGGCATGACGCGGCCACCCGGAAAACGAGCCGCGACGATGGGGCGCGGCCGGCAGCCGCGGCGCCGGGGAGTTTTCCCCGAGCAGAGTGGATGGAGGCGCCGTGGCCGGGCGCCCACCTCTGCCGTGGCGGGCGGCCGGGGCGCCCCTGGAGGGGGCTGGCCTCTGTGGGGAAACGGACTGGTCTCTCGCTCCGCGGCTAGGACGAAGCCGCGAAAGGTGCCGTTGTCGCCGGGACGGTCGGGGGACTCGTGGCGCGGGACTCAGGGTTGCCCATGTGGAGGCCCCCAGGCTCAGGCCCCTGGCAACGGAAGGCTGAGCAAGCAGGCCCGGGCCCGGGCCCGGCTTTCGGGGCTGGCCCGGCCCCAGGTGCCGGCGCCAGGGAGGGGACCCCCGGAGGCTGAGGAGCGGGAGGCGTCGGCCTCCCCGCGGCACGCCTCCCGGAGCTCCTCCTGGCGGTGCCGGAACGCGACGACACGCGATCCCGGACAGGGCCCCGGGGGGGGCCGCCCTGCGGCCCTGTGGTGCCCGAAGTGTGTTCGCCGGGCCTTTTCCGGCCAATTCTCACGAGCGTTCTGCCCAAATCGGGATCGATTTGGGCAGAACGCTCGTGAGAATTGGCCGGCGTTGGGCAGCCCTGGTCAGCGCCCAGTTCCGCGTGGAGCAGGGCCCTTTCTCGCTCGGGGCATGTCGCGGCCACCCGGAAAACGAGCCGCGACGATAGGGCGCGGCCGGCAGCCGCGGCGCCGGGGAGTTTTCCTCGAGCAGAGTGGATGGAGGCGCCGTGGCCGGGCGTCCGCCTCCGCCGTGGCGGGCGGCCGGGGCGCCCCTGGAGGGGGCTGGCCTCTGTGGGGAAACGGACTGGTCTCTCGCTCCGCGGCTAGGACGAAGCCGCGAAAGGTGCCGTTGTCGCCGGGACGGTCGGGGGACTCGTGGCGCGGGACTCAGGGTTCCCCATGGGGAGGCCCCCAGGCTCAGGCCCCTGGCAACGGAAGGCTGAGCAAGCAGGCCCGGGCCCGGGCCCTGCTTTCGGGGCTGGCCCGGCCCCAGCTCCCGGCGCCAGGGAGGTGACCCCCGGACGCTGAGGAGCGGGAGTCTTCGGCCTCCCCGCGGCATGCCTCCCGGAGCTCCTCCTGGCGGTGCCGGAACGCGACGACACGCGATCCCGGACAGGACCCGGGGGGGGCCGCCCTGCGGCCCTGTGGTGCCCGAAGTGTGTTCGCCGGGCGTTTTCCGGCCAATTCTCACGAGCGTTCTGCCCAAATCGGGATCGATTTGGGCAGAACGCTCGTGAGAATTGGCCGGCGTTGGGCAGCCCTGGTCAGCGCCCAGTTCCGCGTGGAGCAGGGCCCTTTCTCGCTCGGGGCATGTCGCGGCCACCCGGAAAACGAGCCGCGACGATGGGGCGCGGCCGACAGCCGCGGCGCCGGGGAGTTTTCCCCGAGCAGAGTGGATGGAGGCGCCGTGGCCGGGCGTCCGCCTCCGCCGTGGCGGACGGCCGGGGCGCCCCTGGAGGGGGCTGGCCTCTGTGGGGAAACGGACTGGTCTCTCACTCCGCGGCTAGGACGAAGCCGCGAAAGGTGCCGTTGTCGCCGGGACGGTCGGGGGACTCGTGGCGCGGGACTCAGGGTTCCCCATGGGGAGGCCCCCAGGCTCAGGCCCCTGGCAACGGAAGGCTGAGCAAGCAGGCACAGGCCCGGGCCCGGCTTTCGGGGCTGGCCCGGCCCCAGCTGCCGGCGCCAGGGAGGGGACCCACTGAGGCTGAGGAGCGGGGGCGTCGGCCTCCCCGCGGCAGGCCTCCCGGAGCTCCTCCTGGCGGTGCCGGAACGCGACGACACGCGATCCCGGACAGGGCCCCGGAGGGGCGGCCCAGCGGCCCTGTGGTGCCCGAAGCGTGTTCGCCGGGCGTTTTCCGGCCAATTCTCACGAGCGTTCTGCCCAAATCGGGATCGATTTGGACAGAACGCTCGTGAGAATTGGCCGGCGTTGGGCAGCCCTGGTCAGCGCCCAGTTCCGCGTGGAGCAGGGCCCTTTTTCGCTCGGGGCATGTCGCGGCCACCCGGAAAACGAGCCGCGACGATGGGGCGCGGCCGGCAGCCGCGGCGCCGGGGAGTTTTCCCCGAGCAGAGTGGATGGAGGCGCCGTGGCCGGGCGCCCGCCTCCGCCGTGGCGGGCGGCCGGGGCGCCCCTGGAGGGGGCTGGCCTCTGTGGGGAAACGGACTGGTCTCTCGCTCCGCGGCTAGGACGAAGCCGCGAAAGGTGCCGTTGTCGCCGGGACGGTCGGGGGACTCGTGGCGCGGGACTCAGGGTTCCCCATGGGGAGGCCCCCAGGCTCAGGCCCCTGGCAACGGAAGGCTGAGCAAGCAGGCCCGGGCCCGGGCCCGGCTTTCGGGGCTGGCCCGGCCCCAGCTGCCGGCGCCAGGGAGGGGACCCCCGGAGGCTGAGGAGCGGGAGGCGTCGGCCTCCCCGCGGCACGCCTCCCGGAGCTCCTCCTGGCCGTGCCGGAACGCGACGACACGCGATCCCGGACAGGGCACCGGGGGGGGCCGCCCTGCGGCCCTGTGGTGCCCGAAGTGTGTTCGCCGGGCCTTTTCCGGCCAATTCTCACGAGCGTTCTGCCCAAATCGGGATCGATTTGGGCAGAACGCTCGTGAGAATTGGCCGGCGTTGGGCAGCCCTGGTCAGCGCCCAGTTCCGCGTGGAGCAGGGCCCTTTCTCGCTCGGGGCATGACGCGGCCACCCGGAAAACGAGCCGCGACGATGGGGCGCGGCCGGAAGCCGCGGCGCCGGGGAGTTTTCCCCGAGCGGAGTGGATGGAGGCGCCGTGGCCGGGCGTCCGCCTCCGCCGTGGCGGGCGGCCGGGGCGCCCCTGGAGGGGGCTGGCCTCTGTGGGGAAACGGACTGGTCTCTCGCTCCGCGGCTAGGACGAAGCCGCGAAAGGTGCCGTTGTCGCCGGGACGGTCGGGGGACTCGTGGCGCGGGACTCAGGGTTCCCCATGGGGAGGCCCCCAGGCTCAGGCCCCTGGCAACGGAAGGCTGAGCAAGCAGGCCCGGGCCCGGGCCCGGCTTTCGGGGCTGGCCCGGCCCCAGCTCCCGGCGCCAGGGAGGGGACCCCCAGAGGCTGAGGAGCGGGAGGCTTCGGCCTCCCCGCGGCACGCCTCCCGGAGCTCCTCCTGGCGGTGCCGGAACGCGACGACACGCGATCCCGGACAGGGCCCCGGGGGGGGCCGCCCTGCGGCCCTGTGGTGCCCGAAGTGTGTTCGCCGGGCGTTTTCCGGCCAATTCTCACGAGCGTTCTGCCCAAATCGGGATCGATTTGGGCAGAACGCTAGTGAGAATTGGCCGGCGTTGGGCAGCCCTGGTCAGCGCCCAGTTCCGCGTGGAGCAGGGCCCTTTCTCGCTCGGGGCATGTCGCGGCCACCCGGAAAACGAGCCGCGACGATGGGGCGCGGCCGGCAGCCGCGGCGCCGGGGAGTTTTCCCCGAGCAGAGTGGATGGAGGCGCCATGGCCGGGCGTCCGCCTCCGCCGTGGCGGGCGGCCGGGGCGCCCCTGGAGGGGGCTGGCCTCTGTGGGGAAACGGACTGGTCTCTCACTCCGCGGCTAGGACGAAGCCGCGAACGGTGCCGTTGTCGCCGGGACGGTCGGGGGTCTCGTGGTGCGGGACTCAGGGTTCCCCATGGGGAGGCCCCCAGGCTCAGGCCCCTGGCAACGGAAGGCTGAGCAAGCAGGCCCGGGCCCGGGCCCGGCTTTCGGGGCTGGCCCGGCCCCAGCTGCCGGCGCCAGGGAGGGGACCCCCGGAGGCTGAGGAGCGGGAGGCGTCGGCCTTCCCGCGGCACGCCTCCCGGAGCTCCTCCTGGCGGTGCCGGAACGCGACGACACGCGATCCCGGACAGGGCCGCGGGGGGGGGCCGCCCTGCGGCCCTGTGGTGCCCGAAGTGTGTTCGCCGGGCGTTTTCCGGCCAATTCTCACGAGCGTTCTGCCCAAATCGGGATCGATTTGGGCAGAACGCTCGTGAGAATTGGCCGGCGTTGGGCAGCCCTGGTCAGCGCCCAGTTCCGCGTGGAGCAGGGCCCTTTCTCGCTCGGGGCATATCGCGGCCACCCGGAAAACGAGCCGCGACGATGGGTGCGGCCGGCAGCCGCGGCGCCGGGGAGTTTTCCCCGAGCAGAGTGGATGGAGGCGCCGTGGCCGGGCGTCCGACTCTGCCGTGGCGGGCGGCCGTGGCGCCCCTGGAGGGGGCTGGCCTCTGTGGGGAAACGGACTGGTCTCTCGCTCCGCGGCTAGGACGAAGCCGCGAAAGGTGCCGTTGTCGCCGGGACGGTCGGGGGACTCGTGGCGCGGGACTCAGGGATCCCCATGGGGAGGCCCCCAGGCTCAGGCCCCTGGCAACGGAAGGCTGAGCAAGCAGGCCCGGGCCCGGGCCCGGCTTTCGGGGCTGGCCCGGCCCCAGGTCCCGGCGCCAGGGAGGGGACCCCCGGAGGCTGAGGAGCGGGAGGCGTCGGCCTCCCCGCGGCACGCCTCCCGGAGCTCCTCCTGGCGGTGCCGGAACGCGACGACACGCGATCCCGTACAGGGCCCCGGGGGGGGCCGCCCTGCGGCCCTGTGGTGCCCGAAGTGTGTTCGCCGGGCCTTTTCCGGCCAATTCTCACGAGCGTTCTGCCCAAATCGGGATCGATTTGGGCAGAACGCTCGTGAGAATTGGCCGGCGTTGGGCAGCCCTGGTCAGCGCCCAGTTCCGCGTGGAGCAGGGCCCTTTCTCGCTCGGGGCATGTCGCGGCCACCCGGAAAACGAGCCGCGACGATGGGGCGCGGCCGGCAGCCGCGGCGCCGGGGAGTTTTCCCCGAGCAGAGTGGATGGAGGCGCCGTGGCCGGGCGCCCGCCTCTGCCGTGGCGGGCGGACGGGGCGCCCCTGGAGGGGGCTGGCCTCTGTGGGGAAACGGACTGGTCTCTCGCTCCGCGGCTAGGACGAAGCCGCGAAAGGTGCCGTTGTCGCCGGGACGGTCGGGGGACTCGTGGCGCGGGACTCAGGGTTCCCCATGTGGAGGCCCCAAGGCTCAGGCCCCTGGCAACGGAAGGCTGAGCAAGCAGGCCCGGGCCCGGGCCCGGCTTTCGGGGCTGGCCCGGCCCCAGGTGCCGGCGCCAGGGAGGGGACCCCCGGAGGCTGAGGAGCGGGAGGCGTCGGCCTCCCCGCGGCACGCCTCCCGGAGCTCCTCCTGGCGCTGCCGGAACGCGACGACACGCGATCCCGGACAGGGCCCCGGGGGGGGCCGCCCTGCGGCCCTGTGGTGCCCGAAGTGTGTTCGCCGGGCCTTTTCCGGCCAATTCTCACGAGCGTTCTGCCCAAATCGGGATCGATTTGGGCAGAACGCTCGTGAGAATTGGCCGGCGTTGGGCAGCCCTGGTCAGCGCCCAGTGCCGCGTGGAGCAGGGCCCTTTCTCGCTCGGGGCATGTCGCGGCCACCCGGAAAACGAGCCGCGACGATGGGGCGCGGCCGGAAGCCGCGGCGCCGGGGAGTTTTCCCCGAGCAGAGTGGATGGAGGCGCCGTGGCCGGGCGTCCGCCTCCGCCGTGGCGGGCGGCCGGGGCGCCCCTGGAGGGGGCTGGCCTCTGTGGGGAAACGGACTGGTCTCTCACTCCGCGGCTAGGACGAAGCCGCGAAAGGTGCCGTTGTCGCCGGGACGGTCGGGGGAGTCGTGGCGCGGGACTCAGGGTTCCCCATGGGGAGGCCCCCAGGCTCAGGCCCCTGGCAACGGAAGGCTGAGCAAGCAGGCCCGGGCCCGGGCCCGGCTTTCGGGGCTGGCCCGGCCCCAGCTGCCGGCGCCAGGGAGGGGACCCCCGGAGGCTGAGGAGCGGGAGGCGTCGGCCGCCCCGCGGCACGCCTCCCGGAGCTCCTCCTGGCGGTGCCGGAACGCGACGACACGCGATCCCGGACAGGGCCCCGGGGAGGGCCGCCCTGCGGCCCTGTGGTTCCCGAAGTGTGTTCGCCGGGCGTTTTCCGGCCAATTCTCACGAGCGTTCTGCCCAAATCGGGATCGATTTGGGCAGAACGCTCGTGAGAATTGGCCGGCGTTGGGCAGCCCTGGTCAGCGCCCAGTTCCGCGTGGAGCAGGGCCCTTTCTCGCTCGGGGCATGTCGCGGCCACCCGGAAAACGAGCCGCGACGATGGGGCGCGGCCGGCAGCCGCGGCGCCGGGGAGTTTTCCCCGAGCAGAGTGGATGGAGGCGCCGTGGCCGGGCGTCCGCCTCCGCCGTGGCGGGCGGCCGGGGCGCCCCTGGAGGGGGCTGGCCACTGTGGGGAAACGGACTGGTCTCTCACTCCGCGGCTAGGACGAAGCCGCGAAAGGTGCCGTTGTCGCCAGGACGGTCGGGGGACTCGTGGCGCGGGACTCAGTGTTCCCCATGGGGAGGCCCCCAGGCTCAGGCCCCTGGCAACGGAAGGCTGAGCAAGCAGGCCCGGGCCCGGGCCCGGCTTTCGGGGCTGGCCCGGCCCCAGCTGCCGGCGCCAGGGAGGGGACCCCCGGAGGCTGAGGAGCGGGAGGCGTCGGCCGCCCCGCGGCACGCCTCCCGGAGCTCCTCCTGGCGGTGCCGGAACGCGACGACACGCGATCCCGGACAGGGCCCCGGGGAGGGCCGCCCTGCGGCCCTGTGGTTCCCGAAGTGTGTTCGCCGGGCGTTTTCCGGCCAATTCTCACGAGCGTTCTGCCCAAATCGGGATCGATTTGGGCAGAACGCTCGTGAGAATTGGCCGGCGTTGGGCAGCCCTGGTCAGCGCCCAGTTCCGCGTGGAGCAGGGCCCTTTCTCACTCGGGGCATGTCGCGGCCACCCGGAAAACGAGCCGCGACGATGGGGCGCGGCCGGCAGCCGCGGCGCCGGGGAGTTTTCCCCGAGCAGAGTGGATGGAGGCGCCGTGGCCGGGCGTCCGCCTCCGCCGTGGCGGGCGGCCGGGGCGCCCCTGGAGGGGGCTGGCCACTGTGGGGAAACGGACTGGTCTCTCACTCCGCGGCTAGGACGAAGCCGCGAAAGGTGCCGTTGTCGCCAGGACGGTCGGGGGACTCGTGGCGCGGGACTCAGTGTTCCCCATGGGGAGGCCCCCAGGCTCAGGCCCCTGGCAACGGAAGGCTGAGCAAGCAGGCCCGGGCCCGGGCCCGGCTTTCGGGGCTGGCCCGGCCCCAGCTGCCGGCGCCAGGGAGGGGACCCCCGGATGCTGACGAGCGGGAGGCGTCGGCCTCCCCGCGGCACGCCTCCCGGAGCTCCTCCTGGCGGTGCCGGAACGCGACGACACGCGATCCCGGACAGGGCCCCGGGTGGGGCGGCCCTGCGGCCCTGTGGTGCCCGAAGTGTGTTCGCCAGGCGTTTTCCGGCCAATTCTCACGAGCGTTCTGCCCAACTCGGGATCGATTTGGGCAGAACGCTCGTGAGAATTGGCCAGCGTTGGGCAGCCCTGGTCAGCGCCCAGTTCTGCGTGGAGCAGGGCCCTTTCTCGCTCGGGGCATGTCGCGGCCACCCGGAAAACGAGCCGCGACGATGGAACCAGATGGGCCTTCATATTTATACTGACCTATATACTTACTGGAGTCCATTATGGAAAGATTTCCATCTGGGTGTGAGGCTGAGTCCTGTGGTATTGCTCAGGCATCCCCAAATCCTAGGGCTTTGGAGCCCACCTTTAGGGGACGGAGACATGAGAACCCAAGCTAGGGATAGAGTTAGGGCCGAAGGACATTGCAGGCCCAAACAGCTGACAGTGTGTGTGGTTCCTAGAGGCTGGAATTAAGGATGAGTGTTCTGTTTCTGGTCAGGCACAGGGTTTGTGACCTAGAGGCCACTGAAATTGGGGGTTTGCTGGTATAGGCTCAGATGGGCAGGCATTTTAATCCTGCTTTGAATACTTTCTAGAGGTCTACATGGCACGCTTTCCTCCTGTGTGTTAGGATGAGTCCTGTGGTATGGCTAAGGTGACCCCAGTCCGTGGGGTAGGGAGTCAGACCCCTAGGAATTGAATGCTCAGAACACAAACTAAGCTTCAGTTAGGGGTTAGGAGCATGGCAGGCCCAATCTGATGGTGGTGTGGCAAGCTATCCAGAGGGCTGAGTACAGAGGGATGGATAGAGTAAGTGTCAGGTTCAGGTTTGTGTCCAGCTGCTGACTCTGGGTGAACTCAGTGGTGCGTGGCAGATTTCTCCTGCTCAGAATCCTTTGCAGAGTCCCAAATGGTATGGTTTCCTTCTGGGTGGCAGGCAGAGATCTCAAATCTTGCTCAGGGGTCCCCATCCGTGGGACTTGGGTGCCAGTCCTCTGGGGACAGAGCATGAAACCCCAACCTAGGGTTGGGGCTAGGTCCCAGCAACATGACAGGCCTGATTTGCTGGTGCTGTGCAGAGCTCTCACGGGGACTGAGTAGAGAACATGGGTCAGTCTGAGTCAGGCTCCGGGTTGGTGGCCATGGGGGGAAAGGCAGATTTCTCCTGCTCTCAGTCCTTGGCAGAGTTCCAATTCTACTGTTTCCTTCTGGGTTGAAGACAGAGTCCTCTGGCATTTCTCAGGGGTCCCACATATGTGGGGCTTTGGTACCTGTATTCTTGGGACACAAGACAGAAAATGTACCTAAGTTTTGGTTAGGGCTGAGGGTCATGTCAGTCTCAATAGGCCACCCTGAGAGGAGTGACCTGGGGAGCAGAGTTGAGGACGTGGGTCAGTGTGAGTGTTAAGATCCAGGTGTGAACGGGGGGTGCTGAAAGTGGGATAGCCTCAGGGGGCCAAGAAATATTCTGGTATAGTTCAGGTGTAACCCATCAGCGGAGCTTTGGTGTCAATCATCAGAGGACAGAAGACTGAAAACACAACCTAGGGCTTGGAAAAGAGCACAGGGGCATGGCTGGCCTGATCTGCTGGTGCCGAGGCTAGATGTCTGGGGTACTGAGTTGAGGGCCATGGTCAGGTGGTGCATTACGATCTGGGTTTGTGCCTGGGGGGTGGCCGAAGGTGGAGGTGGCTTCAGGGAGCATGAAGATTTCTCCCGTTCCGATGGTTCTGTGCAGCTCCAAACAGAACAGTTTCCTCCCGGGTGGCAGACAGAGCACTGGGTTGTGGCTCAGGGGTCCAAATATGGAGGAATTGGGGGACCAGCCTCTGGGGATGAAGACTGAAAATGCAACCTAGGCTTAAGGTTAGGGTCAGGGGCATGGCAGGCCCAATTTGCTGGCACTGAGAAGGGATCCCAGGGGGATGAATTGAGGGCAGAGGTCCGGTGGCATGAGAGGGTCCAGGTTTGTGGTCAGGGGACCGCTGAAGGAGGGGGTTGTGCTCAGGGAGGCATGCAGTTTCTCCCACTCTGAGTGTTCTACTCAGTTTCAAATGGCACGGTTTCCTCCTGGGTGGTAGGCAGGCTGAGTGCCAGCCTCCACATTTGTGGCCCAATAGTGCGCAGAGGGTGGGGGATAGCCTCGGGTGAACCGTGCAGGTTTCTCCCGCTCTGAGGATTCGACACAGCTCCAAACAGCATGGTTTCCTCCTGCATGGTGGACAGAGTCCTGAGGTGTCACTCAGGATTCTTTAATCTTGGGGTCTTGGGGTCAGGACTCTTGGGGATGATACCTGAAAACCAAAATTAGGGATAGGGTTAAGGCCTAGGGCCATGGTAGACCTGATATGCCAGTGCAGAGGCAGGTGCCCTGGTGCGCTGAGTTGAGCTCGGGTGTCAGACGGGGCCTTAGCCTCTAGGTGTGTGTCCAGACGTTCGCATAACCTGGGGGTGACTTCAGGGGTGCATGGAAGTTTCTCCAGCTCTGAGGGTTCAGCGCAGCTCCAAACAGCACAGCGGTGCCCTGCGTGGCAGGCAGATTCCCAGCATGAGTATCAGGCATCCTCAATCCTTGTGACGCAGTATGTGGTCTATTCTGGAGAAGGTTCCATGTGCACTTGAGAAGAATGAGTATTCTGTTGTTTTAGGGTGGAATGTTCTGTATATGTCTATGAGGTCCATCTGGTCCAATGTTTCATTCAATGCTCTTATTTCTTTTTTAATTTTCTGCTTCGATGATCTGTCTATTTCTGAGAGAGGCGTATGAAGATCTCCTACTATTATTGTATTCATATCAATATGACTCTTTATCTTGATTAATAGTTTTCTTATGGAATTGGGTGCTCCCATATTGGGGGCATAGATATTCACAATTGTTAGATCATCTTGGCGGATAGTCCCTTTAAGAATTATGGAGTGTCCTTCTGTATCTCTGACTACAGTCTTTAGTTTAAAATCTAATTTATCTGATATGAGAATCGCTACCCCGGCCTTCTTTTGAGGCCCATTGGCATGAAAGATGCTTCTCCATCCGTTCACTTTCAGTCTGGGTGTATCCTTAGGTTCAAAATGGGTCTCTTGTAGACAACATATGGATGGGTCCTGTCGTTTTATCCAATCTGCAACCCTGTGTCGTTTTATGGGCGCATTTAGGCCATTCACATTGAGAGTGATTATTGAGAGATAGGTTTTGATTCATGTCATGTTGCCTTTGAAGTCTTTCTGTCTGTAGATTGTTTCTATATTTCTGTTCAATGATATTCTTGGGATTTTTTCTCTTTTATAGGACCCCCCTTAATATTTCCTGCAGTGTCGGCTTGCTGGTTGCATAGTCTTTTAAGCCTTGCCGGTCTTGGAAACTCTTTATCTCTCCATCCATTTTAAATGTCAGTCTTGCCGGATAGAGTATTCTTGGTTGCATGTTCTTCTCATTTAGTACTCTGAATATATTTTGCCAGCCCTTCCTGGCTTGCCAGGTCTCTGTGAAAAGGTCTGACGTTATTCTAATGGGCTTGGATGCCCACTCTCACCACTCTTGTTCAACATAGTATTAGAAGTCCTAGCAACGGCAATCAGACAACAAAGAGAAATAAAAGGTATCCAAATTGGCAAGGAAGAAGTCAAACTCTCTCTCTTCGCAGATGACATGATTTTGTATATGGAAAACCCCAAAGACTCCACCCCCAAACTACTAGACTCATACAGCAATTCAGTAACGTGGCAGGATACAAAGTCAATGTACAGAAATCAGTGGCTTTCTTATACACTAACAGTGAAAATACAGAAAGGGAAATTAGAGAATCGATTCCATTTACTATAGCACCAAGAACCATAAGATACCTGGGAATAAACCTAACCAAAGAGGTAAAGGATCTGTACTCGAGGAACTACAGAACACTCATGAAAGAAATTGAAGAAGACCCAAAAAGATGGAAGACAATTCCATGCTCTTGGATTGGAAGAATAAACATTGTTAAAATGTTTATACTGCCTAGAGCAATCTATGCTTTTAATGCCATTCCGATCAAAATTCCACCGGTAGTTTTCAAAGAGCTGGAGCAAATAATCCTAAAATTTGTATGGAATCAGAAGAGACCCCGAATTGCTAAGGCAATGTTGAAAAACAAAAACAAAACTGGCGGCATCACGTTACCCGATTTTAAGCTTTACTACAAAGCTGCGATCACCAAGACAGCGTGGCCCTGGCATAAAAACAGACACATAGACCAGTGGAACAGAGTGGAGAGCCCAGATATGGCCCCTCAACTCCACGGTGAAATAATCTTCGACAAAACAGGAAAAAATATTCAATGGAAAAAAAGACAGTCTCTTCAATCAATGGTGCTGGGAAAACTGGACAGCTATATGTAGAATAATGAAACTCAACCATTCTCTTACACTCGAAATGGATAAAAGACCTCATCATGAGACAGGAATCCATCAGAATCCTAGAGGAGAACATAGGCAGTAACCTCTTCGATATCAGCCACAGCAACTTCTTTCAAGATATGTCTCCAAAGGCCAAGGAAACAAAAGCGAAAATAAACTTTTGGCACTTCATCAAGATCAAAAGCTTCTGCACAGCAAAGGAAACAGTCCACCAAACAA
Organism: Meles meles; assembly: GCF_922984935.1. Lineage (NCBI taxonomy): Eukaryota > Metazoa > Chordata > Mammalia > Carnivora > Mustelidae > Meles > Meles meles. The sequence continues at coordinate 231,309 of NC_060086.1, read as the reverse complement.
AAAGGCAACCCACGGAATGGGAGAAGATATTTGCAAATGACAGTACAGACAAAAGGTTGATATCCAGGATCTAGAAAGAACTTCTCAAACTCAACACACACAAAACAGAGAATCATATCCAAAAATGGGCAGAAGATATGAACAGACACTTCTCCAACGAAGACCTACAAATGGCTATCAGACACATGAAAAAATGTTCATCATCACTAGCCATCAGGGAGATTCAAATGAAAACCACATTGAGATACCACCTGACACCAGTTAGAATGGCCAAAATGAGCAAGACAGGAAACAACGTGTGTTGGAGAGGATGTGGAGAAAGGGGAACCCTCTTACACTGTTGGTGGGAATGCAAGTTGGTGCAGCCACTTTGGAGAACAGTGTGGAGATTCCTCCAGAAATTAAGAATAGAGCTTCCCTATGACCCTGCAATTGCACTGCTGGGTATTTACCCCAAAGATACAGATGGAGTGAAAAGAAGGGCCATCTGTACCCCAATGCTTATTGTAGCAATGGCTATGCTCACCAAACTGTGGAAAGAACCAAGATGCCCTTCAACGGATGAATGGATAAGGAAGATGTGGTCCATATACGCAATGGAGTATTATGCCTCCATCAGAAAGGATGAATACCCAACTTTTGTAGCAACATGGACGGGACTGGAAGAAATTATGCTGAGCGAAATAAGTCAAGCAGAGAGAGAGTCATGTATCATATGGTCTCACTTATTTGTGGAGCATAGCAAATAACACGGAGGACATAGGGAGATGGAGAGGAGAGGGAGTTGAGAGAAACTGGAAGGGGAGATGAACCATGAGAGACTATGGACTCTGAAAAACAACCAGAGGGTTTTGGAGGGGCAGGGTGGGGTGGGAGTTTGAGGAATCAGGTGGTGGTTAATAGGGAGGGCACGTACTGCATGGAGCACTGGGTGTGATGCCAAAACAATGAACACTGTTATGCTGTAAATAAACAAATAAAAAAAAAAAAAATGAGTCTATGGAAGGCCCGGCAGTGCCAGTTCACTCCACTGGAGGGAGTGGTGAGCCGTGGTGTGAGATACCCTGGAAGGCATGGCGATGCTGCTTGCCACCACTGGAGGCAGCGGCGAGCTGCCATGGGAAACACACCTGAAGAGGAGTCAGTGCAGCTTGCTGGCTCTGAAGGCAGGGCGGAGGTGCCCGGTGAGAGACCCTGAAACGTGAGGCACTACAGCTTATTTTTACAGGATGGAGTGGTGAGCTGTATAGTCTCTGTTTCTCCAGGCTCAAGGGTGGTGGTAAGAATTGATGGAGCCTGTCCCCCACTCAGCATTGTGCCCTCTTTCCCCAGGTTTGCTGGTAATGTGCTGTCAGGATGGTTCAGGAGGGTCCTCCCAGTTGGGCTCTGGAGCCAGGGGAACCAAACCCGACTCATGGTGCATTTGGAACCGAGGAGCTGAGTGTTTGTTTGGAAAAGTATGTTTGTTTCTCCAAAAAGGACAAGGGCATTGACCAGCTTGAGAGGGAAGTGAATGACCAGTTAAGAAACAAGCCTGTGTCTCTCCTTCTCCCAGGAATCAGAGCAGATGTGCAGGCTTTAGGTGGGAGACGCCTGCTTATCTGCACCTGACAACCCTTCTTCACTCTGGCTCCATGAGACCTGAAGTTTGGAAGTCAGCGTCTGAGTCAGTCAGGCAGCTTGTCCCAGGACGTCAGTGTTCAGAGAAAACAGCAGGCCTGTGGGTGACAATGTCACATCCATGCCAGGATGGCAGGTAAAAATTCCCTTTCACCCCAAATTTCCTGGGCTTTTCTCTTGTCTCCAGTGGAGCTCACAAATGGCACCCTGAACCAGCTGTAAGCAATCTCGTGTGGGTGCCAGAGCTCCTGAGTTTCTCTGCAGGGAGCACCTGGCAGGGATCTCATTTTCTGTTTATTTCTGGCTTACAAAGGTATTTGGAACATCTCTTTCCTAGGAAATCCCTTGGATTCGAAAGGGAAGGTGAGATTGACTTGGTGTGCCTTTTGAACATAGAAAGTATTCCTTCACCGAACAGTGTTTACTCCACTGGGCCTAGACTCTGGTGGAACGGCTGGCATCTAGAGTGAGGTGGCTGTTTGTGGTCAGATAGAGACTTGGATGATGGCTTCTTCTTTGTCCAAGGTGATGTATCCTAATGGATTCGTCTTTGAATCCAAAGAGTTCCAATGAGGGCAGAGGGAAAATTCAAAATGATTCCAAGGAGTCTTGGACAATTTAAAAGGGATGCTTGTCTTCCTAGGTTCACTCAAACGGCTATATATGGTTGGACATGCTGTATTTTCTCTGCAGTTTCATGGGTAGTGAAGTCAGAAGGAGAGTCTTTGGGAATTTCCCTGGGTAAAGGCACTCTGTTGGCTTCAAGGACTTGGTGTCAGGAACCCTGGGCTGAATTTCTGTGGCTGCTTTCCTGATGCTCAGTGAGTCAGGGTTTCCCACAGGTTTTATATTTCCTCCTTAGGAAATTGCTGGCAGGGAATGTTCTGTTTAAAGTGGAACCCTCGGGGGCACCTGTGTGGCTCAGTGGGTTAAGCCACTGCCTTCGGCTCAGGTCATGGTCTCAGGGTCCTGAGATCGAGCCCCGCATTGGGCTCTCTGCTCAGCGGGGAGTCTGCTTCGTCCTCTCTCTCTGCCTGCCTCTCTGCCTACTTGTGACCTCTGTCAAATAAATAAATAAAATCTAAAAAAAAAAAACAAAACCCAAAACCGGGACCCTCCTACATTGTTGGTGGGCCTGCGTGTTGTTGCAGCCACTCTTGGAAAGAATACAGTCTGTCCTCCAAAAGCTAAGAACTGAACAACAGTAGGATCCAGCAATTGTCCTCCTAGTTATTTCCCTAAAGGGCACAAAAATGCACATTCAGTGGGGTATAAGCACCGTGATATTTACAGCAGCATTTTCAACCATTGTAAAACAATGGAGGGAGACCAAATGTCCATTCACTGATGAGTGATATATATATATATATATATATATATATATATATATATATATATATCACTCGTATATATCATATGTGTGTGTGTGTGTATGTGTATTCATTCTCCCACATCTTCTTAATGGAATAGGATCCAGGTTCATAAAGGATGAAATCTTACCATCTGCAAGGATGTGGATGGATCTACAGTGGATTTAGCTAAGTAAAATCAGTAAGAAAAGACCAATAGCCTATATCTTGACCTCTATGGAATTTCAGAAAGAAAACAGATGAACATAGTGAGGGGAGAAAGGCCAATGAGGAAACAGACTCTAACCTAGAGCAAAATCGAGGGTTGCTAGGGGGCAGGGGTGTGGGGCGAAGGGTTAAGTGGGTGACAGCTATTAGGGAGAGTACTTGTTGTGATGAGCTCTGGGTGTTCTATGCAGGTGAGGAATCACAAAATCCTACCCCTGAAGGAGAGGAATGAACATTGCATGGAAACGAATTGGAATTGAAGTCAATGAAGAAAAGAAGACCATGTTCTACTTCATGAAGACTGAGGTAAAACTGGAATGACTTTTGCTCTCCTGTTCTGTAGCTGTTCATTATGAAACACTCTGTGGCAGGATACACTAGTTTCCTATTGCATAAGGAGCCCTCAGAAAGTTGCCATGAAAGATTTAGATCTCAGAGCATGTACATGTTCCATTGATATGTTACTTTCAGTTTGCCCAGGTGCAAAGGTAAGTGGAGAGAAATAGGGCTGAAGAGGAAAGGAGGTATTAAGCATTCAAGAGGTAGCCTTCCCCTTTCTCATGAATGCCTGGGCCAGTGTAAATTGGGACGAAGGAGGGGGGATCCCAGAGCTTTGCCGCAGACAGGGGAGTTCTAGGTCTGCCTAGAGCTGGTGGTGTCCATGAGCAGAGCTGAGCTAGTGGCGTGGCAGGCCCGAACTGCTGGTGTTGAGGTGAGTTCCCCAAGGAGCTGAGTTGAGAATGGGGGTCAGGTGGTGATTCAGGCTCTGGGTTTGTGGCCAGGGGGCTGCAGAATGTGGGGGAGTCCTAATGGGGTCATGCAGGTTTCTCTGGCTCTGAGGGTTCTGCACAGCTCCAAAGGGACAAGTTTCCTGCTGGGTGGCAGGGGGACTCCTACAGTGTGGCTCCAAGTTTACCAATCTAGAGGGCTTGGTGGATAGGCCCCTGGGGAAGGAAGCCTGAAAATGCAACATAGGGTTAAGGGTAATGGGCTGGGCAGGACAGGCCTGATCAGCCTACACAGAGGTGAGATACCCTCAGAATTGAGTTGAGGAAATGCATCCTGCAATGCAGAAGAGTCAGGGTTTCTGGCCAGAGGGACGGCTGATCGTGGGGGTGGCTTTAGAGGGGCATGCTGGTTTCTCCCTCTCTGAGGAAACTTTGGAGCTCCAAATGTCATGGCTTCCCCCTGCATGGCATTCAGGTTTCTGCCTTGTTACAGGGGGGTCCTGAATCTGGGGAGTTTGGGGGCCAGGCCTCTTGGGATGGAAGCCCGAAATCAGAAACTAGAGCTACGGTAAGGGCGTAGGGGCATGGCATGCTCAATCTGCTACTGCTGAGGTGGGCTCCCTGGTGGGCTGACTTCAGGGTGGGTATCAGGTGGCATGTCAGACTCAGAGTTTGTGTCCAGGGATGCCACAGAAGCTGGGCGTGACCTCAGGGTTGCATGCAGGTTTCTCCTACCCTGAGGGTTCTGCAGAGCTCCAAATGGCATGGTTTCCTCCTGTGTGGCAGACGCAGTCCTGGGGTGTCACTGAGGAATCCTTAATCTCTACTGGCATGAATCTCGGAGGTGCCCAATCTGGCGGGCTTGGGGGACAGGCCTCTGTTCATGAAAGCCTGTACACCCCACCTAGGTTTATGGTTAGGGCCGAAGGGCATGGCAGGTCCAATGTGCCGGTGCTGATGCGGGCTCCCCTAAGGGTCGAGTTGAGGGCATAGATCTGGCATCGCAGGAGAATCTGGTTTTATGGCCATGGGGGTGACTCATGGTGGGGTGGCATTACGGGGGTTTGCATGTTTCTCCCCGTCTGAGTGTTCAGTGCAGCTCTAAACCACAAGTTTTCCTCATGAGTGCCAGGTGGAGTCCCGTGGTGGCGCTCAGTAGACCTTAATCTGGGGGGACATGGGAGGCAGGCCCCTGGGATGGAAGCCTGAAAACCTAAAGAGGGGTTCTGGTAAGGGCTTAGGGGCATGGTGGCCTGATCTGCTTATGTTGAGGTGGGGCGCCCTAGGGTCTGAATTTATGGCATGCGTCCGGCAGCTCAGCAGAATCTGGTTTATGGCCGGGGGGACGGGTGCAGATGATGGGAGTGCCTTTAGAGGGGCAAGTTTCTCCCCCTCTGAGGGTTCAGCACAACTCCAAGGCACAGGTTCCTACTGTGTGGCAAGCGGAGTCCTGAGGTGTATGTCAAGATTCCTTAATCCAGGGGATTTTGTTGCCTGGACCCTCAGCATGGAAGACTGAACACCCAAACTTGTGTTAGGGTTAGGGCCTAGGGGCAATGGCAGGCCCGATCTGCCAGTGCTGAGGCGGGATCCCCTATGGGCTCAGTTGAGGGTATGCATTTGGTGGCGGGATGGAATCCAGCTCTATGGCCAGAGTGGCTGTTGATTATTGGGGTGGCTTTAGGGTGGCATGAAAGTTTCTCCCCATCTGAGGGTTCATTGCAGCTCCAAACCACAAGGTTTCCACTTGTGTGACAGGCTGTGTCCTGTGGTGTTGCTCAGAAGTCCTTAATCTGGGGGGCGTGGGGGCCAGGCCTCTTGGGATGGAAGCCTGAAAATCCAAACTAGGGTTAGGGTTAAGGCTTAGGGACATGGCAGGCCCGATCTGCTGCAATTGAGGTGGTCTCCTGGATAGGCCGAATGGAGGGTGGGAATCAGGCAGGACTTGAGGTCTGTGTTTGTGTTTGTGGGGGCAAAGAAGCTAGTGGTGTCCGCGGGGGGCATGCAGCTTTCTCCTGCTCTGAGGTTCCTGCACAGTTCCAAATGGCACCATTTTGCCGTAGGAGGCTGGAGGAGTGCTGGCGGGAGTCTCAGTCATCCCCAGTCTGATGGGCTTGGGGTACAGGCCTCTGGGCACGGAAGGCTGTATACCCCACCTAGGGTTAGGGTTAGGGTCTAGGGTCATGGCAGGCCCAATCTGCCGGCGCTGAGATGGGCTCCCCTCAGGGCTGAGTTGAGGGCATGTGTCCGGTAGCTTCATAGAAAACAGCTTTCTGGCCTGGGGTGCCGCAAATTGTGCGGATAGCTTTACGGGGGCTTGAAGGTTTCTCACCCTCTGAGTATTCAGCAGCTCCAAACTGCAAGGTTTCATCCTGCGTGGCTGTTGGAGTCCTGCAATGTCACTCAGGGGTCCTTAATCCAGGGGGCCTGGAGGCTAGGCATCTTGGGATGGAAGCCTGGAAACTCAAACTAAGGGTGAGGTCTTGGGGCGCGACAGACCCAATCTGCCAGTGCTGAGGCGGACTCCCCGGTGGCCTGAGTTGAGGGTCGGTGATAGGTGGCTAGTGTGAATCTGGGTTTGTGTTCAGGAGGGGCTCAGATGCTGGGGCTTGCCTTGGGGGGCATGAAGTTATCTTTTGCTCTGAGGTCTAAGTAGCTCCAAATGGCACTGTAACAGCATAGGCAGCCTCCAGACTGCCAGAGTGAGTCTCATGCATCCACAATCTGGCGGGTTTGGGGGCTAGGCCTCTGGGTACGGAAGACTGTACACCCAACCTAGGGTTAGGGTTAAGGCCTAGGGGCATGGCAGTTCTGATATGCTGCTGATATGCTGTGTTGAGGCGGGCTCCCTCAGGGCTGAGTGGATGACATGCATCTGGCGTTGTGGCAGAATCTGGCATTATGTCTGGGGCATTTCCAATGGCGGGTGTGTTTAGGTGCTCATGCACCTTTCTTTCTGGAGGGCAGGCAGAGTCCTGTGTTGTGACTTTGGAATCCCCAGTCTGGAGGGTTAGGGTTAGGGATAGAGGTTCGGAGAGTGTTAGGGTTAGTTGTTAGGGGTTAGGGTTAGGGTTAGGGTTAGGAGTTAGGGGATAGGGTTAGAGGTAAGGTTTAGGGTTAGGCTTAGGGTTAGGCGTATGTCTTAGGGACAAGGCATGTCAGATCTGCCAACACAGATATGGACTCACCCAAGGGCTGTGTTGAGGGCGGGACTCAGGAGTCTCCTCAGGCCCTGGATTTTTGGACTGGAGGGGCAAAGAAGGTGGGAATCGCCTCTGGGGAGCATGATGGTTTCTACTGCTCCGAGGTTGTTATGTTAGGTTTAGAGGTTAGGGTTAGGTTTTTTGGTTAGGGTTAGTGTTAAGATTAGTGTTAAGGTGGGGCGCCTGGGTGGCTCAGTTGGTTAAAGCCTCTGCCTTCCGCTCAGGTCATGATCTCAGGGTCCTGGGATGGAGCCCCACATCAGGCTCTCTGCTCAGCGGGGAGCGTGCTTCGTCCTCTCTGTGCCTTCTTCTGATCTGTCTCTGTCAAAGAAATGAATAAAATCTTAAAAAAAATAAAAAGATTAGGGTTAGGGTTATGTCTTAGGGACAAGGCATGTTGGATCTGGTAACACTTATATGGGCTCACCCAAGGGCTGAGTTGAAGGCGGGACTCAGGAGGCTCCTTAGGCCCTGGGTTTTTTTCCTAGAAGGTAAAGATGGTGGGAATGGCCTCAGGGGAGCATGCTGGTTTCGAGGTCTCTGAGAGTGTTAGATAGCACTAAATGAAATGGTTTATTTCATTTATTCTCCTGGCTGAGAGGCTGAGTCCTGCCATCAGTCTGATGTTCCTATCCACTGGGATGGAATTGGGTATCAGGCCTCTGGGGTCCAGAGCCTGACCACCTGAGCTAGGGTATTAGGGTTTGGTCCTGGGAGCATGGCAGGCCTGAGGTGCCAGTGCGGACTCAGGCTCTCCGGAGGGCTGAGTTGAGGGTATTGCTCTGGAGGCCCATCAGGCACTGGGCGGTGGTGTGTGGGTCCTCGGAAGGTGTGGGTGTCTTTAGGGGGCGTGGAGGTTTCTCCGGCCAGGAGCGTACTGCACAGGGCCATGTGGGCCATTTTCCTTGTGGGTGGCAGCCGGAGTCCAGCATTGCAAATACAGGGTCCCCAGTCTGGACGGCTAGGGAGCCAGGCCTCTGTGGATCGAAGCATAAACACCCATCCTAGCATTATGGTTAAGTCTTTGGGGCATGGTAACCCCGATCTGCCGGTGCTGTGGTGACCCATCCTGATGCCTGAGTTGAGGCTATGTCTGCAGGACATTGAGACTCTGGTTCCCGGTCCTTGGGAGGGTCCAGAAGTGCTTTGGCCTCAGGGAGACTTGCAGGCTTCTCCTGCTCTGTGGCTTCAGCCCATTTCTAAACGGCACGGTTCATGCTGGGATCATGTGCAATTATGGGGTGCAACTCAGGGGTCCCCTATCTGGGGTTTTGAGGACCAGTTGTGGGAGGATGATGCCTGAGCACGAACCTGGGCTAGGGTTAGTATTAGGATTAGGGTTAAGGTTATGTCTTAGGGACAAGGCATGTCGGATATGCAAGCACAGATATCAGCTCGCCCAAGGGCTGAGTTGAGGGTGGGACTCAGGAGGCTCCTCGGGCACTGGGGTTTTGGGCTGTATGGGCAAAGATGTTGGAAATCGCCTCAGGGGAGCATGCCAGTTTCTACAATTCTCAGGGCATTAGATAGCACGAAATGAAAGGTCACCTTCTGGCTGAGAGGGTGAGTCCTGCTGTGAGGGTTAGGTTGTAGGGGCATTGCAGCCGCAATCTGCTGGCGCTGTGGTGGCCCATCCCAATGCTTGAGTTCAGAGCGTGTGTCTGCAGGACCATGAGACTCCTGGTTCTTGGTCCTTGGGGGCGCTGGAAGTGGGGTGGCCTCAGGGAGACATTCAAATTTATCCCGCTCTGTGGGTTCAGCACAATTCTAAACAGCATGGTTTCCTCCTGGTGTCAGGTTCAATGATGGGGTATCGCTCACGGGTCCCCCATCTGGGGCCTTGGGGACCAGGAGTCAGAGTATGGACGCCTGAACACACAACCTGGGCTAGGTATAGTATTATGGTTAGTGTTAGGCTTAGGGACAGGGCATGTCGGATCTGCTAGCACAGATACGGGCTCACCCAAGGGCTGAGTTGAGGGCAGGACTCAGGAGGCTCCTCAGGCCCTGGGTTCTTGGCCTGGAGGAGCAAAGCTGGTGGGAATGGCCTCAAGGGAGAATGGCTGGTTGCTACTGCTCTGAGGGTGTGAGAGAACACCAAATGAAAAGGTCTCCTCCTGGCTGAGAACTGAGTCCTGCCGACAGTCTGATGCTCAACCCATGGGAGGAATTGGGTGTCAGGCCTCTGGGTCCAATGCCTGAACACCCAAGCTAGTGTTAGGGTTTCGTCCTGGGAGAATGGCAGGCCTGCCAGTGCGGCTCAGGTTCTCCGGAGGGCTGAGTTGAGGGCATTGCTCTGGTGGCCTGTCAGGCTCTGGGTTTGTGGTGTGGCATTTCTTGGAAGGCGTGGGTGGCTTTAGGGGGCATGGAGGATTCTGTGGCCAGGAGCATACTGCACAGGATCATATGGTCCAGTTTCATCGTGGGTGGCAGCCAGAGTCCTGCATTGGGAATCCAGGGTCCCCAGTCTGGAGGGCTAGGGGTCCAGTCCTCAGGGGACAGAAGCCTGACACCCAACCTAGGGTTAGGGTAGGGTTGTAAGGGCATGGCAGCCCCGATCTGATGGCGCTGTGGTGATGCTTCCCAATGCCTGAGTTGAGGGCGCGAGTCTGTAGCACTGTGAGAGTCCTGGTTCCTGGTCCTTGGGTGTGCCAGAAGTGGCAGTGGGCTCTGGGAGGCATGCAGGTTTCTCCCGCTCTGCGGGTTCAACACATTTCTAAAGGGCAGGGTTTCCTCCTGGGATCAGGCGCAATTATGGGGTGCAGCTCAGGGGTCCCCCATCTGGCCGTTTGGGGGACCAGGCTATGGAGGAGGGATGCCTGAACACACAACCTGGGCTAGAGTTAGTATTAGGGTTAGGCTTAGCGTTAAGGTTATGTCTTAGGGAGAAGGCATGTGGGATCTGCCAGCACAGATATTGGCTCACTCAAGGGCTGAGTTGAGGGCAGGGCTCCGGAGGCTTCTCAGGCCCTGGGTTTTTGGCCTGGAGGTGCAAAGATGGCGGGAATGGCCTCAGGGCAGCTTGGCCGGTTCCTAGGGCTCTGAGGGTGTTGGAGAGCACCAAATGGAATCTCCTGCTGGTTGAGAAGCTGAGTCATGCCATCAGTTTGATGCTCCCACCCATGGGTGGAATTGGGTGTCAGGGTTCTAGAACCTGAACACCCAACCTAGGCTTAGGGTTTGGTCCTGGGAGAATGGCAGGCCTGATGTGCCAGCACGGACTCAGGCTCTCTGGAGGGCTGGGCTGAGGGCATTGTTCTGGCGGCCTGTAAGGCTAAGGAATTGTGGTGTGGGGGTGCTCAGAAGATGTGGTTGGCTTTAGGGGTCATGGAGGTTTCTCCGGCAAGGAGCGTTCTGCAAAGGTCCATTGGTCAAGTTTCATCATGGGTGGCGGCCAGAGTCCTACGTTGGGAATATGGGGTCCCCAGTCTGGAGGGCTAGGGAGCCAGTCCTCTGGGGACTGAAGCCTGAACACCCAACGAAGGGTTAGGTTTAGGTCACAGGGGCATGGCGGCCCTGATCTGCCGGCACAGTGATGACCAATCCCGATGCCTGAGTTGAGGACGTGAGTCTGCAGGACCGTGAGACTCCTCATTCCTGCTCCTCAGGGGCGCCGGTATTGGGGGTGGCGTCAGGGAGGCATTCTGGTTTCTTCTGCTCTGTAGGTTCAGCACATTCCTTTTTTTTTTCACTTTCAATATCTATCTATCTATCTATATTATTTCTTTTCAGCATAACAGTATTCCTTATATTTGCACCACACCCAGTGCTCCATGCAACACGTGCCCTCCCTAATACCCACCACCTTGTTCTCCCAACCTCCCACTCCCCACCCATTCAAGACCCTCAGGTTCTTTTTCAGAGTCCGTAGTCTCTCATGGTTCACATCCCCTTCCCATTTCCCACAACTTCCTTCTCCTCTCCATCTCCCCATGTCCTCCTTGTTCTTTGTTATGCTCCACAAATAAGTGAAACCATATGATAGTTGACTCTCTCTGCTTGACTTATTTCACTCAGCATAATCTCTTCCACTCCCGTCCATATTGCTACAAAAGTTGGTATTCATCCTTTCTGATGGAGGCATAATACTCCATCTTGTATATGGACCACATCTTCCTTATCCATTCGTCCATTGAAGGGCATCTTGGTTCCTTCCACAGTTTGGCGACCGAGGCCTTTGCTGCTATAAACATTGGGGTACAGATGGCCCTTCTTTTCACTCCATCTGTATCTTTGGGGTAAATACCCAGCAGTGCAATTGCAGGGTCATAGGGAAGCTCTATTCTTAATTTCTGGAGGAATCTCCACACTGTTCTCCAAAGTGACTGCACCAACTTGCATTCCCACCAACAGTGTAAGAGGGTTCCCCTTTCTCCACATCCTCTCCAACACACGTTGTTTCCTGTCTTGCTAATTGTGGCCTTTCTAACTGGTGTCAGGTGGTATCTCAATGTCGTTTTCATTTGAATCTCCCTGATGGCTAGTGATGATGAACATTTTGTCATGTGTCTGATAGCCATTTGTATGTCTTCGTTGGAGGAGTGTCTGTTCATATCTTCTGCCCATTTTTGGATATGATTCTCTGTTTTGTGTGTGTTGAGTTTGAGAAGTTCTTTCTAGATCCTGGATATCAACCTTTTGTCTGAACTGTCATTTACAAATATCTTCTCCCATTCCGTGTGTTGCCTTTTGATTGGTGGACTGTTCCCTTTGCTGTGCAGAAGCTATTGATCTTGATGAAGTGCCAAAAGTTCATTTTCGCTTTTCTTTCCTTGGCCTTTGGAGACATATCTTGAAAGAAGTTGCTGTGGCTGATATCGAAGAGGTTACTGCCTATGTACTCCTCTAGGATTCTGAGAGAATCCTGTCTCACGTTGAGCTCCTTTATCGAGTTCGAGTTTATCATTGTGTATGGTGTAAGAGAATGGTCGAGTTTCATTCTTCTACATATCGCTGTCCAGTTTTCCCAGCACCATTGATTGAGGAGAATGTCTTTTGTTACATTGAATATTTTTTCCTGATTTCTCGATGATTATATCACAATAGAGTTGAGGGTCCATATCTAATCGGGATCGATTTGGGCAGAGCGCTCATGAAAATTAGCTGGCGTTGGACAACCATGGGGACGGCCTTGTTCCGCGTGGCCCAGGACCCTTTCTCGCTCGGGGTATGTCCCAGCCACCCAAAAACGCGCCGAGACGACGGGGCCCGGCCGGGGGCCTCAGCGCCGGGGAGCTTGCTCCGAGCAGAGTTGATGGAGGGGCTGTGGTCGGGCATTCGGCTCCGCCTTGGAGGGAGGCCGGGGCGCCCGGGAAGGGCTTGGCCTCTCTGGGGGAACAAGAAGATCTGTCGCTCCACAGCTGTGTCGCAGCCGCAAAACGTGCCGTTGTCGCTGGGACGGTCGGGGGACTCGTGGCGCGGGACTCAGGGTTCCCCATGCGGAGGCCCCCAGGCTCAGGCCCCTGGCAACGGAAGGCTGAGCAAGCAGGCCCGGGCCCGGGCCCGGCTTTCGGGGCTGGCCCGGCCCCAGCTGCCGGCGCCAGGGAGGGGACCCCCGGAGGCTGAGGAGCGGGAGGCGTCGGCCTCCCCGGGGCCCGCCTCCTGGAGCTCCTCCTGGCGGTGCCGGAACGCGTCGACACGCGATCCCGGACAGGGCCCCGGGGGGGCGGCCCTGCGGCCCTGTGGTGCCCGAAGTGTGTTCGCCGGGCGTTTTCCGGCCAATTCTCACGAGCGTTCTGCCAAAATCGGGATCGATTTGGGCAGAACGCTCGTGAGAATAGGCCGGCGTTGGGCAGCCCTGGTCAGCGCCCACTGCCGCGTGGAGCAGGGCCCCTTCTCGCTCGGGGCATGTCGTTGCCACCCGGAAAAGGCGCAGTGACGATGGGGCGCGTCCGGCGGCACAAGGGCCGGGGAGTTTTCCCCGAACAGAGTTGATGGCGCGGCTGTGGCCGGGCATCCGCCTCCGCCGTGGCGGGAGGCCGGGGCGCCCGTGGAGGGGGCTGGCCTCTGTGGGGAAACGGATGGATCTCTCAATCCATGGCTGGGACGAAGCCGCGAAAGGTGCCGTTGTAGCCGGGACGGTCAGGGGATTCGTGGCGCGGGACTCAGGGTTCCCCATGGGGAGGCCCCCAGGCTCAGGCCCCTGGAAACGGAAGGCTGAGCAAGCAGGCCCGGGCCCGGGCCCGGCTTTCGGGGCTGGCCCGGGTTCACCTGCCGGCGCCAGGGAGAGGACCCCTGGAGGCTGAGGAGCGGGAGGCCTCGGCCTCCCCTGGGCACGCATCCCGGAGCTCCTCCTGGCGGTGCCAGAACGCGACGACACGCGATCCCGGACAGGGCCCCGGGGGGGCGGCCCGGCGGCCCTGTGGTGCCCGAAGCGTGTTCGCCGGGCGTTCCGGCCAATTCTCACGAGCGTTCTGCCCAAATCGGGATCGATTTGGGCAGAACGCTCCTGAGAATTGGCCGGCGTTGGGCAGCCCTGGTCAGCGGCCAGTTCCGCGTGGAGCAGGGCCCTTTCTCGCTCGGGGAATGTCGCGGGCACCCGGAAAACGAGCCAGACGATGGGGCGCGGCCGGCGGCCCCGGCGCCGGGGTGGTTTCCGTGAGCAGAGTTGATGGAGGCGCCGTGGCCGGGCGTCCGCCTCCGCCGTCCGGGCGTCCGGGGCGCCCATGAGGGGGCTGGCCTCCGTGGGGGAACGGATGGATCTCTCATTCCACGGCTGGGACGAAGCCCCGAAAGGTGCAGTTGTCGCCGGGACGGTCGGGGGACTCGTGGAGCGGAACGCAGTGATCCCCGGGGGGAGGTCCCCAGGCTCAGGCCCCTGGCAACGGAAGGCTGAGCAAGCAGGCCCGGGCCCGGGCCCGGCTTTCGGGGCTGGCCCGGCCCCGGCTGCCGGCGCCGGGGAGGGGACCCCCGGAGGCTGAGGAGCGGGAGGCGTCGGCCTCCCCGTGGCCTGCCTCCCGGAGCTCCTCCTGGCGGTGCCGGAACGCGACGACACGCGATCCCGGACAGGGCCTGGGGGGGCGGCCCTGCGGCCCTCTGGTGCCCGAAGTGTGTTCGCCGGGCGTTTTCCGGCCAATTCTCACGAGCGTTCTGCCCAAATCGGGATCGATTTGGGCAGAACGCTCGTGAGAATTGGCCGGCGTTGGGCAGCCCTGGTCAGCGCCCAGTTCCGCGTGGAGCAGGGCCCTTTCTCGCTCGGGGCATGTCGCGGCCACCCGGAAAACGAGCCGCGACGATGGGGCGCGGCCGGCAGCCGCGGCGCCGGGGAGTTTTCCCCGAGAAGAGTGGATGGAGGCGCCTTGGCGGGGGGACCGCCTCTGGCGTGGCGGGCAGCCGGGGCGCCCCTGGAGGGGGCTGGCCTCTGTGGGGAAACGGACTGGTCTCTCACTCCGGGTCTAGGACCAAGCCGCGAAAGGTGCCGTTGTAGCCGGGACGGTCGGGGGACGCGTGGCGCGGGACTCAGGGTTCCCCATGGGGAGGCCCCCAGGCTCAGGCCCCTGGCAACGGAAGGCTGATCAAGCAGGCCCGGGCCCGGGCCCGGCTTTCGGGGCTGGCCCGGCCCCAGCTGAAGGAGCCAGGGAGGGGACCCCCGGAGGCTGAGGAGCGGGAGGCGTCGGCCTCCCCGGGGCACGCCTCCCGGAGCTCCTCCTGGCAGTGCCGGAATGCGACGACACGCGATCCCGGACAGGGCCCCGGGGGGGGCCGCCCAGCGGCCCTGTGGTGACGGAAGTGTGTTCGGGGGGTGTTTTCCGGCCAATTCTCATGAGCGTTCTGCCCAAATCGGGATCGATTTGGGCAGAACGCTCGTGAGAATTGGCCGGCGTTGGGCAGCCCTGGTCAGCGCCCAGTTCCGCGTGGAGCAGGGCCCTTTCTCGCTCGGGGCATGTCGCGGCCACCCGGAAAACGAGCCGCGACGATGGGGCGCGGCCGGCAGCCGCGGCGCCGGGGAGTTTTCCCCGAGCAGAGTGCATGGAGGCGCCGTGGCCGGGCGTCCGCCTCCGCTGTGGCGGGCGGCTGGGGTGCCCCTGGAGGGGGCTGGCCTCTGTGGGGAAACGGACTGGTCTCTCGCTCCGCGGCTAGGACGAAGCCGCGAAAGGTGCCGTTGTCGCCGGGACGGTCGGGGGACTCGTGGCGCGGGACTCAGGGTTCCCCATGGGGAGGACCCCAGGCTCAGGCCCCTGGCAACGGAAGGCTGATCAAGCAGGCCCGGGCCCGGGCCCGGCTTTCGGGGCTGGCCCGGCCCTAGCTGCCGGCGCCAGGGAGGGGACCCCCGGAGGCTGAGGATTGGGAGGCGTCGGCCTCCCCGCGGCACGCCTCCCGGAGCTCCTCCTGGCGGTGCCGGAACGCGACGACACGCGATCCCGGACAGGGCCCCGGGGGGGGCCGCCCTGCGGCCCTGTGGTGCCCGAAGTGTGTTCGCCGGGCCTTTTCCGGCCAATTCTCACGAGCGTTCTGCCCAAATCGGGATCGATTTGGGCAGAACGCTCGTGAGAATTGGCCGGCGTTGGGCAGCCCTGGTCAGCGCCCAGTTCCGCGTGGAGCAGGGCCCTTTCTGGCTCGGGGCATGACGCGGCCACCCGGAAAACGAGCCGCGACGATGGGGCGCGGCCGGCAGCCGCGGCGCCGGGGAGTTTTCCCCGAGCAGAGTGGATGGAGGCGCCGTGGCCGGGCGTCCGCCTCCGCCGTGGCGGGCGGCTGGGGCGCCCCTGGAGGGGGCTGGCCTCTGTGGGGAAACGGACTGGTCTCTCGCTCCGCGGCTAGGACGAAGCCGCGAAAGGTGCCGTTGTCGCCGGGACGGTCGGGGGACTCGTGGCGCGGGACTCAGGGTTCCCCATGGGGAGTCCCCCAGGCTCAGGCCCCTGGCAACGGAAGGCTGAGAAAGCAGGCCCGGGCCCGGGCCCGGCTTTCGGGGCTGGCCCGGCCCCAGCTGCCGGCGCCAGGGAGGGGACCCCCGGAGGCTGAGGAGCGGGAGGCGTCGGCCTCCCCGCGGCACGCCTCCCGGAGCTCCTCCTGGCGGTGCCGGAACGCGACGACACGCGATCCCGGACAGGGCCCCGGGGGGGGCCGCCCTGCGGCCCTGTGGTGCCCGAAGTGTGTTCGCCGGGCGTTTTCCGGCCAATTCTCACGAGCGTTCTGCCCAAATCGGGGTCGATTTGGGCAGAACGCTCGTGAGAATTGGCCGGCGTTGGGCAGCCCTGGTCAGCGCCCAGTTCCGCGTGGAGCAGGGCCCTTTCTCGCTCGGGGCATGTCGTGGCCACCCGGAAAACGAGCCGCGACGATGGGGCGCGGCCGGCAGCCGCGGCGCCGGGGAGTTTTCCCCGAGCAGAGTGGATGGAGGCGCCGTGGCCGGGCGTCCGCCTCCGCCGTGGCGGGCGGCTGGGGCGCCCCTGGAGGGGGCTGGCCTCTGTGGGGAAACGGACTGGTCTCTCGCTCCGCGGCTAGGACGAAGCCGCGAAAGGTGCCGTTGTCGCCGGGACGGTCGGGGGACTCGTGGCGCGGAACTCAGGGTTCCCCATGGGGAGTCCCCCAGGCTCAGGCCCCTGGCAACGGAAGGCTGAGCAAGCAGGCCCGGGCCCGGGCCCGGCTTTCGGGGCTGGCCCGGCCCCAGCTGCCGGCGCCAGGGAGGGGACCCCCGGAGGCTGAGGAGTGGGAGGCGTCGGCCTCCCCGCGGCACGCCTCCCGGAGCTCCTCCTGGCGGTGCCGGAACGCGACGACACGCGATCCCGGACAGGGCCCCGGGGGGGGCCGCCCTGCGGCCCTGTGGTGCCCGAAGTGTGTTCGCCGGGCCTTTTCCGGCCAATTCTCACGAGCGTTCTGCCCAAATTGGGATCGATTTGGGCAGAACGCTCGTGAGAATTGGCCGGCGTTGGGCAGCCCTGGTCAGCGCCCAGTTCCGCGTGGAGCAGGGCCCTTTCTCGCTCGGGGCATGACGCGGCCACCCGGAAAACGAGCCGCGACGATGGGGCGCGGCCGGCAGCCGCGGCGCCGGGGAGTTTTCCCCGAGCAGAGTGCATGGAGGCGCCGTGGCCGGGCGTCCGCCTCCGCCGTGGCGGGCGGCTGGGGCGCCCCTGGAGGGGGCTGGCCTCTGTGGGGAAACGGACTGGTCTCTCGCTCCGCGGCTAGGACGAAGCCGTGAAAGGTGCCGTTGTCGCCGGGACGGTCGGGGGACTCGTGGCGCGGGACTCAGGGTTCCCCATGGGGAGGCCCCCAGGCTCAGGCCCCTGGCAACGGAAGGCTGAGCAAGCAGGCCCGGGCCCGGGCCCGGCTTTCGGGGCTGGCCCGGCCCCAGCTGCCGGCGCCAGGGAGGGGACCCCCGGAGGCTGAGGAGCGGGAGGCGTCGGCCTCCCCGCGGCACGCCTCCCGGAGCTCCTCCTGGCGGTGCCGGAACGCGACGACACGCGATCCCGGACAGGGCCCCGGTGGGGGCCGCCCTGCGGCCCTGTGGTGCCCGAAGTATGTTCGCCGGGTGTTTTCCGGCCAATTCTCACGAGCGTTCTGCCCAAATCGGGATCGATTTGGGCAGAACGCTCGTGAGAATTGGCCGGCGTTGGGCAGCCCTGGTCAGCGCCCAGTTCCGCGTGGAGCAGGGCCCTTTCTCGCTCGGGGCATGTCGCGGCCACCCGGAAAACGAGCCGCGACGATGGGGCGTGGCCGGCAGCCGCGGCGCCGGGGAGTTTAGCCCGAGCAGAGTGGATGGAGGCGCCTTGGCGGGGGGACCGCCTCTGGCGTGGCGGGCAGCCGGGGCGCCCCTGGAGGGGGCTGGCCTCTGTGGGGAAACGGACTGGTCTCTCACTCCGGGTCTAGGACCAAGCCGCGAAAGGTGCCGTTGTAGCCGGGACGGTCGGGGGACGCGTGGCGCGGGACTCAGGGTTCCCCATGGGGAGGCCCCCAGGCTCAGGCCCCTGGCAACGGAAGGCTGATCAAGCAGGCCCGGGCCCGGGCCCGGCTTTCGGGGCTGGCCCGGCCCCAGCTGAAGGCGCCAGGGAGGGGACCCCCGGAGGCTGAGGAGCGGGAGGCGTCGGCCTCCCCGGGGCACGCCTCCCGGAGCTCCTCCTGGCAGTGCCGGAATGCGACGACACGCGATCCCGGACAGGGCCCCGGGGGGGGCCGCCCAGCGGCCCTGTGGTGACGGAAGTGTGTTCGGGGGGTGTTTTCCGGCCAATTCTCATGAGCGTTCTGCCCAAATCGGGATCGATTTGGGCAGAACGCTCGTGAGAATTGGCCGGCGTTGGGCAGCCCTGGTCAGCGCCCAGTTCCGCGTGGAGCAGGGCCCTTTCTCGCTCGGGGCATGTCGCGGCCACCCGGAAAACGAGCCGCGACGATGGGGCGCGGCCGGCAGCCGCGGCGCCGGGGAGTTTTCCCCGAGCAGAGTGCATGGAGGCGCCGTGGCCGGGCGTCCGCCTCCGCTGTGGCGGGCGGCTGGGGTGCCCCTGGAGGGGGCTGGCCTCTGTGGGGAAACGGACTGGTCTCTCGCTCCGCGGCTAGGACGAAGCCGCGAAAGGTGCCGTTGTCGCCGGGACGGTCGGGGGACTCGTGGCGCGGGACTCAGGGTTCCCCATGGGGAGGACCCCAGGCTCAGGCCCCTGGCAACGGAAGGCTGAGCAAGGAGGCCCGGGCCCGGGCCCGGCTTTCGGGGCTGGCCCGGCCCTAGCTGCCGGCGCCAGGGAGGGGACCCCCGGAGGCTGAGGATTGGGAGGCGTCGGCCTCCCCGCGGCACGCCTCCCGGAGCTCCTCCTGGCGGTGCCGGAACGCGACGACACGCGATCCCGGACAGGGCCCCGGGGGGGGCCGCCCTGCGGCCCTGTGGTGCCCGAAGTGTGTTCGCCGGGCCTTTTCCGGCCAATTCTCACGAGCGTTCTGCCCAAATCGGGATCGATTTGGGCAGAACGCTCGTGAGAATTGGCCGGCGTTGGGCAGCCCTGGTCAGCGCCCAGTTCCGCGTGGAGCAGGGCCCTTTCTGGCTCGGGGCATGACGCGGCCACCCGGAAAACGAGCCGCGACGATGGGGCGCGGCCGGCAGCCGCGGCGCCGGGGAGTTTTCCCCGAGCAGAGTGGATGGAGGCGCCGTGGCCGGGCGTCCGCCTCCGCCGTGGCGGGCGGCTGGGGCGCCCCTGGAGGGGGCTGGCCTCTGTGGGGAAACGGACTGGTCTCTCGCTCCGCGGCTAGGACGAAGCCGCGAAAGGTGCCGTTGTCGCCGGGACGGTCGGGGGACTCGTGGCGCGGGACTCAGGGTTCCCCATGGGGAGTCCCCCAGGCTCAGGCCCCTGGCAACGGAAGGCTGAGAAAGCAGGCCCGGGCCCGGGCCCGGCTTTCGGGGCTGGCCCGGCCCCAGCTGCCGGCGCCAGGGAGGGGACCCCCGGAGGCTGAGGAGCGGGAGGCGTCGGCCTCCCCGCGGCACGCCTCCCGGAGCTCCTCCTGGCGGTGCCGGAACGCGACGACACGCGATCCCGGACAGGGCCCCGGGGGGGGCCGCCCTGCGGCCCTGTGGTGCCCGAAGTGTGTTCGCCGGGCGTTTTCCGGCCAATTCTCACGAGCGTTCTGCCCAAATCGGGGTCGATTTGGGCAGAACGCTCGTGAGAATTGGCCGGCGTTGGGCAGCCCTGGTCAGCGCCCAGTTCCGCGTGGAGCAGGGCCCTTTCTCGCTCGGGGCATGTCGTGGCCACCCGGAAAACGAGCCGCGACGATGGGGCGCGGCCGGCAGCCGCGGCGCCGGGGAGTTTTCCCCGAGCAGAGTGGATGGAGGCGCCGTGGCCGGGCGTCCGCCTCCGCCGTGGCGGGCGGCTGGGGCGCCCCTGGAGGGGGCTGGCCTCTGTGGGGAAACGGACTGGTCTCTCGCTCCGCGGCTAGGACGAAGCCGCGAAAGGTGCCGTTGTCGCCGGGACGGTCGGGGGACTCGTGGCGCGGAACTCAGGGTTCCCCATGGGGAGTCCCCCAGGCTCAGGCCCCTGGCAACGGAAGGCTGAGCAAGCAGGCCCGGGCCCGGGCCCGGCTTTCGGGGCTGGCCCGGCCCCAGCTGCCGGCGCCAGGGAGGGGACCCCCGGAGGCTGAGGAGTGGGAGGCGTCGGCCTCCCCGCGGCACGCCTCCCGGAGCTCCTCCTGGCGGTGCCGGAACGCGACGACACGCGATCCCGGACAGGGCCCCGGGGGGGGCCGCCCTGCGGCCCTGTGGTGCCCGAAGTGTGTTCGCCGGGCCTTTTCCGGCCAATTCTCACGAGCGTTCTGCCCAAATTGGGATCGATTTGGGCAGAACGCTCGTGAGAATTGGCCGGCGTTGGGCAGCCCTGGTCAGCGCCCAGTTCCGCGTGGAGCAGGGCCCTTTCTCGCTCGGGGCATGACGCGGCCACCCGGAAAACGAGCCGCGACGATGGGGCGCGGCCGGCAGCCGCGGCGCCGGGGAGTTTTCCCCGAGCAGAGTGCATGGAGGCGCCGTGGCCGGGCGTCCGCCTCCGCCGTGGCGGGCGGCTGGGGCGCCCCTGGAGGGGGCTGGCCTCTGTGGGGAAACGGACTGGTCTCTCGCTCCGCGGCTAGGACGAAGCCGTGAAAGGTGCCGTTGTCGCCGGGACGGTCGGGGGACTCGTGGCGCGGGACTCAGGGTTCCCCATGGGGAGGCCCCCAGGCTCAGGCCCCTGGCAACGGAAGGCTGAGCAAGCAGGCCCGGGCCCGGGCCCGGCTTTCGGGGCTGGCCCGGCCCCAGCTGCCGGCGCCAGGGAGGGGACCCCCGGAGGCTGAGGAGCGGGAGGCGTCGGCCTCCCCGCGGCACGCCTCCCGGAGCTCCTCCTGGCGGTGCCGGAACGCGACGACACGCGATCCCGGACAGGGCCCCGGGGGGGGCCGCCCTGCGGCCCTGTGGTGCCCGAAGTATGTTCGCCGGGTGTTTTCCGGCCAATTCTCACGAGCGTTCTGCCCAAATCGGGATCGATTTGGGCAGAACGCTCGTGAGAATTGGCCGGCGTTGGGCAGCCCTGGTCAGCGCCCAGTTCCGCGTGGAGCAGGGCCCTTTCTCGCTCGGGGCATGTCGCGGCCACCCGGAAAACGAGCCGCGACGATGGGGCGTGGCCGGCAGCCGCGGCGCCGGGGAGTTTAGCCCGAGCAGAGTGGATGGAGGCGCCTTGGCGGGGGGACCGCCTCTGGCGTGGCGGGCAGCCGGGGCGCCCCTGGAGGGGGCTGGCCTCTGTGGGGAAACGGACTGGTCTCTCACTCCGGGTCTAGGACCAAGCCGCGAAAGGTGCCGTTGTAGCCGGGACGGTCGGGGGACGCGTGGCGCGGGACTCAGGGTTCCCCATGGGGAGGCCCCCAGGCTCAGGCCCCTGGCAACGGAAGGCTGATCAAGCAGGCCCGGGCCCGGGCCCGGCTTTCGGGGCTGGCCCGGCCCCAGCTGAAGGCACCAGGGAGGGGACCCCCGGAGGCTGAGGAGCGGGAGGCGTCGGCCTCCCCGGGGCACGCCTCCCGGAGCTCCTCCTGGCAGTGCCGGAATGCGACGACACGCGATCCCGGACAGGGCCCCGGGGGGGGCCGCCCAGCGGCCCTGTGGTGACGGAAGTGTGTTCGGGGGGTGTTTTCCGGCCAATTCTCATGAGCGTTCTGCCCAAATCGGGATCGATTTGGGCAGAACGCTCGTGAGAATTGGCCGGCGTTGGGCAGCCCTGGTCAGCGCCCAGTTCCGCGTGGAGCAGGGCCCTTTCTCGCTCGGGGCATGTCGCGGCCACCCGGAAAACGAGCCGCGACGATGGGGCGCGGCCGGCAGCCGCGGCGCCGGGGAGTTTTCCCCGAGCAGAGTGCATGGAGGCGCCGTGGCCGGGCGTCCGCCTCCGCTGTGGCGGGCGGCTGGGGTGCCCCTGGAGGGGGCTGGCCTCTGTGGGGAAACGGACTGGTCTCTCGCTCCGCGGCTAGGACGAAGCCGCGAAAGGTGCCGTTGTCGCCGGGACGGTCGGGGGACTCGTGGCGCGGGACTCAGGGTTCCCCATGGGGAGGACCCCAGGCTCAGGCCCCTGGCAACGGAAGGCTGAGCAAGGAGGCCCGGGCCCGGGCCCGGCTTTCGGGGCTGGCCCGGCCCTAGCTGCCGGCGCCAGGGAGGGGACCCCCGGAGGCTGAGGATTGGGAGGCGTCGGCCTCCCCGCGGCACGCCTCCCGGAGCTCCTCCTGGCGGTGCCGGAACGCGACGACACGCGATCCCGGACAGGGCCCCGGGGGGGGCCGCCCTGCGGCCCTGTGGTGCCCGAAGTGTGTTCGCCGGGCCTTTTCCGGCCAATTCTCACGAGCGTTCTGCCCAAATCGGGATCGATTTGGGCAGAACGCTCGTGAGAATTGGCCGGCGTTGGGCAGCCCTGGTCAGCGCCCAGTTCCGCGTGGAGCAGGGCCCTTTCTGGCTCGGGGCATGACGCGGCCACCCGGAAAACGAGCCGCGACGATGGGGCGCGGCCGGCAGCCGCGGCGCCGGGGAGTTTTCCCCGAGCAGAGTGGATGGAGGCGCCGTGGCCGGGCGTCCGCCTCCGCCGTGGCGGGCGGCTGGGGCGCCCCTGGAGGGGGCTGGCCTCTGTGGGGAAACGGACTGGTCTCTCGCTCCGCGGCTAGGACGAAGCCGCGAAAGGTGCCGTTGTCGCCGGGACGGTCGGGGGACTCGTGGCGCGGGACTCAGGGTTCCCCATGGGGAGTCCCCCAGGCTCAGGCCCCTGGCAACGGAAGGCTGAGAAAGCAGGCCCGGGCCCGGGCCCGGCTTTCGGGGCTGGCCCGGCCCCAGCTGCCGGCGCCAGGGAGGGGACCCCCGGAGGCTGAGGAGCGGGAGGCGTCGGCCTCCCCGCGGCACGCCTCCCGGAGCTCCTCCTGGCGGTGCCGGAACGCGACGACACGCGATCCCGGACAGGGCCCCGGGGGGGGCCGCCCTGCGGCCCTGTGGTGCCCGAAGTGTGTTCGCCGGGCGTTTTCCGGCCAATTCTCACGAGCGTTCTGCCCAAATCGGGGTCGATTTGGGCAGAACGCTCGTGAGAATTGGCCGGCGTTGGGCAGCCCTGGTCAGCGCCCAGTTCCGCGTGGAGCAGGGCCCTTTCTCGCTCGGGGCATGTCGTGGCCACCCGGAAAACGAGCCGCGACGATGGGGCGCGGCCGGCAGCCGCGGCGCCGGGGAGTTTTCCCCGAGCAGAGTGGATGGAGGCGCCGTGGCCGGGCGTCCGCCTCCGCCGTGGCGGGCGGCTGGGGCGCCCCTGGAGGGGGCTGGCCTCTGTGGGGAAACGGACTGGTCTCTCGCTCCGCGGCTAGGACGAAGCCGCGAAAGGTGCCGTTGTCGCCGGGACGGTCGGGGGACTCGTGGCGCGGGACTCAGGTTTCCCCATGGGGAGTCCCCCAGGCTCAGGCCCCTGGCAACGGAAGGCTGAGCAAGCAGGCCCGGGCCCGGGCCCGGCTTTCGGGGCTGGCCCGGCCCCAGCTGCCGGCGCCAGGGAGGGTACCCCCGGAGGCTGAGGAGCGGGAGGCGTCGGCCTTCCCGCGGCACGCCTCCCGGAGCTCCTCCTGGCGGTGCCGGAACGCGACGACACGCGATCCCGGACAGGGCCCCGGGGGGGGCCGCCTGCGGCCCTGTGGTGCCCGAAGTGTGTTCGCCGGGCCTTTTCCGGCCAATTCTCAGGAGCGTTCTGCCCAAATCGGGATCGATTTGGGCAGAACGCTCGTGAGAATTGGCCGGCGTTGGGCAGCCCTGGTCAGCGCCCAGTTCCGCGTGGAGCAGGGCCCTTTCTCGCTCAGGGCATGTCGCGGACACCCGGAAAACGAGCCGCGACGATGGGGCGCGGCCGGCAGCCGAGGCGCCGGGGAGTTTTCCCCGAGCAGAGTGGATGGAGGCGCCGTGGCCGGGCGTCCGCCTCCGCCGTGGCGGGCGGCCGGGGCGCCCCTGGAGGGGGCTGGCCTCTGTGGGGAAACGGACTGGTCTCTCACTCCGCGGCTAGGACGAAGCCGCGAAAGGTGCCATTGTCGCCGGGACGGTAGGGGGACTCGTGGCGCGGGACTCAGGGTTCCCCATGGGGAGGCCCCCAGGCTCAGGCCCCTGGCAACGGAAGGCTGAGCAAGCAGGCCCGGGCCCGGGCCCGGCTTTCGGGGCTGGCCCGGCCCCAGCTGCCGGCGCCAGGGAGGGGACCCCCGGAGGCTGAGGAGCGGGAGGCGTCGGCCTTCCCGCGGCACGCCTCCCGGAGCTCCTCCTGGCGGTGCCGGAACGCGACGACACGCGATCCCGGACAGGGCCCCGGGGGGGGCCGCCCTGCGGCCCTGTGGTGCCCGAAGTGTGTTCGCCGGGCCTTTTCCGGCCAATTCTCACGAGCGTTCTGCCCAAATCGGGATCGATTTGGGCAGAACGCTCGTGAGAATTGGCCGGCGTTGGGCCGCCCTGGTCAGCGCCCAGTTCCGCGTGGAGCAGGGCCCTTTCTCGCTCGGGGCATGACGCGGCCACCCGGAAAACGAGCCGCGACGATGGGGCGCGGCCGGCAGCCGCGGCGCCGGGGAGTTTTCCCCGAGCAGAGTGCATGGAGGCGCCGTGGCCGGGCGTCCGCCTCCGCCGTGGCGGGCGGCTGGGGCGCCCCTGGAGGGGGCTGGCCTCTGTGGGGAAACGGACTGGTCTCTCGCTCCGCGGCTAGGACGAAGCCGCGAAAGGTGCCGTTGTCGCCGGGACGGTCGGGGGACTCGTGGCGCGGGACTCAGGGTTCCCCATGGGGAGGCCCCCAGGCTCAGGCCCCTGGCAACGGAAGGCTGTGCAAGCAGGCCCGGGCCCGGGCCCGGCTTTCGGGGCTGGCCCGGCCCCAGCTGCCGGCGCCAGGGAGGGGACCCCCGGAGGCTGAGGAGTGGGAGGCGTCGGCCTCCCCGCGGCACGCCTCCCGGAGCTCCTCCTGGCGGTGCCGGAACGCGACGACACGCGATCCCGGACAGGGCCCCGGGGGGGGCCGCCCTGCGGCCCCGTGGTGCCCGAAGTGTGTTCGCCGGGCCTTTTCCGGCCAATTCTCACGAGCGTTCTGCCCAAATCGGGATCGATTTGGGCAGAACGCTCGTGAGAATTGTCCGGCGTTGGGCAGCCCTGGTCAGCGCCCAGTTCCGCGTGGAGCAGGGCCCTTTCTCGCTCGGGGCATGTCGCGGCCACCCGGAAAACAGGCCGCGACGATGGGGCGCGGCCGGCAGCCGCGGCGCCGGGGAGTTTTCCCCGAGCAGAGTGCATGGAGGCGCCGTGGCCGGGCGTCCGCCTCCGCCGTGGCGGGCGGCTGGGGCGCCCCTGGAGGGGGCTGGCCTCTGTGGGGAAACGGACTGGTCTCTCGCTCCGCGGCTAGGACGAAGCCGCGAAAGGTGCCGTTGTCGCCGGGACGGTCGGGGGACTCGTGGCGCGGGACTCAGGGTTCCCCATGGGGAGTCCCCCAGGCTCAGGCCCCTGGCAACGGAAGGCTGAGAAAGCAGGCCCGGGCCCGGGCCCGGCTTTCGGGGCTGGCCCGGCCCCAGCTGCCGGCGCCAGGGAGGGGACCCCCGGAGGCTGAGGAGCG
Source organism: Meles meles (assembly GCF_922984935.1). Taxonomy (NCBI): domain Eukaryota; kingdom Metazoa; phylum Chordata; class Mammalia; order Carnivora; family Mustelidae; genus Meles; species Meles meles. The sequence continues at coordinate 205,681 of NC_060086.1, read as the reverse complement.
GGAGGCGTCGGCCTCCCCGCGGCACGCCTCCCGGAGCTCCTCCTGGCGGTGCCGGAACGCGACGACACGCGATCCCGGACAGGGCCCCGGGGGGGGCCGCCCTGCGGCCCTGTGGTGCCCGAAGTGTGTTCGCCGGGCGTTTTCCGGCCAATTCTCACGAGCGTTCTGCCCAAATCGGGATCGATTTGGGCAGAACGCTCGTGAGAATTGGCCGGCGTTGGGCAGCCCTGGTCAGCGCCCAGTTCCGCGTGGAGCAGGGCCCTTTCTCGCTCGGGGTATGTCGCGGCCACCCGGAAAACGAGCCGCGACGATGGGGCGCGGCCGGCAGCCGCGGCGCCGGGGAGTTTTCCCCGAGCAGAGTGGATGGAGGCGCCGTGGCCGGGCGTCCGCCTCCGCCGTGGCGGGCGGCTGGGGCGCCCCTGGAGGGGGCTGGCCTCTGTGGGGAAACGGACTGGTCTCTCGCTCCGCGGCTAGGACGAAGCCGTGAAAGGTGCCGTTGTCGCCGGGACGGTCGGGGGATTCGTGGCGCGGGACTCAGGGTTCCCCATGGGGAGGCCCCCAGGCTCAGGCCCCTGGCAACGCAAGGCTGAGCAAGGAGGCCCGGGCCCGGGCCCGGCTTTCGGGGCTGGCCCGGCCCCAGCTGCCGGCGCCAGGGAGGGGACCCCCGGAGGCTGAGGAGTGGGAGGCGTCGGCCTCCCCGCGGCACGCCTCCCGGAGCTCCTCCTGGCGGTGCCGGAACGCGACGACACGCGATCCCGGACAGGGCCCCGGGGGGGGCCGCCCTGCGGCCCCGTGGTGCCCGAAGTGTGTTCGCCGGGCCTTTTCCGGCCAATTCTCACGAGAGTTCTGCCCAAATCGGGATCGATTTGGGCAGAACGCTCGTGAGAATTGGCCGGCGTTGGGCAGCCCTGGTCAGCGCCCAGTTCCGCGTGGAGCAGGTCCCTTTCTCGCTCGGGGCATGACGCGGCCACCCGGAAAACGAGCCGCGACGATGGGGCGCGGCCGGCAGCCGCGGCGCCGGGGAGTTTTCCCCGAGCAGAGTGGATGGAGGCGCCGTGGCCGGGCGTCCGCCTCCGCCGTGGCGGGCGGCCGGGGCGCCCCTGGAGGGGGCTGGCCTCTGTGGGGAAACGGACTGGTCTCTCGCTCCGCGGCTAGGACGAAGCCGCGAAAGGTGCCGTTGTCGCCGGGACGGTCGGGGGACTCGTGGAGCGGGACTCAGGGTTCCCCATGGGGAGTCCCCCAGGCTCAGGCCCCTGGCAACGGAAGGCTGAGCAAGCAGGCCCGGGCCCGGGCCCGGCTTCGGGGCTGGCCCGGCCCCAGCTGCCGGCGCCAGGGAGGGGACCCCCGGAGGCTGAGGAGCGGGAGGCGTCGGCCTCCCCGCGGCACGCCTCCCTGAGCTCCTCCTGGCGGTGCCGGAACGCGACGACACGCGATCCCGGACAGGGCCCCGGGGGGGGCCAACCTGCGGCCCTGTGGTGCCCGAAGTGTGTTCGCCGGGCGTTTTCCGGCCAATTCTCACGAGCGTTCTGCCCAAATCGGGATCGATTTGGGCAGAACGCTCGTGAGAATTGGCCGGCGTTGGGCAGCCCTGGTCAGCGCCCAGTTCCGCGTGGAGCAGGGCCCTTTCTCGCTCGGGGCATGACGCGGCCACCCGGAAAACGAGCCGCGACGATGGGGCGCGGCCGGCAGCCGCGGCGCCGGGGAGTTTTCCCCGAGCAGAGTGCATGGAGGCGCCGTGGCCGGGCGTCCGCCTCCGCCGTGGCGGGCGGCTGGGGCGCCCCTGGAGGGGGCTGGCCTCTGTGGGGAAACGGACTGGTCTCTCGCTCCGCGGCTAGGACGAAGCCGCGAATGGTGCCGTTGTCGCCGGGACGGTCGGGGGACTCGTGGCGCGGGACTCAGGGTTCCCCATGGGGAGGCCCCCAGGCTCAGGCCCCTGGCAACGGAAGGCTGAGCAAGCAGGCCCGGGCCCGGGCCCGGCTTTCGGGGCTGGCCCGGCCCCAGCTGCCGGCGCCAGGGAGGGGACCCCCGGAGGCTGAGGAGCGGGAGGCGTCGGCCTCCCCGCGGCACGCCTCCCGGAGCTCCTCCTGGCGGTGCCGGAACGCGACGACACGCGATCCCGGACAGGGCCCCGGGGGGGGCCGCCCTGCGGCCCTGTGGTGCCCGAAGTGTGTTCGCCGGGCGTTTTCCGGCCAATTCTCACGAGCGTTCTGCCCAAATCGGGATCGATTTGGGCAGAACGCTCGTGAGAATTGGCCGGCGTTGGGCAGCCCTGGTCAGCGCCCAGTTCCGCGTGGAGCAGGGCCCTTTCTCGCTCGGGGCATGTCGCGGCCACCCGGAAAACGAGCCGCGACGATGGGGCGCGGCCGGCAGCCGCGGCGCCGGGGAGTTTTCCCCGAGCAGAGTGGATGGAGGCGCCGTGGCCGGGCGTCCGCCTCCGCCGTGGCGGGCGGCTGGGGCGCCCCTGGAGGGGGCTGGCCTCTGTGGGGAAACGGACTGGTCTCTCGCTCCGCGGCTAGGACGAAGCCGCGAAAGGTGCCGTTGTCGCCGGGACGGTCGGGGGACTCGTGGCGCGGGACTCAGGGTTCCCCATGGGGAGGCCCCCAGGCTCAGGCCCCTGGCAACGGAAGGCTGAGCAAGCAGGCCCGGGCCCGGGCCCGGCTTTCGGGGCTGGCCCGGCCCCAGCTGCCGGCGCCAGGGAGGGGACCCCCGGAGGCTGAGGAGCGGGAGGCGTCGGCCTTCCCGAGGCACGCCTCCCGGAGCTCCTCCTGGCGGTGCCGGAACGCGACGACACGCGATCCCGGACAGGGCCCCGGGGGGGGCCGCCTGCGGCCCTGTGGTGCCCGAAGTGTGTTCGCCGGGCCTTTTCCGGCCAATTCTCAGGAGCGTTCTGCCCAAATCGGGATCGATTTGGGCAGAACGCTCGTGAGAATTGGCCGGCGTTGGGCAGCCCTGGTCAGCGCCCAGTTCCGCGTGGAGCAGGGCCCTTTCTCGCTCGGGGCATGACGCGGCCACCCGGAAAACGAGCCGCGACGATGGGGCGCGGCCGGCAGCCGCGGCGCCGGGGAGTTTTCCCCGAGCAGAGTGCATGGAGGCGCCGTGGCCGGGCGTCCGCCTCCGCCGTGGCGGGCGGCTGGGGCGCCCCTGGAGGGGGCTGGCCTCTGTGGGGAAACGGACTGGTCTCTCGCTCCGCGGCTAGGACGAAGCCGCGAAAGGTGCCGTTGTCGCCGGGACGGTCGGGGGACTCGTGGCGCGGGACTCAGGGTTCCCCATGGGGAGGCCCCCAGGCTCAGGCCCCTGGCAACGGAAGGCTGAGCAAGCAGGCCCGGGCCCGGGCCCGGCTTTCGGGGCTGGCCCGGCCCCAGCTGCCGGCGCCAGGGAGGGGACCCCCGGAGGCTGAGGAGCGGGAGGCGTCGGCCTCCCCGCGGCACGCCTCCCGGAGCTCCTCCTGGCGGTGCCGGAACGCGACGACACGCGATCCCGGACAGGGCCCCGGGGGGGGCCGCCCTGCGGCCCTGTGGTGCCCGAAGTGTGTTCGCCGGGCGTTTTCCGGCCAATTCTCACGAGCGTTCTGCCCAAATCGGTATCGATTTGGGCAGAACGCTCGTGAGAATTGGCCGGCGTTGGGCAGCCCTGGTCAGCGCCCAGTTCCGCGTGGAGCAGGGCCCTTTCTCGCTCGGGGCATGTCGCGGCCACCCGGAAAACGAGCCGCGACGATGGGGCGCGGCCGGCAGCCGCGGCGCCGGGGAGTTTTCCCCGAGCAGAGTGGATGGAGGCGCCGTGGCCGGGCGTCCGCCTCCGCCGTGGCGGGCGGCTGGGGCGCCCCTGGAGGGGGCTGGCCTCTGTGGGGAAACGGACTGGTCTCTCGCTCCGCGGCTAGGACGAAGCCGCGAAAGGTGCCGTTGTCGCCGGGACGGTCGGGGGACTCGTGGCGCGGGACTCAGGGTTCCCCATGGGGAGGCCCCCAGGCTCAGGCCCCTGGCAACGGAAGGCTGAGCAAGCAGGCCCGGGCCCGGGCCCGGCTTTCGGGGCTGGCCCGGCCCCAGCTGCCGGCGCCAGGGAGGGGACCCCCGGAGGCTGAGGAGCGGGAGGCGTCGGCCTTCCCGAGGCACGCCTCCCGGAGCTCCTCCTGGCGGTGCCGGAACGCGACGACACGCGATCCCGGACAGGGCCCCGGGGGGGGCCGCCTGCGGCCCTGTGGTGCCCGAAGTGTGTTCGCCGGGCCTTTTCCGGCCAATTCTCAGGAGCGTTCTGCCCAAATCGGGATCGATTTGGGCAGAACGCTCGTGAGAATTGGCCGGCGTTGGGCAGCCCTGGTCAGCGCCCAGTTCCGCGTGGAGCAGGGCCCTTTCTCGCTCGGGGCATGTCGCGGCCACCCGGAAAACGAGCCGCGACGATGGGGCGCGGCCGGCAGCCGAGGCGCCGGGGAGTTTTCCCCGAGCAGAGTGGATGGAGGCGCCGTGGCCGGGCGTCCGCCTCCGCCGAGGCGGGCGGCCGGGGCGCCCCTGGAGGGGGCTGGCCTCTGTGGGGAAACGGACTGGTCTCTCGCTCCGCGGCTAGGACGAAGCCGCGAAAGGTGCCGTTGTCGCCGGGACGGTCGGGGGACTCGTGGCGCGGGACTCAGGGTTCCCCATGGGGAGGCCCCCAGGCTCAGGCCCCTGGCAACGGAAGGCTGAGCAAGCAGGCCCGGGCCCGGGCCCGGATTTCGGGGCTGGCCCGGCCCCAGGTGCCGGCGCCAGGGAGGGGACCCCCGGAGGCTGAGGAGTGGGAGGCGTCGGCCTCCCCGCGGCACGCCTCCCGGAGCTCCTCCTGGCGGTGCCGGAACGCGACGACACGCGATCCCGGACAGGGCCCCGGGGGGGGCCGCCCTGCGGCCCTGTGGTGCCCGAAGTGTGTTCGCCGGGCGTTTTCCGGCCAATTCTCACGAGCGTTCTGCCCAAATCGGGATCGATTTGGGCAGAACGCTCGTGAGAATTGGCCGGCGTTGGGCAGCCCTGGTCAGCGCCCAGTTCCGCGTGGAGCAGGGCCCTTTCTCGCTCGGGGCATGACGCGGCCACCCGGAAAACGAGCCGCGACGATGGGGCGCGGCCGGCAGCCGCGGCGCCGGGGAGTTTTCCCCGAGCAGAGTGCATGGAGGCGCCGTGGCCGGGCGTCCGCCTCCGCCGTGGCGGGCGGCTGGGGCGCCCCTGGAGGGGGCTGGCCTCTGTGGGGAAACGGACTGGTCTCTCGCTCCGCGGCTAGGACGAAGCCGCGAAAGGTGCCGTTGTCGCCGGGACGGTCGGGGGACTCGTGGCGCGGGACTCAGGGTTCCCCATGGGGAGGCCCCCAGGCTCAGGCCCCTGGCAACGGAAGGCTGAGCAAGCAGGCCCGGGCCCGGGCCCGGCTTTCGGGGCTGGCCCGGCCCCAGCTGCCGGCGCCAGGGAGGGGACCCCCGGAGGCTGAGGAGCGGGAGGCGTCGGCCTCCCCGCGGCACGCCTCCCGGAGCTCCTCCTGGCGGTGCCGGAACGCGACGACACGCGATCCCGGACAGGGCCCCGGGGGGGGCCGCCCTGCGGCCCTGTGGTGCCCGAAGTGTGTTCGCCGGGCGTTTTCCGGCCAATTCTCACGAGCGTTCTGCCCAAATCGGGATCGATTTGGGCAGAACGCTCGTGAGAATTGGCCGGCGTTGGGCAGCCCTGGTCAGCGCCCAGTTCCGCGTGGAGCAGGGCCCTTTCTCGCTCGGGGCATGTCGCGGCCACCCGGAAAACGAGCCGCGACGATGGGGCGCGGCCGGCAGCCGCGGCGCCGCGGAGTTTTCCCCGAGCAGAGTGGATGGAGGCGCCGTGGCCGGGCGTCCGCCTCCGCCGTGGCGGGCGGCTGGGGCGCCCCTGGAGGGGGCTGGCCTCTGTGGGGAAACGGACTGGTCTCTCGCTCCGCGGCTAGGACGAAGCCGCGAAAGGTGCCGTTGTCGCCGGGACGGTCGGGGGACTCGTGGCGCGGGACTCAGGGTTCCCCATGGGGAGGCCCCCAGGCTCAGGCCCCTGGCAACGGAAGGCTGAGCAAGCAGGCCCGGGCCCGGGCCCGGCTTTCGGGGCTGGCCCGGCCCCAGCTGCCGGCGCCAGGGAGGGGACCCCCGGAGGCTGAGGAGCGGGAGGCGTCGGCCTTCCCGAGGCACGCCTCCCGGAGCTCCTCCTGGCGGTGCCGGAACGCGACGACACGCGATCCCGGACAGGGCCCCGGGGGGGGCCGCCTGCGGCCCTGTGGTGCCCGAAGTGTGTTCGCCGGGCCTTTTCCGGCCAATTCTCAGGAGCGTTCTGCCCAAATCGGGATCGATTTGGGCAGAACGCTCGTGAGAATTGGCCGGCGTTGGGCAGCCCTGGTCAGCGCCCAGTTCCGCGTGGAGCAGGGCCCTTTCTCGCTCGGGGCATGACGCGGCCACCCGGAAAACGAGCCGCGACGATGGGGCGCGGCCGGCAGCCGCGGCGCCGGGGAGTTTTCCCCGAGCAGAGTGGATGGAGGCGCCGTGGCCGGGCGTCCGCCTCCGCCGTGGCGGGCGGCTGGGGCGCCCCTGGAGGGGGCTGGCCTCTGTGGGGAAACGGACTGGTCTCTCGCTCCGCGGCTAGGACGAAGCCGCGAAAGGTGCCGTTGTCGCCGGGACGGTCGGGGGACTCGTGGCGCGGGACTCAGGGTTCCCCATGGGGAGGCCCCCAGGCTCAGGCCCCTGGCAACGGAAGGCTGAGCAAGCAGGCCCGGGCCCGGGCCCGGCTTTCGGGGCTGGCCCGGCCCCAGCTGCCGGCGCCAGGGAGGGGACCCCCGGAGGCTGAGGAGCGGGAGGCGTCGGCCTCCCCGCGGCACGCCTCCCGGAGCTCCTCCTGGCGGTGCCGGAACGCGACGACACGCGATCCCGGACAGGGCCCCGGGGGGGGCCGCCCTGCGGCCCTGTGGTGCCCGAAGTGTGTTCGCCGGGCGTTTTCCGGCCAATTCTCACGAGCGTTCTGCCCAAATCGGGATCGATTTGGGCAGAACGCTCGTGAGAATTGGCCGGCGTTGGGCAGCCCTGGTCAGCGCCCAGTTCCGCGTGGAGCAGGGCCCTTTCTCGCTCGGGGCATGTCGCGGCCACCCGGAAAACGAGCCGCGACGATGGGGCGCGGCCGGCAGCCGCGGCGCCGCGGAGTTTTCCCCGAGCAGAGTGGATGGAGGCGCCGTGGCCGGGCGTCCGCCTCCGCCGTGGCGGGCGGCTGGGGCGCCCCTGGAGGGGGCTGGCCTCTGTGGGGAAACGGACTGGTCTCTCGCTCCGCGGCTAGGACGAAGCCGCGAAAGGTGCCGTTGTCGCCGGGACGGTCGGGGGACTCGTGGCGCGGGACTCAGGGTTCCCCATGGGGAGGCCCCCAGGCTCAGGCCCCTGGCAACGGAAGGCTGAGCAAGCAGGCCCGGGCCCGGGCCCGGCTTTCGGGGCTGGCCCGGCCCCAGCTGCCGGCGCCAGGGAGGGGACCCCCGGAGGCTGAGGAGCGGGAGGCGTCGGCCTTCCCGCGGCACGCCTCCCGGAGCTCCTCCTGGCGGTGCCGGAACGCGACGACACGCGATCCCGGACAGGGCCCCGGGGGGGGCCGCCTGCGGCCCTGTGGTGCCCGAAGTGTGTTCGCCGGGCCTTTTCCGGCCAATTCTCAGGAGCGTTCTGCCCAAATCGGGATCGATTTGGGCAGAACGCTCGTGAGAATTGGCCGGCGTTGGGCAGCCCTGGTCAGCGCCCAGTTCCGCGTGGAGCAGGGCCCTTTCTCGCTCGGGGCATGTCGCGGCCACCCGGAAAACGAGCCGCGACGATGGGGCGCGGCCGGCAGCCGAGGCGCCGGGGAGTTTTCCCCGAGCAGAGTGGATGGAGGCGCCGTGGCCGGGCGTCCGCCTCCGCCGTGGCGGGCGGCCGGGGCGCCCCTGGAGGGGGCTGGCCTCTGTGGGGAAACGGACTGGTCTCTCACTCCGCGGCTAGGACGAAGCCGCGAAAGGTGCCATTGTCGCCGGGACGGTAGGGGGACTCGTGGCGCGGGACTCAGGGTTCCCCATGGGGAGGCCCCCAGGCTCAGGCCCCTGGCAACGGAAGGCTGAGCAAGCAGGACCGGGCCCGGGCCCGGCTTTCGGGGCTGGCCCGGCCCCAGCTGCCGGCGCCAGGGAGGGGACCCCCGGAGGCTGAGGAGCGGGAGGCGTCGGCCTCCCCGCGGCACGCCTCCCGGAGCTCCTCCTGGCGGTGCCGGAACGCGACGACACGCGATCCCGGACAGGGCCCCGGGGGGGGCCGCCCTGCGGCCCCGTGGTGCCCGAAGTGTGTTCGCCGGGCCTTTTCCGGCCAATTCTCACGAGCGTTCTGCCCAAATCGGGATCGATTTGGGCAGAACGCTCGTGAGAATTGTCCGGCGTTGGGCAGCCCTGGTCAGCGCCCAGTTCCGCGTGGAGCAGGGCCCTTTCTCGCTCGGGGCATGTCGCGGCCACCCGGAAAACAGGCCGCGACGATGGGGCGCGGCCGGCAGCCGCGGCGCCGGGGAGTTTTCCCCGAGCAGAGTGGATGGAGGCGCCGTGGCCGGGCGTCCGCCTCCGCCGTGGCGGGCGGCTGGGGCGCCCCTGGAGGGGGCTGGCCTCTGTGGGGAAACGGACTGGTCTCTCGCTCCGCGGCTAGGACGAAGCCGTGAAAGGTGCCGTTGTCGCCGGGACGGTCGGGGGACTCGTGGCGCGGGACTCAGGGTTCCCCATGGGGAGGCCCCCAGGCTCAGGCCCCTGGCAACGCAAGGCTGAGCAAGGAGGCCCGGGCCCGGGCCCGGCTTTCGGGGCTGGCCCGGCCCCAGCTGCCGGCGCCAGGGAGGGGACCCCCGGAGGCTGAGGAGCGGGAGGCGTCGGCCTCCCCGCGGCACGCCTCCCGGAGCTCCTCCTGGCGGTGCCGGAACGCGACGACACGCGATCCCGGACAGGGCCCCGGGGGGGGCCGCCCTGCGGCCCCGTGGTGCCCGAAGTGTGTTCGCCGGGCCTTTTCCGGCCAATTCTCACGAGCGTTCTGCCCAAATCGGGATCGATTTGGGCAGAACGCTCGTGAGAATTGGCCGGCGTTGGGCAGCCCTGGTCAGCGCCCAGTTCCGCGTGGAGCAGGGCCCTTTCTCGCTCGGGGCATGACGCGGCCACCCGGAAAACGAGCCGCGACGATGGGGCGCGGCCGGCAGCCGCGGCGCCGGGGAGTTTTCCCCGAGCAGAGTGGATGGAGGCGCCGTGGCCGGGCGTCCGCCTCCGCCGTGGCGGGCGGCCGGGGCGCCCCTGGAGGGGGCTGGCCTCTGTGGGGAAACGGACTGGTCTCTCGCTCCGCGGCTAGGACGAAGCCGCGAAAGGTGCCGTTGTCGCCGGGACGGTCGGGGGACTCGTGGCGCGGGACTCAGGGTTCCCCATGGGGAGTCCCCCAGGCTCAGGCCCCTGGCAACGGAAGGCTGAGCAAGCAGGCCCGGGCCCGGGCCCGGCTTCGGGACTGGCCCGGCCCCAGCTGCCGGCGCCAGGGAGGGGACCCCCGGAGGCTGAGGAGCGGGAGGCGTCGGCCTCCCCGCGGCACGCCTCCCGGAGCTCCTCCTGGCGGTGCCGGAACGCGACGACACGCGATCCCGGACAGGGCCCCGGGGGGGGCCGCCCTGCGGCCCTGTGGTGCCCGAAGTGTGTTCGCCGGGCGTTTTCCGGCCAATTCTCACGAGCGTTCTGCCCAAATCGGGATCGATTTGGGCAGAACGCTCGTGAGAATTGGCCGGCGTTGGGCAGCCCTGGTCAGCGCCCAGTTCCGCGTGGAGCAGGGCCCTTTCTCGCTCGGGGCATGACGCGGCCACCCGGAAAACGAGCCGCGACGATGGGGCGCGGACGGCAGCCGCGGCGCCGGGGAGTTTTCCCCGAGCAGAGTGCATGGAGGCGCCGTGGCCGGGCGTCCGCCTCCGCCGTGGCGGGCGGCTGGGGCGCCCCTGGAGGGGGCTGGCCTCTGTGGGGAAACGGACTGGTCTCTCGCTCCGCGGCTAGGACGAAGCCGCGAAAGGTGCCGTTGTCGCCGGGACGGTCGGGGGACTCGTGGCGCGGGACTCAGGGTTCCCCATGGGGAGGCCCCCAGGCTCAGGCCCCTGGCAACGGAAGGCTGAGCAAGCAGGCCCGGGCCCGGGCCCGGCTTTCGGGGCTGGCCCGGCCCCAGCTGCCGGCGCCAGGGAGGGGACCCCCGGAGGCTGAGGAGCGGGAGGCGTCGGCCTCCCCGCGGCACGCCTCCCGGAGCTCCTCCTGGCGGTGCCGGAACGCGACGACACGCGATCCCGGACAGGGCCCCGGGGGGGGCCGCCCTGCGGCCCTGTGGTGCCCGAAGTGTGTTCGCCGGGCGTTTTCCGGCCAATTCTCACGAGCGTTCTGCCCAAATCGGTATCGATTTGGGCAGAACGCTCGTGAGAATTGGCCGGCGTTGGGCAGCCCTGGTCAGCGCCCAGTTCCGCGTGGAGCAGGGCCCTTTCTCGCTCGGGGCATGTCGCGGCCACCCGGAAAACGAGCCGCGACGATGGGGCGCGGCCGGCAGCCGCGGCGCCGGGGAGTTTTCCCCGAGCAGAGTGGATGGAGGCGCCGTGGCCGGGCGTCCGCCTCCGCCGTGGCGGGCGGCTGGGGCGCCCCTGGAGGGGGCTGGCCTCTGTGGGGAAACGGACTGGTCTCTCGCTCCGCGGCTAGGACGAAGCCGCGAAAGGTGCCGTTGTCGCCGGGACGGTCGGGGGACTCGTGGCGCGGGACTCAGGGTTCCCCATGGGGAGGCCCCCAGGCTCAGGCCCCTGGCAACGGAAGGCTGAGCAAGCAGGCCCGGGCCCGGGCCCGGCTTTCGGGGCTGGCCCGGCCCCAGCTGCCGGCGCCAGGGAGGGGACCCCCGGAGGCTGAGGAGCGGGAGGCGTCGGCCTTCCCGCGGCACGCCTCCCGGAGCTCCTCCTGGCGGTGCCGGAACGCGACGACACGCGATCCCGGACAGGGCCCCGGGGGGGGCCGCCTGCGGCCCTGTGGTGCCCGAAGTGTGTTCGCCGGGCCTTTTCCGGCCAATTCTCAGGAGCGTTCTGCCCAAATCGGGATCGATTTGGGCAGAACGCTCGTGAGAATTGGCCGGCGTTGGGCAGCCCTGGTCAGCGCCCAGTTCCGCGTGGAGCAGGGCCCTTTCTCGCTCGGGGTATGTCGCGGACACCCGGAAAACGAGCCGCGACGATGGGGCGCGGCCGGCAGCCGAGGCGCCGGGGAGTTTTCCCCGAGCAGAGTGGATGGAGGCGCCGTGGCCGGGCGTCCGCCTCCGCCGTGGCGGGCGGCCGGGGCGCCCCTGGAGGGGGCTGGCCTCTGTGGGGAAACGGACTGGTCTCTCACTCCGCGGCTAGGACGAAGCCGCGAAAGGTGCCATTGTCGCCGGGACGGTAGGGGGACTCGTGGCGCGGGACTCAGGGTTCCCCATGGGGAGGCCCCCAGGCTCAGGCCCCTGGCAACGGAAGGCTGAGCAAGCAGTCCCGGGCCCGGGCCCGGCTTTCGGGGCTGGCCCGGCCCCAGCTGCCGGCGCCAGGGAGGGGACCCCCGGAGGCTGAGGAGCGGGAGGCGTCGGCCTTCCCGCGGCACGCCTCCCGGAGCTCCTCCTGGCGGTGCCGGAACGCGACGACACGCGATCCCGGACAGGGCCCCGGGGGGGGCCGCCCTGCGGCCCTGTGGTGCCCGAAGTGTGTTCGCCGGGCCTTTTCCGGCCAATTCTCACGAGCGTTCTGCCCAAATCGGGATCGATTTGGGCAGAACGCTCGTGAGAATTGGCCGGCGTTGGGCCGCCCTGGTCAGCGCCCAGTTCCGCGTGGAGCAGGGCCCTTTCTCGCTCGGGGCATGACGCGGCCACCCGGAAAACGAGCCGCGACGATGGGGCGCGGCCGGCAGCCGCGGCGCCGGGGAGTTTTCCCCGAGCAGAGTGGATGGAGGCGCCGTGGCCGGGCGTCCGCCTCCGCCGTGGCGGGCGGCTGGGGCGCCCCTGGAGGGGGCTGGCCTCTGTGGGGAAACGGACTGGTCTCTCGCTCCGCGGCTAGGACGAAGCCGCGAAAGGTGCCGTTGTCGCCGGGACGGTCGGGGGACTCGTGGCGCGGGACTCAGGGTTCCCCATGGGGAGGCCCCCAGGCTCAGGCCCCTGGCAACGGAAGGCTGTGCAAGCAGGCCCGGGCCCGGGCCCGGCTTTCGGGGCTGGCCCGGCCCCAGCTGCCGGCGCCAGGGAGGGGACCCCCGGAGGCTGAGGAGTGGGAGGCGTCGGCCTCCCCGCGGCACGCCTCCCGGAGCTCCTCCTGGCGGTGCCGGAACGCGACGACACGCGATCCCGGACAGGGCCCCGGGGGGGGCCGCCCTGCGGCCCCGTGGTGCCCGAAGTGTGTTCGCCGGGCCTTTTCCGGCCAATTCTCACGAGCGTTCTGCCCAAATCGGGATCGATTTGGGCAGAACGCTCGTGAGAATTGTCCGGCGTTGGGCAGCCCTGGTCAGCGCCCAGTTCCGCGTGGAGCAGGGCCCTTTCTCGCTCGGGGCATGTCGCGGCCACCCGGAAAACAGGCCGCGACGATGGGGCGCGGCCGGCAGCCGCGGCGCCGGGGAGTTTTCCCCGAGCAGAGTGCATGGAGGCGCCGTGGCCGGGCGTCCGCCTCCGCCGTGGCGGGCGGCTGGGGCGCCCCTGGAGGGGGCTGGCCTCTGTGGGGAAACGGACTGGTCTCTCGCTCCGCGGCTAGGACGAAGCCGCGAAAGGTGCCGTTGTCGCCGGGACGGTCGGGGGACTCGTGGCGCGGGACTCAGGGTTCCCCATGGGGAGTCCCCCAGGCTCAGGCCCCTGGCAACGGAAGGCTGAGAAAGCAGGCCCGGGCCCGGGCCCGGCTTTCGGGGCTGGCCCGGCCCCAGCTGCCGGCGCCAGGGAGGGGACCCCCGGAGGCTGAGGAGCGGGAGGCGTCGGCCTCCCCGCGGCACGCCTCCCGGAGCTCCTCCTGGCGGTGCCGGAACGCGACGACACGCGATCCCGGACAGGGCCCCGGGGGGGGGCCGCCCTGCGGCCCTGTGGTGCCCGAAGTGTGTTCGCCGGGCGTTTTCCGGCCAATTCTCACGAGCGTTCTGCCCAAATCGGGATCGATTTGGGCAGAACGCTCGTGAGAATTGGCCGGCGTTGGGCAGCCCTGGTCAGCGCCCAGTTCCGCGTGGAGCAGGGCCCTTTCTCGCTCGGGGTATGTCGCGGCCACCCGGAAAACGAGCCGCGACGATGGGGCGCGGCCGGCAGCCGCGGCGCCGGGGAGTTTTCCCCGAGCAGAGTGGATGGAGGCGCCGTGGCCGGGCGTCCGCCTCCACCGTGGCGGGCGGCTGGGGCGCCCCTGGAGGGGGCTGGCCTCTGTGGGGAAACGGACTGGTCTCTCGCTCCGCGGCTAGGACGAAGCCGTGAAAGGTGCCGTTGTCGCCGGGACGGTCGGGGGACTCGTGGCGCGGGACTCAGGGTTCCCCATGGGGAGGCCCCCAGGCTCAGGCCCCTGGCAACGCAAGGCTGAGCAAGGAGGCCCGGGCCCGGGCCCGGCTTTCGGGGCTGGCCCGGCCCCAGCTGCCGGCGCCAGGGAGGGGACCCCCGGAGGCTGAGGAGTGGGAGGCGTCGGCCTCCCCGCGGCACGCCTCCCGGAGCTCCTCCTGGCGGTGCCGGAACGCGACGACACGCGATCCCGGACAGGGCCCCGGGGGGGGCCGCCCTGCGGCCCCGTGGTGCCCGAAGTGTGTTCGCCGGGCCTTTTCCGGCCAATTCTCACGAGCGTTCTGCCCAAATCGGGATCGATTTGGGCAGAACGCTCGTGAGAATTGGCCGGCGTTGGGCAGCCCTGGTCAGCGCCCAGTTCCGCGTGGAGCAGGTCCCTTTCTCGCTCGGGGCATGACGCGGCCACCCGGAAAACGAGCCGCGACGATGGGGCGCGGCCGGCAGCCGCGGCGCCGGGGAGTTTTCCCCGAGCAGAGTGGATGGAGGCGCCGTGGCCGGGCGTCCGCCTCCGCCGTGGCGGGCGGCCGGGGCGCCCCTGGAGGGGGCTGGCCTCTGTGGGGAAACGGACTGGTCTCTCGCTCCGCGGCTAGGACGAAGCCGCGAAAGGTGCCGTTGTCGCCGGGACGGTCGGGGGACTCGTGGAGCGGGACTCAGGGTTCCCCATGGGGAGTCCCCCAGGCTCAGGCCCCTGGCAACGGAAGGCTGAGCAAGCAGGCCCGGGCCCGGGCCCGGCTTCGGGGCTGGCCCGGCCCCAGCTGCCGGCGCCAGGGAGGGGACCCCCGGAGGCTGAGGAGCGGGAGGCGTCGGCCTCCCCGCGGCACGCCTCCCTGAGCTCCTCCTGGCGGTGCCGGAACGCGACGACACGCGATCCCGGACAGGGCCCCGGGGGGGGCCAACCTGCGGCCCTGTGGTGCCCGAAGTGTGTTCGCCAGCGTTTTCCGGCCAATTCTCACGAGCGTTCTGCCCAAATCGGGATCGATTTGGGCAGAACGCTCGTGAGAATTGGCCGGCGTTGGGCAGCCCTGGTCAGCGCCCAGTTCCGCGTGGAGCAGGGCCCTTTCTCGCTCGGGGCATGACGCGGCCACCCGGAAAACGAGCCGCGACGATGGGGCGCGGCCGGCAGCCGCGGCGCCGGGGAGTTTTCCCCGAGCAGAGTGCATGGAGGCGCCGTGGCCGGGCGTCCGCCTCCGCCGTGGCGGGCGGCTGGGGCGCCCCTGGAGGGGGCTGGCCTCTGTGGGGAAACGGACTGGTCTCTCGCTCCGCGGCTAGGACGAAGCCGCGAAAGGTGCCGTTGTCGCCGGGACGGTCGGGGGACTCGTGGCGCGGGACTCAGGGTTCCCCATGGGGAGGCCCCCAGGCTCAGGCCCCTGGCAACGGAAGGCTGAGCAAGCAGGCCCGGGCCCGGGCCCGGCTTTCGGGGCTGGCCCGGCCCCAGCTGCCGGCGCCAGGGAGGGGACCCCCGGAGGCTGAGGAGCGGGAGGCGTCGGCCTCCCCGCGGCACGCCTCCCGGAGCTCCTCCTGGCGGTGCCGGAACGCGACGACACGCGATCCCGGACAGGGCCCCGGGGGGGGCCGCCCTGCGGCCCCGTGGTGCCCGAAGTGTGTTCGCCGGGCGTTTTCCGGCCAATTCTCACGAGCGTTCTGCCCAAATCGGGATCGATTTGGGCAGAACGCTCGTGAGAATTGGCCGGCGTTGGGCAGCCCTGGTCAGCGCCCAGTTCCGCGTGGAGCAGGGCCCTTTCTCGCTCGGGGCATGTCGCGGCCACCCGGAAAACGAGCCGCGACGATGGGGCGCGGCCGGCAGCCGCGGCGCCGGGGAGTTTTCCCCGAGCAGAGTGGATGGAGGCGCCGTGGCCGGGCGTCCGCCTCCGCCGTGGCGGGCGGCTGGGGCGCCCCTGGAGGGGGCTGGCCTCTGTGGGGAAACGGACTGGTCTCTCGCTCCGCGGCTAGGACGAAGCCGCGAAAGGTGCCGTTGTCGCCGGGACGGTCGGGGGACTCGTGGCGCGGGACTCAGGGTTCCCCATGGGGAGGCCCCCAGGCTCAGGCCCCTGGCAACGGAAGGCTGAGCAAGCAGGCCCGGGCCCGGGCCCGGCTTTCGGGGCTGGCCCGGCCCCAGCTGCCGGCGCCAGGGAGGGGACCCCCGGAGGCTGAGGAGCGGGAGGCGTCGGCCTTCCCGAGGCACGCCTCCCGGAGCTCCTCCTGGCGGTGCCGGAACGCGACGACACGCGATCCCGGACAGGGCCCCGGGGGGGGCCGCCTGCGGCCCTGTGGTGCCCGAAGTGTGTTCGCCGGGCCTTTTCCGGCCAATTCTCAGGAGCGTTCTGCCCAAATCGGGATCGATTTGGGCAGAACGCTCGTGAGAATTGGCCGGCGTTGGGCAGCCCTGGTCAGCGCCCAGTTCCGCGTGGAGCAGGGCCCTTTCTCGCTCGGGGCATGACGCGGCCACCCGGAAAACGAGCCGCGACGATGGGGCGCGGCCGGCAGCCGCGGCGCCGGGGAGTTTTCCCCGAGCAGAGTGCATGGAGGCGCCGTGGCCGGGCGTCCGCCTCCGCCGTGGCGGGCGGCTGGGGCGCCCCTGGAGGGGGCTGGCCTCTGTGGGGAAACGGACTGGTCTCTCGCTCCGCGGCTAGGACGAAGCCGCGAAAGGTGCCGTTGTCGCCGGGACGGTCGGGGGACTCGTGGCGCGGGACTCAGGGTTCCCCATGGGGAGGCCCCCAGGCTCAGGCCCCTGGCAACGGAAGGCTGAGCAAGCAGGCCCGGGCCCGGGCCCGGCTTTCGGGGCTGGCCCGGCCCCAGCTGCCGGCGCCAGGGAGGGGACCCCCGGAGGCTGAGGAGCGGGAGGCGTCGGCCTCCCCGCGGCACGCCTCCCGGAGCTCCTCCTGGCGGTGCCGGAACGCGACGACACGCGATCCCGGACAGGGCCCCGGGGGGGGCCGCCCTGCGGCCCTGTGGTGCCCGAAGTGTGTTCGCCGGGCGTTTTCCGGCCAATTCTCACGAGCGTTCTGCCCAAATCGGTATCGATTTGGGCAGAACGCTCGTGAGAATTGGCCGGCGTTGGGCAGCCCTGGTCAGCGCCCAGTTCCGCGTGGAGCAGGGCCCTTTCTCGCTCGGGGCATGTCGCGGCCACCCGGAAAACGAGCCGCGACGATGGGGCGCGGCCGGCAGCCGCGGCGCCGGGGAGTTTTCCCCGAGCAGAGTGGATGGAGGCGCCGTGGCCGGGCGTCCGCCTCCGCCGTGGCGGGCGGCTGGGGCGCCCCTGGAGGGGGCTGGCCTCTGTGGGGAAACGGACTGGTCTCTCGCTCCGCGGCTAGGACGAAGCCGCGAAAGGTGCCGTTGTCGCCGGGACGGTCGGGGGACTCGTGGAGCGGGACTCAGGGTTCCCCATGGGGAGGCCCCCAGGCTCAGGCGCCTGGCAACGGAAGGCTGAGCAAGCAGGCCCGGGCCCGGGCCCGGCTTTCGGGGCTGGCCCGGCCCCAGCTGCCGGCGCCAGGGAGGGGACCCCCGGAGGCTGAGGAGCGGGAGGCGTCGGCCTTCCCGAGGCACGCCTCCCGGAGCTCCTCCTGGCGGTGCCGGAACGCGACGACACGCGATCCCGGACAGGGCCCCGGGGGGGGCCGCCTGCGGCCCTGTGGTGCCCGAAGTGTGTTCGCCGGGCCTTTTCCGGCCAATTCTCAGGAGCGTTCTGCCCAAATCGGGATCGATTTGGGCAGAACGCTCGTGAGAATTGGCCGGCGTTGGGCAGCCCTGGTCAGCGCCCAGTTCCGCGTGGAGCAGGGCCCTTTCTCGCTCGGGGCATGTCGCGGCCACCCGGAAAACGAGCCGCGACGATGGGGCGCGGCCGGCAGCCGAGGCGCCGGGGAGTTTTCCCCGAGCAGAGTGGATGGAGGCGCCGTGGCCGGGCGTCCGCCTCCGCCGAGGCGGGCGGCCGGGGCGCCCCTGGAGGGGGCTGGCCTCTGTGGGGAAACGGACTGGTCTCTCGCTCCGCGGCTAGGACGAAGCCGCGAAAGGTGCCGTTGTCGCCGGGACGGTCGGGGGACTCGTGGCGCGGGACTCAGGGTTCCCCATGGGGAGGCCCCCAGGCTCAGGCCCCTGGCAACGGAAGGCTGAGCAAGCAGGCCCGGGCCCGGGCCCGGCTTTCGGGGCTGGCCCGGCCCCAGCTGCCGGCGCCAGGGAGGGGACCCCCGGAGGCTGAGGAGTGGGAGGCGTCGGCCTCCCCGCGGCACGCCTCCCGGAGCTCCTCCTGGCGGTGCCGGAACGCGACGACACGCGATCCCGGACAGGGCCCCGGGGGGGGCCGCCCTGCGGCCCTGTGGTGCCCGAAGTGTGTTCGCCGGGCGTTTTCCGGCCAATTCTCACGAGCGTTCTGCCCAAATCGGGATCGATTTGGGCAGAACGCTCGTGAGAATTGGCCGGCGTTGGGCAGCCCTGGTCAGCGCCCAGTTCCGCGTGGAGCAGGGCCCTTTCTCGCTCGGGGCATGACGCGGCCACCCGGAAAACGAGCCGCGACGATGGGGCGCGGCCGGCAGCCGCGGCGCCGGGGAGTTTTCCCCGAGCAGAGTGCATGGAGGCGCCGTGGCCGGGCGTCCGCCTCCGCCGTGGCGGGCGGCTGGGGCGCCCCTGGAGGGGGCTGGCCTCTGTGGGGAAACGGACTGGTCTCTCGCTCCGCGGCTAGGACGAAGCCGCGAAAGGTGCCGTTGTCGCCGGGACGGTCGGGGGACTCGTGGCGCGGGACTCAGGGTTCCCCATGGGGAGGCCCCCAGGCTCAGGCCCCTGGCAACGGAAGGCTGAGCAAGCAGGCCCGGGCCCGGGCCCGGCTTTCGGGGCTGGCCCGGCCCCAGCTGCCGGCGCCAGGGAGGGGACCCCCGGAGGCTGAGGAGCGGGAGGCGTCGGCCTCCCCGCGGCACGCCTCCCGGAGCTCCTCCTGGCGGTGCCGGAACGCGACGACACGCGATCCCGGACAGGGCCCCGGGGGGGGCCGCCCTGCGGCCCTGTGGTGCCCGAAGTGTGTTCGCCGGGCGTTTTCCGGCCAATTCTCACGAGCGTTCTGCCCAAATCGGGATCGATTTGGGCAGAACGCTCGTGAGAATTGGCCGGCGTTGGGCAGCCCTGGTCAGCGCCCAGTTCCGCGTGGAGCAGGGCCCTTTCTCGCTCGGGGCATGTCGCGGCCACCCGGAAAACGAGCCGCGACGATGGGGCGCGGCCGGCAGCCGCGGCGCCGCGGAGTTTTCCCCGAGCAGAGTGGATGGAGGCGCCGTGGCCGGGCGTCCGCCTCCGCCGTGGCGGGCGGCTGGGGCGCCCCTGGAGGGGGCTGGCCTCTGTGGGGAAACGGACTGGTCTCTCGCTCCGCGGCTAGGACGAAGCCGCGAAAGGTGCCGTTGTCGCCGGGACGGTCGGGGGACTCGTGGCGCGGGACTCAGGGTTCCCCATGGGGAGGCCCCCAGGCTCAGGCCCCTGGCAACGGAAGGCTGAGCAAGCAGGCCCGGGCCCGGGCCCGGCTTTCGGGGCTGGCCCGGCCCCAGCTGCCGGCGCCAGGGAGGGGACCCCCGGAGGCTGAGGAGCGGGAGGCGTCGGCCTTCCCGAGGCACGCCTCCCGGAGCTCCTCCTGGCGGTGCCGGAACGCGACGACACGCGATCCCGGACAGGGCCCCGGGGGGGGCCGCCTGCGGCCCTGTGGTGCCCGAAGTGTGTTCGCCGGGCCTTTTCCGGCCAATTCTCAGGAGCGTTCTGCCCAAATCGGGATCGATTTGGGCAGAACGCTCGTGAGAATTGGCCGGCGTTGGGCAGCCCTGGTCAGCGCCCAGTTCCGCGTGGAGCAGGGCCCTTTCTCGCTCGGGGCATGTCGCGGCCACCCGGAAAACGAGCCGCGACGATGGGGCGCGGCCGGCAGCCGAGGCGCCGGGGAGTTTTCCCCGAGCAGAGTGGATGGAGGCGCCGTGGCCGGGCGTCCGCCTCCGCCGAGGCGGGCGGCCGGGGCGCCCCTGGAGGGGGCTGGCCTCTGTGGGGAAACGGACTGGTCTCTCGCTCCGCGGCTAGGACGAAGCCGCGAAAGGTGCCGTTGTCGCCGGGACGGTCGGGGGACTCGTGGCGCGGGACTCAGGGTTCCCCATGGGGAGGCCCCCAGGCTCAGGCCCCTGGCAACGGAAGGCTGAGCAAGCAGGCCCGGGCCCGGGCCCGGCTTTCGGGGCTGGCCCGGCCCCAGCTGCCGGCGCCAGGGAGGGGACCCCCGGAGGCTGAGGAGTGGGAGGCGTCGGCCTCCCCGCGGCACGCCTCCCGGAGCTCCTCCTGGCGGTGCCGGAACGCGACGACACGCGATCCCGGACAGGGCCCCGGGGGGGGCCGCCCTGCGGCCCCGTGGTGCCCGAAGTGTGTTCGCCGGGCGTTTTCCGGCCAATTCTCACGAGCGTTCTGCCCAAATCGGGATCGATTTGGGCAGAACGCTCGTGAGAATTGGCCGGCGTTGGGCAGCCCTGGTCAGCGCCCAGTTCCGCGTGGAGCAGGGCCCTTTCTCGCTCGGGGCATGACGCGGCCACCCGGAAAACGAGCCGCGACGATGGGGCGCGGCCGGCAGCCGCGGCGCCGGGGAGTTTTCCCCGAGCAGAGTGCATGGAGGCGCCGTGGCCGGGCGTCCGCCTCCGCCGTGGCGGGCGGCTGGGGCGCCCCTGGAGGGGGCTGGCCTCTGTGGGGAAACGGACTGGTCTCTCGCTCCGCGGCTAGGACGAAGCCGCGAAAGGTGCCGTTGTCGCCGGGACGGTCGGGGGACTCGTGGCGCGGGACTCAGGGTTCCCCATGGGGAGGCCCCCAGGCTCAGGCCCCTGGCAACGGAAGGCTGAGCAAGCAGGCCCGGGCCCGGGCCCGGCTTTCGGGGCTGGCCCGGCCCCAGCTGCCGGCGCCAGGGAGGGGACCCCCGGAGGCTGAGGAGCGGGAGGCGTCGGCCTCCCCGCGGCACGCCTCCCGGAGCTCCTCCTGGCGGTGCCGGAACGCGACGACACGCGATCCCGGACAGGGCCCCGGGGGGGGCCGCCCTGCGGCCCCGTGGTGCCCGAAGTGTGTTCGCCGGGCGTTTTCCGGCCAATTCTCACGAGCGTTCTGCCCAAATCGGGATCGATTTGGGCAGAACGCTCGTGAGAATTGGCCGGCGTTGGGCAGCCCTGGTCAGCGCCCAGTTCCGCGTGGAGCAGGGCCCTTTCTCGCTCGGGGCATGTCGCGGCCACCCGGAAAACGAGCCGCGACGATGGGGCGCGGCCGGCAGCCGCGGCGCCGCGGAGTTTTCCCCGAGCAGAGTGGATGGAGGCGCCGTGGCCGGGCGTCCGCCTCCGCCGTGGCGGGCGGCCGGGGCGCCCCTGGATGGGGCTGGCCTCTGTGGGGAAACGGACTGGTCTCTCGCTCCGCGGCTAGGACGAAGCCGCGAAAGGTGCCGTTGTCGCCGGGACGGTCGGGGGACTCGTGGCGCGGGACTCAGGGTTCCCCATGGGGAGGCCCCCAGGCTCAGGCCCCTGGCAACGGAAGGCTGAGCAAGCAGGCCCGGGCCCGGGCCCGGCTTTCGGGGCTGGCCCGGCCCCAGCTGCCGGCGCCAGGGAGGGGACCCCCGGAGGCTGAGGAGCGGGAGGCGTCGGCCTTCCCGCGGCACGCCTCCCGGAGCTCCTCCTGGCGGTGCCGGAACGCGACGACACGCGATCCCGGACAGGGCCCCGGGGGGGGCCGCCTGCGGCCCTGTGGTGCCCGAAGTGTGTTCGCCGGTCCTTTTCCGGCCAATTCTCAGGAGCGTTCTGCCCAAATCGGGATCGATTTGGGCAGAACGCTCGTGAGAATTGGCCGGCGTTGGGCAGCCCTGGTCAGCGCCCAGTTCCGCGTGGAGCAGGGCCCTTTCTCGCTCGGGGCATGTCGCGGCCACCCGGAAAACGAGCCGCGACGATGGGGCGCGGCCGGCAGCCGAGGCGCCGGGGAGTTTTCCCCGAGCAGAGTGGATGGAGGCGCCGTGGCCGGGCGTCCGCCTCCGCCGTGGCGGGCGGCCGGGGCGCCCCTGGAGGGGGCTGGCCTCTGTGGGAAACGGACTGGTCTCTCACTCCGCGGCTAGGACGAAGCCGCGAAAGGTGCCATTGTCGCCGGGACGGTAGGGGGACTCGTGGCGCGGGACTCAGGGTTCCCCATGGGGAGGCCCCCAGGCTCAGGCCCCTGGCAACGGAAGGCTGAGCAAGCAGGACCGGGCCCGGGCCCGGCTTTCGGGGCTGGCCCGGCCCCAGCTGCCGGCGCCAGGGAGGGGACCCCCGGAGGCTGAGGAGCGGGAGGCGTCGGCCTCCCCGCGGCACGCCTCCCGGAGCTCCTCCTGGCGGTGCCGGAACGCGACGACACGCGATCCCGGACAGGGCCCCGGGGGGGGCCGCCCTGCGGCCCCGTGGTGCCCGAAGTGTGTTCGCCGGGCCTTTTCCGGCCAATTCTCACGAGCGTTCTGCCCAAATCGGGATCGATTTGGGCAGAACGCTCGTGAGAATTGTCCGGCGTTGGGCAGCCCTGGTCAGCGCCCAGTTCCGCGTGGAGCAGGG
Source organism: Meles meles (assembly GCF_922984935.1). NCBI lineage: Eukaryota > Metazoa > Chordata > Mammalia > Carnivora > Mustelidae > Meles > Meles meles. Next base: position 183,643 of record NC_060086.1, on the reverse strand, counting down.
CCCTTTCTCGCTCGGGGCATGTCGCGGCCACCCGGAAAACAGGCCGCGACGATGGGGCGCGGCCGGCAGCCGCGGCGCCGGGGAGTTTTCCCCGAGCAGAGTGCATGGAGGCGCCGTGGCCGGGCGTCCGCCTCCGCCGTGGCGGGCGGCTGGGGCGCCCCTGGAGGGGGCTGGCCTCTGTGGGGAAACGGACTGGTCTCTCGCTCCGCGGCTAGGACGAAGCCGCGAAAGGTGCCGTTGTCGCCGGGACGGTCGGGGGACTCGTGGCGCGGGACTCAGGGTTCCCCATGGGGAGGCCCCCAGGCTCAGGCCCCTGGCAACGGAAGGCTGAGCAAGCAGGCCCGGGCCCGGGCCCGGCTTTCGGGGCTGGCCCGGCCCCAGCTGCCGGCGCCAGGGAGGGGACCCCCGGAGGCTGAGGAGCGGGAGGCGTCGGCCTCCCCGCGGCACGCCTCCCGGAGCTCCTCCTGGCGGTGCCGGAACGCGACGACACGCGATCCCGGACAGGGCCCCGGGGGGGGCCGCCCTGCGGCCCCGTGGTGCCCGAAGTGTGTTCGCCGGGCGTTTTCCGGCCAATTCTCACGAGCGTTCTGCCCAAATCGGGATCGATTTGGGCAGAACGCTCGTGAGAATTGGCCGGCGTTGGGCAGCCCTGGTCAGCGCCCAGTTCCGCGTGGAGCAGGGCCCTTTCTCGCTCGGGGCATGTCGCGGCCACCCGGAAAACGAGCCGCGACGATGGGGCGCGGCCGGCAGCCGCGGCGCCGCGGAGTTTTCCCCGAGCAGAGTGGATGGAGGCGCCGTGGCCGGGCGTCCGCCTCCGCCGTGGCGGGCGGCCGGGGCGCCCCTGGAGGGGGCTGGCCTCTGTGGGGAAACGGACTGGTCTCTCGCTCCGCGGCTAGGACGAAGCCGCGAAAGGTGCCGTTGTCGCCGGGACGGTCGGGGGACTCGTGGCGCGGGACTCAGGGTTCCCCATGGGGAGGCCCCCAGGCTCAGGCCCCTGGCAACGGAAGGCTGAGCAAGCAGGCCCGGGCCCGGGCCCGGCTTTCGGGGCTGGCCCGGCCCCAGCTGCCGGCGCCAGGGAGGGGACCCCCGGAGGCTGAGGAGCGGGAGGCGTCGGCCTTCCCGAGGCACGCCTCCCGGAGCTCCTCCTGGCGGTGCCGGAACGCGACGACACGCGATCCCGGACAGGGCCCCGGGGGGGGCCGCCTGCGGCCCTGTGGTGCCCGAAGTGTGTTCGCCGGGCCTTTTCCGGCCAATTCTCAGGAGCGTTCTGCCCAAATCGGGATCGATTTGGGCAGAACGCTCGTGAGAATTGGCCGGCGTTGGGCAGCCCTGGTCAGCGCCCAGTTCCGCGTGGAGCAGGGCCCTTTCTCGCTCGGGGCATGTCGCGGCCACCCGGAAAACGAGCCGCGACGATGGGGCGCGGCCGGCAGCCGAGGCGCCGGGGAGTTTTCCCCGAGCAGAGTGGATGGAGGCGCCGTGGCCGGGCGTCCGCCTCCGCCGAGGCGGGCGGCCGGGCGCCCCTGGAGGGGGCTGGCCTCTGTGGGGAAACGGACTGGTCTCTCGCTCCGCGGCTAGGACGAAGCCGCGAAAGGTGCCGTTGTCGCCGGGACGGTCGGGGGACTCGTGGCGCGGGACTCAGGGTTCCCCATGGGGAGGCCCCCAGGCTCAGGCCCCTGGCAACGGAAGGCTGAGCAAGCAGGCCCGGGCCCGGGCCCGGCTTTCGGGGCTGGCCCGGCCCCAGCTGCCGGCGCCAGGGAGGGGACCCCCGGAGGCTGAGGAGTGGGAGGCGTCGGCCTCCCCGCGGCACGCCTCCCGGAGCTCCTCCTGGCGGTGCCGGAACGCGACGACACGCGATCCCGGACAGGGCCCCGGGGGGGGCCGCCCTGCGGCCCCGTGGTGCCCGAAGTGTGTTCGCCGGGCGTTTTCCGGCCAATTCTCACGAGCGTTCTGCCCAAATCGGGATCGATTTGGGCAGAACGCTCGTGAGAATTGGCCGGCGTTGGGCAGCCCTGGTCAGCGCCCAGTTCCGCGTGGAGCAGGGCCCTTTCTCGCTCGGGGCATGACGCGGCCACCCGGAAAACGAGCCGCGACGATGGGGCGCGGCCGGCAGCCGCGGCGCCGGGGAGTTTTCCCCGAGCAGAGTGCATGGAGGCGCCGTGGCCGGGCGTCCGCCTCCGCCGTGGCGGGCGGCTGGGGCGCCCCTGGAGGGGGCTGGCCTCTGTGGGGAAACGGACTGGTCTCTCGCTCCGCGGCTAGGACGAAGCCGCGAAAGGTGCCGTTGTCGCCGGGACGGTCGGGGGACTCGTGGCGCGGGACTCAGGGTTCCCCATGGGGAGGCCCCCAGGCTCAGGCCCCTGGCAACGGAAGGCTGAGCAAGCAGGCCCGGGCCCGGGCCCGGCTTTCGGGGCTGGCCCGGCCCCAGCTGCCGGCGCCAGGGAGGGGACCCCCGGAGGCTGAGGAGCGGGAGGCGTCGGCCTCCCCGCGGCACGCCTCCCGGAGCTCCTCCTGGCGGTGCCGGAACGCGACGACACGCGATCCCGGACAGGGCCCCGGGGGGGGCCGCCCTGCGGCCCCGTGGTGCCCGAAGTGTGTTCGCCGGGCGTTTTCCGGCCAATTCTCACGAGCGTTCTGCCCAAATCGGGATCGATTTGGGCAGAACGCTCGTGAGAATTGGCCGGCGTTGGGCAGCCCTGGTCAGCGCCCAGTTCCGCGTGGAGCAGGGCCCTTTCTCGCTCGGGGCATGTCGCGGCCACCCGGAAAACGAGCCGCGACGATGGGGCGCGGCCGGCAGCCGCGGCGCCGCGGAGTTTTCCCCGAGCAGAGTGGATGGAGGCGCCGTGGCCGGGCGTCCGCCTCCGCCGTGGCGGGCGGCCGGGGCGCCCCTGGAGGGGGCTGGCCTCTGTGGGGAAACGGACTGGTCTCTCGCTCCGCGGCTAGGACGAAGCCGCGAAAGGTGCCGTTGTCGCCGGGACGGTCGGGGGACTCGTGGCGCGGGACTCAGGGTTCCCCATGGGGAGGCCCCCAGGCTCAGGCCCCTGGCAACGGAAGGCTGAGCAAGCAGGCCCGGGCCCGGGCCCGGCTTTCGGGGCTGGCCCGGCCCCAGCTGCCGGCGCCAGGGAGGGGACCCCCGGAGGCTGAGGAGCGGGAGGCGTCGGCCTTCCCGCGGCACGCCTCCCGGAGCTCCTCCTGGCGGTGCCGGAACGCGACGACACGCGATCCCGGACAGGGCCCCGGGGGGGGCCGCCTGCGGCCCTGTGGTGCCCGAAGTGTGTTCGCCGGTCCTTTTCCGGCCAATTCTCAGGAGCGTTCTGCCCAAATCGGGATCGATTTGGGCAGAACGCTCGTGAGAATTGGCCGGCGTTGGGCAGCCCTGGTCAGCGCCCAGTTCCGCGTGGAGCAGGGCCCTTTCTCGCTCGGGGCATGTCGCGGCCACCCGGAAAACGAGCCGCGACGATGGGGCGCGGCCGGCAGCCGAGGCGCCGGGGAGTTTTCCCCGAGCAGAGTGGATGGAGGCGCCGTGGCCGGGCGTCCGCCTCCGCCGTGGCGGGCGGCCGGGGCGCCCCTGGAGGGGGCTGGCCTCTGTGGGGAAACGGACTGGTCTCTCACTCCGCGGCTAGGACGAAGCCGCGAAAGGTGCCATTGTCGCCGGGACGGTAGGGGGACTCGTGGCGCGGGACTCAGGGTTCCCCATGGGGAGGCCCCCAGGCTCAGGCCCCTGGCAACGGAAGGCTGAGCAAGCAGGACCGGGCCCGGGCCCGGCTTTCGGGGCTGGCCCGGCCCCAGCTGCCGGCGCCAGGGAGGGGACCCCCGGAGGCTGAGGAGCGGGAGGCGTCGGCCTCCCCGCGGCACGCCTCCCGGAGCTCCTCCTGGCGGTGCCGGAACGCGACGACACGCGATCCCGGACAGGGCCCCGGGGGGGGCCGCCCTGCGGCCCCGTGGTGCCCGAAGTGTGTTCGCCGGGCCTTTTCCGGCCAATTCTCACGAGCGTTCTGCCCAAATCGGGATCGATTTGGGCAGAACGCTCGTGAGAATTGTCCGGCGTTGGGCAGCCCTGGTCAGCGCCCAGTTCCGCGTGGAGCAGGGCCCTTTCTCGCTCGGGGCATGTCGCGGCCACCCGGAAAACAGGCCGCGACGATGGGGCGCGGCCGGCAGCCGCGGCGCCGGGGAGTTTTCCCCGAGCAGAGTGCATGGAGGCGCCGTGGCCGGGCGTCCGCCTCCGCCGTGGCGGGCGGCTGGGGCGCCCCTGGAGGGGGCTGGCCTCTGTGGGGAAACGGACTGGTCTCTCGCTCCGCGGCTAGGACGAAGCCGTGAAAGGTGCCGTTGTCGCCGGGACGGTCGGGGGACTCGTGGCGCGGGACTCAGGGTTCCCCATGGGGAGGCCCCCAGGCTCAGGCCCCTGGCAACGCAAGGCTGAGCAAGGAGGCCCGGGCCCGGGCCCGGCTTTCGGGGCTGGCCCGGCCCCAGCTGCCGGCGCCAGGGAGGGGACCCCCGGAGGCTGAGGAGCGGGAGGCGTCGGCCTCCCCGCGGCACGCCTCCCGGAGCTCCTCCTGGCGGTGCCGGAACGCGACGACACGCGATCCCGGACAGGGCCCCGGGGGGGGCCGCCCTGCGGCCCCGTGGTGCCCGAAGTGTGTTCGCCGGGCCTTTTCCGGCCAATTCTCACGAGCGTTCTGCCCAAATCGGGATCGATTTGGGCAGAACGCTCGTGAGAATTGGCCGGCGTTGGGCAGCCCTGGTCAGCGCCCAGTTCCGCGTGGAGCAGGGCCCTTTCTCGCTCGGGGCATGACGCGGCCACCCGGAAAACGAGCCGCGACGATGGGGCGCGGCCGGCAGCCGCGGCGCCGGGGAGTTTTCCCCGAGCAGAGTGGATGGAGGCGCCGTGGCCGGGCGTCCGCCTCCGCCGTGGCGGGCGGCCGGGGCGCCCCTGGAGGGGGCTGGCCTCTGTGGGGAAACGGACTGGTCTCTCGCTCCGCGGCTAGGACGAAGCCGCGAAAGGTGCCGTTGTCGCCGGGACGGTCGGGGGACTCGTGGCGCGGGACTCAGGGTTCCCCATGGGGAGTCCCCCAGGCTCAGGCCCCTGGCAACGGAAGGCTGAGCAAGCAGGCCCGGGCCCGGGCCCGGCTTCGGGACTGGCCCGGCCCCAGCTGCCGGCGCCAGGGAGGGGACCCCCGGAGGCTGAGGAGCGGGAGGCGTCGGCCTCCCCGCGGCACGCCTCCCGGAGCTCCTCCTGGCGGTGCCGGAACGCGACGACACGCGATCCCGGACAGGGCCCCGGGGGGGGCCGCCCTGCGGCCCTGTGGTGCCCGAAGTGTGTTCGCCGGGCGTTTTCCGGCCAATTCTCACGAGCGTTCTGCCCAAATCGGGATCGATTTGGGCAGAACGCTCGTGAGAATTGGCCGGCGTTGGGCAGCCCTGGTCAGCGCCCAGTTCCGCGTGGAGCAGGGCCCTTTCTCGCTCGGGGCATGTCGCGGCCACCCGGAAAACGAGCCGCGACAATGGGGCGCGGCCGGCAGCCGCGGCGCCGGGGAGTTTTCCCCAAGCAGAGTGGATGGAGGCGCCGTGGCCGGGCGTCCGCCTCCGCCGTGGCGGGCGGCCGGGGCGCCCCTGGAGGGGGCTGGCCTCTGTGGGGAAACGGACTGGTCTCTCACTCCGCGGCTAGGACGAAGCCGCGAAAGGTGCCGTTGTCGCCGGGACGGTCGGGGGACTCGTGGCGCGGGACTCAGGGTTCCCCATGGGGAGGCCCCCAGGCTCAGGACCCTGGCAACGGAAGGCTGAGCAAGCAGGCCCGGGCCCGGGCCCGGCTTTCGGGGCTGGCCCGGCCCCAGCTGCCGGCGCCAGGGAGGGGACCCCCGGAGGCTGAGGAGCGGGAGGCGTCGGCCTTCCCGCGGCACGCCTCCCGGAGCTCCTCCTGGCGGTGCCGGAACGCGACGACAGGCGATCCCGGACAGGGCCCCGGGGGGGGCCGCCCTGCGGCCCTGTGGTGCCCGAAGTGTGTTCGCCGTGCCTTTTCCGGCCAATTCTCAGGAGCCTTCTGCCCAAATCGGGATCGATTTGGGCAGAACGCTCGTGAGAATTGGCCGGCGTTGGGCAGCCCTGGTCAGCGCCCAGTTCCGCGTGGAGCAGGGCCCTTTCTCGCTCGGGGCATGTCGCGGCCAACCGGAAAGCGAGCCGCGACGATGGGGCGCGGCCGGCAGCCGAGGCGCCGGGGAGTTTTCCCCGAGCAGAGTGGATGGAGGCGCCGTGGCCGGGCGTCCGCCTCCGCCGTGGCGGGCGGCCGGGGCGCCCCTGGAGGGGGCTGGCCTCTGTGGGGAAACGGACTGGTCTCTCACTCCGCGGCTAGGACGAAGCCGCGAAAGGTGCCGTTGTCGCCGGGACGGTCGGGGGACCCGTGGCGCGGGACTCAGGGTTGCCCATGGGGAGGCCACCAGGCTCAGGCCCCTGGCAACGGAAGGCTGAGCAAGCAGGCCCGGGCCCGGGCCCGGCTTTCGGGGCTGGCCCGGCCCCAGCTCCCGGCGCCAGGGAGGGGACCCCCGGAGGCTGAGGAGCGGGAGGCGTCGGCCTCCCCTCGGCACGCCTCCCGGAGCTCCTCCTGGCGGTGCCGGAACGCGACGACACGCGATCCCGGACAGGGCCCCGGGGGGGCCTCCCTGCGGCCCCGTGGTGCCCGAAGTGTGTTCGCCGGGCCTTTTCCGGCCAATTCTCACGAGCGTTCTGCCCAAATCGGGATCGATTTGGGCAGAACGCTCGTGAGAAGTGGCCGGCGTTGGGCAGCCCTGGTCAGCGCCCAGTTCCGCGTGGAGCAGGGCCCTTTCTCGCTCGGGGCATGTCGCGGCCACCCGGAAAACGAGCCGCGACGATGGGGCGCGGCCGGCAGCCGCGGCGCCGGGGAGTTTTCCCCGAGCAGAGTGCATGGAGGCGCCGTGGCCGGGCGTACGCCTCCGCCGTGGCGGGCGGCCGGGGCGCCCCTGGAGGGGGCTGGCCTCTGTGGGGAAACGGACTGGTCTCTCGCTCCGCGGCTAGGACGAAGCCGCGAAAGGTGCCGTTGTCGCCGGGACGGTCGGGGGACTCGTGGCGCGGGACTCAGGGTTCCCCATGGGGAGGCCCCCAGGCTCAGGCCCCTGGCAACGGAAGGCTGAGCAAGCAGGCCCGGGCCCGGGCCCGGCTTTCGGGGCTGGCCCGGCCCCAGCTCCCGGCGCCAGGGAGGGGACCCCCGGAGGCTGAGGAGCGGGAGGCGTCGGCCTCCCCGCGGCACGCCTCCCGGAGCTCCTCCTGGCGGTGCCGGAACGCGACGACACGCGATCCCGGACAGGGCCCCGGGGGGGGCTGCCCTGCGGCCCTGTGGTGCCCGAAGTGTGTTCGCCGAGCGTTTTCCGGCCAATTCTCATGAGCGTTCTGCCCAAATCGGGATCGATTTGGGCAGAACGCTCGTGAGAATTGGCCGGCGTTGGGCAGCCCTGGTCAGCGCCCAGTTCCGCGTGGAGCAGGGCCCTTTCTCGCTCGGGGCATGTCGCGGCCACCCGGAAAACGAGCCGCGACGATGGGGCGCGGCCGGCAGCCGCGGCGCCGGGGAGTTTTCCCCGAGCAGAGTGCATGGAGGCGCCGTGGCCGGGTGCCCGCCTCTGCCGTGGCGGGCGGCCGGGGCGCCCCTGGAGGGGGCTGGCCTCTATGGGGAAACGGACTGGTCTCTCGCTCCGCGGCTAGGACGAAGCCGCGAAAGGTGCCGTTGTCGCCGGGACGGTCGGGGGACTCGTGGCGCGGGACTCAGGGTTCCCCATGGGGAGGCCCCCAGGCTCAGGCCCCTGGCAACGGAAGGCTGAGCAAGCAGGCCCGGGCCCGGGCCAGGCTTTCGGGGCTGGCCCGGCCCCAGGTGCCGGCGCCAGGGAGGGGACCCCCGGAGGCTGAAGAGCGGGAGGCGTCGGCTTCCCCGCGGCACGCCTCCCGGAGCTCCTCCTGGCGGTGCCGGAACGCGACGACACGCGATCCCGGACAGGGCCCCGGGGGGGGCCGCCCTGCGGCCCCGTGGTGCCCGAAGTGTGTTCGCCGGGCCTTTTCCGGCCAATTCTCACGAGCGTTCTGCCCAAATCGGGATCGATTTGGGCAGAACGCTCGTGAGAATTGGCCGGCGTTGGGCAGCCCTGGTCAGCGCCCAGTTCCGCGTGGAGCAGGGCCCTTTCTCGCTCGGGGCATGTCGCGGCCTCCCGGAAAACGAGCCGCGACGATGGGGCGCGGCCGGCAGCCGCGGCGCCGGGGAGTTTTCCCCGAGCAGAGTGGATGGAGGCGCCGTGGCCGGGCGTCCGCCTCCGCCGTGGCGGGCGGCCGGGGCGCCCCTGGAGGGGGCTGGCCTCTGTGGGGAAACGGACTGGTCTCTCGCTCCGCGGCTAGGACGAAGCCGCGAAAGGTGCCGTTGTCGCCGGGACGGTCGGGGGACTCGTGGCGCGGGACTCAGGGTTCCCCATGGGGAGGCCCCCAGGCTCAGGCCCCTGGCAACGGAAGGCTGAGCAAGCAGGCCCGGGCCCGGGCCCGGCTTTCGGGGCTGGCCCGGCCCCAGCTGCCGGCGCCAGGGAGGGGACCCCCGGAGGCTGAGGAGCGGGAGGCGTCGGCCTCCCCGCGGCACGCCTCCCGGAGCTCCTCCTGGCGGTGCCGGAACGCGACGACACGCGATCCCGGACAGGGCCCCGGGGGGGGCCGCCCTGCGGCCCCGTGGTGCCCGAAGTGTGTTCGCCGGGCCTTTTCCGGCCAATTCTCACGAGCGTTCTGCCCAAATCGGGATCGATTTGGGCAGAACGCTCGTGAGAATTGGCCGGCGTTGGGCAGCCCTGGTCAGCGCCCAGTTCCGCGTGGAGCAGGGCCCTTTCTCGCTCGGGGCATGTCGCGGCCACCCGGAAAACGAGCCGCGACGATGGGGCGCGGCCGGCAGCCGCGGCGCCGGGGAGTTTTCCCCGAACAGAGTGGATGGAGGCGCCGTGGCCGGGCGCCCGCCTCTGCCGTGGCGGGCGGCCGGGGCGCCCCTGGAGGGGGCTGGCCTCTGTGGGGAAACGGACTGGTCTCTCGCTCCGCGGCTAGGACGAAGCCGCGAAAGGTGCCGTTGTCGCCGGGACGGTCGGGGGACTCGTGGCGCGGGACTCAGGGTTCCCCATGGGGAGGCCCCCAGGCTCAGGCCCCTGGCAACGGAAGGCTGAGCAAGCAGGCCCGGGCCCGGGCCCGGCTTTCGGGGCTGGCCCGGCCCCAGGTGCCGGCGCCAGGGAGGGGACCCCCGGAGGCTGAGGAGCGGGAGGCGTCGGCCTCCCCGCGGCACGCCTCCCGGAGCTCCTCATGGCGGTGCCGGAACGCGACGACACGCGATCCCGGACAGGGCCCCGGGGGGGGCCTCCCTGCGGCCCCGTGGTGCCCGAAGTGTGTTCGCCGGTCCTTTTCCGGCCAATTCTCACGAGCGTTCTGCCCATATCGGGATCGATTTGGGCAGAACGCTCGTGAGAAGTGGCCGGCGTTGGGCAGCCCTGGTCAGCGCCCAGTTCCGCGTGGAGCAGGGCCCTTTCTCGCTCGGGGCATGTCGCGGCCACCCGGAAAACGAGCCGCGACGATGGGGCGCGGCCGGCAGCCGCGGCGCCGGGGAGTTTTCCCCGAGCAGAGTGCATGGAGGCGCCGTGGCCGGGCGTCCGCCTCCGCCGTGGCAGGCGGCTGGGGCGCCCCTGGAGGGGGCTGGCCTCTGTGGGGAAACGGACTGGTCTCTCGCTCCGCGGCTAGGACGAAGCCGCGAAAGGTGCCGTTGTCGCCGGGACGGTCGGGGGACTCGTGGCGCGGGACTCAGGGTTCCCCATGGGGAGGCCCCCAGGCTCAGGCCCCTGGCAACGGAAGGCTGAGCAAGCAGGCCCGGGCCCGGGCCCGGCTTTCGGGGCTGGCCCGGCCCCAGCTGCCGGCGCCAGGGAGGGGACCCCCGGAGGCTGAGGAGCGGGAGGCGTCGGACTCCCCGCGGCACGCCTCCCGGAGCTCCTCCTGGCGGTGCCGGAACGCGACGACACGCGATCCCGGACAGGGCCCCGGGGGGGGCCGCCCTGCGGCCCTGTGGTGCCCGAAGTGTGTTCGCCGGGCGTTTTCCGGCCAATTCTCACGAGCGTTCTGCCAAAATCGGGATCGATTTGGGCAGAACGCTCGTGAGAATTGGCCAGCGTTGGGCAGCCCTGGTCAGCGCCCAGTTCCGCGTGGAGCAGGGCCCTTTCTCGCTCGGGGCATGTCGCGGCCACCCGGAAAACGAGCCGCGACGATGGGGCGCGGCCGGCAGCCGCGGCGCCGGGGAGTTTTCCCCGAGCAGAGTGGATGGAGGCGCCGTGGCCGGGCGTCCGCCTCCGCCGTGGCGGGCGGCTGGGGCGCCCCTGGAGGGGGCTGGCCTCTGTGGGGAAACGGACTGGTCTCTCGCTCCGCGGCTAGGACGAAGCCGCGAAAGGTGCCGTTGTCGCCGGGACGGTCGGGGGACTCGTGGCGCGGGACTCAGGGTTCCCCATGGGGAGGCCCCCAGGCTCAGGCCCCTGGCAACGGAAGGCTGAGCAAGGAGGCCCGGGCCCGGGCCCGGCTTTCGGGGCTGGCCCGGCCCCAGCTGCCGGCGCCAGGGAGGGGACCCCCGGAGGCTGAGGAGCGGGAGGCGTCGGCCTCCCCGCGGCACGCCTCCCGGAGCTCCTCCTGGCGGTGCCGGAACGCGACGACACGCGATCCCGGACAGGGCCCCGGGGGGGGCCGCCCTGCGGCCCCGTGGTGCCCGAAGTGTGTTCGCCGGGCCTTTTCCGGCCAATTCTCACGAGCTTTCTGCCCAAATCGGGATCGATTTGGGCAGAACGCTCGTGAGAATTGGCCGGCGTTGGGCAGCCCTGGTCAGCGCCCAGTTCCGCGTGGAGCAGGGCCCTTTCTCGCTCGGGGAATGACGCGGCCACCCGGAAAACGAGCCGCGACGATGGGGCGCGGCCGGCAGCCGCGGCGCCGGGGAGTTTTCCCCGAGCAGAGTGCATGGAGGCGCCGTGGCCGGGCGTCCGCCTCCGCCGTGGCGGGCGGCTGGGGCGCCCCTGGAGGGGGCTGGCCTCTGTGGGGAAACGGACTAGTCTCTCGCTCCGCGGCTAGGACGAAGCCGCGAAAGGTGCCGTTGTCGCCGGGACGGTCGGGGGACTCGAGGCGCGGGACTCAGGGTTCCCCATGGGGAGGCCCCCAGGCTCAGGCCCCTGGCAACGGAAGGCTGAGCAAGCAGGCCCGAGCCCGGGCCCGGCTTTCGGGGCTGGCCCGGCCCCAGCTGCCGGCGCCAGGGAGGGGACCCCCGGAGGCTGAGGAGTGGGAGGCGTCGGCCTCCCCGCGGCACGCCTCCCGGAGCTCCTCCTGGCGGTGCCGGAACGCGACGACAAGCGATCCCGGACAGGGCCCCGGGGGGGGCCGCCTGCGGCCCTGTGGTGCCCGAAGTGTGTTCGCCGGGCCTTTTCCGGCCAATTCTCACGAGCGTTCTGCCCAAATCGGGATCGATTTGGGCAGAACGCTCGTGAGAATTGGCCGGTTTGGGCAGCCCTGGTCAGCGCCCAGTTCCGCGTGGAGCAGGGCCCTTTCTCGCTCGGGGCATGACGCGGCCACCCGGAAAACGAGCCGCGACGATGGGGCGCGGCCGGCAGTCGCGGCGCCGGGGAGTTTTCCCCGAGCAGAGTGGATGGAGGCGCCGTGGCCAGGCGTCCGCCTCCGCCGTGGCGGGCGGCCGGGGCGCCCCTGGAGGGGGCTGGCCTCTGTGGGGAAACGGACTGGTCTCTCGCTCCGCGGCTAGGACGAAGCCGCGAAAGGTGCCGTTGTCGCCGGGACGGTCGGGGGACTCGTGGCGCGGGACTCAGGGTTCCCCATGGGGAGTCCCCCAGGCTCAGGCCCCTGGCAACGGAAGGCTGAGCAAGCAGGCCCGGGCCCGGGCCCGGCTTTCGGGGCTGGCCCGGCCCCAGCTGCCGGCGCCAGGGAGGGGACCCCCGGAGGCTGAGGAGCGGGAGGCGTCGGCCTCCCCGCGGCACGCCTCCCGGAACTCCTCCTGGCGGTGCCGGAACGCGACGACACGCGATCCCGGACAGGGCCCCGGGGGGGGCCGCCCTGCGGCCCTGTGGTGCCCGAAGTGTGTTCGCCGGGCCTTTTCCGGCCAATTCTCACGAGCGTTCTGCCCAAATCGGGATCGATTTGGGCAGAACGCTCGTGAGAATTGGCCGGCGTTGTGCAGCCCTGGTCAGCGCCCAGTTCCGCGTGGAGCAGGGCCCTTTCTCGCTCGGGGCATGTCGCGGCCACCCGGAAAACGAGCCGCGACGATGGGGCGCGGCCGGCAGCCACGGCGCCGTGCAGTTTTCCCCGAGCAGAGTGGATGGAGGCGCCGTGGCCGGGCGTCCGCCTCCGACGTGGCGGGCGGCCGGGGCGCCCCTGGAGGGGGCTGGCCTCTAGGGGAAACGGACTGGTCTCTCGCTCCGCGGCTAGGACGAAGCCGCGAAAGGTGCCGTTGTCGCCGGGACGGTCGGGGGACTCGTGGCGCGGGACTCAGGGTTCCCCATGGGGAGGCCCCCAGGCTCAAGCCCCTGGCAACGGAAGGCTGAGCAAGCAGGCCCGGGCCCGGGCCCGGCTTTCGGGGCTGGCCCGGCCCCAGCTGCCGGCGCCAGGGAGGGGACCCCCGGAGGCTGAGGAGCGGGAGGCGTCGGCCTCCCCGCGGCACGCCTCCCGGAGCTCCTCCTGGCGGTGCCGGAACGCGACGACACGCGATCCCGGACAGGGCCCCGGGGGGGGCCACCCTGCGGCCCTGTGGTGCCCGAAGTGTGTTCGCCGGGCCTTTTCCGGCCAATTCTCACGAGCGTTCTGCCCAAATCGAGATCGATTTGGGCAGAACGCTCGTGAGAATTGGCCGGCGTTGGGCAGCCCTGGTCAGCGCCCAGTTCCGCGTGGAGTAGGGCCCTTTCTCGCTCGGGGCATGTCGCGGCCACCCGGAAAACGAGCCGCGACGATGGGGCGCGGCCGGCAGCCGCGGCGCCGGGGAGTTTTCCCCGAGCAGAGTGGATGGAGGCGCCGTGGCCGGGCGTCCGCCTCCGCCGTGGCGGGCGGCCGGGGCGCCCCTGGAGGGGGCTGGCCTCTGTGGGGAAACGGACTGGTCTCTCGCTCCGCGGCTAGGACGAAGCCGCGAAAGGTGCCGTTGTCGCCGGGACGGTCGGGGGACTCGTGGCGCGGGACTCAGGGTTCCCCATGGGGAGGCCCCCAGGCTCAGGCCCCTGGCAACGGAAGGCTGAGCAAGCAGGCCCGGGCCCGGGCCCGGCTTTCGGGGCTGGCCCGGCCCCAGCTGCCGGCGCCAGGGAGGGGACCCCCGGAGGCTGAGGAGTTGGAGGCGTCGGCCTCCCCGCGGCACGCCTCCCGGAGCTCCTCCTGGCGGTGCCGGAACGCGACGACACGCGATCCCGGACAGGGCCCCGGGGGGGGCCGCCCTGCGGCCCCGTGGTGCCCGAAGTGTGTTCGCCGGGCCTTTTCCGGCCAATTCTCACGAGCGTTCTGCCCAAATCGGGATCGATTTGGGCAGAAAGCTCGTGAGAATTGGCCGGCGTTGGGCAGCCCTGTTCAGCGCCCAGTTCCGCGTGGAGCAGGGCCCTTTCTCGCTCGGGGCATGTCGCGGCCACCCGGAAAACGAGCCGCGACGATGGGGCGCGGCCGGCAGCCGCGGCGCCGGGGAGTTTTCCCCGAACAGAGTGGATGGAGGCGCCGTGGCCGGGCGCCCGCCTCTGCCGTGGCGGGCGCCCGGGGCGCCCCTGGAGGGGGCTGGCCTCTGTGGGGAAACGGACTGGTCTCTCGCTCCGCGGCTAGGACGAAGCCGCGAAAGGTGCCGTTGTCGCCGGGACGGTCGGGGGACTCGTGGCGCGGGACTCAGGGTTCCCCATGGGGAGTCCCCCAGGCTCAGGCCCCTGGCAACGGAAGGCTGAGCAAGCAGGCCCGGGCCCGGTCCCGGCTTTCGGGGCTGGCCCGGCCCCAGCTGCCGGCGCCAGGGAGGGGACCCCCGGAGGCTGAGGAGCGGGAGGCGTCGGCCTCCCCGCGGCACGCCTCCCGGAGCTCCTCCTGGCGGTGCCGGAACGCGACGACACGCGATCCCGGACAGGGCCCCGGGGGGGGCCGCCCTGCGGCCCTGTGGTGCCCGAAGTGTGTTCGCCGGGCCTTTTCCGGCCAATTCTCACGAGCGTTCTGCCCAAATCGGGATCGATTTGGGCAGAACGCTCGTGAGAATTGGCCGGCGTTGGGCAGCCCTGGTCAGCGCCCAGTTCCGCGTGGAGCAGGGCCCTTTCTCGCTCGGGGAATGACGCGGCCACCCGGAAAACGAGCCGCGACGATGGGGCGCGGCCGGCAGCCGCGGCGCCGGGGAGTTTTCCCCGAGCAGAGTGCATGGAGGCGCCGTGGCCGGGCGTCCGCCTCCGCCGTGGCGGGCGGCTGGGGCGCCCCTGGAGGGGGCTGGCCTCTGTGGGGAAACGGACTGGTCTCTCGCTCCGCGGCTAGGACGAAGCCGCGAAAGGTGCCGTTGTCGCCGGGACGGTCGGGGGACTCGTGGCGCGGGACTCAGGGTTCCCCATGGGGAGGCCCCCAGGCTCAGGCCCCTGGCACCGGAAGGCTGAGCAAGCAGGCCCGGGCCCGGGCCCGGCTTTCGGGGCTGGCCCGGCCCCAGCTGCCGGCGCCAGGGAGGGGACCCCCGGAGGCTGAGGAGCGGGAGGCGTCGGCCTCCCCGCGGCACGCCTCCCGGAGCTCCTCCTGGCGGTGCCGGAACGCGACGACACGCGATCCCGGACAGGGCCCCGGGGGGGGCCGCCCTGCGGCCCCGTGGTGCCCGAAGTGTGTTCGCCGGGCCTTTTCCGGCCAATTCTCACGAGCGTTCTGCCCAAATCGGGATCGATTTGGGCAGAAAGCTCGTGAGAATTGGCCGGCGTTGGGCAGCCCTGTTCAGCGCCCAGTTCCGCGTGGAGCAGGGCCCTTTCTCGCTCGGGGCATGTCGCGGCCACCCGGAAAACGAGCCGCGACGATGGGGCGCGGCCGGCAGCCGCGGCGCCGGGGAGTTTTCCCCGAACAGAGTGGATGGAGGCGCCGTGGCCGGGCGCCCGCCTCTGCCGTGGCGGGCGCCCGGTGCGCCCCTGGAGGGGGCTGGCCTCTGTGGGGAAACGGACTGGTCTCTCGCTCCGCGGCTAGGACGAAGCCGCGAAAGGTGCCGTTGTCGCCGGGACGGTCGGGGGACTCGTGGCGCGGGACTCAGGGTTCCCCATGGGGAGTCCCCCAGGCTCAGGCCCCTGGCAACGGAAGGCTGAGCAAGCAGGCCCGGGCCCGGTCCCGGCTTTCGGGGCTGGCCCGGCCCCAGCTGCCGGCGCCAGGGAGGGGACCCCCGGAGGCTGAGGAGCGGGAGGCGTCGGCCTCCCCGCGGCACGCCTCCCGGAGCTCCTCCTGGCGGTGCCGGAACGCGACGACACGCGATCCCGGACAGGGCCCCGGGGGGGGCCGCCCTGCGGCCCTGTGGTGCCCGAAGTGTGTTCGCCGGGCCTTTTCCGGCCAATTCTCACGAGCGTTCTGCCCAAATCGGGATCGATTTGGGCAGAACGCTCGTGAGAATTGGCCGGCGTTGGGCAGCCCTGGTCAGCGCCCAGTTCCGCGTGGAGCAGGGCCCTTTCTCGCTCGGGGAATGACGCGGCCACCCGGAAAACGAGCCGCGACGATGGGGCGCGGCCGGCAGCCGCGGCGCCGGGGAGTTTTCCCCGAGCAGAGTGCATGGAGGCGCCGTGGCCGGGCGTCCGCCTCCGCCGTGGCGGGCGGCTGGGGCGCCCCTGGAGGGGGCTGGCCTCTGTGGGGAAACGGACTGGTCTCTCGCTCCGCGGCTAGGACGAAGCCGCGAAAGGTGCCGTTGTCGCCGGGACGGTCGGGGGACTCGTGGCGCGGGACTCAGGGTTCCCCATGGGGAGGCCCCCAGGCTCAGGCCCCTGGCACCGGAAGGCTGAGCAAGCAGGCCCGGGCCCGGGCCCGGCTTTCGGGGCTGGCCCGGCCCCAGCTGCCGGCGCCAGGGAGGGGACCCCCGGAGGCTGAGGAGCGGGAGGCGTCGGCCTCCCCGCGGCACGCCTCCCGGAGCTCCTCCTGGCGGTGCCGGAACGCGACGACACGCGATCCCGGACAGGGCCCCGGGGGGGGCCGCCCTGCGGCCCTGTGGTGCCCGAAGTGTGTTCGCCGGGCCTTTTCCGGCCAATTCTCACGAGCGTTCTGCCCAAATCGGGATCGATTTGGGCAGAACGCTCGTGAGAATTGGCCGGCGTTGGGCAGCCCTGGTCAGCGCCCAGTTCCGCGTGGAGCAGGGCCCTTTCTCGCTCGGGGCATGTCGCGGCCACCCGGAAAACGAGCCGCGACGATGGGGCGCGGCCGGCAGCCGCGGCGCCGGGGAGTTTTCCCCGAGCAGAGTGGATGGAGGCGCCGTGGCCGGGCGCCCGCCTCTGCCGTGGCGGGCGCCCGGGGCGCCCCTGGAGGGGGCTGGCCTCTGTGGGGAAACGGACTGGTCTCTCGCTCCGCGGCTAGGACGAAGCCGCGAAAGGTGCCGTTGTCGCCGGGACGGTCGGGGGACTCGTGGCGCGGGACTCAGGGTTCCCCATGGGGAGGCCCCCAGGCTCAGGCCCCTGGCAACGGAAGGCTGAGCAAGCAGGCCCGGGCCCGGGCCCGGCTTTCGGGGCTGGCCCGGCCCCAGGTGCCGGCGCCAGGGAGGGGACCCCCGGAGGCTGAAGAGCGGGAGGCGTCGGCTTCCCCGCGGCACGCCTCCCGGAGCTCCTCCTGGCGGTGCCGGAACGCGACGACACGCGATCCCGGACAGGGCCCCGGGGGGGGCCTCCCTGCGGCCCCGTGGTGCCCGAAGTGTGTTCGCCGGTCCTTTTCCGGCCAATTCTCACGAGCGTTCTGCCCATATCGGGATCGATTTGGGCAGAACGCTCGTGAGAAGTGGCCGGCGTTGGGCAGCCCTGGTCAGCGCCCAGTTCCGCGTGGAGCAGGGCCCTTTCTCGCTCGGGGCATGTCGCGGCCACCCGGAAAACGAGCCGCGACGATGTGGCGCGGGCGGCAGCCGCGGCGCCGGGGAGTTTTCCCCGAGCAGAGTGCATGGAGGCGCCGTGGCCGGGCGTCCGCCTCCGCCGTGGCGGGCGGCTGGGGCGCCCCTGGAGGGGGCTGGCCTCTGTGGGGAAACGGACTGGTCTCTCGCTCCGCGGCTAGGACGAAGCCGCGAAAGGTGCCGTTGTCGCCGGGACGGTCGGGGGACTCGTGGCGCGGGACTCAGGGTTCCCCATGGGGAGGCCCCCAGGCTCAGGCCCCTGGCAACGGAAGGCTGAGCAAGCAGGCCCGGGCCCGGGCCCGGCTTTCGGGGCTGGCCCGGCCCCAGCTGCCGGCGCCAGGGAGGGGACCCCCGGAGGCTGAGGAGCGGGAGGCGTCGGCCTCCCCGCGGCACGCCTCCCGGAGCTCCTCCTGGCGGTGCCGGAACGCGACGACACGCGATCCCGGACAGGGCCCCGGGGGGGGCCGCCCTGCGGCCCTGTGGTGCCCGAAGTGTGTTCGCCGGGCCTTTTCCGGCCAATTCTCACGAGCGTTCTGCCCAAATCGGGATCGATTTGGGCAGAACGCTCGTGAGAATTGGCCGGCGTTGGGCAGCCCTGGTCAGCGCCCAGTTCCGCGTGGAGCAGGGCCCTTTCTCGCTCGGGGCATGACGCGGCCACCCGGAAAACGAGCCGCGACGATGGGGCGCGGCCGGCAGCCGCGGCGCCGGGGAGTTTTCCCCGAGCAGAGTGGATGGAGGCGCCGTGGCCGGGCGTCCGCCTCCGCCGTGGCGGGCGGCCGGGGCGCCCCTGGAGGGGGCTGGCCTCTGTGGGGAAACGGACTGGTCTCTCGCTCCGCGGCTAGGACGAAGCCGCGAAAGGTGCCGTTGTCGCCGGGACGGTCGGGGGATTCGTGGCGCGGGACTCAGGGTTCCCCATGGGGAGTCCCCCAGGCTCAGGCCCCTGGCAACGGAAGGCTGAGCAAGCAGGCCCGGGCCCGGGCCCGGCTTTCGGGGCTGGCCCGGCCCCAGGTGCCGGCGCCAGGGAGGGGACCCCCGGAGGCTGAAGAGCGGGAGGCGTCGGCTTCCCCGCGGCACGCCTCCCGGAGCTCCTCCTGGCGGTGCCGGAACGCGACGACACGCGATCCCGGACAGGGCCCCGGGGGGGGCCTCCCTGCGGCCCCGTGGTGCCCGAAGTGTGTTCGCCGGTCCTTTTCCGGCCAATTCTCACGAGCGTTCTGCCCATATCGGGATCGATTTGGGCAGAACGCTCGTGAGAAGTGGCCGGCGTTGGGCAGCCCTGGTCAGCGCCCAGTTCCGCGTGGAGCAGGGCCCTTTCTCGCTCGGGGCATGTCGCGGCCACCCGGAAAACGAGCCGCGACGATGTGGCGCGGCCGGCAGCCGCGGCGCCGGGGAGTTTTCCCCGAGCAGAGTGCATGGAGGCGCCGTGGCCGGGCGTCCGCCTCCGCCGTGGCGGGCGGCTGGGGCGCCCCTGGAGGGGGCTGGCCTCTGTGGGGAAACGGACTGGTCTCTCGCTCCGCGGCTAGGACGAAGCCGCGAAAGGTGCCGTTGTCGCCGGGACGGTCGGGGGACTCGTGGCGCGGGACTCAGGGTTCCCCATGGGGAGGCCCCCAGGCTCAGGCCCCTGGCAACGGAAGGCTGAGCAAGCAGGCCCGGGCCCGGGCCCGGCTTTCGGGGCTGGCCCGGCCCCAGCTGCCGGCGCCAGGGAGGGGACCCCCGGAGGCTGAGGAGCGGGAGGCGTCGGCCTCCCCGCGGCACGCCTCCCGGAGCTCCTCCTGGCGGTGCCGGAACGCGACGACACGCGATCCCGGACAGGGCCCCGGGGGGGGCCGCCCTGCGGCCCTGTGGTGCCCGAAGTGTGTTCGCCGGGCCTTTTCCGGCCAATTCTCACGAGCGTTCTGCCCAAATCGGGATCGATTTGGGCAGAACGCTCGTGAGAATTGGCCGGCGTTGGGCAGCCCTGGTCAGCGCCCAGTTCCGCGTGGAGCAGGGCCCTTTCTCGCTCGGGGCATGACGCGGCCACCCGGAAAACGAGCCGCGACGATGGGGCGCGGCCGGCAGCCGCGGCGCCGGGGAGTTTTCCCCGAGCAGAGTGGATGGAGGCGCCGTGGCCGGGCGTCCGCCTCCGCCGTGGCGGGCGGCCGGGGCGCCCCTGGAGGGGGCTGGCCTCTGTGGGGAAACGGACTGGTCTCTCGCTCCGCGGCTAGGACGAAGCCGCGAAAGGTGCCGTTGTCGCCGGGACGGTCGGGGGATTCGTGGCGCGGGACTCAGGGTTCCCCATGGGGAGTCCCCCAGGCTCAGGCCCCTGGCAACGGAAGGCTGAGCAAGCAGGCCCGGGCCCGGGCCCGGCTTTCGGGGCTGGCCCGGCCCCAGCTGCCGGCGCCAGGGAGGGGACCCCCGGAGGCTGAGGAGCGGGAGGCGTCGGCCTCCCCGCGGCACGCCTCCCGGAGCTCCTCCTGGCGGTGCCGGAACGCGACGACACGCGATCCCGGACAGGGCCCCGGGGGGGGCCGCCCTGCGGCCCTGTGGTGCCCGAAGTGTGTTCGCCGGGCCTTTTCCGGCCAATTCTCACGAGCGTTCTGCCCAAATCGGGATCGATTTGGGCAGAACGCTCGTGAGAATTGGCCGGCGTTGGGCAGCCCTGGTCAGCGCCCAGTTCCGCGTGGAGCAGGGCCCTTTCTCGCTCGGGGAATGACGCGGCCACCCGGAAAACGAGCCGCGACGATGGGGCGCGGCCGGCAGCCGCGGCGCCGGGGAGTTTTCCCCGAGCAGAGTGCATGGAGGCGCCGTGGCCGGGCGTCCGCCTCCGCCGTGGCGGGCGGCTGGGGCGCCCCTGGAGGGGGCTGGCCTCTGTGGGGAAACGGACTGGTCTCTCGCTCCGCGGCTAGGACGAAGCCGCGAAAGGTGCCGTTGTCGCCGGGACGGTCGGGGGACTCGTGGCGCGGGACTCAGGGTTCCCCATGGGGAGGCCCCCAGGCTCAGGCCCCTGGCAACGGAAGGCTGAGCAAGCAGGCCCGGGCCTGGGCCCGGCTTTCGGGGCTGGCCCGGCCCCAGCTGCCGGCGCCAGGGAGGGGACCCCCGGAGGCTGAGGAGCGGGAGGCGTCGGCCTCCCCGCGGCACGCCTCCCGGAGCTCCTCCTGGCGGTGCCGGAACGCGACGACACGCGATCCCGGACAGGGCCCCGGGGGGGGCCACCCTGCGGCCCTGTGGTGCCCGAAGTGTGTTCGCCGGGCCTTTTCCGGCCAATTCTCACGAGCGTTCTGCCCAAATCGGGATCGATTTGGGCAGAACGCTCGTGAGAATTGGCCGGCGTTGGGCAGCCCTGGTCAGCGCCCAGTTCCGCGTGGAGCAGGGCCCTTTCTCGCTCGGGGCATGTCGCGGCCACCCGGAAAACGAGCCGCGACGATGGGGCGCGGCCGGCAGCCGCGGCGCCGGGGAGTTTTCCCGAGCAGAGTGGATGGAGGCGCCGTGGCCGGGCGTCCGCCTCCGCCGTGGCGGGCGGCCGGGGCGCCCCTGGAGGGGGCTGGCCTCTGTGGGGAAACGGACTGGTCTCTCGCTCCGCGGCTAGGACGAAGCCGCGAAAGGTGCCGTTGTCGCCGGGACGGTCGGGGGACTCGTGGCGCGGGACTCAGGGTTGCCCATGTGGAGGCCCCCAGGCTCAGGCCCCTGGCAACGGAAGGCTGAGCAAGCAGGCCCGGGCCCGGGCCCGGCTTTCGGGGCTGGCCCGGCCCCAGCTGCCGGCGCCAGGGAGGGGACCCCCGGAGGCTGAGGAGTGGGAGGCGTCGGCCTCCCCGCGGCACGCCTCCCGGAGCTCCTCCTGGCGGTGCCGGAACGCGACGACACGCGATCCCGGAGAGGGCCCCGGGGGGGGCCGCCCTGCGGCCCCGTGGTGCCCGAAGTGTGTTCGCCGGGCCTTTTCCGGCCAATTCTCACGAGCGTTCTGCCCAAATCGGGATCGATTTGGGCAGAACGCTCGTGAGAATTGGCCAGCGTTGGGCAGCCCTGGTCATCGCCCAGTTCCGCGTGGAGCAGGGCCCTTTCTCGCTCGGGGCATGTCGCGGCCACCCGGAAAACGAGCCGCGACGATGGGGCGCGGCCGGCAGCCCCGGCGCCGGGGAGTTTTCCCCGAGCAGAGTGGATGGAGGCGCCGTGGCCGGGCGTCCGCCTCCGCCGTGGCGGGCGGCCGGGGCGCCCCTGGAGGGGGCTGGCCTCTGTGGGGAAACGGACTGGTCTCTCGCTCCGCGGCTAGGACGAAGCCGCGAAAGGTGCCGTTGTCGCCGGGACGGTCGGGGGATTCGTGGCGCGGGACTCAGGGTTCCCCATGGGGAGTCCCCCAGGCTCAGGCCCCTGGCAACGGAAGGCTGAGCAAGCAGGCCCGGGCCCGGGCCCGGCTTTCGGGGCTGGCCCGGCCCCAGGTGCCGGCGCCAGGGAGGGGACCCCCGGAGGCTGAAGAGCGGGAGGCGTCGGCTTCCCCGCGGCACGCCTCCCGGAGCTCCTCCTGGCGGTGCCGGAACGCGACGACACGCGATCCCGGACAGGGCCCCGGGGGGGGCCTCCCTGCGGCCCCGTGGTGCCCGAAGTGTGTTCGCCGGTCCTTTTCCGGCCAATTCTCACGAGCGTTCTGCCCATATCGGGATCGATTTGGGCAGAACGCTCGTGAGAAGTGGCCGGCGTTGGGCAGCCCTGGTCAGCGCCCAGTTCCGCGTGGAGCAGGGCCCTTTCTCGCTCGGGGCATGTCGCGGCCACCCGGAAAACGAGCCGCGACGATGTGGCGCGGCCGGCAGCCGCGGCGCCGGGGAGTTTTCCCCGAGCAGAGTGCATGGAGGCGCCGTGGCCGGGCGTCCGCCTCCGCCGTGGCGGGCGGCTGGGGCGCCCCTGGAGGGGGCTGGCCTCTGTGGGGAAACGGACTGGTCTCTCGCTCCGCGGCTAGGACGAAGCCGCGAAAGGTGCCGTTGTCGCCGGGACGGTCGGGGGACTCGTGGCGCGGGACTCAGGGTTCCCCATGGGGAGGCCCCCAGGCTCAGGCCCCTGGCAACGGAAGGCTGAGCAAGCAGGCCCGGGCCCGGGCCCGGCTTTCGGGGCTGGCCCGGCCCCAGCTGCCGGCGCCAGGGAGGGGACCCCCGGAGGCTGAGGAGCGGGAGGCGTCGGCCTCCCCGCGGCACGCCTCCCGGAGCTCCTCCTGGCGGTGCCGGAACGCGACGACACGCGATCCCGGACAGGGCCCCGGGGGGGGCCGCCCTGCGGCCCTGTGGTGCCCGAAGTGTGTTCGCCGGGCCTTTTCCGGCCAATTCTCACGAGCGTTCTGCCCAAATCGGGATCGATTTGGGCAGAACGCTCGTGAGAATTGGCCGGCGTTGGGCAGCCCTGGTCAGCGCCCAGTTCCGCGTGGAGCAGGGCCCTTTCTCGCTCGGGGCATGACGCGGCCACCCGGAAAACGAGCCGCGACGATGGGGCGCGGCCGGCAGCCGCGGCGCCGGGGAGTTTTCCCCGAGCAGAGTGGATGGAGGCGCCGTGGCCGGGCGTCCGCCTCCGCCGTGGCGGGCGGCCGGGGCGCCCCTGGAGGGGGCTGGCCTCTGTGGGGAAACGGACTGGTCTCTCGCTCCGCGGCTAGGACGAAGCCGCGAAAGGTGCCGTTGTCGCCGGGACGGTCGGGGGATTCGTGGCGCGGGACTCAGGGTTCCCCATGGGGAGTCCCCCAGGCTCAGGCCCCTGGCAACGGAAGGCTGAGCAAGCAGGCCCGGGCCCGGGCCCGGCTTTCGGGGCTGGCCCGGCCCCAGCTGCCGGCGCCAGGGAGGGGACCCCCGGAGGCTGAGGAGAGGGAGGCGTCGGCCTCCCCGCGGCACGCCTCCCGGAGCTCCTCCTGGCGGTGCCGGAACGCGACGACACGCGATCCCGGACAGGGCCCCGGGGGGGGCCGCCCTGAGGCCCTGTGGTGCCCGAAGTGTGTTCGCCGGGCCTTTTCCGGCCAATTCTCACGAGCGTTCTGCCCAAATCGGGATCGATTTGGGCAGAACGCTCGTGAGAATTGGCCGGCGTTGGGCAGCCCTGGTCAGCGCCCAGTACCGCGTGGAGCAGGGCCCTTTCTCGCTCGGGGAATGACGCGGCCACCCGGAAAACGAGCCGCGACGATGGGGCGCGGCCGGCAGCCGCGGCGCCGGGGAGTTTTCCCCGAGCAGAGTGCATGGAGGCGCCGTGGCCGGGCGTCCGCCTCCGCCGTGGCGGGCGGCTGGGGCGCCCCTGGAGGGGGCTGGCCTCTGTGGGGAAACGGACTGGTCTCTCGCTCCGCGGCTAGGACGAAGCCGCGAAAGGTGCCGTTGTCGCCGGGACGGTCGGGGGACTCGTGGCGCGGGACTCAGGGTTCCCCATGGGGAGGCCCCCAGGCTCAGGCCCCTGGCAACGGAAGGCTGAGCAAGCAGGCCCGGGCCCGGGCCCGGCTTTCGGGGCTGGCCCGGCCCCAGCTGCCGGCGCCAGGGAGGGGACCCCCGGAGGCTGAGGAGCGGGAGGCGTCGGTCTCCCCGCGGCACGCCTCCCGGAGCTCCTCCTGGCGGTGCCGGAACGCGACGACACGCGATCCCGGACAGGGCCCCGGGGGGGGCCGCCCTGCGGCCCTGTGGTGCCCGAAGTGTGTTCACCGGGCGTTTTCCGGCCAATTCTCACGAGCGTTCTGCCCAAATCGGGATCGATTTGGGCAGAACGCTCGTGAGAATTGGCCGGCGTTGGGCAGCCCTGGTCAGCGCCCAGTTCCGCGTGGAGCAGGGCCCTTTCTCGCTCGGGGCATGTCGCGGCCACCCGGAAAACGAGCCGCGACGATGGGGCACGGCCGGCAGCCGCGGCGCCGGGGAGTTTTCCCCGAGCAGAGTGGATGGAGGCGCCGTGGCCGGGCGTCCGCCTCCGCCGTGGCGGGCGGCCGCGGCGCCCCTGGAGGGGGCTGGCCTCTATGGGGAAACGGACTGGTCTCTCGCTCCGCGGCTAGGACGAAGCCGTGAAAGGTGCCGTTGTCGCCGGGACGGTCGGGGGACTCGTGGCGCGGGACTCAGGGTTCCCCATGGGGAGGCCCCCAGGCTCAGGCCCCTGGCAACGGAAGGCTGAGCAAGCAGGCCCGGGCCCGGGCCCGGCTTTCGGGGCTGGCCCGGCCCCAGCTGCCGGCGCCAGGGAGGGGACCCCCGGAGGCTGAGGAGCGGGAGGCGTCGGCCTCCCCGCGGCACGCCTCCCGGAGCTCCTCCTGGCGGTGCCGGAACGCGACGACACGCGATCCCGGACAGGGCCCCGGGGGGGGCCACCCTGCGGCCCTGTGGTGCCCGAAGTGTGTTCGCCGGGCCTTTTCCGGCCAATTCTCACGAGCGTTCTGCCCAAATCGGGATCGATTTGGGCAGAACGCTCGTGAGAATTGGCCGGCGTTGGGCAGCCCTGGTCAGCGCCCAGTTCCGCGTGGAGCAGGGCCCTTTCTCGCTCGGGGCATGTCGCGGCCACCCGGAAAACGAGCCGCGACGATGGGGCGCGGCCGGCAGCCGCGGCGCCGGGGAGTTTTCCCGAGCAGAGTGGATGGAGGCGCCGTGGCCGGGCGTCCGCCTCCGCCGTGGCGGGCGGCCGGGGCGCCCCTGGAGGGGGCTGGCCTCTGTGGGGAAACGGACTGGTCTCTCGCTCCGCGGCTAGGACGAAGCCGCGAAAGGTGCCGTTGTCGCCGGGACGGTCGGGGGACTCGTGGCGCGGGACTCAGGGTTCCCCATGGGGAGGCCCCCAGGCTCAGGCCCCTGGCAACGGAAGGCTGAGCAAGGAGGCCCGGGCCCGGGCCCGGCTTTCGGGGCTGGCCCGGCCCCAGCTGCCGGCGCCAGGGAGGGGACCCCCGGAGGCTGAGGAGCGGGAGGCGTCGGCCTCCCCGCGGCACGCCTCCCGGAGCTCCTCCTGGCGGTGCCGGAACGCGACGACACGCGATCCCGGATAGGGCCCCGGGGGGGGCCTCCCTGCGGCCCCGTGGTGCCCGAAGTGTGTTCGCCGGTCCTTTTCCAGCCAATTCTCACGAGCGTTCTGCCCATATCGGGATCGATTTGGGCAGAACGCTCGTGAGAAGTGGCCGGCGTTGGGCAGCCCTGGTCAGCGCCCAGTTCCGCGTGGAGCAGGGCCCTTTCTCGCTCGGGGCATGTCGCGGCCACCCGGAAAACGAGCCGCGACGATGGGGCGCGACCGGCAGCCGCGGCGCCGGGGAGTTTTCCCCGAGCAGAGTGCATGGAGGCGCCGTGGCCGGGCGTCCGCCTCCGCCGTGGCGGGCGGCTGGGGCGCCCCTGGAGGGGGCTGGCCTCTGTGGGGAAACGGACTGGTCTCTCGCTCCGCGGCTAGGACGAAGCCGCGAAAGGTGCCGTTGTCGCCGGGACGGTCGGGGGACTCGTGGCGCGGGACTCAGGGTTCCCCATGGGGAGGCCCCCAGGCTCAGGCCCCTGGCAACGGAAGGCTGAGCAAGCAGGCCCGGGCCCGGGCCCGGCTTTCGGGGCTGGCCCGGCCCCAGCTGCCGGCGCCAGGGAGGGGACCCCCGGAGGCTGAGGAGTGGGTGGCGTCGGCCTCCCCGCGGCACGCCTCCCGGAGCTCCTCCTGGCGGTGCCGGAACGCGACGACACGCGATCCCGGACAGGGCCCCGGGGGGGGCCGCCCTGCGGCCCCGTGGTGCCCGAAGTGTGTTCGCCGGGCCTTTTCCGGCCAATTCTCACGAGCGTTCTGCCCAAATCGGGATCGATTTGGGCAGAACGCTCGTGAGAATTGGCCGGCGTTGGGCAGCCCTGGTCAGCGCCCAGTTCCGCGTGGAGCAGGGCCCTTTCTCGCTCGGGGCATGTCGCGGCCACCCGGAAAACGAGCCGCGACGATGGGGCGCGGCCGGCAGCCGCGGCGCCGGGGAGTTTTCCCCGAACAGAGTGGATGGAGGCGCCGTGGCCGGGCGCCCGCCTCTGCCGTGGCGGGCGGCCGGGGCGCCCCTGGAGGGGGCTGGCCTCTGTGGGGAAACGGACTGGTCTCTCGCTCCGCGGCTAGGACGAAGCCGCGAAAGGTGCCGTTGTCGCCGGGACGGTCGGGGGACTCGTGGCGCGGGACTCAGGGTTCCCCATGGGGAGGCCCCCAGGCTCAGGCCCCTGGCAACGGAAGGCTGAGCAAGCAGGCCCGGGCCCGGGCCCGGCTTTCGGGGCTGGCCCGGCCCCAGGTGCCGGCGCCAGGGAGGGGACCCCCGGAGGCTGAGGAGCGGGAGGCGTCGGCCTCCCCGCGGCACGCCTCCCGGAGCTCCTCCTGGCGGTGCCGGAACGCGACGACACGCGATCCCGGACAGGGCCCCGGGGGGGGCCTCCCTGCGGCACCGTGGTGCCCGAAGTGTGTTCGCCGGTCCTTTTCCGGCCAATTCTCACGAGCGTTCTGCCCATACCGGGATCGATTTGGGCAGAACGCTCGTGAGAAGTGGCCGGCGTTGGGCAGCCCTGGTCAGCGCCCAGTTCCGCGTGGAGCAGGGCCCTTTCTCGCTCGGGGCATGTCGCGGCCACCCGGAAAACGAGCCGCGACGATGGGGCGCGACCGGCATCCGCGGCGCCGGGGAGTTTTCCCCGAGCAGAGTGCATGGAGGCGCCGTGGCCGGGCGTCCGCCTCCGCCGTGGCGGGCGGCTGGGGCGCCCCTGGAGGGGGCTGGCCTCTGTGGGGAAACGGACTGGTCTCTCGCTCCGCGGCTAGGACGAAGCCGCGAAAGGTGCCGTTGTCGCCGGGACGGTCGGGGGACTCGTGGCGCGGGACTCAGGGTTCCCCATGGGGAGGCCCCCAGGCTCAGGCCCCTGGCAACGGAAGGCTGAGCAAGCAGGCCCGGGCCCGGGCCCGGCTTTCGGGGCTGGCCCGGCCCCAGCTGCCGGCGCCAGGGAGGGGACCCCCGGAGGCTGAGGAGCGGGAGGCGTCGGCCTCCCCGCGGCACGCCTCCCGGAGCTCCTCCTGGCGGTGCCGGAACGCGACGACACGCGATCCCGGACAGGGCCCCGGGGGGGGCCGCCCTGCGGCCCTGTGGTGCCCGAAGTGTGTTCGCCGGGCGTTTTCCGGCCAATTCTCACGAGCGTTCTGCCAAAATCGGGATCGATTTGGGCAGAACGCTCGTGAGAATTGGCCAGCGTTGGGCAGCCCTGGTCAGCGCCCAGTTCCGCGTGGAGCAGGGCCCTTTCTCGCTCGGGGCATGTCGCGGCCACCCGGAAAACGAGCCGCGACGATGGGGCGCGGCCGGCAGCCGCGGCGCCGGGGAGTTTTCCCCGAGCAGAGTGGATGGAGGCGCCGTGGCCGGGCGTCCGCCTCCGCCGTGGCGGGCGGCTGGGGCGCCCCTGGAGGGGGCTGGCCTCTGTGGGGAAACGGACTGGTTTCTCGCTCCGCGGCTAGGACGAAGCCGCGAAAGGTGCCGTTGTCGCCGGGACGGTCGGGGGACTCGTGGCGCGGGACTCAGGGTTCCCCATGGGGAGGCCCCCAGGCTCAGGCCCCTGGCAACGGAAGGCTGAGCAAGGAGGCCCGGGCCCGGGCCCGGCTTTCGGGGCTGGCCCGGCCCCAGCTGCCGGCGCCAGGGAGGGGACCCCCGGCGGCTGAGGAGCGGGAGGCGTCGGCCTCCCCGCGGCACGCCTCCCGGAGCTCCTCCTGGCGGTGCCGGAACGCGACGACACGCGATCCCGGACAGGGCCCCGGGGGGGGCCACCCTGCGGCCCTGTGGTGCCCGAAGTGTGTTCGCCGGGCCTTTTCCGGCCAATTCTCACGAGCGTTCTGCCCAAATCGGGATCGATTTGGGCAGAACGCTCGTGAGAATTGGCCGGCGTTGGGCAGCCCTGGTCAGCGCCCAGTTCCGCGTGGAGTAGGGCCCTTTCTCGCTCGGGGCATGTCGCGGCCACCCGGAAAACGAGCCGCGACGATGGGGCGCGGCCGGCAGCCGCGGCGCCGGGGAGTTTTCCCCGAGCAGAGTGGATGGAGGCGCCGTGGCCGGGCGTCCGCCTCCGCCGTGGCGGGCGGCCGGGGCGCCCCTGGAGGGGTCTGGCCTCTGTGGGGAAACGGACTGGTCTCTCGCTCCGCGGCTAGGACGAAGCCGCGAAAGGTGCCGTTGTCGCCGGGACGGTCGGGGGACTCGTGGCGCGGGACTCAGGGTTCCCCATGGGGAGGCCCCCAGGCTCAGGCCCCTGGCAACGGAAGGCTGAGCAAGCAGGCCCGGGCCCGGGCCCGGCTTTCGGGGCTGGCCCGGCCCCAGGTGCCGGCGCCAGGGAGGGGACCCCCGGAGGCTGAGGAGCGGGAGGCGTCGGCCTCCCCGCGGCACGCCTCCCGGAGCTCCTCCTGGCGGTGCCGGAACGCGACGACACGCGATCCCGGACAGGGCCCCGGGGGGGGCCTCCCTGCGGCCCCGTGGTGCCCGAAGTGTGTTCGCCGGTCCTTTTCCGGCCAATTCTCACGAGCGTTCTGCCCATATCGGGATCGATTTGGGCAGAACGCTCGTGAGAAGTGGCCGGCGTTGGGCAGCCCTGGTCAGCGCCCAGTTCCGCGTGGAGCAGGGCCCTTTCTCGCTCGGGGCATGTCGCGGCCACCCGGAAAACGAGCCGCGACGATGGGGCGCGGCCGGCAGCCGCGGCGCCGGGGAGTTTTCCCCGAGCAGAGTGCATGGAGGCGCCGTGGCCGGGCGTCCGCCTCCGCCGTGGCGGGCGGCTGGGGCGCCCCAGGAGGGGGCTGGCCTCTGTGGGGAAACGGACTGGTCTCTCGCTCCGCGGCTAGGACGAAGCCGCGAAAGGTGCCGTTGTTGCCGGGACGGTCGGGGGACTCGTGGCGCGAGACTCAGGGTTCCCCATGGGGAGGCCCCCAGGCTCAGGCCCCTGGCAACGGAAGGCTGAGCAAGCAGGCCCGGGCCCGGGCCCGGCTTTCGGGGCTGGCCCGGCCCCAGCTGCCGGCGCCAGGGAGGGGACCCCCGGAGGCTGAGGAGCGGGAGGCGTCGGCCTCCCCGCGGCACGCCTCCCGGAGCTCCTCCTGGCGGTGCCGGAACGCGACGACACGCGATCCCGGACAGGGCCCCGGGGGGGGCCGCCCTGCGGCCCTGTGGTGCCCGAAGTGTGTTCGCCGGGCGTTTTCCGGCCAATTCTCACGAGCGTTCTGCCAAAATCGGGATCGATTTGGGCAGAACGCTCGTGAGAATTGGCCAGCGTTGGGCAGCCCTGGTCAGCGCCCAGTTCCGCGTGGAGCAGGGCCCTTTCTCGCTCGGGGCATGTCGCGGCCACCCGGAAAACGAGCCGCGACGATGGGGCGCGGCCGGCAGCCGCGGCGCCGGGGAGTTTTCCCCGAGCAGAGTGGATGGAGGCGCCGTGGCCGGGCGTCCGCCTACGCCGTGGCGGGCGGCTGGGGCGCCCCTGGAGGGGGCTGGCCTCTGTGGGGGAACGGACTGGTCTCTCGCTCCGCGGCTAGGACGAAGCCGCGAAAGGTGCCGTTGTCGCCGGGACGGTCGGGGGACTCGTGGCGCGGGACTCAGGGTTCCCCATGGGGAGGCCCCCAGGCTCAGGCCCCTGGCAACGGAAGGCTGAGCAAGGAGGCCCGGGCCCGGGCCCGGCTTTCGGGGCTGGCCCGGCCCCAGCTGCCGGCGCCAGGGAGGGGACCCCCGGAGGCTGAGGAGTGGGAGGCGTCGGCCTCCCCGCGGCACGCCTCCCGGAGCTCCTCCTGGCGGTGCCGGAACGCGACGACACGCGATCCCGGACAGGGCCCCGGGGGGGGGCCGCCCTGCGGCCCTGTGGTGCCCGAAGTGTGTTCGCCGGGCCTTTTCCGGCCAATTCTCACGAGCGTTCTGCCCAAATCGGGATCGATTTGGGCAGAAGGCTCGTGAGAATTGGCCGGCGTTGGGCAGCCCTGGTCAGCGCCCAGTTCCGCGTGGAGCAGGGCCCTTTCTCGCTCGGGGCATGTCGCGGCCACCCGGAAAACGAGCCGCGACGATGGGGCGCGGCCGGCAGCCGCGGCGCCGGGTAGTTTTCCCGAGCAGAGTGGATGGAGGCGCCGTGGCCGGGCGTCCGCCTCCGCCGTGGCGGGCGGCCGGGGCGCCCCTGGAGGGGGCTGGCCTCTGTGGGGAAACGGACTGGTCTCTCGCTCCGCGGCTAGGACGAAGCCGCGAAAGGTGCCGTTGTCGCCGGGACGGTCGGTGGACTCGTGGCGCGGGACTCAGGGTTGCCCATGTGGAGGCCCCCAGGCTCAGGTCCCTGGCAACGGAAGGCTGAGTAAGCAGGCCCGGGCCCGGGCCCGGCTTTCGGGGCCGGCCCGGCCCCAGCTGCCGGCGCCAGGGAGGGGACCCCCGGAGGCTGAGGAGTGGGAGGCGTCGGCCTCCCCGCGGCACGCCTCCCGGAGCTCCTCCTGGCGGTGCCGGAACGCAACGACACGCGATCCCGGACAGGGCCCCGGGGGGGGGCCGCCCTGCGGCCCCGTGGTGCCCGAAGTGTGTTCGCCGGGCCTTTTCCGGCCAATTCTCACGAGCGTTCTGCCCAAATCGGGATCGATTTGGGCAGAACGCTCGTGAGAATTGGCCGGCGTTGGGCAGCCCTGGTCAGCGCCCAGTTCCGCGTGGAGCAGGGCCCTTTCTCGCTCGGGGCATGTCGCGGCCACCCGGAAAACGAGCCGCGACGATGGGGCGCGGCCGGCAGCCGCGGCGCCGGGGAGTTTTCCCCGAGCAGAGTGGATGGAGGCGCCGTGGCCGGACGCCCGCCTCTGCCGTGGCGGGCGGCCGGGGCGCCCCTGGAGGGGACTGGCCTCTGTGGGGAAACGGACTGGTCTCTCGCTCCGCGGATAGGACGAAGCCGCGAAAGGTGCCGTTGTCGCCGGGACGGTCGGGGGACTCGTGGCGCGGGACTCAGGGTTCCCCATGGGGAGGCCCCCAGGCTCAGGCCCCTGGCAACGGAAGGCTGAGCAAGCAGGCCAGGGCCCGGGCCCGGCTTTCGGGGCTGGCCCGGCCCCAGCTGCCGGCGCCAGGGAGGGGACCCCCGGAGGCTGAGGAGCGGGAGGCGTCGGCCTCCCCGCGGCACGCCTCCCGGAGCTCCTCCTGGCGGTGCCGGAACGCGACGACACGCGATCCCGGACAGGGCCCCGGGGGGGGCCACCCTGCGGCCCTGTGGTGCCCAAAGTGTGTTCGCTGGGCCTTTTCCGGCCAATTCTCACGAGCGTTCTGCCCAAATCGGGATCGATTTGGGCAGAACGCTCGTGAGAATTGGCCGGCGTTGGGCAGCCCTGGTCAGCGCCCAGTTCCGCGTGGAGTAGGGCCCTTTCTCGCTCGGGGCATGTCGCGGCCACCCGGAAAACGAGCCGCGACGATGGGGCGCGGCCGGCAGCCGCGGCGCCGGGAGTTTTCCCCGAGCAGAGTGGATGGAGGCGCCGTGGCCGGGCGTCCGCCTCCGCCGTGGCGGGCGGCCGGGGCGCCCCTGGAGGGGGCTGGCCTCTGTGGGGAAACGGACTGGTCTCTCGCTCCGCGGTTAGGACGAAGCCGCGAAAGGTGCCGTTGTCGCCGGGACGGTCGGGGGACTCGTGGCGCGGGACTCAGGGTTCCCCATGGGGAGGCCCCCAGGCTCAGGCCCCTGGCAACGGAAGGCTGAGCAAGCAGGCCCGGGCCCGGGCCCGGCTTTCGGGGCTGGCCCGGCCCCAGGTGCCGGCGCCAGGGAGGGGACCCCCGGAGGCTGAGGAGCGGGAGGCGTCGGCCTCCCCGCGGCACGCCTCCCGGAGCTCCTCCTGGCGGTGCCGGAACGCGACGACACGCGATCCCGGATAGGGCCCCGGGGGGGGCCTCCCTGCGGCCCCGTGGTGCCCGAAGTGTGTTCGCCGGTCCTTTTCCAGCCAATTCTCACGAGCGTTCTGCCCATATCGGGATCGATTTGGGCAGAACGCTCGTGAGAAGTGGCCGGCGTTGGGCAGCCCTGGTCAGCGCCCAGTTCCGCGTGGAGCAGGGCCCTTTCTCGCTCGGGGCATGTCGCGGCCACCCGGAAAACGAGCCGCGACGATGGGGCGCGACCGGCAGCCGCGGCGCCGGGGAGTTTTCCCCGAGCAGAGTGCATGGAGGCGCCGTGGCCGGGCGTCCGCCTCCGCCGTGGCGGGCGGCTGGGGCGCCCCTGGAGGGGGCTGGCCTCTGTGGGGAAACGGACTGGTCTCTCGCTCCGCGGCTAGGACGAAGCCGCGAAAGGTGCCGTTGTCGCCGGGACGGTCGGGGGACTCGTGGCGCGGGACTCAGGGTTCCCCATGGGGAGGCCCCCAGGCTCAGGCCCCTGGCAACGGAAGGCTGAGCAAGCAGGCCCGGGCCCGGGCCCGGCTTTCGGGGCTGGCCCGGCCCCAGCTGCCGGCGCCAGGGAGGGGACCCCCGGAGGCTGAGGAGTGGGAGGCATCGGCCTCCCCGCGGCACGCCTCCCGGAGCTCCTCCTGGCGGTGCCGGAACGCGACGACACGCGATCCCGGACAGGGCCCCGGGGGGGGCCGCCCTGCGGCCCCGTGGTGCCCGAAGTGTGTTCGCCGGGCCTTTTCCGGCCAATTCTCACGAGCGTTCTGCCCAAATCGGGATCGATTTGGGCAGAACGCTCGTGAGAATTGGCCGGCGTTGGGCAGCCCTGGTCAGCGCCCAGTTCCGCGTGGAGCAGGGCCCTTTCTCGCTCGGGGCATGTCGCGGCCACCCGGAAAACGAGCCGCGACGATGGGGCGCGGCCGGCAGCCGCGGCGCCGGGGAGTTTTCCCCGAACAGAGTGGATGGAGGCGCCGTGGCCGGGCGCCCGCCTCTGCCGTGGCGGGCGGCCGGGGCGCCCCTGGAGGGGGCTGGCCTCTGTGGGGAAACGGACTGGTCTCTCGCTCCGCGGCTAGGACGAAGCCGCGAAAGGTGCCGTTGTCGCCGGGACGGTCGGGGGACTCGTGGCGCGGGACTCAGGGTTCCCCATGGGGAGGCCCCCAGGCTCAGGCCCCTGGCAACGGAAGGCTGAGCAAGCAGGCCCGGGCCCGGGCCCGGCTTTCGGGGCTGGCCCGGCCCCAGGTGCCGGCGCCAGGGAGGGGACCCCCGGAGGCTGAGGAGCGGGAGGCGTCGGCCTCCCCGCGGCACGCCTCCCGGAGATCCTCCTGGCGGTGCCGGAACGCGACGACACGCGATCCCGGACAGGGCCCCGGGGGGGGCCTCCCTGCGGCCCCGTGGTGCCCGAAGTGTGTTCGCCGGTCCTTTTCCGGCCAATTCTCACGAGCGTTCTGCCCATACCGGGATCGATTTGGGCAGAACGCTCGTGAGAAGTGGCCGGCGTTGGGCAGCCCTGGTCAGCGCCCAGTTCCGCGTGGAGCAGGGCCCTTTCTCGCTCGGGGCATGTCGCGGCCATCCGGAAAACGAGCCGCGACGATGGGGCGCGACCGGCAGCCGCGGCGCCGGGGAGTTTTCCCCGAGCAGAGTGCATGGAGGCGCCGTGGCCGGGCGTCCGCCTCCGCCGTGGCGGGCGGCTGGGACGCCCCTGGAGGGGGCTGGCCTCTGTGGGGAAACGGACTGGTCTCTCGCTCCGCGGCTAGGACGAAGCCGCGAAAGGTGCCGTTGTCGCCGGGACGGTCGGGGGACTCGTGGCGCGGGACTCAGGGTTCCCCATGGGGAGGCCCCCAGGCTCAGGCCCCTGGCAACGGAAGGCTGAGCAAGCAGGCCCGGGCCCGGGCCCGGCTTTCGGGGCTGGCCCGGCCCCAGGTGCCGGCGCCAGGGAGGGGACCCCCGGAGGCTGAGGAGCGGGAGGCGTCGGCCTCCCCGCGGCACGCCTCCCGGAGCTCCTCCTGGCGGTGCCGGAACGCGACGACACGCGATCCCGGACAGGGCCCCGGGGGGGGCCTCCCTGCGGCCCCGTGGTGCCCGAAGTGTGTTCGCCGGTCCTTTTCCGGCCAATTCTCACGAGCGTTCTGCCCATATCGGGATCGATTTGGGCAGAACGCTCGTGAGAAGTGGCCGGCGTTGGGCAGCCCTGGTCAGCGCCCAGTTCCGCGTGGAGCAGGGCCCTTTCTCGCTCGGGGCATGTCGCGGCCACCCGGAAAACGAGCCGCGACGATGGGGCGCGGCCGGCAGCCGCGGCGCCGGGGAGTTTTCCCCGAGCAGAGTGGATGGAGGCGCCATGGCCGGGCGTCCGCCTCCGCCGTGGCGGGCGGCTGGGGCGCCCCTGGAGGGGGCTGGCCTCTGTGGGGGAACGGACTGGTCTCTCGCTCCGCGGCTAGGACGAAGCCGCGAAAGGTGCCGTTGTCGCCGGGACGGTCGGGGGACTCGTGGCGCGGGACTCAGGGTTCCCCATGGGGAGGCCCCCAGGCTCAGGCCCCTGGCAACGGAAGGCTGAGCAAGGAGGCCCGGGCCCGGGCCCGGCTTTCGGGGCTGGCCCGGCCCCAGCTGCCGGCGCCAGGGAGGGGACCCCCGGAGGCTGAGGAGTGGGAGGCGTCGGCCTCCCCGCGGCACGCCTCCCGGAGCTCCTCCTGGCGGTGCCGGAACGCGACGACACGCGATCCCGGACAGGGCCCCGGGGGGGGCCGCCCTGCGGCCCTGTGGTGCCCGAAGTGTGTTCGCCGGGCCTTTTCCGGCCAATTCTCACGAGCGTTCTGCCCAAATCGGGATCGATTTGGGCAGAACGCTCGTGAGAATTGGCCGGCGTTGGGCAGCCCTGGTCAGCGCCCAGTTCCGCGTGGAGCAGGGCCCTTTCTCGCTCGGGGCATGTCGCGGCCACCCGGAAAACGAGCCGCGACGATGGGGCGCGGCCGGCAGCCGCGGCGCCGGGGAGTTTTCCCGAGCAGAGTGGATGGAGGCGCCGTGGCCGGGCGTCCGCCTCCGCCGTGGCGGGCGGCCGGGGCGCCCCTGGAGGGGGCTGGCCTCTGTGGGGAAACGGACTGGTCTCTCGCTCCGCGGCTAGGACGAAGCCGCGAAAGGTGCCGTTGTCGCCGGGACGGTCGGTGGACTCGTGGCGCGGGACTCAGGGTTCCCCATGGGGAGGCCCCCAGGCTCAGGCCCCTGGCAACGGAAGGCTGAGCAAGCAGGCCAGGGCCCGGGCCCGGCTTTCGGGGCTGGCCCGGCCCCAGCTGCCGGCGCCAGGGAGGGGACCCCCGGAGGCTGAGGAGCGGGAGGCGTCGGCCTCCCCGCGGCATGCCTCCCGGAGCTCCTCCTGGCGGTGCCGGAACGCGACGACACGCGATCCCGGACAGGGCCCCGGGGGGGGCCACCCTGCGGCCCTGTGGTGCCCGAAGTGTGTTCGCCGGGCCTTTTCCGGCCAATTCTCACGAGCGTTCTGCCCAAATCGGGATCGATTTGGGCAGAAGGCTCGTGAGAATTGGCCGGCGTTGGGCAGCCCTGGTCAGCGCCCAGTTCCGCGTGGAGCAGGGCCCTTTCTCGCTCGGGGCATGTCGCGGCCACCCGGAAAACGAGCCGCGACGATGGGGCGCGGCCGGCAGCCGCGGCGCCGGGGAGTTTTCCCGAGCAGAGTGGATGGAGGCGCCGTGGCCGGGCGTCCGCCTCCGCCGTGGCGGGCGGCCGGGGCGCCCCTGGAGGGGGCTGGCCTCTGTGGGGAAACGGACTGGTCTCTCGCTCCGCGGCTAGGACGAAGCCGCGAAAGGTGCCGTTGTCGCCGGGACGGTCGGTGGACTCGTGGCGCGGGACTCAGGGTTGCCCATGTGGAGGCCCCCAGGCTCAGGTCCCTGGCAACGGAAGGCTGAGCAAGCAGGCCCGGGCCCGGGCCCGGCTTTCGGGGCTGGCCCGGCCCCAGCTGCCGGCGCCAGGGAGGGGACCCCCGGAGGCTGAGGAGTGGGAGGCGTCGGCCTCCCCGCGGCACGCCTCCCGGAGCTCCTCCTGGCGGTGCCGGAACGCAACGACACGCGATCCCGGACAGGGCCCCGGGGGGGGCCGCCCTGCGGCCCCGTGGTGCCCGAAGTGTGTTCGCCGGGCCTTTTCCGGCCAATTCTCACGAGCGTTCTGCCCAAATCGGGATCGATTTGGGCAGAACGCTCGTGAGAATTGGCCGGCGTTGGGCAGCCCTGGTCAGCGCCCAGTTCCGCGTGGAGCAGGGCCCTTTCTCGCTCGGGGCATGTCGCGGCCACCCGGAAAACGAGCCGCGACGATGGGGCGCGGCCGGCAGCCGCGGCGCCGGGGAGTTTTCCCCGAGCAGAGTGGATGGAGGCGCCGTGGCCGGACGCCCGCCTCTGCCGTGGCGGGCGGCCGGGGCGCCCCTGGAGGGGACTGGCCTCTGTGGGGAAACGGACTGGTCTCTCGCTCCGCGGATAGGACGAAGCCGCGAAAGGTGCCGTTGTCGCCGGGACGGTCGGGGGACTCGTGGCGCGGGACTCAGGGTTCCCCATGGGGAGGCCCCCAGGCTCAGGCCCCTGGCAACGGAAGGCTGAGCAAGCAGGCCAGGGCCCGGGCCCGGCTTTCGGGGCTGGCCCGGCCCCAGCTGCCGGCGCCAGGGAGGGGACCCCTGGAGGCTGAGGAGCGGGAGGCGTCGGCCTCCCCGCGGCACGCCTCCCGGAGCTCCTCCTGGCGGTGCCGGAACGCGACGACACGCGATCCCGGACAGGGCCCCGGGGGGGGCCACCCTGCGGCCCTGTGGTGCCCGAAGTGTGTTCGCCGGGCCTTTTCCGGCCAATTCTCACGAGCGTTCTGCCCAAATCGGGATCGATTTGGGCAGAAGGCTCGTGAGAATTGGCCGGCGTTGGGCAGCCCTGGTCAGCGCCCAGTTCCGCGTGGAGCAGGGCCCTTTCTCGCTCGGGGCATGTCGCGGCCACCCGGAAAACGAGCCGCGACGATGGGGCGCGGCCGGCAGCCGCGGCGCCGGGGAGTTTTCCCGAGCAGAGTGGATGGAGGCGCCGTGGCCGGGCGTCAGCCTCCGCCGTGGCGGGCGGCCGGGGCGCCCCTGGAGGGGGCTGGCCTCTGTGGGGAAACGGACTGGTCTCTCGCTCCGCGGCTAGGACGAAGCCGCGAAAGGTGCCGTTGTCGCCGGGACGGTCGGTGGACTCGTGGCGCGGGACTCAGGGTTGCCCATGTGGAGGCCCCCAGGCTCAGGTCCCTGGCAACGGAAGGCTGAGCAAGCAGGCCCGGGCCCGGGCCCGGCTTTCGGGGCTGGCCCGGCCCCAGCTGCCGGCGCCAGGGAGGGGACCCCCGGAGGCTGAGGAGTGGAGGCGTCGGCCTCCCCGCGGCACGCCTCCCGGAGCTCCTCCTGGCGGTGCCGGAACGCAACGACACGCGATCCCGGACAGGGCCCCGGGGGGGGCCACCCTGCGGCCCTGTGGTGCCCGAAGTGTGTTCGCCGGGCCTTTTCCGGCCAATTCTCACGAGCGTTCTGCCCAAATCGGGATCGATTTGGGCAGAACGCTCGTGAGAATTGGCCGGCGTTGGGCAGCCCTGGTCAGCGCCCAGTTCCGCGTGGAGCAGGGCCCTTTCTCGCTCGGGGCATGTCGCGGCCACCCGGAAAACGAGCCGCGACGATGGGGCGCGGCCGGCAGCCGCGGCGCCGGGGAGTTTTCCCCGAACAGAGTGGATGGAGGCGCCGTGGCCGGGCGCCCGCCTCTGCCGTGGCGGGCGGCCGGGGCGCCCCTGGAGGGGGCTGGCCTCTGTGGGGAAACGGACTGGTCTCTCGCTCCGCGGCTAGGACGAAGCCGCGAAAGGTGCCGTTGTCGCCGGGACGGTCGGGGGACTCGTGGCGCGGGACTCAGGGTTCCCCATGGGGAGGCCCCCAGGCTCAGGCCCCTGGCAACGGAAGGCTGAGCAAGCAGGCCCGGGCCCGGGCCCGGCTTTCGGGGCTGGCCCGGCCCCAGGTGCCGGCGCCAGGGAGGGGACCCCCGGAGGCTGAGGAGCGGGAGGCGTCGGCCTCCCCGCGGCACGCCTCCCGGACTCCTCCTGGCGGTGCCGGAACGCGACGACACGCGATCCCGGACAGGGCCCCGGGGGGGGCCTCCCTGCGGCCCCGTGGTGCCCGAAGTGTGTTCGCCGGTCCTTTTCCGGCCAATTCTCACGAGCGTTCTGCCCATATCGGGATCGATTTGGGCAGAACGCTCGTGAGAAGTGGCCGGCGTTGGGCAGCCCTGGTCAGCGCCCAGTTCCGCGTGGAGCAGGGCCCTTTCTCGCTCGGGGCATGTCGCGGCCACCCGGAAAACGAGCCGCGACGATGGGGCGCGGCCGGCAGCCGCGGCGCCGGGGAGTTTTCCCCGAGCAGAGTGGATGGAGGCGCCATGGCCGGGCGTC
This sequence comes from Meles meles, assembly GCF_922984935.1. Lineage (NCBI taxonomy): Eukaryota > Metazoa > Chordata > Mammalia > Carnivora > Mustelidae > Meles > Meles meles. The sequence goes on along the minus strand of NC_060086.1, from coordinate 145,394 downwards.
CGCCTCCGCCGTGGCGGGCGGCTGGGGCGCCCCTGGAGGGGGCTGGCCTCTGTGGGGGAACGGACTGGTCTCTCGCTCCGCGGCTAGGACGAAGCCGCGAAAGGTGCCGTTGTCGCCGGGACGGTCGGGGGACTCGTGGCGCGGGACTCAGGGTTCCCCATGGGGAGGCCCCCAGGCTCAGGCCCCTGGCAACGGAAGGCTGAGCAAGGAGGCCCGGGCCCGGGCCCGGCTTTCGGGGCTGGCCCGGCCCCAGCTGCCGGCGCCAGGGAGGGGACCCCCGGAGGCTGAGGAGTGGGAGGCGTCGGCCTCCCCGCGGCACGCCTCCCGGAGCTCCTCCTGGCGGTGCCGGAACGCGACGACACGCGATCCCGGACAGGGCCCCGGGGGGGGCCGCCCTGCGGCCCTGTGGTGCCCGAAGTGTGTTCGCCGGGCCTTTTCCGGCCAATTCTCACGAGCGTTCTGCCCAAATCGGGATCGATTTGGGCAGAAGGCTCGTGAGAATTGGCCGGCGTTGGGCAGCCCTGGTCAGCGCCCAGTTCCGCGTGGAGCAGGGCCCTTTCTCGCTCGGGGCATGTCGCGGCCACCCGGAAAACGAGCCGCGACGATGGGGCGCGGCCGGCAGCCGCGGCGCCGGGTAGTTTTCCCGAGCAGAGTGGATGGAGGCGCCGTGGCCGGGCGTCAGCCTCCGCCGTGGCGGGCGGCCGGGGCGCCCCTGGAGGGGGCTGGCCTCTGTGGGGAAACGGACTGGTCTCTCGCTCCGCGGCTAGGACGAAGCCGCGAAAGGTGCCGTTGTCGCCGGGACGGTCGGTGGACTCGTGGCGCGGGACTCAGGGTTGCCCATGTGGAGGCCCCCAGGCTCAGGTCCCTGGCAACGGAAGGCTGAGTAAGCAGGCCGGGGCCCGGGCCCGGCTTTCGGGGCTGGCCCGGCCCCAGCTGCCGGCGCCAGGGAGGGGACCCCCGGAGGCTGAGGAGTGGGAGGCGTCGGCCTCCCCGCGGCACGCCTCCCGGAGCTCCTCCTGGCGGTGCCGGAACGCAACGACACGCGATCCCGGACAGGGCCCCGGGGGGGCCGCCCTGCGGCCCCGTGGTGCCCGAAGTGTGTTCGCCGGGCCTTTTCCGGCCAATTCTCACGAGCGTTCTGCCCAAATCGGGATCGATTTGGGCAGAACGCTCGTGAGAATTGGCCGGCGTTGGGCAGCCCTGGTCAGCGCCCAGTTCCGCGTGGAGCAGGGCCCTTTCTCGCTCGGGGCATGTCGCGGCCACCCGGAAAACGAGCCGCGACGATGGGGCGCGGCCGGCAGCCGCGGCGCCGGGGAGTTTTCCCCGAGCAGAGTGGATGGAGGCGCCGTGGCCGGACGCCCGCCTCTGCCGTGGCGGGCGGCCGGGGCGCCCCTGGAGGGGACTGGCCTCTGTGGGGAAACGGACTGGTCTCTCGCTCCGCGGATAGGACGAAGCCGCGAAAGGTGCCGTTGTCGCCGGGACGGTCGGGGGACTCGTGGCGCGGGACTCAGGGTTCCCCATGGGGAGGCCCCCAGGCTCAGGCCCCTGGCAACGGAAGGCTGAGCAAGCAGGCCAGGGCCCGGGCCCGGCTTTCGGGGCTGGCCCGGCCCCAGCTGCCGGCGCCAGGGAGGGGACCCCCGGAGGCTGAGGAGCGGGAGGCGTCGGCCTCCCCGCGGCACGCCTCCCGGAGCTCCTCCTGGCGGTGCCGGAACGCGACGACACGCGATCCCGGACAGGGCCCCGGGGGGGGCCACCCTGCGGCCCTGTGGTGCCCGAAGTGTGTTCGCCGGGCCTTTTCCGGCCAATTCTCACGAGCGTTCTGCCCAAATCGGGATCGATTTGGGCAGAAGGCTCGTGAGAATTGGCCGGCGTTGGGCAGCCCTGGTCAGCGCCCAGTTCCGCGTGGAGCAGGGCCCTTTCTCGCTCGGGGCATGTCGCGGCCACCCGGAAAACGAGCCGCGACGATGGGGCGCGGCCGGCAGCCGCGGCGCCGGGGAGTTTTCCCGAGCAGAGTGGATGGAGGCGCCGTGGCCGGGCGTCAGCCTCCGCCGTGGCGGGCGGCCGGGGCGCCCCTGGAGGGGGCTGGCCTCTGTGGGGAAACGGACTGGTCTCTCGCTCCGCGGCTAGGACGAAGCCGCGAAAGGTGCCGTTGTCGCCGGGACGGTCGGTGGACTCGTGGCGCGGGACTCAGGGTTGCCCATGTGGAGGCCCCCAGGCTCAGGTCCCTGGCAACGGAAGGCTGAGCAAGCAGGCCCGGGCCCGGGCCCGGCTTTCGGGGCTGGCCCGGCCCCAGCTGCCGGCGCCAGGGAGGGGACCCCCGGAGGCTGAGGAGTGGGAGGCGTCGGCCTCCCCGCGGCACGCCTCCCGGAGCTCCTCCTGGCGGTGCCGGAACGCAACGACACGCGATCCCGGACAGGGCCCCGGGGGGGGCCGCCCTGCGGCCCCGTGGTGCCCGAAGTGTGTTCGCCGGGCCTTTTCCGGCCAATTCTCACGAGCGTTCTGCCCAAATCGGGATCGATTTGGGCAGAACGCTCGTGAGAATTGGCCGGCGTTGGGCAGCCCTGGTCAGCGCCCAGTTCCGCGTGGAGCAGGGCCCTTTCTCGCTCGGGGCATGTCGCGGCCACCCGGAAAACGAGCCGCGACGATGGGGCGCGGCCGGCAGCCGCGGCGCCGGGGAGTTTTCCCCGAGCAGAGTGGATGGAGGCGCCGTGGCCGGACGCCCGCCTCTGCCGTGGCGGGCGGCCGGGGCGCCCCTGGAGGGGACTGGCCTCTGTGGGGAAACGGACTGGTCTCTCGCTCCGCGGATAGGACGAAGCCGCGAAAGGTGCCGTTGTCGCCGGGACGGTCGGGGGACTCGTGGCGCGGGACTCAGGGTTCCCCATGGGGAGGCCCCCAGGCTCAGGCCCCTGGCAACGGAAGGCTGAGCAAGCAGGCCAGGGCCCGGGCCCGGCTTTCGGGGCTGGCCCGGCCCCAGCTGCCGGCGCCAGGGAGGGGACCCCCGGAGGCTGAGGAGCGGGAGGCGTCGGCCTCCCCGCGGCACGCCTCCCGGAGCTCCTCCTGGCGGTGCCGGAACGCGACGACACGCGATCCCGGACAGGGCCCCGGGGGGGGCCACCCTGCGGCCCTGTGGTGCCCGAAGTGTGTTCGCCGGGCCTTTTCCGGCCAATTCTCACGAGCGTTCTGCCCAAATCGGGATCGATTTGGGCAGAAGGCTCGTGAGAATTGGCCGGCGTTGGGCAGCCCTGCTCAGCGCCCAGTTCCGCGTGGAGCAGGGCCCTTTCTCGCTCGGGGCATGTCGCGGCCACCCGGAAAACGAGCCGCGACGATGGGGCGCGGCCGGCAGCCGCGGCGCCGGGGAGTTTTCCCGAGCAGAGTGGATGGAGGCGCCGTGGCAGGGCGTCCGCCTCCGCCGTGGCGGGCGGCCGGGGCGCCCCTGGAGGGGGCTGGCCTCTGTGGGGAAACGGACTGGTCTCTCGCTCCGCGGCTAGGACGAAGCCGCGAAAGGTGCCGTTGTCGCCGGGACGGTCGGTGGACTCGTGGCGCGGGACTCAGGGTTGCCCATGTGGAGGCCCCCAGGCTCAGGTCCCTGGCAACGGAAGGCTGAGCAAGCAGGCCCGGGCCCGGGCCCGGCTTTCGGGGCTGGCCCGGCCCCAGCTGCCGGCGCCAGGGAGGGGACCCCCGGAGGCTGAGGAGTGGAGGCGTCGGCCTCCCCGCGGCACGCCTCCCGGAGCTCCTCCTGGCGGTGCCGGAACGCAACGACACGCGATCCCGGACAGGGCCCCGGGGGGGGCCACCCTGCGGCCCTGTGGTGCCCGAAGTGTGTTCGCCGGGCCTTTTCCGGCCAATTCTCACGAGCGTTCTGCCCAAATCGGGATCGATTTGGGCAGAACGCTCGTGAGAATTGGCCGGCGTTGGGCAGCCCTGGTCAGCGCCCAGTTCCGCGTGGAGCAGGGCCCTTTCTCGCTCGGGGCATGTCGCGGCCACCCGGAAAACGAGCCGCGACGATGGGGCGCGGCCGGCAGCCGCGGCGCCGGGGAGTTTTCCCCGAACAGAGTGGATGGAGGCGCCGTGGCCGGGCGCCCGCCTCTGCCGTGGCGGGCGGCCGGGGCGCCCCTGGAGGGGGCTGGCCTCTGTGGGGAAACGGACTGGTCTCTCGCTCCGCGGCTAGGACGAAGCCGCGAAAGGTGCCGTTGTCGCCGGGACGGTCGGGGGACTCGTGGCGCGGGACTCAGGGTTCCCCATGGGGAGGCCCCCAGGCTCAGGCCCCTGGCAACGGAAGGCTGAGCAAGCAGGCCCGGGCCCGGGCCCGGCTTTCGGGGCTGGCCCGGCCCCAGGTGCCGGCGCCAGGGAGGGGACCCCCGGAGGCTGAGGAGCGGGAGGCGTCGGCCTCCCCGCGGCACGCCTCCCGGACTCCTCCTGGCGGTGCCGGAACGCGACGACACGCGATCCCGGACAGGGCCCCGGGGGGGGCCTCCCTGCGGCCCCGTGGTGCCCGAAGTGTGTTCGCCGGTCCTTTTCCGGCCAATTCTCACGAGCGTTCTGCCCATATCGGGATCGATTTGGGCAGAACGCTCGTGAGAAGTGGCCGGCGTTGGGCAGCCCTGGTCAGCGCCCAGTTCCGCGTGGAGCAGGGCCCTTTCTCGCTCGGGGCATGTCGCGGCCACCCGGAAAACGAGCCGCGACGATGGGGCGCGGCCGGCAGCCGCGGCGCCGGGGAGTTTTCCCCGAGCAGAGTGGATGGAGGCGCCATGGCCGGGCGTCCGCCTCCGCCGTGGCGGGCGGCTGGGGCGCCCCTGGAGGGGGCTGGCCTCTGTGGGGGAACGGACTGGTCTCTCGCTCCGCGGCTAGGACGAAGCCGCGAAAGGTGCCGTTGTCGCCGGGACGGTCGGGGGACTCGTGGCGCGGGACTCAGGGTTCCCCATGGGGAGGCCCCCAGGCTCAGGCCCCTGGCAACGGAAGGCTGAGCAAGGAGGCCCGGGCCCGGGCCCGGCTTTCGGGGCTGGCCCGGCCCCAGCTGCCGGCGCCAGGGAGGGGACCCCCGGAGGCTGAGGAGTGGGAGGCGTCGGCCTCCCCGCGGCACGCCTCCCGGAGCTCCTCCTGGCGGTGCCGGAACGCGACGACACGCGATCCCGGACAGGGCCCCGGGGGGGGCCGCCCTGCGGCCCTGTGGTGCCCGAAGTGTGTTCGCCGGGCCTTTTCCGGCCAATTCTCACGAGCGTTCTGCCCAAATCGGGATCGATTTGGGCAGAAGGCTCGTGAGAATTGGCCGGCGTTGGGCAGCCCTGGTCAGCGCCCAGTTCCGCGTGGAGCAGGGCCCTTTCTCGCTCGGGGCATGTCGCGGCCACCCGGAAAACGAGCCGCGACGATGGGGCGCGGCCGGCAGCCGCGGCGCCGGGTAGTTTTCCCGAGCAGAGTGGATGGAGGCGCCGTGGCCGGGCGTCCGCCTCCGCCGTGGCGGGCGGCCGGGGCGCCCCTGGAGGGGGCTGGCCTCTGTGGGGAAACGGACTGGTCTCTCGCTCCGCGGCTAGGACGAAGCCGCGAAAGGTGCCGTTGTCGCCGGGACGGTCGGTGGACTCGTGGCGCGGGACTCAGGGTTGCCCATGTGGAGGCCCCCAGGCTCAGGTCCCTGGCAACGGAAGGCTGAGTAAGCAGGCCGGGGCCCGGGCCCGGCTTTCGGGGCTGGCCCGGCCCCAGCTGCCGGCGCCAGGGAGGGGACCCCCGGAGGCTGAGGAGTGGGAGGCGTCGGCCTCCCCGCGGCACGCCTCCCGGAGCTCCTCCTGGCGGTGCCGGAACGCAACGACACGCGATCCCGGACAGGGCCCCGGGGGGGGCCGCCCTGCGGCCCCGTGGTGCCCGAAGTGTGTTCGCCGGGCCTTTTCCGGCCAATTCTCACGAGCGTTCTGCCCAAATCGGGATCGATTTGGGCAGAACGCTCGTGAGAATTGGCCGGCGTTGGGCAGCCCTGGTCAGCGCCCAGTTCCGCGTGGAGCAGGGCCCTTTCTCGCTCGGGGCATGTCGCGGCCACCCGGAAAACGAGCCGCGACGATGGGGCGCGGCCGGCAGCCGCGGCGCCGGGGAGTTTTCCCCGAGCAGAGTGGATGGAGGCGCCGTGGCCGGACGCCCGCCTCTGCCGTGGCGGGCGGCCGGGGCGCCCCTGGAGGGGACTGGCCTCTGTGGGGAAACGGACTGGTCTCTCGCTCCGCGGATAGGACGAAGCCGCGAAAGGTGCCGTTGTCGCCGGGACGGTCGGGGGACTCGTGGCGCGGGACTCAGGGTTCCCCATGGGGAGGCCCCCAGGCTCAGGCCCCTGGCAACGGAAGGCTGAGCAAGCAGGCCAGGGCCCGGGCCCGGCTTTCGGGGCTGGCCCGGCCCCAGCTGCCGGCGCCAGGGAGGGGACCCCCGGAGGCTGAGGAGCGGGAGGCGTCGGCCTCCCCGCGGCACGCCTCCCGGAGCTCCTCCTGGCGGTGCCGGAACGCGACGACACGCGATCCCGGACAGGGCCCCGGGGGGGGCCACCCTGCGGCCCTGTGGTGCCCGAAGTGTGTTCGCCGGGCCTTTTCCGGCCAATTCTCACGAGCGTTCTGCCCAAATCGGGATCGATTTGGGCAGAAGGCTCGTGAGAATTGGCCGGCGTTGGGCAGCCCTGGTCAGCGCCCAGTTCCGCGTGGAGCAGGGCCCTTTCTCGCTCGGGGCATGTCGCGGCCACCCGGAAAACGAGCCGCGACGATGGGGCGCGGCCGGCAGCCGCGGCGCCGGGGAGTTTTCCCGAGCAGAGTGGATGGAGGCGCCGTGGCCGGGCGTCCGCCTCCGCCGTGGCGGGCGGCCGGGGCGCCCCTGGAGGGGGCTGGCCTCTGTGGGGAAACGGACTGGTCTCTCGCTCCGCGGCTAGGACGAAGCCGCGAAAGGTGCCGTTGTCGCCGGGACGGTCGGTGGACTCGTGGCGCGGGACTCAGGGTTGCCCATGTGGAGGCCCCCAGGCTCAGGTCCCTGGCAACGGAAGGCTGAGCAAGCAGGCCCGGGCCCGGGCCCGGCTTTCGGGGCTGGCCCGGCCCCAGCTGCCGGCGCCAGGGAGGGGACCCCCGGAGGCTGAGGAGTGGGAGGCGTCGGCCTCCCCGCGGCACGCCTCCCGGAGCTCCTCCTGGCGGTGCCGGAACGCAACGACACGCGATCCCGGACAGGGCCCCGGGGGGGGCCGCCCTGCGGCCCCGTGGTGCCCGAAGTGTGTTCGCCGGGACTTTTCCGGCCAATTCTCACGAGCGTTCTGCCCAAATCGGGATCGATTTGGGCAGAACGCTCGTGAGAATTGGCCGGCGTTGGGCAGCCCTGGTCAGCGCCCAGTTCCGCGTGGAGCAGGGCCCTTTCTCGCTCGGGGCATGTCGCGGCCACCCGGAAAACGAGCCGCGACGATGGGGCGCGGCCGGCAGCCGCGGCGCCGGGGAGTTTTCCCCGAGCAGAGTGGATGGAGGCGCCGTGGCCGGGCGCCCGCCTCCGCCGTGGCGGGCGGCCGGGGCGCCCCTGGAGGGGGCTGGCCTCTGTGGGGAAACGGACTGGTCTCTCGCTCCGCGGCTAGGACGAAGCCGCGAAAGGTGCCGTTGTCGCCGGGACGGTCGGGGGACTCGTGGCGCGGGACTCAGGGTTCCCCATGGGGAGGCCCCCAGGCTCAGGCCCCTGGCAACGGAAGGCTGAGCAAGCAGGCCCGGGCCCGGGCACGGCTTTCGGGGCTGGCCCGGCCCCAGCTGCCGGCGCCAGGGAGGGGACCCCCGGAGGCTGAGGAGCGGGAGGCGTCGGCCTCCCCGCGGCACGCCTCCCGGAGCTCCTCCTGGCGGTGCCGGAACGCGACGACACGCGATCCCGGACAGGGCCCCGGGGGGGGCCGCCCTGCGGCCCCGTGGTGCCCGAAGTGTGTTCGCCGGGCCTTTTCCGGCCAATTCTCACGAGTGTTCTGCCCAAATCGGGATCGATTTGGGCAGAACGCTCGTGAGAATTGGCCGGCGTTGGGCAGCCCTGGTCAGCGCCCAGTTCCGCGTGGAGCAGGGCCCTTTCTCGCTCGGGGCATGTCGCGGCCACCCGGAAAACGAGCCGCGACGATGGGGCGCGGCCGGCATCCGCGGCGCCGGGGAGTTTTCCCCGAGCAGAGTGGATGGAGGCGCCGTGGCCGGGCGCCCGCCTCTGCCGTGGCGGGCGGCCGGGGCGCCCCTGGAGGGGGCTGGCCTCTGTGGGGAAACGGACTGGTCTCTCGCTCCGCGGCTAGGACGAAGCCGCGAAAGGTGCCGTTGTCGCCGGGACGGTCGGGGGACTCGTGGCGCGGGACTCAGGGTTCCCCATGGGGAGGCCCCCAAGCTCAGGCCCCTGGCAACGGAAGGCTGAGCAAGCAGGCCCGGGCCCGGGCCCGGCTTTCGGGGCTGGCCCGGCCCCAGCTGCCGGCGCCAGGGAGGGGACCCCCGGAGGCTGAGGAGCGGGAGGCGTCGGCCTCCCCGCGGCACGCCTCCCGGAGCTCCTCCTGGCGTTGCCGGAACGCGACGACACGCGATCCCGGACAGGGCCCCGGGGGGGGCCGGCCTGCGGCCCTGTGGTGCCCGAAGTGTGTTCGCCGGGCCTTTTCCGGCCAATTCTCACGAGCGTTCTGCCCAAATCGGGATCGATTTGGGCAGAACGCTCGTGAGAATTGGCCGGCGTTGGGCAGCCCTGGTCAGCGCCCAGTTCCGCGTGGAGCAGGGCCCTTTCTCGCTCGGGGCATGTCGCGGCCACCCGGAAAACTAGCCGCGACGATGGGGCGCGGCCGGCAGCCGCGGCGCCGGGGAGTTTTCCCCGAGCAGAGTGGATGGAGGCGCCGTGGCCGGACGCCCGCCTCTGCCGTGGCGGGCGGCCGGGGCGCCCCTGGAGGGGACTGGCCTCTGTGGGGAAACGGACTGGTCTCTCGCTCCGCGGATAGGACGAAGCCGCGAAAGGTGCCGTTGTCGCCGGGACGGTCGGGGGACTCGTGGCGCGGGACTCAGGGTTCCCCATGGGGAGGCCCCCAGGCTCAGGCCCCTGGCAACGGAAGGCTGAGCAAGCAGGCCAGGGCCCGGGCCCGGCTTTCGGGGCTGGCCCGGCCCCAGCTGCCGGCGCCAGGGAGGGGACCCCCGGAGGCTGAGGAGCGGGAGGCGTCGGCCTCCCCGCGGCACGCCTCCCGGAGCTCCTCCTGGCGGTGCCGGAACGCGACGACACGCGATCCCGGACAGGGCCCCGGGGGGGGCCGCCCTGCGGCCCTGTGGTGCCCGAAGTGTGTTCGCCGGGCCTTTTCCGGCCAATTCTCACGAGCGTTCTGCCCAAATCGGGATCGATTTGGGCAGAACGCTCGTGAGAATTGGCCGGCGTTGGGCAGCCCTGGTCAGCGCCCAGTTCCGCGTGGAGCAGGGCCCTTTCTCGCTCGGGGCATGTCGCGGCCACCCGGAAAACGAGCCGCGACGATGGGGCGCGGCCGGCATCCGCGGCGCCCGGGAGTTTTCCCCGAGCAGAGTGGATGGAGGCGCCGTGGCCGGGCGCCCGCCTCTGCCGTGGCGGGCGGCCGGGGCGCCCCTGGAGGGGGCTGGCCTCTGTGGGGAAACGGACTGGTCTCTCGCTCCGCGGCTAGGACGAAGCCGCGAAAGGTGCCGTTGTCGCCGGGACGGTCGGGGGACTCGTGGCGCGGGACTCAGGGTTCCCCATGGGGAGGCCCCCAGGCTCAGGCCCCTGGCAACGGAAGGCTGAGCAAGCAGGCCCGGGCCCGGGCCCGGCTTTCGGGGCTGGCCCGGCCCCAGCTGCCGGCGCCAGGGAGGGGACCCCCGGAGGCTGAGGAGCGGGAGGCGTCGGCCTCCCCGCGGCACGCCTCCCGGAGCTCCTCCTGGCGGTGCCGGAACGCGACGACACGCGATCCCGGACAGGGCCCCGGGGGGGGCCGCCCTGCGGCCCTGTGGTGCCCGAAGTGTGTTCGCCGGGCCTTTTCCGGCCAATTCTCACGAGCGTTCTGCCCAAATCGGGATCGATTTGGGCAGAACGCTCGTGAGAATTGGCCGGCGTTGGGCAGCCCTGGTCAGCGCCCAGTTCCGCGTGGAGCAGGGCCCTTTCTCGCTCGGGGCATGTCGCGGCCACCCGGAAAACGAGCCGCGACGATGGGGCGCGGCCGGCAGCCGCGGCGCCGGGGAGTTTTCCCCGAGCAGAGTGGATGGAGGCGCCGTGGCCGGACGCCCGCCTCTGCCGTGGCGGGCGGCCGGGGCGCCCCTGGAGGGGACTGGCCTCTGTGGGGAAACGGACTGGTCTCTCGCTCCGCGGATAGGACGAAGCCGCGAAAGGTGCCGTTGTCGCCGGGACGGTCGGGGGACTCGTGGCGCGGGACTCAGGGTTCCCCATGGGGAGGCCCCCAGGCTCAGGCCCCTGGCAACGGAAGGCTGAGCAAGCAGGCCCGGGCCCGGGCCCGGCTTTCGGGGCTGGCCCGGCCCCAGCTGCCGGCGCCAGGGAGGGGACCCCCGGAGGCTGAGGAGCGGGAGGCGTCGGCCTCCCCGCGGCACGCCTCCCGGAGCTCCTCCTGGCGGTGCCGGAACGCGACGACACGCGATCCCGGACAGGGCCCCGGGGGGGGCCACCCTGCGGCCCTGTGGTGCCCGAAGTGTGTTCGCCGGGCCTTTTCCGGCCAATTCTCACGAGCGTTCTGCCCAAATCGGGATCGATTTGGGCAGAAGGCTCGTGAGAATTGGCCGGCGTTGGGCAGCCCTGGTCAGCGCCCAGTTCCGCGTGGAGCAGGGCCCTTTCTCGCTCGGGGCATGTCGCGGCCACCCGGAAAACGAGCCGCGACGATGGGGCGCGGCCGGCAGCCGCGGCGCCGGGGAGTTTTCCCCGAGCAGAGTGGATGGAGGCGCCGTGGCCGGGCGTCCGCCTCCGCCGTGGCGGGCGGCCGGGGCGCCCCTGGAGGGGGCTGGCCTCTGTGGGGAAACGGACTGGTCTCTCGCTCCGCGGCTAGGACGAAGCCGCGAAAGGTGCCGTTGTCGCCGGGACGGTCGGGGGACTCGTGGCGCGGGACTCAGGGTTCCCCATGGGGAGGCCCCCAGGCTCAGGCCCCTGGCAACGGAAGGCTGAGCAAGCAGGCCCGGGCCCGGGCCCGGCTTTCGGGGCTGGCCCGGCCCCAGCTGCCGGCGCCAGGGAGGGGACCCCCGGAGGCTGAGGAGCGGGAGGCGTCGGCCTCCCCGCGGCACGCCTCCCGGAGCTCCTCCTGGCGGTGCCGGAACGCGACGACACGCGATCCCGGACAGGGCCCCGGGGGGGGCCACCCTGCGGCCCTGTGGTGCCCGAAGTGTGTTCGCCGGGCCTTTTCCGGCCAATTCTCACGAGCGTTCTGCCCAAATCGGGATCGATTTGGGCAGAAGGCTCGTGAGAAGTGGCCGGCGTTGGGCAGCCCTGGTCAGCGCCCAGTTCCGCGTGGAGCAGGGCCCTTTCTCGCTCGGGGCATGTCGCGGCCACCCGGAAAACGAGCCGCGACGATGGGGCGCGGCCGGCAGCCGCGGCGCCGGGGAGTTTTCCCCGAGCAGAGTGGATGGAGGCGCCGTGGCCGGGCGTCCGCCTCCGCCGTGGCGGGCGGCCGGGGCGCCCCTGGAGGGGGCTGGCCTCTGTGGGGAAACGGACTGGTCTCTCGCTCCGCGGCTAGGACGAAGCCGCGAAAGGTGCCGTTGTCGCCGGGACGGTCGGGGGACTCGTGGCGCGGGACTCAGGGTTCCCCATGGGGAGGCCCCCAGGCTCAGGCCCCTGGCAACGGAAGGCTGAGCAAGCAGGCCCGGGCCCGGGCCCGGCTTTCGGGGCTGGCCCGGCCCCAGCTGCCGGCGCCAGGGAGGGGACCCCCGGAGGCTGAGGAGTGGGAGGCGTCGGCCTCCCCGCGGCACGCCTCCCGGAGCTCCTCCTGGCGGTGCCGGAACGCGACGACACGCGATCCCGGACAGGGCCCCGGGGGGGGCCGCCCTGCGGCCCCGTGGTGCCCGAAGTGTGTTCGCCGGGCCTTTTCCGGCCAATTCTCACGAGCGTTCTGCCCAAATCGGGATCGATTTGGGCAGAACGCTCGTGAGAATTGGCCGGCGTTGGGCAGCCCTGGTCAGCGCCCAGTTCCGCGTGGAGCAGGGCCCTTTCTCGCTCGGGGCATGTCGCGGCCACCCGGAAAACGAGCCGCGACGATGGGGCGCGGCCGGCAGCCGCGGCGCCGGGGAGTTTTCCCCGAACAGAGTGGATGGAGGCGCCGTGGCCGGGCGCCCGCCTCTGCCGTGGCGGGCGGCCGGGGCGCCCCTGGAGGGGGCTGGCCTCTGTGGGGAAACGGACTGGTCTCTCGCTCCGCGGCTAGGACGAAGCCGCGAAAGGTGCCGTTGTCGCTGGGACGGTCGGGGGACTCGTGGCGCGGGACTCAGGGTTCCCCATGGGGTGGCCCCCAGGCTCAGGCCCCTGGCAACGGAAGGCTGAGCAAGCAGGCCCGGGCCCGGGCCCGGCTTTCGGGGCTGGCCCGGCCCCAGGTGCCGGCGCCAGGGAGGGGACCCCCGGAGGCTGAGGAGCGGGAGGCGTCGGCCTCCCCGCGGCACGCCTCCCGGAGCTCCTCCTGGCGGTGCCGGAACGCGACGACACGCGATCCCGGACAGGGCCCCGGGGGGGGCCTCCCTGCGGCCCCGTGGTGCCCGAAGTGTGTTCGCCGGTCCTTTTCCGGCCAATTCTCACGAGCGTTCTGCCCATATCGGGATCGATTTGGGCAGAACGCTCGTGAGAAGTGGCCGGCGTTGGGCAGCCTTGGTCAGCGCCCAGTTCCGCGTGGAGCAGGGCCCTTTCTCGCTCGGGGCATGTCGCGGCCACCCGGAAAACGAGCCGCGACGATGGGGCGCGGCCGGCAGCCGCGGCGCCGGGGAGTTTTCCCCGAGCAGAGTGCATGGAGGCGCCGTGGCCGGGCGTCCGCCTCCGCCGTGGCGGGCGGCTGGGGCGCCCCTGGAGGGGGCTGGCCTCTGTGGGGAAACGGACTGGTCTCTCGCTCCGCGGCTAGGACGAAGCCGCGAAAGGTGCCGTTGTCGCCGGGACGGTCGGGGGACTCGTGGCGCGGGACTCAGGGTTCCCCATGGGGAGGCCCCCAGGCTCAGGCCCCTGGCAACGGAAGGCTGAGCAAGCAGGCCCGGGCCCGGGCCCGGCTTTCGGGGCTGGCCCGGCCCCAGCTGCCGGCGCCAGGGAGGGGACCCCCGGAGGCTGAGGAGCGGGAGGCGTCGGCCTCCCCGCGGCACGCCTCCCGGAGCTCCTCCTGGCGGTGCCGGAACGCGACGACACGCGATCCCGGACAGGGCCCCGGGGGGGGCCGCCCTGCGGCCCTGTGGTGCCCGAAGTGTGTTCGCCGGGCCTTTTCCGGCCAATTCTCACGAGCGTTCTGCCCAAATCGGGATCGATTTGGGCAGAACGCTCGTGAGAATTGGCCGGCGTTGGGCAGCCCTGGTCAGCGCCCAGTTCCGCGTGGAGCAGGGCCCTTTCTCGCTCGGGGCATGTCGCGGCCACCCGGAAAACGAGCCGCGACGATGGGGCGCGGCCGGCAGCCGCGGCGCCGTGCAGTTTTCCCCGAGCAGAGTGGATGGAGGCGCCGTGGCCGGGCGTCCGCCTCCGACGTGGCGGGCGGCCGGGGCGCCCCTGGAGGGGGCTGGCCTCTAGGGGAAACGGACTGGTCTCTCGCTCCGCGGCTAGGACGAAGCCGCGAAAGGTGCCGTTGTCGCCGGGACGGTCGGGGGACTCGTGGCGCGGGACTCAGGGTTCCCCATGGGGAGGCCCCCAGGCTCAGGCCCCTGGCAACGGAAGGCTGAGCAAGCAGGCCCGGGCCCGGGCCCGGCTTTCGGGGCTGGCCCGGCCCCAGCTGCCGGCGCCAGGGAGGGGACCCCCGGAGGCTGAGGAGCGGGAGGCGTCGGCCTCCCCGCGGCACGCCTCCCGGAGCTCCTCCTGGCGGTGCCGGAACGCGACGACACGCGATCCCGGACAGGGCCCCGGGGGGGGCCACCCTGCGGCCCTGTGGTGCCCGAAGTGTGTTCGCCGGGCCTTTTCCGGCCAATTCTCACGAGCGTTCTGCCCAAATCGGGATCGATTTGGGCAGAACGCTCGTGAGAATTGGCCGGCGTTGGGCAGCCCTGGTCAGCGCCCAGTTCCGCGTGGAGTAGGGCCCTTTCTCGCTCGGGGCATGTCGCGGCCACCCGGAAAACGAGCCGCGACGATGGGGCGCGGCCGGCAGCCGCGGCGCCGGGGAGTTTTCCCCGAGCAGAGTGGATGGAGGCGCCGTGGCAGGGCGTCCGCCTCCGCCGTGGCGGGCGGCCGGGGCGCCCCTGGAGGGGGCTGGCCTCTGTGGGGAAACGGACTGGTCTCTCGCTCCGCGGCTAGGACGAAGCCGCGAAAGGTGCCGTTGTCGCCGGGACGGTCGGGGGACTCGTGGCGCGGGACTCAGGGTTCCCCATGGGGAGGCCCCCAGGCTCAGGCCCCTGGCAACGGAAGGCTGAGCAAGCAGGCCCGGGCCCGGGCCCGGCTTTCGGGGCTGGCCCGGCCCCAGCTGCCGGCGCCAGGGAGGGGACCCCCAGAGCCTGAGGAGTGGGAGGCTTCGGCCTCCCCGCGGCACGCCTCCCGGAGCTCCTCCTGGCGGTGCCGGAACGCGACGACACGCGATCCCGGACAGGGCCCCGGGGGGGGCCGCCCTGCGGCCCCGTGGTGCCCGAAGTGTGTTCGCCGGGCCTTTTCCGGCCAATTCTCACGAGCGTTCTGCCCAAATCGGGATCGATTTGGGCAGAACGCTCGTGAGAATTGGCCGGCGTTGGGCAGAACTGGTCAGCGCCCAGTTCCGCGTGGAGCAGGGCCCTTTCTCGCTCGGGGCATGTCGCGGCCACCCGGAAAACGAGCCGCGACGATGGGGCGCGGCCGGCAGCCGCGGCGCCGGGGAGTTTTCCCGAGCAGAGTGGATGGAGGCGCCGTGGCCGGGCGTCCGCCTCCGCCGTGGCGGGCGGCCGGGGCGCCCCTGGAGGGGGCTGGCCTCTGTGGGGAAACGGACTGGTCTCTCGCTCCGCGGCTAGGACGAAGCCGCGAAAGGTGCCGTTGTCGCCGGGACGGTCGGTGGACTCGTGGCGCGGGACTCAGGGTTGCCCATGTGGAGGCCCCCAGGCTCAGGTCCCTGGCAACGGAAGGCTGAGCAAGCAGGCCCGGGCCCGGGCCCGGCTTTCGGGGCTGGCCCGGCCCCAGCTGCCGGCGCCAGGGAGGGGACCCCCGGAGGCTGAGGAGTGGGAGGCGTCGGCCTCCCCGCGGCACGCCTCCCGGAGCTCCTCCTGGCGGTGCCGGAACGCAACGACACGCGATCCCGGACAGGGCCCCGGGGGGGGCCGCCCTGCGGCCCCGTGGTGCCCGAAGTGTGTTCGCCGGGCCTTTTCCGGCCAATTCTCACGAGCGTTCTGCCCAAATCGGGATCGATTTGGGCAGAACGCTCGTGAGAATTGGCCGGCGTTGGGCAGCCCTGGTCAGCGCCCAGTTCCGCGTGGAGCAGGGCCCTTTCTCGCTCGGGGCATGTCGCGGCCACCCGGAAAACGAGCCGCGACGATGGGGCGCGGCCGGCAGCCGCGGCGCCGGGGAGTTTTCCCCGAACAGAGTGGATGGAGGCGCCGTGGCCGGGCGCCCGCCTCTGCCGTGGCGGGCGGCCGGGGCGCCCCTGGAGGGGGCTGGCCTCTGTGGGGAAACGGACTGGTCTCACGCTCCGCGGCTAGGACGAAGCCGCGAAAGGTGCCGTTGTCGCCGGGACGGTCGGGGGACTCGTGGCGCGGGACTCAGGGTTCCCCATGGGGAGGCCCCCAGGCTCAGGCCCCTGGCAACGGAAGGCTGAGCAAGCAGGCCCGGGACCGGGCCCGGCTTTCGGGGCTGGCCCGGCCCCAGGTGCCGGCGCCAGGGAGGGGACCCCCGGAGGCTGAGGAGCGGGAGGCGTCGGCCTCCCCGCGGCACGCCTCCCGGAGCTCCTCCTGGCGGTGCCGGAACGCGACGACACGCGATCCCGGACAGGGCCCCGGGGGGGGCCTCCCTGCGGCCCCGTGGTGCCCGAAGTGTGTTCGCCGGTCCTTTTCAGGCCAATTCTCACGAGCGTTCTGCCCAAATCGGGATCGATTTGGGCAGAAGGCTCGTGAGAAGTGGCCGGCGTTGGGCAGCCCTGGTCAGCGCCCAGTTCCGCGTGGAGCAGGGCCCTTTCTCGCTCGGGGCATGTCGCGGCCACCCGGAAAACGAGCCGCGACGATGGGGCGCGGCCGGCATCCGCGGCGCCGGGGAGTTTTCCCCGAGCAGAGTGGATGGAGGCGCCGTGGCCGGGCGCCCGCCTCTGCCGTGGCGGGCGGCCGGGGCGCCCCTGGAGGGGGCTGGCCTCTGTGGGGAAACGGACTGGTCTCTCGCTCCGCGGCTAGGACGAAGCCGCGAAAGGTGCCGTTGTCGCCGGGACGGTCGGGGGACTCGTGGCGCGGGACTCAGGGTTCCCCATGGGGAGGCCCCCAGGCTCAGGCCCCTGGCAACGGAAGGCTGAGCAAGCAGGCCCGGGCCCGGGCCCGGCTTTCGGGGCTGGCCCGGCCCCAGCTGCCGGCGCCAGGGAGGGGACCCCCGGAGGCTGAGGAGCGGGAGGCGTCGGCCTCCCCGCGGCACGCCTCCCGGAGCTCCTCCTGGCGTTGCCGGAACGCGACGACACGCGATCCCGGACAGGGCCCCGGGGGGGGCCGCCCTGCGGCCCTGTGGTGCCCGAAGTGTGTTCGCCGGGCCTTTTCCGGCCAATTCTCACGAGCGTTCTGCCCAAATCGGGATCGATTTGGGCAGAACGCTCGTGAGAATTGGCCGGCGTTGGGCAGCCCTGGTCAGCGCCCAGTTCCGCGTGGAGCAGGGCCCTTTCTCGCTCGGGGCATGTCGCGGCCACCCGGAAAACGAGCCGCGACGATGGGGCGCGGCCGGCAGCCGCGGCGCCGGGGAGTTTTCCCGAGCAGAGTGGATGGAGGCGCCGTGGCCGGACGCCCGCCTCTGCCGTGGCGGGCGGCCGGGGCGCCCCTGGAAGGGACTGGCCTCTGTGGGGAAACGGACTGGTCTCTCGCTCCGCGGATAGGACGAAGCCGCGAAAGGTGCCGTTGTCGCCGGGACGGTCGGGGGACTCGTGGCGCGGGACTCAGGGTTCCCCATGGGGAGGCCCCCAGGCTCAGGCCCCTGGCAACGGAAGGCTGAGCAAGCAGGCCAGGGCCCGGGCCCGGCTTTCGGGGCTGGCCCGGCCCCAGCTGCCGGCGCCAGGGAGGGGACCCCCGGAGGCTGAGGAGCGGGAGGCGTCGGCCTCCCCGCGGCACGCCTCCCGGAGCTCCTCCTGGCGGTGCCGGAACGCGACGACACGCGATCCCGGACAGGGCCCCGGGGGGGGCCACCCTGCGGCCCTGTGGTGCCCGAAGTGTGTTCGCCGGGCCTTTTCCGGCCAATTCTCACGAGCGTTCTGCCCAAATCGGGATCGATTTGGGCAGAAGGCTCGTGAGAATTGGCCGGCGTTGGGCAGCCCTGGTCAGCGCCCAGTTCCGCGTGGAGCAGGGCCCTTTCTCGCTCGGGGCATGTCGCGGCCACCCGGAAAACAAGCCGCGACGATGGGGCGCGGCCGGCAGCCGCGGCGCCGGGGAGTTTTCCCGAGCAGAGTGGATGGAGGCGCCGTGGCCGGGCGTCCGCCTCCGCCGTGGCGGGCGGCCGGGGCGCCCCTGGAGGGGGCTGGCCTCTGTGGGGAAACGGACTGGTCTCTCGCTCCGCGGCTAGGACGAAGCCGCGAAAGGTGCCGTTGTCGCCGGGACGGTCGGGGGACTCGTGGCGCGGGACTCAGGGTTCCCCATGGGGAGGCCCCCAGGCTCAGGCCCCTGGCAACGGAAGGCTGAGCAAGCAGGCCCGGGCCCGGGCCCGGCTTTCGGGGCTGGCCCGGCCCCAGCTGCCGGCGCCAGGGAGGGGACCCCCGGAGGCTGAGGAGCGGGAGGCGTCGGCCTCCCCGCGGCACGCCTCCCGGAGCTCCTCCTGGCGTTGCCGGAACGCGACGACACGCGATCCCGGACAGGGCCCCGGGGGGGGCCGCCCTGCGGCCCTGTGGTGCCCGAAGTGTGTTCGCCGGGCCTTTTCCGGCCAATTCTCACGAGCGTTCTGCCCAAATCGGGATCGATTTGGGCAGAACGCTCGTGAGAATTGGCCGGCGTTGGGCAGCCCTGGTCAGCGCCCAGTTCCGCGTGGAGCAGGGCCCTTTCTCGCTCGGGGCATGTCGCGGCCACCCGGAAAAGGAGCCGCGACGATGGGGCGCGGCCGGCAGCCGCGGCGCCGGGGAGTTTTCCCCGAGCAGAGTGGATGGAGGCGCCGTGGCCGGACGCCCGCCTCTGCCGTGGCGGGCGGCCGGGGCGCCCCTGGAGGGGACTGGCCTCTGTGGGGAAACGGACTGGTCTCTCGCTCCGCGGATAGGACGAAGCCGCGAAAGGTGCCGTTGTCGCCGGGACGGTCGGGGGACTCGTGGCGCGGGACTCAGGGTTCCCCATGGGGAGGCCCCCAGGCTCAGGCCCCTGGCAACGGAAGGCTGAGCAAGCAGGCCAGGGCCCGGGCCCGGCTTTCGGGGCTGGCCCGGCCCCAGCTGCCGGCGCCAGGGAGGGGACCCCCGGAGGCTGAGGAGCGGGAGGCGTCGGCCTCCCCGCGGCACGCCTCCCGGAGCTCCTCCTGGCGGTGCCGGAACGCGACGACACGCGATCCCGGACAGGGCCCCGGGGGGGGCCACCCTGCGGCCCTGTGGTGCCCGAAGTGTGTTCGCCGGGCCTTTTCCGGCCAATTCTCACGAGCGTTCTGCCCAAATCGGGATCGATTTGGGCAGAAGGCTCGTGAGAATTGGCCGGCGTTGGGCAGCCCTGGTCAGCGCCCAGTTCCGCGTGGAGCAGGGCCCTTTCTCGCTCGGGGCATGTCGCGGCCACCCGGAAAACGAGCCGCGACGATGGGGCGCGGCCGGCAGCCGCGGCGCCGGGGAGTTTTCCCGAGCAGAGTGGATGGAGGCGCCGTGGCCGGGCGTCCGCCTCCGCCGTGGCGGGCGGCCGGGGCGCCCCTGGAGGGGGCTGGCCTCTGTGGGGAAACGGACTGGTCTCTCGCTCCGCGGCTAGGACGAAGCCGCGAAAGGTGCCGTTGTCGCCGGGACGGTCGGTGGACTCGTGGCGCGGGACTCAGGGTTGCCCATGTGGAGGCCCCCAGGCTCAGGTCCCTGGCAACGGAAGGCTGAGCAAGCAGGCCCGGGCCCGGGCCCGGCTTTCGGGGCTGGCCCGGCCCCAGCTGCCGGCGCCAGGGAGGGGACCCCCGGAGGCTGAGGAGTGGGAGGCGTCGGCCTCCCCGCGGCACGCCTCCCGGAGCTCCTCCTGGCGGTGCCGGAACGCAACGACACGCGATCCCGGACAGGGCCCCGGGGGGGGCCGCCCTGCGGCCCCGTGGTGCCCGAAGTGTGTTCGCCGGGCCTTTTCCGGCCAATTCTCACGAGCGTTCTGCCCAAATCGGGATCGATTTGGGCAGAACGCTCGTGAGAATTGGCCGGCGTTGGGCAGCCCTGGTCAGCGCCCAGTTCCGCGTGGAGCAGGGCCCTTTCTCGCTCGGGGCATGTCGCGGCCACCCGGAAAACGAGCCGCGACGATGGGGCGCGGCCGGCAGCCGCGGCGCCGGGGAGTTTTCCCCGAGCAGAGTGCATGGAGGCGCCGTGGCCGGGCGCCCGCCTCTGCCGTGGCGGGCGGCCGGGGCGCCCCTGGAGGGGGCTGGTCTCTGTGGGGAAACGGACTGGTCTCTCGCTCCGCGGCTAGGACGAAGCCGCGAAAGGTGCCGTTGTCGCCGGGACGGTCGGGGGACTCGTGGCGCGGGACTCAGGGTTCCCCATGGGGAGGCCCCCAGGCTCAGGCCCCTGGCAACGGAAGGCTGAGCAAGCAGGCCCGGGCCCGGGCCCGGCTTTCGGGGCTGGCCCGGCCCCAGGTGCCGGCGCCAGGGAGGGGACCCCCGGAGGCTGAGGAGCGGGAGGCGTCGGCCTCCCCGCGGCACGCCTCCCGGAGCTCCTCCTGGCGGTGCCGGAACGCGACGACACGCGATCCCGGACAGGGCCCCGGGGGGGGCCTCCCTGCGGCCCCGTGGTGCCCGAAGTGTGTTCGCCGGTCCTTTTCCGGCCAATTCTCACGAGCGTTCTGCCCAAATCGGGATCGATTTGGGCAGAACGCTCGTGAGAAGTGGCCGGCGTTGGGCAGCCCTGGTCAGCGCCCAGTTCCGCGTGGAGCAGGGCCCTTTCTCGCTCGGGGCATGTCGCGGCCACCCGGAAAACGAGCCGCGACGATGGGGCGCGGCCGGCAGCCGCGGCGCCGGGGAGTTTTCCCCGAGCAGAGTGCATGGAGGCGCCGTGGCCGGGCGTCCGCCTCCGCCGTGGCGGGCGGCTGGGGCGCCCCTGGAGGGGGCTGGCCTCTGTGGGGAAACGGACTGGTCTCTCGCTCCGCGGCTAGGACGAAGCCGCGAAAGGTGCCGTTGTCCCCGGGACGGTCGGGGGACTCGTGGCGCGGGACTCAGGGTTCCCCATGGGGAGGCCCCCAGGCTCAGGCCCCTGGCAACGGAAGGCTGAGCAAGCAGGACCGGGCCCGGGCCCGGGTTTCGGGGCTGGCCCGGCCCCAGCTGCCGGCGCCAGGGAGGGGACCCCCGGAGGCTGAGGAGCGGGAGGCGTCGGCCTCCCCGCGGCACGCCTCCCGGAGCTCCTCCTGGCGGTGCCGGAACGCGACGACACGCGATCCCGGACAGGGCCCCGGGGGGGGCCGCCCTGCGGCCCTGTGGTGCCCGAAGTGTGTTCGCCGGGCCTTTTCCGGCCAATTCTCACGAGCGTTCTGCCCAAATCGGGATCGATTTGGGCAGAACGCTCGTGAGAATTGGCCGGCGTTGGGCAGCCCTGGTCAGCGCAAAGTTCCGCGTGGAGCAGGGCCCTTTCTCGCTCGGGGCATGTCGCGGCCACCCGGAAAACGAGCCGCGACGATGGGGCGCGGCCGGCATCCGCGGCGCCGGGGAGTTTTCCCCGAGCAGAGTGGATGGAGGCGCCGTGGCCGGGCGCCCGCCTCTGCCGTGGCGGGCGGCCGGGGCGCCCCTGGAGGGGGCTGGCCTCTGTGGGGAAACGGACTGGTCTCTCGCTCCGCGGCTAGGACGAAGCCGCGAAAGGTGCCGTTGTCGCCGGGACGGTCGGGGGACTCGTGGCGCGGGACTCAGGGTTCCCCATGGGGAGGCCCCCAGGCTCAGGCCCCTGGCAACAGAAGGCTGAGCAAGCAGGCCCGGGCCCGGGCCCGGCTTTCGGGGCTGGCCCGGCCCCAGCTGCCGGCGCCAGGGAGGGGACCCCCGGAGGCTGAGGAGCGGGAGGCGTCGGCCTCCCCGCGGCACGCCTCCCGGAGCTCCTCCTGGCGGTGCCGGAACGCGACGACACGCGATCCCGGACAGGGCCCCGGGGGGGGCCGCCCTGCGGCCCTGTGGTGCCCGAAGTGTGTTCGCCGGGCCTTTTCCGGCCAATTCTCACGAGCGTTCTGCCCAAATCGGGATCGATTTGGGCAGAACGCTCGTGAGAATTGGCCGGCGTTGGGCAGCCCTGGTCAGCGCCCAGTTCCGCGTGGAGCAGGGCCCTTTCTCGCTCGGGGCATGTCGCGGCCACCCGGAAAACGAGCCGCGACGATGGGGCGCGGCCGGCATCCGCGGCGCCGGGGAGTTTTCCCCGAGCAGAGTGGATGGAGGCGCCGTGGCCGGGCGCCCGCCTCTGCCGTGGCGGGCGGCCGGGGCGCCCCTGGAGGGGGCTGGCCTCTGTGGGGAAACGGACTGGTCTCTCGCTCCGCGGCTAGGACGAAGCCGCGAAAGGTGCCGTTGTCGCCGGGACGGTCGGGGGACTCGTGGCGCGGGACTCAGGGTTCCCCATGGGGAGGCCCCCAGGCTCAGGCCCCTGGCAACGGAAGGCTGAGCAAGCAGGCCCGGGCCCGGGCCCGGCTTTCGGGGCTGGCCCGGCCCCAGCTGCCGGCGCCAGGGAGGAGACCCCCGGAGGCTGAGGAGCGGGAGGCGTCGGCCTCCCCGCGGCACGCCTCCCGGAGCTCCTCCTGGCGTTGCCGGAACGCGAAGACACGCGATCCCGTACAGGGCCCCGGGGGGGGCCGCCCTGCGGCCCTGTGGTGCCCGAAGTGTGTTCGCCGGGCGTTTTCCGGCCAATTCTCACGAGCGTTCTGCCCAAATCGGGATCGATTTGGGCAGAACGCTCGTGAGAATTGGCCGGCGTTGGGCAGCCCTGGTCAGCGCCCAGTTCCGCGTGGAGCAGGGCCCTTTCTCGCTCGGGGCATGTCGCGGCCACCCGGAAAACGAGCCGCGACGATGGGGCGCGGCCGGCAGCCGCGGCGCCGGGGAGTTTTCCCCGAGCAGAGTGGATGGAGGCGCCGTGGCCGGACGCCCGCCTCTGCCGTGGCGGGCGGCCGGGGCGCCCCTGGAGGGGACTGGCCTCTGTGGGGAAACGGACTGGTCTCTCGCTCCGCGGATAGGACGAAGCCGCGAAAGGTGCCGTTGTCGCCGGGACGGTCGGGGGACTCGTGGCGCGGGACTCAGGGTTCCCCATGGGGAGGCCCCCAGGCTCAGGCCCCTGGCAACGGAAGGCTGAGCAAGCAGGCCAGGGCCCGGGCCCGGCTTTCGGGGCTGGCCCGGCCCCAGCTGCCGGCGCCAGGGAGGGGACCCCCGGAGGCTGAGGAGCGGGAGGCGTCGGCCTCCCCGCGGCACGCCTCCCGGAGCTCCTCCTGGCGGTGCCGGAACGCGACGACACGCGATCCCGGACAGGGCCCCGGGGGGGTCAGCCTGCGGCCCTGTGGTGCCCGAAGTGTGTTCGCCGGGCCTTTTCCGGCCAATTCTCACGAGCGTTCTGCCCAAATCGGGATCGATTTGGGCAGAAGGCTCGTGAGAATTGGCCGGCGTTGGGCAGCCCTGGTCAGCGCCCAGTTCCGCGTGGAGCAGGGCCCTTTCTCGCTCGGGGCATGTCGCGGCCACCCGGAAAACGAGCCGCGACGATGGGGCGCGGCCGGCATCCGCGGCGCCGGGGAGTTTTCCCGAGCAGAGTGGATGGAGGCGCCGTGGCCGGGCGTCCGCCTCCGCCGTGGCGGGCGGCCGGGGCGCCCCTGGAGGGGGCTGGCCTCTGTGGGGAAACGGACTGGTCTCTCGCTCCGCGGCGAGGACGAAGCCGCGAAAGGTGCCGTTGTCGCCGGGACGGTCGGTGGACTCGTGGCGCGGGACTCAGGGTTGCCCATGTGGAGGCCCCCAGGCTCAGGTCCCTGGCAACGGAAGGCTGAGCAAGCAGGCCCGGGCCCGGGCCCGGCTTTCGGGGCTGACCCGGCCCCAGCTGCCGGCGCCAGGGAGGGGACCCCCGGAGGCTGAGGAGTGGGAGGCGTCGGCCTCCCCGCGGCACGCCTCCCGGAGCTCCTCCTGGCGGTGCCGGAACGCAACGACACGCGATCCCGGACAGGGCCCCGGGGGGGGCCGCCCTGCGGCCCCGTGGTGCCCGAAGTGTGTTCGCCGGGCCTTTTCCGGCCAATTCTCACGAGCGTTCTGCCCAAATCGGGATCGATTTGGGCAGAACGCTCGTGAGAATTGGCCGGCGTTGGGCAGCCCTGGTCAGCGCCCAGTTCCGCGTGGAGCAGGGCCCTTTCTCGCTCGGGGCATGTCGCGGCCACCCGGAAAACGAGCCGCGACGATGGGGCGCGGCCGGCAGCCGCGGCGCCGTGCAGTTTTCCCCGAGCAGAGTGGATGGAGGCGCCGTGGCCGGGCGTCCGCCTCCGACGTGGCGGGCGGCCGGGGCGCCCCTGGAGGGGGCTGGCCTCTAGGGGAAACGGACTGGTCTCTCGCTCCGCGGCTAGGACGAAGCCGCGAAAGGTGCCGTTGTCGCCGGGACGGTCGGGGGACTCGTGGCGCGGGACTCAGGGTTCCCCATGGGGAGGCCCCCAGGCTCAGGCCCCTGGCAACGGAAGGCTGAGCAAGCAGGCCCGGGCCCGGGCCCGGCTTTCGGGGCTGGCCCGGCCCCAGCTGCCGGCGCCAGGGAGGGGACCCCCGGAGGCTGAGGAGCGGGAGGCGTCGGCCTCCCCGCGGCACGCCTCCCGGAGCTCCTCCTGGCGGTGCCGGAACGCGACGACACGCGATCCCGGACAGGGCCCCGGGGGGGGCCACCCTGCGGCCCTGTGGTGCCCGAAGTGTGTTCGCCGGGCCTTTTCCGGCCAATTCTCACGAGCGTTCTGCCCAAATCGGGATCGATTTGGGCAGAACGCTCGTGAGAATTGGCCGGCGTTGGGCAGCCCTGGTCAGCGCCCAGTTCCGCGTGGAGTAGGGCCCTTTCTCGCTCGGGGCATGTCGCGGCCACCCGGAAAACGAGCCGCGACGATGGGGCGCGGCCGGCAGCCGCGGCGCCGGGGAGTTTTCCCCGAGCAGAGTGCATGGAGGCGCCGTGGCCGGGCGTCCGCCTCCGCCGTGGCGGGCGGCTGGGGCGCCCCTGGAGGGGGCTGGCCTCTGTGGGGAAACGGACTGGTCTCTCGCTCCGCGGCTAGGACGAAGCCGCGAAAGGTGCCGTTGTCGCCGGGACGGTCGGGGGACTCGTGGCGCGGGACTCAGGGTTCCCCATGGGGAGGCCCCCAGGCTCAGGCCCCTGGCAACGGAAGGCTGAGCAAGCAGGCCCGGGCCCGGGCCCGGCTTTCGGGGCTGGCCCGGCCCCAGCTGCCGGCGCCAGGGAGGGGACCCCCGGAGGCTGAGGAGCGGGAGGCGTCGGCCTCCCCGCGGCACGCCTCCCGGATCTCCTCCTGGCGGTGCCGGAACGCGACGACACGCGATCCCGGACAGGGCCCCGGGGGGGGCCGCCCTGCGGCCCTGTGGTGCCCGAAGTGTGTTCGCCGGGCGTTTTCCGGCCAATTCTCACGAGCGTTCTGCCAAAATCGGGATCGATTTGGGCAGAACGCTCGTGAGAATTGGCCAGCGTTGGGCAGCCCTGGTCAGCGCCCAGTTCCGCGTGGAGCAGGGCCCTTTCTCGCTCGGGGCATGTCGCGGCCACCCGGAAAACGAGCCGCGACGATGGGGCGCGGCCGGCAGCCGCGGCGCCGGGGAGTTTTCCCCGAGCAGAGTGGATGGAGGCGCCGTGGCCGGGCGTCCGCCTCCGCCGTGGCGGGCGGCTGGGGCGCCCCTGGAGGGGGCTGGCCTCTGTGGGGAAACGGACTGGTCTCTCGCTCCGCGGCTAGGACGAAGCCGCGAAAGGTGCCGTTGTCGCCGGGACGGTCGGGGGACTCGTGGCGCGGGACTCAGGGTTCCCCATGGGGAGGCCCCCAGGCTCAGGCCCCTGGCAACGGAAGGCTGAGCAAGGAGGCCCGGGCCCGGGCCCGGCTTTCGGGGCTGGCCCGGCCCCAGCTGCCGGCGCCAGGGAGGGGACCCCCGGAGGCTGAGGAGTGGGAGGCGTCGGCCTCCCCGCGGCACGCCTCCCGGAGCTCCTCCTGGCGGTGCCGGAACGCGACGACACGCGATCCCGGACAGGGCCCCGGGGGGGGCCGCCCTGCGGCCCCGTGGTGCCCGAAGTGTGTTCGCCGGGCCTTTTCCGGCCAATTCTCACGAGCGTTCTGCCCAAATCGGGATCGATTTGGGCAGAACGCTCGTGAGAATTGGCCGGCGTTGGGCAGCCCTGGTCAGCGCCCAGTTCCGCGAGAGCAGGGCCCTTTCTCGCTCGGGGAATGACGCGGCCACCCGGAAAACGAGCCGCGACGATGGGGCACGGCCGGCAGCCGCGGCGCCGGGGAGTTTTCCCCGAGCAGAGTGCATGGAGGCGCCGTGGCCGGGCGTCCGCCTCCGCCGTGGCGGGCGGCTGGGGCGCCCCTGGAGGGGGCTGGCCTCTGTGGGGAAACGGACTGGTCTCTCGCTCCGCGGCTAGGACGAAGCCGCGAAAGGTGCCGTTGTCGCCGGGACGGTCGGGGGACTCGTGGCGCGGGACTCAGGGTTCCCCATGGGGAGGCCCCCAGGCTCAGGCCCCTGGCAACGGAAGGCTGAGCAAGCAGGCCCGGGCCCGGGCCCGGCTTTCGGGGCTGGCCCGGCCCCAGCTGCCGGCGCCAGGGAGGGGACCCCCGGAGGCTGAGGAGCGGGAGGCGTCGGCCTCCCCGCGGCACGCCTCCCGGAGCTCCTCCTGGCGGTGCCGGAACGCGACGACACGCGATCCCGGACAGGGCCCCGGGGGGGGCCGCCCTGCGGCCCTGTGGTGCCCGAAGTGTGTTCGCCGGGCGTTTTCCGGCCAATTCTCACGAGCGTTCTGCCCAAATCGGTATCGATTTGGGCAGAACGCTCGTGAGAATTGGCCGGCGTTGGGCAGCCCTGGTCAGCGCCCAGTTCCGCGTGGAGCAGGGCCCTTTCTCGCTCGGGGCATGTCGCGGCCACCCGGAAAACGAGCCGCGACGATGGGGCGCGGCCGGCAGCCGCGGCGCCGGGGAGTTTTCCCCGAGCAGAGTGGATGGAGGCGCCGTGGCCGGGCGTCCGCCTCCGCCGTGGCGGGCGGCTGGGGCGCCCCTGGAGGGGGCTGGCCTCTGTGGGGAAACGGACTGGTCTCTCGCTCCGCGGCTAGGACGAAGCCGCGAAAGGTGCCGTTGTCGCCGGGACGGTCGGGGGACTCGTGGAGCGGGACTCAGGGTTCCCCATGGGGAGGCCCCCAGGCTCAGGCGCCTGGCAACGGAAGGCTGAGCAAGCAGGCCCGGGCCCGGGCCCGGCTTTCGGGGCTGGCCCGGCCCCAGCTGCCGGCGCCAGGGAGGGGACCCCCGGAGGCTGAGGAGCGGGAGGCGTCGGCCTTCCCGAGGCACGCCTCCCGGAGCTCCTCCTGGCGGTGCCGGAACGCGACGACACGCGATCCCGGACAGGGCCCCGGGGGGGGCCGCCTGCGGCCCTGTGGTGCCCGAAGTGTGTTCGCCGGGCCTTTTCCGGCCAATTCTCAGGAGCG
This sequence comes from Meles meles, assembly GCF_922984935.1. Lineage (NCBI taxonomy): Eukaryota > Metazoa > Chordata > Mammalia > Carnivora > Mustelidae > Meles > Meles meles. Next base: position 118,396 of record NC_060086.1, on the reverse strand, counting down.
TTCTGCCCAAATCGGGATCGATTTGGGCAGAACGCTCGTGAGAATTGGCCGGCGTTGGGCAGCCCTGGTCAGCGCCCAGTTCCGCGTGGAGCAGGGCCCTTTCTCGCTCGGGGCATGTCGCGGCCACCCGGAAAACGAGCCGCGACGATGGGGCGCGGCCGGCAGCCGAGGCGCCGGGGAGTTTTCCCCGAGCAGAGTGGATGGAGGCGCCGTGGCCGGGCGTCCGCCTCCGCCGAGGCGGGCGGCCGGGGCGCCCCTGGAGGGGGCTGGCCTCTGTGGGGAAACGGACTGGTCTCTCGCTCCGCGGCTAGGACGAAGCCGCGAAAGGTGCCGTTGTCGCCGGGACGGTCGGGGGACTCGTGGCGCGGGACTCAGGGTTCCCCATGGGGAGGCCCCCAGGCTCAGGCCCCTGGCAACGGAAGGCTGAGCAAGCAGGCCCGGGCCCGGGCCCGGCTTTCGGGGCTGGCCCGGCCCCAGCTGCCGGCGCCAGGGAGGGGACCCCCGGAGGCTGAGGAGTGGGAGGCGTCGGCCTCCCCGCGGCACGCCTCCCGGAGCTCCTCCTGGCGGTGCCGGAACGCGACGACACGCGATCCCGGACAGGGCCCCGGGGGGGGCCGCCCTGCGGCCCTGTGGTGCCCGAAGTGTGTTCGCCGGGCGTTTTCCGGCCAATTCTCACGAGCGTTCTGCCCAAATCGGGATCGATTTGGGCAGAACGCTCGTGAGAATTGGCCGGCGTTGGGCAGCCCTGGTCAGCGCCCAGTTCCGCGTGGAGCAGGGCCCTTTCTCGCTCGGGGCATGACGCGGCCACCCGGAAAACGAGCCGCGACGATGGGGCGCGGCCGGCAGCCGCGGCGCCGGGGAGTTTTCCCCGAGCAGAGTGCATGGAGGCGCCGTGGCCGGGCGTCCGCCTCCGCCGTGGCGGGCGGCTGGGGCGCCCCTGGAGGGGGCTGGCCTCTGTGGGGAAACGGACTGGTCTCTCGCTCCGCGGCTAGGACGAAGCCGCGAAAGGTGCCGTTGTCGCCGGGACGGTCGGGGGACTCGTGGCGCGGGACTCAGGGTTCCCCATGGGGAGGCCCCCAGGCTCAGGCCCCTGGCAACGGAAGGCTGAGCAAGCAGGCCCGGGCCCGGGCCCGGCTTTCGGGGCTGGCCCGGCCCCAGCTGCCGGCGCCAGGGAGGGGACCCCCGGAGGCTGAGGAGCGGGAGGCGTCGGCCTCCCCGCGGCACGCCTCCCGGAGCTCCTCCTGGCGGTGCCGGAACGCGACGACACGCGATCCCGGACAGGGCCCCGGGGGGGGCCGCCCTGCGGCCCTGTGGTGCCCGAAGTGTGTTCGCCGGGCGTTTTCCGGCCAATTCTCACGAGCGTTCTGCCCAAATCGGGATCGATTTGGGCAGAACGCTCGTGAGAATTGGCCGGCGTTGGGCAGCCCTGGTCAGCGCCCAGTTCCGCGTGGAGCAGGGCCCTTTCTCGCTCGGGGCATGTCGCGGCCACCCGGAAAACGAGCCGCGACGATGGGGCGCGGCCGGCAGCCGCGGCGCCGCGGAGTTTTCCCCGAGCAGAGTGGATGGAGGCGCCGTGGCCGGGCGTCCGCCTCCGCCGTGGCGGGCGGCTGGGGCGCCCCTGGAGGGGGCTGGCCTCTGTGGGGAAACGGACTGGTCTCTCGCTCCGCGGCTAGGACGAAGCCGCGAAAGGTGCCGTTGTCGCCGGGACGGTCGGGGGACTCGTGGCGCGGGACTCAGGGTTCCCCATGGGGAGGCCCCCAGGCTCAGGCCCCTGGCAACGGAAGGCTGAGCAAGCAGGCCCGGGCCCGGGCCCGGCTTTCGGGGCTGGCCCGGCCCCAGCTGCCGGCGCCAGGGAGGGGACCCCCGGAGGCTGAGGAGCGGGAGGCGTCGGCCTTCCCGAGGCACGCCTCCCGGAGCTCCTCCTGGCGGTGCCGGAACGCGACGACACGCGATCCCGGACAGGGCCCCGGGGGGGGCCGCCTGCGGCCCTGTGGTGCCCGAAGTGTGTTCGCCGGGCCTTTTCCGGCCAATTCTCAGGAGCGTTCTGCCCAAATCGGGATCGATTTGGGCAGAACGCTCGTGAGAATTGGCCGGCGTTGGGCAGCCCTGGTCAGCGCCCAGTTCCGCGTGGAGCAGGGCCCTTTCTCACTCGGGGCATGTCGCGGCCACCCGGAAAACGAGCCGCGACGATGGGGCGCGGCCGGCAGCCGAGGCGCCGGGGAGTTTTCCCCGAGCAGAGTGGATGGAGGCGCCGTGGCCGGGCGTCCGCCTCCGCCGAGGCGGGCGGCCGGGGCGCCCCTGGAGGGGGCTGGCCTCTGTGGGGAAACGGACTGGTCTCTCGCTCCGCGGCTAGGACGAAGCCGCGAAAGGTGCCGTTGTCGCCGGGACGGTCGGGGGACTCGTGGCGCGGGACTCAGGGTTCCCCATGGGGAGGCCCCCAGGCTCAGGCCCCTGGCAACGGAAGGCTGAGCAAGCAGGCCCGGGCCCGGGCCCGGCTTTCGGGGCTGGCCCGGCCCCAGCTGCCGGCGCCAGGGAGGGGACCCCCGGAGGCTGAGGAGTGGGAGGCGTCGGCCTCCCCGCGGCACGCCTCCCGGAGCTCCTCCTGGCGGTGCCGGAACGCGACGACACGCGATCCCGGACAGGGCCCCGGGGGGGGCCGCCCTGCGGCCCCGTGGTGCCCGAAGTGTGTTCGCCGGGCGTTTTCCGGCCAATTCTCACGAGCGTTCTGCCCAAATCGGGATCGATTTGGGCAGAACGCTCGTGAGAATTGGCCGGCGTTGGGCAGCCCTGGTCAGCGCCCAGTTCCGCGTGGAGCAGGGCCCTTTCTCGCTCGGGGCATGACGCGGCCACCCGGAAAACGAGCCGCGACGATGGGGCGCGGCCGGCAGCCGCGGCGCCGGGGAGTTTTCCCCGAGCAGAGTGCATGGAGGCGCCGTGGCCGGGCGTCCGCCTCCGCCGTGGCGGGCGGCTGGGGCGCCCCTGGAGGGGGCTGGCCTCTGTGGGGAAACGGACTGGTCTCTCGCTCCGCGGCTAGGACGAAGCCGCGAAAGGTGCCGTTGTCGCCGGGACGGTCGGGGGACTCGTGGCGCGGGACTCAGGGTTCCCCATGGGGAGGCCCCCAGGCTCAGGCCCCTGGCAACGGAAGGCTGAGCAAGCAGGCCCGGGCCCGGGCCCGGCTTTCGGGGCTGGCCCGGCCCCAGCTGCCGGCGCCAGGGAGGGGACCCCCGGAGGCTGAGGAGCGGGAGGCGTCGGCCTCCCCGCGGCACGCCTCCCGGAGCTCCTCCTGGCGGTGCCGGAACGCGACGACACGCGATCCCGGACAGGGCCCCGGGGGGGGCCGCCCTGCGGCCCCGTGGTGCCCGAAGTGTGTTCGCCGGGCGTTTTCCGGCCAATTCTCACGAGCGTTCTGCCCAAATCGGGATCGATTTGGGCAGAACGCTCGTGAGAATTGGCCGGCGTTGGGCAGCCCTGGTCAGCGCCCAGTTCCGCGTGGAGCAGGGCCCTTTCTCGCTCGGGGCATGTCGCGGCCACCCGGAAAACGAGCCGCGACGATGGGGCGCGGCCGGCAGCCGCGGCGCCGCGGAGTTTTCCCCGAGCAGAGTGGATGGAGGCGCCGTGGCCGGGCGTCCGCCTCCGCCGTGGCGGGCGGCCGGGGCGCCCCTGGAGGGGGCTGGCCTCTGTGGGGAAACGGACTGGTCTCTCGCTCCGCGGCTAGGACGAAGCCGCGAAAGGTGCCGTTGTCGCCGGGACGGTCGGGGGACTCGTGGCGCGGGACTCAGGGTTCCCCATGGGGAGGCCCCCAGGCTCAGGCCCCTGGCAACGGAAGGCTGAGCAAGCAGGCCCGGGCCCGGGCCCGGCTTTCGGGGCTGGCCCGGCCCCAGCTGCCGGCGCCAGGGAGGGGACCCCCGGAGGCTGAGGAGCGGGAGGCGTCGGCCTTCCCGCGGCACGCCTCCCGGAGCTCCTCCTGGCGGTGCCGGAACGCGACGACACGCGATCCCGGACAGGGCCCCGGGGGGGGCCGCCTGCGGCCCTGTGGTGCCCGAAGTGTGTTCGCCGGTCCTTTTCCGGCCAATTCTCAGGAGCGTTCTGCCCAAATCGGGATCGATTTGGGCAGAACGCTCGTGAGAATTGGCCGGCGTTGGGCAGCCCTGGTCAGCGCCCAGTTCCGCGTGGAGCAGGGCCCTTTCTCGCTCGGGGCATGTCGCGGCCACCCGGAAAACGAGCCGCGACGATGGGGCGCGGCCGGCAGCCGAGGCGCCGGGGAGTTTTCCCCGAGCAGAGTGGATGGAGGCGCCGTGGCCGGGCGTCCGCCTCCGCCGTGGCGGGCGGCCGGGGCGCCCCTGGAGGGGGCTGGCCTCTGTGGGAAACGGACTGGTCTCTCACTCCGCGGCTAGGACGAAGCCGCGAAAGGTGCCATTGTCGCCGGGACGGTAGGGGGACTCGTGGCGCGGGACTCAGGGTTCCCCATGGGGAGGCCCCCAGGCTCAGGCCCCTGGCAACGGAAGGCTGAGCAAGCAGGACCGGGCCCGGGCCCGGCTTTCGGGGCTGGCCCGGCCCCAGCTGCCGGCGCCAGGGAGGGGACCCCCGGAGGCTGAGGAGCGGGAGGCGTCGGCCTCCCCGCGGCACGCCTCCCGGAGCTCCTCCTGGCGGTGCCGGAACGCGACGACACGCGATCCCGGACAGGGCCCCGGGGGGGGCCGCCCTGCGGCCCCGTGGTGCCCGAAGTGTGTTCGCCGGGCCTTTTCCGGCCAATTCTCACGAGCGTTCTGCCCAAATCGGGATCGATTTGGGCAGAACGCTCGTGAGAATTGTCCGGCGTTGGGCAGCCCTGGTCAGCGCCCAGTTCCGCGTGGAGCAGGGCCCTTTCTCGCTCGGGGCATGTCGCGGCCACCCGGAAAACAGGCCGCGACGATGGGGCGCGGCCGGCAGCCGCGGCGCCGGGGAGTTTTCCCCGAGCAGAGTGCATGGAGGCGCCGTGGCCGGGCGTCCGCCTCCGCCGTGGCGGGCGGCTGGGGCGCCCCTGGAGGGGGCTGGCCTCTGTGGGGAAACGGACTGGTCTCTCGCTCCGCGGCTAGGACGAAGCCGCGAAAGGTGCCGTTGTCGCCGGGACGGTCGGGGGACTCGTGGCGCGGGACTCAGGGTTCCCCATGGGGAGGCCCCCAGGCTCAGGCCCCTGGCAACGGAAGGCTGAGCAAGCAGGCCCGGGCCCGGGCCCGGCTTTCGGGGCTGGCCCGGCCCCAGCTGCCGGCGCCAGGGAGGGGACCCCCGGAGGCTGAGGAGCGGGAGGCGTCGGCCTCCCCGCGGCACGCCTCCCGGAGCTCCTCCTGGCGGTGCCGGAACGCGACGACACGCGATCCCGGACAGGGCCCCGGGGGGGGCCGCCCTGCGGCCCCGTGGTGCCCGAAGTGTGTTCGCCGGGCGTTTTCCGGCCAATTCTCACGAGCGTTCTGCCCAAATCGGGATCGATTTGGGCAGAACGCTCGTGAGAATTGGCCGGCGTTGGGCAGCCCTGGTCAGCGCCCAGTTCCGCGTGGAGCAGGGCCCTTTCTCGCTCGGGGCATGTCGCGGCCACCCGGAAAACGAGCCGCGACGATGGGGCGCGGCCGGCAGCCGCGGCGCCGCGGAGTTTTCCCCGAGCAGAGTGGATGGAGGCGCCGTGGCCGGGCGTCCGCCTCCGCCGTGGCGGGCGGCCGGGGCGCCCCTGGAGGGGGCTGGCCTCTGTGGGGAAACGGACTGGTCTCTCGCTCCGCGGCTAGGACGAAGCCGCGAAAGGTGCCGTTGTCGCCGGGACGGTCGGGGGACTCGTGGCGCGGGACTCAGGGTTCCCCATGGGGAGGCCCCCAGGCTCAGGCCCCTGGCAACGGAAGGCTGAGCAAGCAGGCCCGGGCCCGGGCCCGGCTTTCGGGGCTGGCCCGGCCCCAGCTGCCGGCGCCAGGGAGGGGACCCCCGGAGGCTGAGGAGCGGGAGGCGTCGGCCTTCCCGAGGCACGCCTCCCGGAGCTCCTCCTGGCGGTGCCGGAACGCGACGACACGCGATCCCGGACAGGGCCCCGGGGGGGGCCGCCTGCGGCCCTGTGGTGCCCGAAGTGTGTTCGCCGGGCCTTTTCCGGCCAATTCTCAGGAGCGTTCTGCCCAAATCGGGATCGATTTGGGCAGAACGCTCGTGAGAATTGGCCGGCGTTGGGCAGCCCTGGTCAGCGCCCAGTTCCGCGTGGAGCAGGGCCCTTTCTCGCTCGGGGCATGTCGCGGCCACCCGGAAAACGAGCCGCGACGATGGGGCGCGGCCGGCAGCCGAGGCGCCGGGGAGTTTTCCCCGAGCAGAGTGGATGGAGGCGCCGTGGCCGGGCGTCCGCCTCCGCCGAGGCGGGCGGCCGGGCGCCCCTGGAGGGGGCTGGCCTCTGTGGGGAAACGGACTGGTCTCTCGCTCCGCGGCTAGGACGAAGCCGCGAAAGGTGCCGTTGTCGCCGGGACGGTCGGGGGACTCGTGGCGCGGGACTCAGGGTTCCCCATGGGGAGGCCCCCAGGCTCAGGCCCCTGGCAACGGAAGGCTGAGCAAGCAGGCCCGGGCCCGGGCCCGGCTTTCGGGGCTGGCCCGGCCCCAGCTGCCGGCGCCAGGGAGGGGACCCCCGGAGGCTGAGGAGTGGGAGGCGTCGGCCTCCCCGCGGCACGCCTCCCGGAGCTCCTCCTGGCGGTGCCGGAACGCGACGACACGCGATCCCGGACAGGGCCCCGGGGGGGGCCGCCCTGCGGCCCCGTGGTGCCCGAAGTGTGTTCGCCGGGCGTTTTCCGGCCAATTCTCACGAGCGTTCTGCCCAAATCGGGATCGATTTGGGCAGAACGCTCGTGAGAATTGGCCGGCGTTGGGCAGCCCTGGTCAGCGCCCAGTTCCGCGTGGAGCAGGGCCCTTTCTCGCTCGGGGCATGACGCGGCCACCCGGAAAACGAGCCGCGACGATGGGGCGCGGCCGGCAGCCGCGGCGCCGGGGAGTTTTCCCCGAGCAGAGTGCATGGAGGCGCCGTGGCCGGGCGTCCGCCTCCGCCGTGGCGGGCGGCTGGGGCGCCCCTGGAGGGGGCTGGCCTCTGTGGGGAAACGGACTGGTCTCTCGCTCCGCGGCTAGGACGAAGCCGCGAAAGGTGCCGTTGTCGCCGGGACGGTCGGGGGACTCGTGGCGCGGGACTCAGGGTTCCCCATGGGGAGGCCCCCAGGCTCAGGCCCCTGGCAACGGAAGGCTGAGCAAGCAGGCCCGGGCCCGGGCCCGGCTTTCGGGGCTGGCCCGGCCCCAGCTGCCGGCGCCAGGGAGGGGACCCCCGGAGGCTGAGGAGCGGGAGGCGTCGGCCTCCCCGCGGCACGCCTCCCGGAGCTCCTCCTGGCGGTGCCGGAACGCGACGACACGCGATCCCGGACAGGGCCCCGGGGGGGGCCGCCCTGCGGCCCCGTGGTGCCCGAAGTGTGTTCGCCGGGCGTTTTCCGGCCAATTCTCACGAGCGTTCTGCCCAAATCGGGATCGATTTGGGCAGAACGCTCGTGAGAATTGGCCGGCGTTGGGCAGCCCTGGTCAGCGCCCAGTTCCGCGTGGAGCAGGGCCCTTTCTCGCTCGGGGCATGTCGCGGCCACCCGGAAAACGAGCCGCGACGATGGGGCGCGGCCGGCAGCCGCGGCGCCGCGGAGTTTTCCCCGAGCAGAGTGGATGGAGGCGCCGTGGCCGGGCGTCCGCCTCCGCCGTGGCGGGCGGCCGGGGCGCCCCTGGAGGGGGCTGGCCTCTGTGGGGAAACGGACTGGTCTCTCGCTCCGCGGCTAGGACGAAGCCGCGAAAGGTGCCGTTGTCGCCGGGACGGTCGGGGGACTCGTGGCGCGGGACTCAGGGTTCCCCATGGGGAGGCCCCCAGGCTCAGGCCCCTGGCAACGGAAGGCTGAGCAAGCAGGCCCGGGCCCGGGCCCGGCTTTCGGGGCTGGCCCGGCCCCAGCTGCCGGCGCCAGGGAGGGGACCCCCGGAGGCTGAGGAGCGGGAGGCGTCGGCCTTCCCGCGGCACGCCTCCCGGAGCTCCTCCTGGCGGTGCCGGAACGCGACGACACGCGATCCCGGACAGGGCCCCGGGGGGGGCCGCCTGCGGCCCTGTGGTGCCCGAAGTGTGTTCGCCGGTCCTTTTCCGGCCAATTCTCAGGAGCGTTCTGCCCAAATCGGGATCGATTTGGGCAGAACGCTCGTGAGAATTGGCCGGCGTTGGGCAGCCCTGGTCAGCGCCCAGTTCCGCGTGGAGCAGGGCCCTTTCTCGCTCGGGGCATGTCGCGGCCACCCGGAAAACGAGCCGCGACGATGGGGCGCGGCCGGCAGCCGAGGCGCCGGGGAGTTTTCCCCGAGCAGAGTGGATGGAGGCGCCGTGGCCGGGCGTCCGCCTCCGCCGTGGCGGGCGGCCGGGGCGCCCCTGGAGGGGGCTGGCCTCTGTGGGGAAACGGACTGGTCTCTCACTCCGCGGCTAGGACGAAGCCGCGAAAGGTGCCATTGTCGCCGGGACGGTAGGGGGACTCGTGGCGCGGGACTCAGGGTTCCCCATGGGGAGGCCCCCAGGCTCAGGCCCCTGGCAACGGAAGGCTGAGCAAGCAGGACCGGGCCCGGGCCCGGCTTTCGGGGCTGGCCCGGCCCCAGCTGCCGGCGCCAGGGAGGGGACCCCCGGAGGCTGAGGAGCGGGAGGCGTCGGCCTCCCCGCGGCACGCCTCCCGGAGCTCCTCCTGGCGGTGCCGGAACGCGACGACACGCGATCCCGGACAGGGCCCCGGGGGGGGCCGCCCTGCGGCCCCGTGGTGCCCGAAGTGTGTTCGCCGGGCCTTTTCCGGCCAATTCTCACGAGCGTTCTGCCCAAATCGGGATCGATTTGGGCAGAACGCTCGTGAGAATTGTCCGGCGTTGGGCAGCCCTGGTCAGCGCCCAGTTCCGCGTGGAGCAGGGCCCTTTCTCGCTCGGGGCATGTCGCGGCCACCCGGAAAACAGGCCGCGACGATGGGGCGCGGCCGGCAGCCGCGGCGCCGGGGAGTTTTCCCCGAGCAGAGTGCATGGAGGCGCCGTGGCCGGGCGTCCGCCTCCGCCGTGGCGGGCGGCTGGGGCGCCCCTGGAGGGGGCTGGCCTCTGTGGGGAAACGGACTGGTCTCTCGCTCCGCGGCTAGGACGAAGCCGTGAAAGGTGCCGTTGTCGCCGGGACGGTCGGGGGACTCGTGGCGCGGGACTCAGGGTTCCCCATGGGGAGGCCCCCAGGCTCAGGCCCCTGGCAACGCAAGGCTGAGCAAGGAGGCCCGGGCCCGGGCCCGGCTTTCGGGGCTGGCCCGGCCCCAGCTGCCGGCGCCAGGGAGGGGACCCCCGGAGGCTGAGGAGCGGGAGGCGTCGGCCTCCCCGCGGCACGCCTCCCGGAGCTCCTCCTGGCGGTGCCGGAACGCGACGACACGCGATCCCGGACAGGGCCCCGGGGGGGGCCGCCCTGCGGCCCCGTGGTGCCCGAAGTGTGTTCGCCGGGCCTTTTCCGGCCAATTCTCACGAGCGTTCTGCCCAAATCGGGATCGATTTGGGCAGAACGCTCGTGAGAATTGGCCGGCGTTGGGCAGCCCTGGTCAGCGCCCAGTTCCGCGTGGAGCAGGGCCCTTTCTCGCTCGGGGCATGACGCGGCCACCCGGAAAACGAGCCGCGACGATGGGGCGCGGCCGGCAGCCGCGGCGCCGGGGAGTTTTCCCCGAGCAGAGTGGATGGAGGCGCCGTGGCCGGGCGTCCGCCTCCGCCGTGGCGGGCGGCCGGGGCGCCCCTGGAGGGGGCTGGCCTCTGTGGGGAAACGGACTGGTCTCTCGCTCCGCGGCTAGGACGAAGCCGCGAAAGGTGCCGTTGTCGCCGGGACGGTCGGGGGACTCGTGGCGCGGGACTCAGGGTTCCCCATGGGGAGTCCCCCAGGCTCAGGCCCCTGGCAACGGAAGGCTGAGCAAGCAGGCCCGGGCCCGGGCCCGGCTTCGGGACTGGCCCGGCCCCAGCTGCCGGCGCCAGGGAGGGGACCCCCGGAGGCTGAGGAGCGGGAGGCGTCGGCCTCCCCGCGGCACGCCTCCCGGAGCTCCTCCTGGCGGTGCCGGAACGCGACGACACGCGATCCCGGACAGGGCCCCGGGGGGGGCCGCCCTGCGGCCCTGTGGTGCCCGAAGTGTGTTCGCCGGGCGTTTTCCGGCCAATTCTCACGAGCGTTCTGCCCAAATCGGGATCGATTTGGGCAGAACGCTCGTGAGAATTGGCCGGCGTTGGGCAGCCCTGGTCAGCGCCCAGTTCCGCGTGGAGCAGGGCCCTTTCTCGCTCGGGGCATGTCGCGGCCACCCGGAAAACGAGCCGCGACAATGGGGCGCGGCCGGCAGCCGCGGCGCCGGGGAGTTTTCCCCAAGCAGAGTGGATGGAGGCGCCGTGGCCGGGCGTCCGCCTCCGCCGTGGCGGGCGGCCGGGGCGCCCCTGGAGGGGGCTGGCCTCTGTGGGGAAACGGACTGGTCTCTCACTCCGCGGCTAGGACGAAGCCGCGAAAGGTGCCGTTGTCGCCGGGACGGTCGGGGGACTCGTGGCGCGGGACTCAGGGTTCCCCATGGGGAGGCCCCCAGGCTCAGGACCCTGGCAACGGAAGGCTGAGCAAGCAGGCCCGGGCCCGGGCCCGGCTTTCGGGGCTGGCCCGGCCCCAGCTGCCGGCGCCAGGGAGGGGACCCCCGGAGGCTGAGGAGCGGGAGGCGTCGGCCTTCCCGCGGCACGCCTCCCGGAGCTCCTCCTGGCGGTGCCGGAACGCGACGACAGGCGATCCCGGACAGGGCCCCGGGGGGGGCCGCCCTGCGGCCCTGTGGTGCCCGAAGTGTGTTCGCCGTGCCTTTTCCGGCCAATTCTCAGGAGCCTTCTGCCCAAATCGGGATCGATTTGGGCAGAACGCTCGTGAGAATTGGCCGGCGTTGGGCAGCCCTGGTCAGCGCCCAGTTCCGCGTGGAGCAGGGCCCTTTCTCGCTCGGGGCATGTCGCGGCCAACCGGAAAGCGAGCCGCGACGATGGGGCGCGGCCGGCAGCCGAGGCGCCGGGGAGTTTTCCCCGAGCAGAGTGGATGGAGGCGCCGTGGCCGGGCGTCCGCCTCCGCCGTGGCGGGCGGCCGGGGCGCCCCTGGAGGGGGCTGGCCTCTGTGGGGAAACGGACTGGTCTCTCACTCCGCGGCTAGGACGAAGCCGCGAAAGGTGCCGTTGTCGCCGGGACGGTCGGGGGACCCGTGGCGCGGGACTCAGGGTTGCCCATGGGGAGGCCACCAGGCTCAGGCCCCTGGCAACGGAAGGCTGAGCAAGCAGGCCCGGGCCCGGGCCCGGCTTTCGGGGCTGGCCCGGCCCCAGCTCCCGGCGCCAGGGAGGGGACCCCCGGAGGCTGAGGAGCGGGAGGCGTCGGCCTCCCCTCGGCACGCCTCCCGGAGCTCCTCCTGGCGGTGCCGGAACGCGACGAAACGCGATCCCGGACAGGGCCCCGGGGGGGCCTCCCTGCGGCCCCGTGGTGCCCGAAGTGTGTTCGCCGGGCCTTTTCCGGCCAATTCTCACGAGCGTTCTGCCCAAATCGGGATCGATTTGGGCAGAACGCTCGTGAGAAGTGGCCGGCGTTGGGCAGCCCTGGTCAGCGCCCAGTTCCGCGTGGAGCAGGGCCCTTTCTCGCTCGGGGCATGTCGCGGCCACCCGGAAAACGAGCCGCGACGATGGGGCGCGGCCGGCAGCCGCGGCGCCGGGGAGTTTTCCCCGAGCAGAGTGCATGGAGGCGCCGTGGCCGGGCGTACGCCTCCGCCGTGGCGGGCGGCCGGGGCGCCCCTGGAGGGGGCTGGCCTCTGTGGGGAAACGGACTGGTCTCTCGCTCCGCGGCTAGGACGAAGCCGCGAAAGGTGCCGTTGTCGCCGGGACGGTCGGGGGACTCGTGGCGCGGGACTCAGGGTTCCCCATGGGGAGGCCCCCAGGCTCAGGCCCCTGGCAACGGAAGGCTGAGCAAGCAGGCCCGGGCCCGGGCCCGGCTTTCGGGGCTGGCCCGGCCCCAGCTCCCGGCGCCAGGGAGGGGACCCCCGGAGGCTGAGGAGCGGGAGGCGTCGGCCTCCCCGCGGCACGCCTCCCGGAGCTCCTCCTGGCGGTGCCGGAACGCGACGACACGCGATCCCGGACAGGGCCCCGGGGGGGGCTGCCCTGCGGCCCTGTGGTGCCCGAAGTGTGTTCGCCGAGCGTTTTCCGGCCAATTCTCATGAGCGTTCTGCCCAAATCGGGATCGATTTGGGCAGAACGCTCGTGAGAATTGGCCGGCGTTGGGCAGCCCTGGTCAGCGCCCAGTTCCGCGTGGAGCAGGGCCCTTTCTCGCTCGGGGCATGTCGCGGCCACCCGGAAAACGAGCCGCGACGATGGGGCGCGGCCGGCAGCCGCGGCGCCGGGGAGTTTTCCCCGAGCAGAGTGCATGGAGGCGCCGTGGCCGGGTGCCCGCCTCTGCCGTGGCGGGCGGCCGGGGCGCCCCTGGAGGGGGCTGGCCTCTATGGGGAAACGGACTGGTCTCTCGCTCCGCGGCTAGGACGAAGCCGCGAAAGGTGCCGTTGTCGCCGGGACGGTCGGGGGACTCGTGGCGCGGGACTCAGGGTTCCCCATGGGGAGGCCCCCAGGCTCAGGCCCCTGGCAACGGAAGGCTGAGCAAGCAGGCCCGGGCCCGGGCCAGGCTTTCGGGGCTGGCCCGGCCCCAGGTGCCGGCGCCAGGGAGGGGACCCCCGGAGGCTGAAGAGCGGGAGGCGTCGGCCTCCCCGCGGCACGCCTCCCGGAGCTCCTCCTGGCGGTGCCGGAACGCGACGACACGCGATCCCGGACAGGGCCCCGGGGGGGGCCGCCCTGCGGCCCCGTGGTGCCCGAAGTGTGTTCGCCGGGCCTTTTCCGGCCAATTCTCACGAGCGTTCTGCCCAAATCGGGATCGATTTGGGCAGAACGCTCGTGAGAATTGGCCGGCGTTGGGCAGCCCTGGTCAGCGCCCAGTTCCGCGTGGAGCAGGGCCCTTTCTCGCTCGGGGCATGTCGCGGCCTCCCGGAAAACGAGCCGCGACGATGGGGCGCGGCCGGCAGCCGCGGCGCCGGGGAGTTTTCCCCGAGCAGAGTGGATGGAGGCGCCGTGGCCGGGCGTCCGCCTCCGCCGTGGCGGGCGGCCGGGGCGCCCCTGGAGGGGGCTGGCCTCTGTGGGGAAACGGACTGGTCTCTCGCTCCGCGGCTAGGACGAAGCCGCGAAAGGTGCCGTTGTCGCCGGGACGGTCGGGGGACTCGTGGCGCGGGACTCAGGGTTCCCCATGGGGAGGCCCCCAGGCTCAGGCCCCTGGCAACGGAAGGCTGAGCAAGCAGGCCCGGGCCCGGGCCCGGCTTTCGGGGCTGGCCCGGCCCCAGCTGCCGGCGCCAGGGAGGGGACCCCCGGAGGCTGAGGAGCGGGAGGCGTCGGCCTCCCCGCGGCACGCCTCCCGGAGCTCCTCCTGGCGGTGCCGGAACGCGACGACACGCGATCCCGGACAGGGCCCCGGGGGGGGCCGCCCTGCGGCCCCGTGGTGCCCGAAGTGTGTTCGCCGGGCCTTTTCCGGCCAATTCTCACGAGCGTTCTGCCCAAATCGGGATCGATTTGGGCAGAACGCTCGTGAGAATTGGCCGGCGTTGGGCAGCCCTGGTCAGCGCCCAGTTCCGCGTGGAGCAGGGCCCTTTCTCGCTCGGGGCATGTCGCGGCCACCCGGAAAACGAGCCGCGACGATGGGGCGCGGCCGGCAGCCGCGGCGCCGGGGAGTTTTCCCCGAGCAGAGTGGATGGAGGCGCCGTGGCCGGGCGTCCGCCTCCGCCGTGGCGGGCGGCCGGGGCGCCCCTGGAGGGGGCTGGCCTCTGTGGGGAAACGGACTGGTCTCTCGCTCCGCGGCTAGGACGAAGCCGCGAAAGGTGCCGTTGTCGCCGGGACGGTCGGGGGACTCGTGGCGCGGGACTCAGGGTTCCCCATGGGGAGGCCCCCAGGCTCAGGCCCCTGGCAACGGAAGGCTGAGCAAGCAGGCCCGGGCCCGGGCCCGGCTTTCGGGGCTGGCCCGGCCCCAGGTGCCGGCGCCAGGGAGGGGACCCCCGGAGGCTGAGGAGCGGGAGGCGTCGGCCTCCCCGCGGCACGCCTCCCGGAGCTCCTCATGGCGGTGCCGGAACGCGACGACACGCGATCCCGGACAGGGCCCCGGGGGGGGCCTCCCTGCGGCCCCGTGGTGCCCGAAGTGTGTTCGCCGGTCCTTTTCCGGCCAATTCTCACGAGCGTTCTGCCCATATCGGGATCGATTTGGGCAGAACGCTCGTGAGAAGTGGCCGGCGTTGGGCAGCCCTGGTCAGCGCCCAGTTCCGCGTGGAGCAGGGCCCTTTCTCGCTCGGGGCATGTCGCGGCCACCCGGAAAACGAGCCGCGACGATGGGGCGCGGCCGGCAGCCGCGGCGCCGGGGAGTTTTCCCCGAGCAGAGTGCATGGAGGCGCCGTGGCCGGGCGTCCGCCTCCGCCGTGGCAGGCGGCTGGGGCGCCCCTGGAGGGGGCTGGCCTCTGTGGGGAAACGGACTGGTCTCTCGCTCCGCGGCTAGGACGAAGCCGCGAAAGGTGCCGTTGTCGCCGGGACGGTCGGGGGACTCGTGGCGCGGGACTCAGGGTTCCCCATGGGGAGGCCCCCAGGCTCAGGCCCCTGGCAACGGAAGGCTGAGCAAGCAGGCCCGGGCCCGGGCCCGGCTTTCGGGGCTGGCCCGGCCCCAGCTGCCGGCGCCAGGGAGGGGACCCCCGGAGGCTGAGGAGCGGGAGGCGTCGGACTCCCCGCGGCACGCCTCCCGGAGCTCCTCCTGGCGGTGCCGGAACGCGACGACACGCGATCCCGGACAGGGCCCCGGGGGGGGCCGCCCTGCGGCCCTGTGGTGCCCGAAGTGTGTTCGCCGGGCGTTTTCCGGCCAATTCTCACGAGCGTTCTGCCAAAATCGGGATCGATTTGGGCAGAACGCTCGTGAGAATTGGCCAGCGTTGGGCAGCCCTGGTCAGCGCCCAGTTCCGCGTGGAGCAGGGCCCTTTCTCGCTCGGGGCATGTCGCGGCCACCCGGAAAACGAGCCGCGACGATGGGGCGCGGCCGGCAGCCGCGGCGCCGGGGAGTTTTCCCCGAGCAGAGTGGATGGAGGCGCCGTGGCCGGGCGTCCGCCTCCGCCGTGGCGGGCGGCTGGGGCGCCCCTGGAGGGGGCTGGCCTCTGTGGGGAAACGGACTGGTCTCTCGCTCCGCGGCTAGGACGAAGCCGCGAAAGGTGCCGTTGTCGCCGGGACGGTCGGGGGACTCGTGGCGCGGGACTCAGGGTTCCCCATGGGGAGGCCCCCAGGCTCAGGCCCCTGGCAACGGAAGGCTGAGCAAGGAGGCCCGGGCCCGGGCCCGGCTTTCGGGGCTGGCCCGGCCCCAGCTGCCGGCGCCAGGGAGGGGACCCCCGGAGGCTGAGGAGCGGGAGGCGTCGGCCTCCCCGCGGCACGCCTCCCGGAGCTCCTCCTGGCGGTGCCGGAACGCGACGACACGCGATCCCGGACAGGGCCCCGGGGGGGGCCGCCCTGCGGCCCCGTGGTGCCCGAAGTGTGTTCGCCGGGCCTTTTCCGGCCAATTCTCACGAGCTTTCTGCCCAAATCGGGATCGATTTGGGCAGAACGCTCGTGAGAATTGGCCGGCGTTGGGCAGCCCTGGTCAGCGCCCAGTTCCGCGTGGAGCAGGGCCCTTTCTCGCTCGGGGAATGACGCGGCCACCCGGAAAACGAGCCGCGACGATGGGGCGCGGCCGGCAGCCGCGGCGCCGGGGAGTTTTCCCCGAGCAGAGTGCATGGAGGCGCCGTGGCCGGGCGTCCGCCTCCGCCGTGGCGGGCGGCTGGGGCGCCCCTGGAGGGGGCTGGCCTCTGTGGGGAAACGGACTAGTCTCTCGCTCCGCGGCTAGGACGAAGCCGCGAAAGGTGCCGTTGTCGCCGGGACGGTCGGGGGACTCGAGGCGCGGGACTCAGGGTTCCCCATGGGGAGGCCCCCAGGCTCAGGCCCCTGGCAACGGAAGGCTGAGCAAGCAGGCCCGAGCCCGGGCCCGGCTTTCGGGGCTGGCCCGGCCCCAGCTGCCGGCGCCAGGGAGGGGACCCCCGGAGGCTGAGGAGTGGGAGGCGTCGGCCTCCCCGCGGCACGCCTCCCGGAGCTCCTCCTGGCGGTGCCGGAACGCGACGACAAGCGATCCCGGACAGGGCCCCGGGGGGGGCCGCCTGCGGCCCTGTGGTGCCCGAAGTGTGTTCGCCGGGCCTTTTCCGGCCAATTCTCACGAGCGTTCTGCCCAAATCGGGATCGATTTGGGCAGAACGCTCGTGAGAATTGGCCGGTTTGGGCAGCCCTGGTCAGCGCCCAGTTCCGCGTGGAGCAGGGCCCTTTCTCGCTCGGGGCATGACGCGGCCACCCGGAAAACGAGCCGCGACGATGGGGCGCGGCCGGCAGTCGCGGCGCCGGGGAGTTTTCCCCGAGCAGAGTGGATGGAGGCGCCGTGGCCAGGCGTCCGCCTCCGCCGTGGCGGGCGGCCGGGGCGCCCCTGGAGGGGGCTGGCCTCTGTGGGGAAACGGACTGGTCTCTCGCTCCGCGGCTAGGACGAAGCCGCGAAAGGTGCCGTTGTCGCCGGGACGGTCGGGGGACTCGTGGCGCGGGACTCAGGGTTCCCCATGGGGAGTCCCCCAGGCTCAGGCCCCTGGCAACGGAAGGCTGAGCAAGCAGGCCCGGGCCCGGGCCCGGCTTTCGGGGCTGGCCCGGCCCCAGCTGCCGGCGCCAGGGAGGGGACCCCCGGAGGCTGAGGAGCGGGAGGCGTCGGCCTCCCCGCGGCACGCCTCCCGGAACTCCTCCTGGCGGTGCCGGAACGCGACGACACGCGATCCCGGACAGGGCCCCGGGGGGGGCCGCCCTGCGGCCCTGTGGTGCCCGAAGTGTGTTCGCCGGGCCTTTTCCGGCCAATTCTCACGAGCGTTCTGCCCAAATCGGGATCGATTTGGGCAGAACGCTCGTGAGAATTGGCCGGCGTTGTGCAGCCCTGGTCAGCGCCCAGTTCCGCGTGGAGCAGGGCCCTTTCTCGCTCGGGGCATGTCGCGGCCACCCGGAAAACGAGCCGCGACGATGGGGCGCGGCCGGCAGCCACGGCGCCGTGCAGTTTTCCCCGAGCAGAGTGGATGGAGGCGCCGTGGCCGGGCGTCCGCCTCCGACGTGGCGGGCGGCCGGGGCGCCCCTGGAGGGGGCTGGCCTCTAGGGGAAACGGACTGGTCTCTCGCTCCGCGGCTAGGACGAAGCCGCGAAAGGTGCCGTTGTCGCCGGGACGGTCGGGGGACTCGTGGCGCGGGACTCAGGGTTCCCCATGGGGAGGCCCCCAGGCTCAAGCCCCTGGCAACGGAAGGCTGAGCAAGCAGGCCCGGGCCCGGGCCCGGCTTTCGGGGCTGGCCCGGCCCCAGCTGCCGGCGCCAGGGAGGGGACCCCCGGAGGCTGAGGAGCGGGAGGCGTCGGCCTCCCCGCGGCACGCCTCCCGGAGCTCCTCCTGGCGGTGCCGGAACGCGACGACACGCGATCCCGGACAGGGCCCCGGGGGGGGCCACCCTGCGGCCCTGTGGTGCCCGAAGTGTGTTCGCCGGGCCTTTTCCGGCCAATTCTCACGAGCGTTCTGCCCAAATCGAGATCGATTTGGGCAGAACGCTCGTGAGAATTGGCCGGCGTTGGGCAGCCCTGGTCAGCGCCCAGTTCCGCGTGGAGTAGGGCCCTTTCTCGCTCGGGGCATGTCGCGGCCACCCGGAAAACGAGCCGCGACGATGGGGCGCGGCCGGCAGCCGCGGCGCCGGGGAGTTTTCCCCGAGCAGAGTGGATGGAGGCGCCGTGGCCGGGCGTCCGCCTCCGCCGTGGCGGGCGGCCGGGGCGCCCCTGGAGGGGGCTGGCCTCTGTGGGGAAACGGACTGGTCTCTCGCTCCGCGGCTAGGACGAAGCCGCGAAAGGTGCCGTTGTCGCCGGGACGGTCGGGGGACTCGTGGCGCGGGACTCAGGGTTCCCCATGGGGAGGCCCCCAGGCTCAGGCCCCTGGCAACGGAAGGCTGAGCAAGCAGGCCCGGGCCCGGGCCCGGCTTTCGGGGCTGGCCCGGCCCCAGCTGCCGGCGCCAGGGAGGGGACCCCCGGAGGCTGAGGAGTTGGAGGCGTCGGCCTCCCCGCGGCACGCCTCCCGGAGCTCCTCCTGGCGGTGCC
The DNA here is from genome assembly GCF_922984935.1 of Meles meles. Lineage (NCBI taxonomy): Eukaryota > Metazoa > Chordata > Mammalia > Carnivora > Mustelidae > Meles > Meles meles. Next base: position 100,130 of record NC_060086.1, on the reverse strand, counting down.
GGAACGCGACGACACGCGATCCCGGACAGGGCCCCGGGGGGGGCCGCCCTGCGGCCCCGTGGTGCCCGAAGTGTGTTCGCCGGGCCTTTTCCGGCCAATTCTCACGAGCGTTCTGCCCAAATCGGGATCGATTTGGGCAGAAAGCTCGTGAGAATTGGCCGGCGTTGGGCAGCCCTGTTCAGCGCCCAGTTCCGCGTGGAGCAGGGCCCTTTCTCGCTCGGGGCATGTCGCGGCCACCCGGAAAACGAGCCGCGACGATGGGGCGCGGCCGGCAGCCGCGGCGCCGGGGAGTTTTCCCCGAACAGAGTGGATGGAGGCGCCGTGGCCGGGCGCCCGCCTCTGCCGTGGCGGGCGCCCGGGGCGCCCCTGGAGGGGGCTGGCCTCTGTGGGGAAACGGACTGGTCTCTCGCTCCGCGGCTAGGACGAAGCCGCGAAAGGTGCCGTTGTCGCCGGGACGGTCGGGGGACTCGTGGCGCGGGACTCAGGGTTCCCCATGGGGAGTCCCCCAGGCTCAGGCCCCTGGCAACGGAAGGCTGAGCAAGCAGGCCCGGGCCCGGTCCCGGCTTTCGGGGCTGGCCCGGCCCCAGCTGCCGGCGCCAGGGAGGGGACCCCCGGAGGCTGAGGAGCGGGAGGCGTCGGCCTCCCCGCGGCACGCCTCCCGGAGCTCCTCCTGGCGGTGCCGGAACGCGACGACACGCGATCCCGGACAGGGCCCCGGGGGGGGCCGCCCTGCGGCCCTGTGGTGCCCGAAGTGTGTTCGCCGGGCCTTTTCCGGCCAATTCTCACGAGCGTTCTGCCCAAATCGGGATCGATTTGGGCAGAACGCTCGTGAGAATTGGCCGGCGTTGGGCAGCCCTGGTCAGCGCCCAGTTCCGCGTGGAGCAGGGCCCTTTCTCGCTCGGGGAATGACGCGGCCACCCGGAAAACGAGCCGCGACGATGGGGCGCGGCCGGCAGCCGCGGCGCCGGGGAGTTTTCCCCGAGCAGAGTGCATGGAGGCGCCGTGGCCGGGCGTCCGCCTCCGCCGTGGCGGGCGGCTGGGGCGCCCCTGGAGGGGGCTGGCCTCTGTGGGGAAACGGACTGGTCTCTCGCTCCGCGGCTAGGACGAAGCCGCGAAAGGTGCCGTTGTCGCCGGGACGGTCGGGGGACTCGTGGCGCGGGACTCAGGGTTCCCCATGGGGAGGCCCCCAGGCTCAGGCCCCTGGCAACGGAAGGCTGAGCAAGCAGGCCCGGGCCCGGGCCCGGCTTTCGGGGCTGGCCCGGCCCCAGCTGCCGGCGCCAGGGAGGGGACCCCCGGAGGCTGAGGAGCGGGAGGCGTCGGCCTCCCCGCGGCACGCCTCCCGGAGCTCCTCCTGGCGGTGCCGGAACGCGACGACACGCGATCCCGGACAGGGCCCCGGGGGGGGCCGCCCTGCGGCCCCGTGGTGCCCGAAGTGTGTTCGCCGGGCCTTTTCCGGCCAATTCTCACGAGCGTTCTGCCCAAATCGGGATCGATTTGGGCAGAAAGCTCGTGAGAATTGGCCGGCGTTGGGCAGCCCTGTTCAGCGCCCAGTTCCGCGTGGAGCAGGGCCCTTTCTCGCTCGGGGCATGTCGCGGCCACCCGGAAAACGAGCCGCGACGATGGGGCGCGGCCGGCAGCCGCGGCGCCGGGGAGTTTTCCCCGAACAGAGTGGATGGAGGCGCCGTGGCCGGGCGCCCGCCTCTGCCGTGGCGGGCGCCCGGTGCGCCCCTGGAGGGGGCTGGCCTCTGTGGGGAAACGGACTGGTCTCTCGCTCCGCGGCTAGGACGAAGCCGCGAAAGGTGCCGTTGTCGCCGGGACGGTCGGGGGACTCGTGGCGCGGGACTCAGGGTTCCCCATGGGGAGTCCCCCAGGCTCAGGCCCCTGGCAACGGAAGGCTGAGCAAGCAGGCCCGGGCCCGGTCCCGGCTTTCGGGGCTGGCCCGGCCCCAGCTGCCGGCGCCAGGGAGGGGACCCCCGGAGGCTGAGGAGCGGGAGGCGTCGGCCTCCCCGCGGCACGCCTCCCGGAGCTCCTCCTGGCGGTGCCGGAACGCGACGACACGCGATCCCGGACAGGGCCCCGGGGGGGGCCGCCCTGCGGCCCTGTGGTGCCCGAAGTGTGTTCGCCGGGCCTTTTCCGGCCAATTCTCACGAGCGTTCTGCCCAAATCGGGATCGATTTGGGCAGAACGCTCGTGAGAATTGGCCGGCGTTGGGCAGCCCTGGTCAGCGCCCAGTTCCGCGTGGAGCAGGGCCCTTTCTCGCTCGGGGAATGACGCGGCCACCCGGAAAACGAGCCGCGACGATGGGGCGCGGCCGGCAGCCGCGGCGCCGGGGAGTTTTCCCCGAGCAGAGTGCATGGAGGCGCCGTGGCCGGGCGTCCGCCTCCGCCGTGGCGGGCGGCTGGGGCGCCCCTGGAGGGGGCTGGCCTCTGTGGGGAAACGGACTGGTCTCTCGCTCCGCGGCTAGGACGAAGCCGCGAAAGGTGCCGTTGTCGCCGGGACGGTCGGGGGACTCGTGGCGCGGGACTCAGGGTTCCCCATGGGGAGGCCCCCAGGCTCAGGCCCCTGGCACCGGAAGGCTGAGCAAGCAGGCCCGGGCCCGGGCCCGGCTTTCGGGGCTGGCCCGGCCCCAGCTGCCGGCGCCAGGGAGGGGACCCCCGGAGGCTGAGGAGCGGGAGGCGTCGGCCTCCCCGCGGCACGCCTCCCGGAGCTCCTCCTGGCGGTGCCGGAACGCGACGACACGCGATCCCGGACAGGGCCCCGGGGGGGGCCGCCCTGCGGCCCTGTGGTGCCCGAAGTGTGTTCGCCGGGCCTTTTCCGGCCAATTCTCACGAGCGTTCTGCCCAAATCGGGATCGATTTGGGCAGAACGCTCGTGAGAATTGGCCGGCGTTGGGCAGCCCTGGTCAGCGCCCAGTTCCGCGTGGAGCAGGGCCCTTTCTCGCTCGGGGCATGTCGCGGCCACCCGGAAAACGAGCCGCGACGATGGGGCGCGGCCGGCAGCCGCGGCGCCGGGGAGTTTTCCCCGAGCAGAGTGGATGGAGGCGCCGTGGCCGGGCGCCCGCCTCTGCCGTGGCGGGCGCCCGGGGCGCCCCTGGAGGGGGCTGGCCTCTGTGGGGAAACGGACTGGTCTCTCGCTCCGCGGCTAGGACGAAGCCGCGAAAGGTGCCGTTGTCGCCGGGACGGTCGGGGGACTCGTGGCGCGGGACTCAGGGTTCCCCATGGGGAGGCCCCCAGGCTCAGGCCCCTGGCAACGGAAGGCTGAGCAAGCAGGCCCGGGCCCGGGCCCGGCTTTCGGGGCTGGCCCGGCCCCAGGTGCCGGCGCCAGGGAGGGGACCCCCGGAGGCTGAAGAGCGGGAGGCGTCGGCTTCCCCGCGGCACGCCTCCCGGAGCTCCTCCTGGCGGTGCCGGAACGCGACGACACGCGATCCCGGACAGGGCCCCGGGGGGGGCCTCCCTGCGGCCCCGTGGTGCCCGAAGTGTGTTCGCCGGTCCTTTTCCGGCCAATTCTCACGAGCGTTCTGCCCATATCGGGATCGATTTGGGCAGAACGCTCGTGAGAAGTGGCCGGCGTTGGGCAGCCCTGGTCAGCGCCCAGTTCCGCGTGGAGCAGGGCCCTTTCTCGCTCGGGGCATGTCGCGGCCACCCGGAAAACGAGCCGCGACGATGTGGCGCGGGCGGCAGCCGCGGCGCCGGGGAGTTTTCCCCGAGCAGAGTGCATGGAGGCGCCGTGGCCGGGCGTCCGCCTCCGCCGTGGCGGGCGGCTGGGGCGCCCCTGGAGGGGGCTGGCCTCTGTGGGGAAACGGACTGGTCTCTCGCTCCGCGGCTAGGACGAAGCCGCGAAAGGTGCCGTTGTCGCCGGGACGGTCGGGGGACTCGTGGCGCGGGACTCAGGGTTCCCCATGGGGAGGCCCCCAGGCTCAGGCCCCTGGCAACGGAAGGCTGAGCAAGCAGGCCCGGGCCCGGGCCCGGCTTTCGGGGCTGGCCCGGCCCCAGCTGCCGGCGCCAGGGAGGGGACCCCCGGAGGCTGAGGAGCGGGAGGCGTCGGCCTCCCCGCGGCACGCCTCCCGGAGCTCCTCCTGGCGGTGCCGGAACGCGACGACACGCGATCCCGGACAGGGCCCCGGGGGGGGCCGCCCTGCGGCCCTGTGGTGCCCGAAGTGTGTTCGCCGGGCCTTTTCCGGCCAATTCTCACGAGCGTTCTGCCCAAATCGGGATCGATTTGGGCAGAACGCTCGTGAGAATTGGCCGGCGTTGGGCAGCCCTGGTCAGCGCCCAGTTCCGCGTGGAGCAGGGCCCTTTCTCGCTCGGGGCATGACGCGGCCACCCGGAAAACGAGCCGCGACGATGGGGCGCGGCCGGCAGCCGCGGCGCCGGGGAGTTTTCCCCGAGCAGAGTGGATGGAGGCGCCGTGGCCGGGCGTCCGCCTCCGCCGTGGCGGGCGGCCGGGGCGCCCCTGGAGGGGGCTGGCCTCTGTGGGGAAACGGACTGGTCTCTCGCTCCGCGGCTAGGACGAAGCCGCGAAAGGTGCCGTTGTCGCCGGGACGGTCGGGGGATTCGTGGCGCGGGACTCAGGGTTCCCCATGGGGAGTCCCCCAGGCTCAGGCCCCTGGCAACGGAAGGCTGAGCAAGCAGGCCCGGGCCCGGGCCCGGCTTTCGGGGCTGGCCCGGCCCCAGGTGCCGGCGCCAGGGAGGGGACCCCCGGAGGCTGAAGAGCGGGAGGCGTCGGCTTCCCCGCGGCACGCCTCCCGGAGCTCCTCCTGGCGGTGCCGGAACGCGACGACACGCGATCCCGGACAGGGCCCCGGGGGGGGCCTCCCTGCGGCCCCGTGGTGCCCGAAGTGTGTTCGCCGGTCCTTTTCCGGCCAATTCTCACGAGCGTTCTGCCCATATCGGGATCGATTTGGGCAGAACGCTCGTGAGAAGTGGCCGGCGTTGGGCAGCCCTGGTCAGCGCCCAGTTCCGCGTGGAGCAGGGCCCTTTCTCGCTCGGGGCATGTCGCGGCCACCCGGAAAACGAGCCGCGACGATGTGGCGCGGCCGGCAGCCGCGGCGCCGGGGAGTTTTCCCCGAGCAGAGTGCATGGAGGCGCCGTGGCCGGGCGTCCGCCTCCGCCGTGGCGGGCGGCTGGGGCGCCCCTGGAGGGGGCTGGCCTCTGTGGGGAAACGGACTGGTCTCTCGCTCCGCGGCTAGGACGAAGCCGCGAAAGGTGCCGTTGTCGCCGGGACGGTCGGGGGACTCGTGGCGCGGGACTCAGGGTTCCCCATGGGGAGGCCCCCAGGCTCAGGCCCCTGGCAACGGAAGGCTGAGCAAGCAGGCCCGGGCCCGGGCCCGGCTTTCGGGGCTGGCCCGGCCCCAGCTGCCGGCGCCAGGGAGGGGACCCCCGGAGGCTGAGGAGCGGGAGGCGTCGGCCTCCCCGCGGCACGCCTCCCGGAGCTCCTCCTGGCGGTGCCGGAACGCGACGACACGCGATCCCGGACAGGGCCCCGGGGGGGGCCGCCCTGCGGCCCTGTGGTGCCCGAAGTGTGTTCGCCGGGCCTTTTCCGGCCAATTCTCACGAGCGTTCTGCCCAAATCGGGATCGATTTGGGCAGAACGCTCGTGAGAATTGGCCGGCGTTGGGCAGCCCTGGTCAGCGCCCAGTTCCGCGTGGAGCAGGGCCCTTTCTCGCTCGGGGCATGACGCGGCCACCCGGAAAACGAGCCGCGACGATGGGGCGCGGCCGGCAGCCGCGGCGCCGGGGAGTTTTCCCCGAGCAGAGTGGATGGAGGCGCCGTGGCCGGGCGTCCGCCTCCGCCGTGGCGGGCGGCCGGGGCGCCCCTGGAGGGGGCTGGCCTCTGTGGGGAAACGGACTGGTCTCTCGCTCCGCGGCTAGGACGAAGCCGCGAAAGGTGCCGTTGTCGCCGGGACGGTCGGGGGATTCGTGGCGCGGGACTCAGGGTTCCCCATGGGGAGTCCCCCAGGCTCAGGCCCCTGGCAACGGAAGGCTGAGCAAGCAGGCCCGGGCCCGGGCCCGGCTTTCGGGGCTGGCCCGGCCCCAGCTGCCGGCGCCAGGGAGGGGACCCCCGGAGGCTGAGGAGCGGGAGGCGTCGGCCTCCCCGCGGCACGCCTCCCGGAGCTCCTCCTGGCGGTGCCGGAACGCGACGACACGCGATCCCGGACAGGGCCCCGGGGGGGGCCGCCCTGCGGCCCTGTGGTGCCCGAAGTGTGTTCGCCGGGCCTTTTCCGGCCAATTCTCACGAGCGTTCTGCCCAAATCGGGATCGATTTGGGCAGAACGCTCGTGAGAATTGGCCGGCGTTGGGCAGCCCTGGTCAGCGCCCAGTTCCGCGTGGAGCAGGGCCCTTTCTCGCTCGGGGAATGACGCGGCCACCCGGAAAACGAGCCGCGACGATGGGGCGCGGCCGGCAGCCGCGGCGCCGGGGAGTTTTCCCCGAGCAGAGTGCATGGAGGCGCCGTGGCCGGGCGTCCGCCTCCGCCGTGGCGGGCGGCTGGGGCGCCCCTGGAGGGGGCTGGCCTCTGTGGGGAAACGGACTGGTCTCTCGCTCCGCGGCTAGGACGAAGCCGCGAAAGGTGCCGTTGTCGCCGGGACGGTCGGGGGACTCGTGGCGCGGGACTCAGGGTTCCCCATGGGGAGGCCCCCAGGCTCAGGCCCCTGGCAACGGAAGGCTGAGCAAGCAGGCCCGGGCCTGGGCCCGGCTTTCGGGGCTGGCCCGGCCCCAGCTGCCGGCGCCAGGGAGGGGACCCCCGGAGGCTGAGGAGCGGGAGGCGTCGGCCTCCCCGCGGCACGCCTCCCGGAGCTCCTCCTGGCGGTGCCGGAACGCGACGACACGCGATCCCGGACAGGGCCCCGGGGGGGGCCACCCTGCGGCCCTGTGGTGCCCGAAGTGTGTTCGCCGGGCCTTTTCCGGCCAATTCTCACGAGCGTTCTGCCCAAATCGGGATCGATTTGGGCAGAACGCTCGTGAGAATTGGCCGGCGTTGGGCAGCCCTGGTCAGCGCCCAGTTCCGCGTGGAGCAGGGCCCTTTCTCGCTCGGGGCATGTCGCGGCCACCCGGAAAACGAGCCGCGACGATGGGGCGCGGCCGGCAGCCGCGGCGCCGGGGAGTTTTCCCGAGCAGAGTGGATGGAGGCGCCGTGGCCGGGCGTCCGCCTCCGCCGTGGCGGGCGGCCGGGGCGCCCCTGGAGGGGGCTGGCCTCTGTGGGGAAACGGACTGGTCTCTCGCTCCGCGGCTAGGACGAAGCCGCGAAAGGTGCCGTTGTCGCCGGGACGGTCGGGGGACTCGTGGCGCGGGACTCAGGGTTGCCCATGTGGAGGCCCCCAGGCTCAGGCCCCTGGCAACGGAAGGCTGAGCAAGCAGGCCCGGGCCCGGGCCCGGCTTTCGGGGCTGGCCCGGCCCCAGCTGCCGGCGCCAGGGAGGGGACCCCCGGAGGCTGAGGAGTGGGAGGCGTCGGCCTCCCCGCGGCACGCCTCCCGGAGCTCCTCCTGGCGGTGCCGGAACGCGACGACACGCGATCCCGGAGAGGGCCCCGGGGGGGGCCGCCCTGCGGCCCCGTGGTGCCCGAAGTGTGTTCGCCGGGCCTTTTCCGGCCAATTCTCACGAGCGTTCTGCCCAAATCGGGATCGATTTGGGCAGAACGCTCGTGAGAATTGGCCAGCGTTGGGCAGCCCTGGTCATCGCCCAGTTCCGCGTGGAGCAGGGCCCTTTCTCGCTCGGGGCATGTCGCGGCCACCCGGAAAACGAGCCGCGACGATGGGGCGCGGCCGGCAGCCCCGGCGCCGGGGAGTTTTCCCCGAGCAGAGTGGATGGAGGCGCCGTGGCCGGGCGTCCGCCTCCGCCGTGGCGGGCGGCCGGGGCGCCCCTGGAGGGGGCTGGCCTCTGTGGGGAAACGGACTGGTCTCTCGCTCCGCGGCTAGGACGAAGCCGCGAAAGGTGCCGTTGTCGCCGGGACGGTCGGGGGATTCGTGGCGCGGGACTCAGGGTTCCCCATGGGGAGTCCCCCAGGCTCAGGCCCCTGGCAACGGAAGGCTGAGCAAGCAGGCCCGGGCCCGGGCCCGGCTTTCGGGGCTGGCCCGGCCCCAGGTGCCGGCGCCAGGGAGGGGACCCCCGGAGGCTGAAGAGCGGGAGGCGTCGGCTTCCCCGCGGCACGCCTCCCGGAGCTCCTCCTGGCGGTGCCGGAACGCGACGACACGCGATCCCGGACAGGGCCCCGGGGGGGGCCTCCCTGCGGCCCCGTGGTGCCCGAAGTGTGTTCGCCGGTCCTTTTCCGGCCAATTCTCACGAGCGTTCTGCCCATATCGGGATCGATTTGGGCAGAACGCTCGTGAGAAGTGGCCGGCGTTGGGCAGCCCTGGTCAGCGCCCAGTTCCGCGTGGAGCAGGGCCCTTTCTCGCTCGGGGCATGTCGCGGCCACCCGGAAAACGAGCCGCGACGATGTGGCGCGGCCGGCAGCCGCGGCGCCGGGGAGTTTTCCCCGAGCAGAGTGCATGGAGGCGCCGTGGCCGGGCGTCCGCCTCCGCCGTGGCGGGCGGCTGGGGCGCCCCTGGAGGGGGCTGGCCTCTGTGGGGAAACGGACTGGTCTCTCGCTCCGCGGCTAGGACGAAGCCGCGAAAGGTGCCGTTGTCGCCGGGACGGTCGGGGGACTCGTGGCGCGGGACTCAGGGTTCCCCATGGGGAGGCCCCCAGGCTCAGGCCCCTGGCAACGGAAGGCTGAGCAAGCAGGCCCGGGCCCGGGCCCGGCTTTCGGGGCTGGCCCGGCCCCAGCTGCCGGCGCCAGGGAGGGGACCCCCGGAGGCTGAGGAGCGGGAGGCGTCGGCCTCCCCGCGGCACGCCTCCCGGAGCTCCTCCTGGCGGTGCCGGAACGCGACGACACGCGATCCCGGACAGGGCCCCGGGGGGGGCCGCCCTGCGGCCCTGTGGTGCCCGAAGTGTGTTCGCCGGGCCTTTTCCGGCCAATTCTCACGAGCGTTCTGCCCAAATCGGGATCGATTTGGGCAGAACGCTCGTGAGAATTGGCCGGCGTTGGGCAGCCCTGGTCAGCGCCCAGTTCCGCGTGGAGCAGGGCCCTTTCTCGCTCGGGGCATGACGCGGCCACCCGGAAAACGAGCCGCGACGATGGGGCGCGGCCGGCAGCCGCGGCGCCGGGGAGTTTTCCCCGAGCAGAGTGGATGGAGGCGCCGTGGCCGGGCGTCCGCCTCCGCCGTGGCGGGCGGCCGGGGCGCCCCTGGAGGGGGCTGGCCTCTGTGGGGAAACGGACTGGTCTCTCGCTCCGCGGCTAGGACGAAGCCGCGAAAGGTGCCGTTGTCGCCGGGACGGTCGGGGGATTCGTGGCGCGGGACTCAGGGTTCCCCATGGGGAGTCCCCCAGGCTCAGGCCCCTGGCAACGGAAGGCTGAGCAAGCAGGCCCGGGCCCGGGCCCGGCTTTCGGGGCTGGCCCGGCCCCAGCTGCCGGCGCCAGGGAGGGGACCCCCGGAGGCTGAGGAGAGGGAGGCGTCGGCCTCCCCGCGGCACGCCTCCCGGAGCTCCTCCTGGCGGTGCCGGAACGCGACGACACGCGATCCCGGACAGGGCCCCGGGGGGGGCCGCCCTGAGGCCCTGTGGTGCCCGAAGTGTGTTCGCCGGGCCTTTTCCGGCCAATTCTCACGAGCGTTCTGCCCAAATCGGGATCGATTTGGGCAGAACGCTCGTGAGAATTGGCCGGCGTTGGGCAGCCCTGGTCAGCGCCCAGTTCCGCGTGGAGCAGGGCCCTTTCTCGCTCGGGGAATGACGCGGCCACCCGGAAAACGAGCCGCGACGATGGGGCGCGGCCGGCAGCCGCGGCGCCGGGGAGTTTTCCCCGAGCAGAGTGCATGGAGGCGCCGTGGCCGGGCGTCCGCCTCCGCCGTGGCGGGCGGCTGGGGCGCCCCTGGAGGGGGCTGGCCTCTGTGGGGAAACGGACTGGTCTCTCGCTCCGCGGCTAGGACGAAGCCGCGAAAGGTGCCGTTGTCGCCGGGACGGTCGGGGGACTCGTGGCGCGGGACTCAGGGTTCCCCATGGGGAGGCCCCCAGGCTCAGGCCCCTGGCAACGGAAGGCTGAGCAAGCAGGCCCGGGCCCGGGCCCGGCTTTCGGGGCTGGCCCGGCCCCAGCTGCCGGCGCCAGGGAGGGGACCCCCGGAGGCTGAGGAGCGGGAGGCGTCGGTCTCCCCGCGGCACGCCTCCCGGAGCTCCTCCTGGCGGTGCCGGAACGCGACGACACGCGATCCCGGACAGGGCCCCGGGGGGGGCCGCCCTGCGGCCCTGTGGTGCCCGAAGTGTGTTCACCGGGCGTTTTCCGGCCAATTCTCACGAGCGTTCTGCCCAAATCGGGATCGATTTGGGCAGAACGCTCGTGAGAATTGGCCGGCGTTGGGCAGCCCTGGTCAGCGCCCAGTTCCGCGTGGAGCAGGGCCCTTTCTCGCTCGGGGCATGTCGCGGCCACCCGGAAAACGAGCCGCGACGATGGGGCACGGCCGGCAGCCGCGGCGCCGGGGAGTTTTCCCCGAGCAGAGTGGATGGAGGCGCCGTGGCCGGGCGTCCGCCTCCGCCGTGGCGGGCGGCCGCGGCGCCCCTGGAGGGGGCTGGCCTCTATGGGGAAACGGACTGGTCTCTCGCTCCGCGGCTAGGACGAAGCCGTGAAAGGTGCCGTTGTCGCCGGGACGGTCGGGGGACTCGTGGCGCGGGACTCAGGGTTCCCCATGGGGAGGCCCCCAGGCTCAGGCCCCTGGCAACGGAAGGCTGAGCAAGCAGGCCCGGGCCCGGGCCCGGCTTTCGGGGCTGGCCCGGCCCCAGCTGCCGGCGCCAGGGAGGGGACCCCCGGAGGCTGAGGAGCGGGAGGCGTCGGCCTCCCCGCGGCACGCCTCCCGGAGCTCCTCCTGGCGGTGCCGGAACGCGACGACACGCGATCCCGGACAGGGCCCCGGGGGGGGCCACCCTGCGGCCCTGTGGTGCCCGAAGTGTGTTCGCCGGGCCTTTTCCGGCCAATTCTCACGAGCGTTCTGCCCAAATCGGGATCGATTTGGGCAGAACGCTCGTGAGAATTGGCCGGCGTTGGGCAGCCCTGGTCAGCGCCCAGTTCCGCGTGGAGCAGGGCCCTTTCTCGCTCGGGGCATGTCGCGGCCACCCGGAAAACGAGCCGCGACGATGGGGCGCGGCCGGCAGCCGCGGCGCCGGGGAGTTTTCCCGAGCAGAGTGGATGGAGGCGCCGTGGCCGGGCGTCCGCCTCCGCCGTGGCGGGCGGCCGGGGCGCCCCTGGAGGGGGCTGGCCTCTGTGGGGAAACGGACTGGTCTCTCGCTCCGCGGCTAGGACGAAGCCGCGAAAGGTGCCGTTGTCGCCGGGACGGTCGGGGGACTCGTGGCGCGGGACTCAGGGTTCCCCATGGGGAGGCCCCCAGGCTCAGGCCCCTGGCAACGGAAGGCTGAGCAAGGAGGCCCGGGCCCGGGCCCGGCTTTCGGGGCTGGCCCGGCCCCAGCTGCCGGCGCCAGGGAGGGGACCCCCGGAGGCTGAGGAGCGGGAGGCGTCGGCCTCCCCGCGGCACGCCTCCCGGAGCTCCTCCTGGCGGTGCCGGAACGCGACGACACGCGATCCCGGATAGGGCCCCGGGGGGGGCCTCCCTGCGGCCCCGTGGTGCCCGAAGTGTGTTCGCCGGTCCTTTTCCAGCCAATTCTCACGAGCGTTCTGCCCATATCGGGATCGATTTGGGCAGAACGCTCGTGAGAAGTGGCCGGCGTTGGGCAGCCCTGGTCAGCGCCCAGTTCCGCGTGGAGCAGGGCCCTTTCTCGCTCGGGGCATGTCGCGGCCACCCGGAAAACGAGCCGCGACGATGGGGCGCGACCGGCAGCCGCGGCGCCGGGGAGTTTTCCCCGAGCAGAGTGCATGGAGGCGCCGTGGCCGGGCGTCCGCCTCCGCCGTGGCGGGCGGCTGGGGCGCCCCTGGAGGGGGCTGGCCTCTGTGGGGAAACGGACTGGTCTCTCGCTCCGCGGCTAGGACGAAGCCGCGAAAGGTGCCGTTGTCGCCGGGACGGTCGGGGGACTCGTGGCGCGGGACTCAGGGTTCCCCATGGGGAGGCCCCCAGGCTCAGGCCCCTGGCAACGGAAGGCTGAGCAAGCAGGCCCGGGCCCGGGCCCGGCTTTCGGGGCTGGCCCGGCCCCAGCTGCCGGCGCCAGGGAGGGGACCCCCGGAGGCTGAGGAGTGGGTGGCGTCGGCCTCCCCGCGGCACGCCTCCCGGAGCTCCTCCTGGCGGTGCCGGAACGCGACGACACGCGATCCCGGACAGGGCCCCGGGGGGGGCCGCCCTGCGGCCCCGTGGTGCCCGAAGTGTGTTCGCCGGGCCTTTTCCGGCCAATTCTCACGAGCGTTCTGCCCAAATCGGGATCGATTTGGGCAGAACGCTCGTGAGAATTGGCCGGCGTTGGGCAGCCCTGGTCAGCGCCCAGTTCCGCGTGGAGCAGGGCCCTTTCTCGCTCGGGGCATGTCGCGGCCACCCGGAAAACGAGCCGCGACGATGGGGCGCGGCCGGCAGCCGCGGCGCCGGGGAGTTTTCCCCGAACAGAGTGGATGGAGGCGCCGTGGCCGGGCGCCCGCCTCTGCCGTGGCGGGCGGCCGGGGCGCCCCTGGAGGGGGCTGGCCTCTGTGGGGAAACGGACTGGTCTCTCGCTCCGCGGCTAGGACGAAGCCGCGAAAGGTGCCGTTGTCGCCGGGACGGTCGGGGGACTCGTGGCGCGGGACTCAGGGTTCCCCATGGGGAGGCCCCCAGGCTCAGGCCCCTGGCAACGGAAGGCTGAGCAAGCAGGCCCGGGCCCGGGCCCGGCTTTCGGGGCTGGCCCGGCCCCAGGTGCCGGCGCCAGGGAGGGGACCCCCGGAGGCTGAGGAGCGGGAGGCGTCGGCCTCCCCGCGGCACGCCTCCCGGAGCTCCTCCTGGCGGTGCCGGAACGCGACGACACGCGATCCCGGACAGGGCCCCGGGGGGGGCCTCCCTGCGGCACCGTGGTGCCCGAAGTGTGTTCGCCGGTCCTTTTCCGGCCAATTCTCACGAGCGTTCTGCCCATACCGGGATCGATTTGGGCAGAACGCTCGTGAGAAGTGGCCGGCGTTGGGCAGCCCTGGTCAGCGCCCAGTTCCGCGTGGAGCAGGGCCCTTTCTCGCTCGGGGCATGTCGCGGCCACCCGGAAAACGAGCCGCGACGATGGGGCGCGACCGGCATCCGCGGCGCCGGGGAGTTTTCCCCGAGCAGAGTGCATGGAGGCGCCGTGGCCGGGCGTCCGCCTCCGCCGTGGCGGGCGGCTGGGGCGCCCCTGGAGGGGGCTGGCCTCTGTGGGGAAACGGACTGGTCTCTCGCTCCGCGGCTAGGACGAAGCCGCGAAAGGTGCCGTTGTCGCCGGGACGGTCGGGGGACTCGTGGCGCGGGACTCAGGGTTCCCCATGGGGAGGCCCCCAGGCTCAGGCCCCTGGCAACGGAAGGCTGAGCAAGCAGGCCCGGGCCCGGGCCCGGCTTTCGGGGCTGGCCCGGCCCCAGCTGCCGGCGCCAGGGAGGGGACCCCCGGAGGCTGAGGAGCGGGAGGCGTCGGCCTCCCCGCGGCACGCCTCCCGGAGCTCCTCCTGGCGGTGCCGGAACGCGACGACACGCGATCCCGGACAGGGCCCCGGGGGGGGCCGCCCTGCGGCCCTGTGGTGCCCGAAGTGTGTTCGCCGGGCGTTTTCCGGCCAATTCTCACGAGCGTTCTGCCAAAATCGGGATCGATTTGGGCAGAACGCTCGTGAGAATTGGCCAGCGTTGGGCAGCCCTGGTCAGCGCCCAGTTCCGCGTGGAGCAGGGCCCTTTCTCGCTCGGGGCATGTCGCGGCCACCCGGAAAACGAGCCGCGACGATGGGGCGCGGCCGGCAGCCGCGGCGCCGGGGAGTTTTCCCCGAGCAGAGTGGATGGAGGCGCCGTGGCCGGGCGTCCGCCTCCGCCGTGGCGGGCGGCTGGGGCGCCCCTGGAGGGGGCTGGCCTCTGTGGGGAAACGGACTGGTTTCTCGCTCCGCGGCTAGGACGAAGCCGCGAAAGGTGCCGTTGTCGCCGGGACGGTCGGGGGACTCGTGGCGCGGGACTCAGGGTTCCCCATGGGGAGGCCCCCAGGCTCAGGCCCCTGGCAACGGAAGGCTGAGCAAGGAGGCCCGGGCCCGGGCCCGGCTTTCGGGGCTGGCCCGGCCCCAGCTGCCGGCGCCAGGGAGGGGACCCCCGGCGGCTGAGGAGCGGGAGGCGTCGGCCTCCCCGCGGCACGCCTCCCGGAGCTCCTCCTGGCGGTGCCGGAACGCGACGACACGCGATCCCGGACAGGGCCCCGGGGGGGGCCACCCTGCGGCCCTGTGGTGCCCGAAGTGTGTTCGCCGGGCCTTTTCCGGCCAATTCTCACGAGCGTTCTGCCCAAATCGGGATCGATTTGGGCAGAACGCTCGTGAGAATTGGCCGGCGTTGGGCAGCCCTGGTCAGCGCCCAGTTCCGCGTGGAGTAGGGCCCTTTCTCGCTCGGGGCATGTCGCGGCCACCCGGAAAACGAGCCGCGACGATGGGGCGCGGCCGGCAGCCGCGGCGCCGGGGAGTTTTCCCCGAGCAGAGTGGATGGAGGCGCCGTGGCCGGGCGTCCGCCTCCGCCGTGGCGGGCGGCCGGGGCGCCCCTGGAGGGGTCTGGCCTCTGTGGGGAAACGGACTGGTCTCTCGCTCCGCGGCTAGGACGAAGCCGCGAAAGGTGCCGTTGTCGCCGGGACGGTCGGGGGACTCGTGGCGCGGGACTCAGGGTTCCCCATGGGGAGGCCCCCAGGCTCAGGCCCCTGGCAACGGAAGGCTGAGCAAGCAGGCCCGGGCCCGGGCCCGGCTTTCGGGGCTGGCCCGGCCCCAGGTGCCGGCGCCAGGGAGGGGACCCCCGGAGGCTGAGGAGCGGGAGGCGTCGGCCTCCCCGCGGCACGCCTCCCGGAGCTCCTCCTGGCGGTGCCGGAACGCGACGACACGCGATCCCGGACAGGGCCCCGGGGGGGGCCTCCCTGCGGCCCCGTGGTGCCCGAAGTGTGTTCGCCGGTCCTTTTCCGGCCAATTCTCACGAGCGTTCTGCCCATATCGGGATCGATTTGGGCAGAACGCTCGTGAGAAGTGGCCGGCGTTGGGCAGCCCTGGTCAGCGCCCAGTTCCGCGTGGAGCAGGGCCCTTTCTCGCTCGGGGCATGTCGCGGCCACCCGGAAAACGAGCCGCGACGATGGGGCGCGGCCGGCAGCCGCGGCGCCGGGGAGTTTTCCCCGAGCAGAGTGCATGGAGGCGCCGTGGCCGGGCGTCCGCCTCCGCCGTGGCGGGCGGCTGGGGCGCCCCAGGAGGGGGCTGGCCTCTGTGGGGAAACGGACTGGTCTCTCGCTCCGCGGCTAGGACGAAGCCGCGAAAGGTGCCGTTGTTGCCGGGACGGTCGGGGGACTCGTGGCGCGAGACTCAGGGTTCCCCATGGGGAGGCCCCCAGGCTCAGGCCCCTGGCAACGGAAGGCTGAGCAAGCAGGCCCGGGCCCGGGCCCGGCTTTCGGGGCTGGCCCGGCCCCAGCTGCCGGCGCCAGGGAGGGGACCCCCGGAGGCTGAGGAGCGGGAGGCGTCGGCCTCCCCGCGGCACGCCTCCCGGAGCTCCTCCTGGCGGTGCCGGAACGCGACGACACGCGATCCCGGACAGGGCCCCGGGGGGGGCCGCCCTGCGGCCCTGTGGTGCCCGAAGTGTGTTCGCCGGGCGTTTTCCGGCCAATTCTCACGAGCGTTCTGCCAAAATCGGGATCGATTTGGGCAGAACGCTCGTGAGAATTGGCCAGCGTTGGGCAGCCCTGGTCAGCGCCCAGTTCCGCGTGGAGCAGGGCCCTTTCTCGCTCGGGGCATGTCGCGGCCACCCGGAAAACGAGCCGCGACGATGGGGCGCGGCCGGCAGCCGCGGCGCCGGGGAGTTTTCCCCGAGCAGAGTGGATGGAGGCGCCGTGGCCGGGCGTCCGCCTACGCCGTGGCGGGCGGCTGGGGCGCCCCTGGAGGGGGCTGGCCTCTGTGGGGGAACGGACTGGTCTCTCGCTCCGCGGCTAGGACGAAGCCGCGAAAGGTGCCGTTGTCGCCGGGACGGTCGGGGGACTCGTGGCGCGGGACTCAGGGTTCCCCATGGGGAGGCCCCCAGGCTCAGGCCCCTGGCAACGGAAGGCTGAGCAAGGAGGCCCGGGCCCGGGCCCGGCTTTCGGGGCTGGCCCGGCCCCAGCTGCCGGCGCCAGGGAGGGGACCCCCGGAGGCTGAGGAGTGGGAGGCGTCGGCCTCCCCGCGGCACGCCTCCCGGAGCTCCTCCTGGCGGTGCCGGAACGCGACGACACGCGATCCCGGACAGGGCCCCGGGGGGGGGCCGCCCTGCGGCCCTGTGGTGCCCGAAGTGTGTTCGCCGGGCCTTTTCCGGCCAATTCTCACGAGCGTTCTGCCCAAATCGGGATCGATTTGGGCAGAAGGCTCGTGAGAATTGGCCGGCGTTGGGCAGCCCTGGTCAGCGCCCAGTTCCGCGTGGAGCAGGGCCCTTTCTCGCTCGGGGCATGTCGCGGCCACCCGGAAAACGAGCCGCGACGATGGGGCGCGGCCGGCAGCCGCGGCGCCGGGTAGTTTTCCCGAGCAGAGTGGATGGAGGCGCCGTGGCCGGGCGTCCGCCTCCGCCGTGGCGGGCGGCCGGGGCGCCCCTGGAGGGGGCTGGCCTCTGTGGGGAAACGGACTGGTCTCTCGCTCCGCGGCTAGGACGAAGCCGCGAAAGGTGCCGTTGTCGCCGGGACGGTCGGTGGACTCGTGGCGCGGGACTCAGGGTTGCCCATGTGGAGGCCCCCAGGCTCAGGTCCCTGGCAACGGAAGGCTGAGTAAGCAGGCCCGGGCCCGGGCCCGGCTTTCGGGGCCGGCCCGGCCCCAGCTGCCGGCGCCAGGGAGGGGACCCCCGGAGGCTGAGGAGTGGGAGGCGTCGGCCTCCCCGCGGCACGCCTCCCGGAGCTCCTCCTGGCGGTGCCGGAACGCAACGACACGCGATCCCGGACAGGGCCCCGGGGGGGGGCCGCCCTGCGGCCCCGTGGTGCCCGAAGTGTGTTCGCCGGGCCTTTTCCGGCCAATTCTCACGAGCGTTCTGCCCAAATCGGGATCGATTTGGGCAGAACGCTCGTGAGAATTGGCCGGCGTTGGGCAGCCCTGGTCAGCGCCCAGTTCCGCGTGGAGCAGGGCCCTTTCTCGCTCGGGGCATGTCGCGGCCACCCGGAAAACGAGCCGCGACGATGGGGCGCGGCCGGCAGCCGCGGCGCCGGGGAGTTTTCCCCGAGCAGAGTGGATGGAGGCGCCGTGGCCGGACGCCCGCCTCTGCCGTGGCGGGCGGCCGGGGCGCCCCTGGAGGGGACTGGCCTCTGTGGGGAAACGGACTGGTCTCTCGCTCCGCGGATAGGACGAAGCCGCGAAAGGTGCCGTTGTCGCCGGGACGGTCGGGGGACTCGTGGCGCGGGACTCAGGGTTCCCCATGGGGAGGCCCCCAGGCTCAGGCCCCTGGCAACGGAAGGCTGAGCAAGCAGGCCAGGGCCCGGGCCCGGCTTTCGGGGCTGGCCCGGCCCCAGCTGCCGGCGCCAGGGAGGGGACCCCCGGAGGCTGAGGAGCGGGAGGCGTCGGCCTCCCCGCGGCACGCCTCCCGGAGCTCCTCCTGGCGGTGCCGGAACGCGACGACACGCGATCCCGGACAGGGCCCCGGGGGGGGCCACCCTGCGGCCCTGTGGTGCCCAAAGTGTGTTCGCTGGGCCTTTTCCGGCCAATTCTCACGAGCGTTCTGCCCAAATCGGGATCGATTTGGGCAGAACGCTCGTGAGAATTGGCCGGCGTTGGGCAGCCCTGGTCAGCGCCCAGTTCCGCGTGGAGTAGGGCCCTTTCTCGCTCGGGGCATGTCGCGGCCACCCGGAAAACGAGCCGCGACGATGGGGCGCGGCCGGCAGCCGCGGCGCCGGGAGTTTTCCCCGAGCAGAGTGGATGGAGGCGCCGTGGCCGGGCGTCCGCCTCCGCCGTGGCGGGCGGCCGGGGCGCCCCTGGAGGGGGCTGGCCTCTGTGGGGAAACGGACTGGTCTCTCGCTCCGCGGTTAGGACGAAGCCGCGAAAGGTGCCGTTGTCGCCGGGACGGTCGGGGGACTCGTGGCGCGGGACTCAGGGTTCCCCATGGGGAGGCCCCCAGGCTCAGGCCCCTGGCAACGGAAGGCTGAGCAAGCAGGCCCGGGCCCGGGCCCGGCTTTCGGGGCTGGCCCGGCCCCAGGTGCCGGCGCCAGGGAGGGGACCCCCGGAGGCTGAGGAGCGGGAGGCGTCGGCCTCCCCGCGGCACGCCTCCCGGAGCTCCTCCTGGCGGTGCCGGAACGCGACGACACGCGATCCCGGATAGGGCCCCGGGGGGGGCCTCCCTGCGGCCCCGTGGTGCCCGAAGTGTGTTCGCCGGTCCTTTTCCAGCCAATTCTCACGAGCGTTCTGCCCATATCGGGATCGATTTGGGCAGAACGCTCGTGAGAAGTGGCCGGCGTTGGGCAGCCCTGGTCAGCGCCCAGTTCCGCGTGGAGCAGGGCCCTTTCTCGCTCGGGGCATGTCGCGGCCACCCGGAAAACGAGCCGCGACGATGGGGCGCGACCGGCAGCCGCGGCGCCGGGGAGTTTTCCCCGAGCAGAGTGCATGGAGGCGCCGTGGCCGGGCGTCCGCCTCCGCCGTGGCGGGCGGCTGGGGCGCCCCTGGAGGGGGCTGGCCTCTGTGGGGAAACGGACTGGTCTCTCGCTCCGCGGCTAGGACGAAGCCGCGAAAGGTGCCGTTGTCGCCGGGACGGTCGGGGGACTCGTGGCGCGGGACTCAGGGTTCCCCATGGGGAGGCCCCCAGGCTCAGGCCCCTGGCAACGGAAGGCTGAGCAAGCAGGCCCGGGCCCGGGCCCGGCTTTCGGGGCTGGCCCGGCCCCAGCTGCCGGCGCCAGGGAGGGGACCCCCGGAGGCTGAGGAGTGGGAGGCATCGGCCTCCCCGCGGCACGCCTCCCGGAGCTCCTCCTGGCGGTGCCGGAACGCGACGACACGCGATCCCGGACAGGGCCCCGGGGGGGGCCGCCCTGCGGCCCCGTGGTGCCCGAAGTGTGTTCGCCGGGCCTTTTCCGGCCAATTCTCACGAGCGTTCTGCCCAAATCGGGATCGATTTGGGCAGAACGCTCGTGAGAATTGGCCGGCGTTGGGCAGCCCTGGTCAGCGCCCAGTTCCGCGTGGAGCAGGGCCCTTTCTCGCTCGGGGCATGTCGCGGCCACCCGGAAAACGAGCCGCGACGATGGGGCGCGGCCGGCAGCCGCGGCGCCGGGGAGTTTTCCCCGAACAGAGTGGATGGAGGCGCCGTGGCCGGGCGCCCGCCTCTGCCGTGGCGGGCGGCCGGGGCGCCCCTGGAGGGGGCTGGCCTCTGTGGGGAAACGGACTGGTCTCTCGCTCCGCGGCTAGGACGAAGCCGCGAAAGGTGCCGTTGTCGCCGGGACGGTCGGGGGACTCGTGGCGCGGGACTCAGGGTTCCCCATGGGGAGGCCCCCAGGCTCAGGCCCCTGGCAACGGAAGGCTGAGCAAGCAGGCCCGGGCCCGGGCCCGGCTTTCGGGGCTGGCCCGGCCCCAGGTGCCGGCGCCAGGGAGGGGACCCCCGGAGGCTGAGGAGCGGGAGGCGTCGGCCTCCCCGCGGCACGCCTCCCGGAGATCCTCCTGGCGGTGCCGGAACGCGACGACACGCGATCCCGGACAGGGCCCCGGGGGGGGCCTCCCTGCGGCCCCGTGGTGCCCGAAGTGTGTTCGCCGGTCCTTTTCCGGCCAATTCTCACGAGCGTTCTGCCCATACCGGGATCGATTTGGGCAGAACGCTCGTGAGAAGTGGCCGGCGTTGGGCAGCCCTGGTCAGCGCCCAGTTCCGCGTGGAGCAGGGCCCTTTCTCGCTCGGGGCATGTCGCGGCCATCCGGAAAACGAGCCGCGACGATGGGGCGCGACCGGCAGCCGCGGCGCCGGGGAGTTTTCCCCGAGCAGAGTGCATGGAGGCGCCGTGGCCGGGCGTCCGCCTCCGCCGTGGCGGGCGGCTGGGACGCCCCTGGAGGGGGCTGGCCTCTGTGGGGAAACGGACTGGTCTCTCGCTCCGCGGCTAGGACGAAGCCGCGAAAGGTGCCGTTGTCGCCGGGACGGTCGGGGGACTCGTGGCGCGGGACTCAGGGTTCCCCATGGGGAGGCCCCCAGGCTCAGGCCCCTGGCAACGGAAGGCTGAGCAAGCAGGCCCGGGCCCGGGCCCGGCTTTCGGGGCTGGCCCGGCCCCAGGTGCCGGCGCCAGGGAGGGGACCCCCGGAGGCTGAGGAGCGGGAGGCGTCGGCCTCCCCGCGGCACGCCTCCCGGAGCTCCTCCTGGCGGTGCCGGAACGCGACGACACGCGATCCCGGACAGGGCCCCGGGGGGGGCCTCCCTGCGGCCCCGTGGTGCCCGAAGTGTGTTCGCCGGTCCTTTTCCGGCCAATTCTCACGAGCGTTCTGCCCATATCGGGATCGATTTGGGCAGAACGCTCGTGAGAAGTGGCCGGCGTTGGGCAGCCCTGGTCAGCGCCCAGTTCCGCGTGGAGCAGGGCCCTTTCTCGCTCGGGGCATGTCGCGGCCACCCGGAAAACGAGCCGCGACGATGGGGCGCGGCCGGCAGCCGCGGCGCCGGGGAGTTTTCCCCGAGCAGAGTGGATGGAGGCGCCATGGCCGGGCGTCCGCCTCCGCCGTGGCGGGCGGCTGGGGCGCCCCTGGAGGGGGCTGGCCTCTGTGGGGGAACGGACTGGTCTCTCGCTCCGCGGCTAGGACGAAGCCGCGAAAGGTGCCGTTGTCGCCGGGACGGTCGGGGGACTCGTGGCGCGGGACTCAGGGTTCCCCATGGGGAGGCCCCCAGGCTCAGGCCCCTGGCAACGGAAGGCTGAGCAAGGAGGCCCGGGCCCGGGCCCGGCTTTCGGGGCTGGCCCGGCCCCAGCTGCCGGCGCCAGGGAGGGGACCCCCGGAGGCTGAGGAGTGGGAGGCGTCGGCCTCCCCGCGGCACGCCTCCCGGAGCTCCTCCTGGCGGTGCCGGAACGCGACGACACGCGATCCCGGACAGGGCCCCGGGGGGGGCCGCCCTGCGGCCCTGTGGTGCCCGAAGTGTGTTCGCCGGGCCTTTTCCGGCCAATTCTCACGAGCGTTCTGCCCAAATCGGGATCGATTTGGGCAGAACGCTCGTGAGAATTGGCCGGCGTTGGGCAGCCCTGGTCAGCGCCCAGTTCCGCGTGGAGCAGGGCCCTTTCTCGCTCGGGGCATGTCGCGGCCACCCGGAAAACGAGCCGCGACGATGGGGCGCGGCCGGCAGCCGCGGCGCCGGGGAGTTTTCCCGAGCAGAGTGGATGGAGGCGCCGTGGCCGGGCGTCCGCCTCCGCCGTGGCGGGCGGCCGGGGCGCCCCTGGAGGGGGCTGGCCTCTGTGGGGAAACGGACTGGTCTCTCGCTCCGCGGCTAGGACGAAGCCGCGAAAGGTGCCGTTGTCGCCGGGACGGTCGGTGGACTCGTGGCGCGGGACTCAGGGTTCCCCATGGGGAGGCCCCCAGGCTCAGGCCCCTGGCAACGGAAGGCTGAGCAAGCAGGCCAGGGCCCGGGCCCGGCTTTCGGGGCTGGCCCGGCCCCAGCTGCCGGCGCCAGGGAGGGGACCCCCGGAGGCTGAGGAGCGGGAGGCGTCGGCCTCCCCGCGGCATGCCTCCCGGAGCTCCTCCTGGCGGTGCCGGAACGCGACGACACGCGATCCCGGACAGGGCCCCGGGGGGGGCCACCCTGCGGCCCTGTGGTGCCCGAAGTGTGTTCGCCGGGCCTTTTCCGGCCAATTCTCACGAGCGTTCTGCCCAAATCGGGATCGATTTGGGCAGAAGGCTCGTGAGAATTGGCCGGCGTTGGGCAGCCCTGGTCAGCGCCCAGTTCCGCGTGGAGCAGGGCCCTTTCTCGCTCGGGGCATGTCGCGGCCACCCGGAAAACGAGCCGCGACGATGGGGCGCGGCCGGCAGCCGCGGCGCCGGGGAGTTTTCCCGAGCAGAGTGGATGGAGGCGCCGTGGCCGGGCGTCCGCCTCCGCCGTGGCGGGCGGCCGGGGCGCCCCTGGAGGGGGCTGGCCTCTGTGGGGAAACGGACTGGTCTCTCGCTCCGCGGCTAGGACGAAGCCGCGAAAGGTGCCGTTGTCGCCGGGACGGTCGGTGGACTCGTGGCGCGGGACTCAGGGTTGCCCATGTGGAGGCCCCCAGGCTCAGGTCCCTGGCAACGGAAGGCTGAGCAAGCAGGCCCGGGCCCGGGCCCGGCTTTCGGGGCTGGCCCGGCCCCAGCTGCCGGCGCCAGGGAGGGGACCCCCGGAGGCTGAGGAGTGGGAGGCGTCGGCCTCCCCGCGGCACGCCTCCCGGAGCTCCTCCTGGCGGTGCCGGAACGCAACGACACGCGATCCCGGACAGGGCCCCGGGGGGGGCCGCCCTGCGGCCCCGTGGTGCCCGAAGTGTGTTCGCCGGGCCTTTTCCGGCCAATTCTCACGAGCGTTCTGCCCAAATCGGGATCGATTTGGGCAGAACGCTCGTGAGAATTGGCCGGCGTTGGGCAGCCCTGGTCAGCGCCCAGTTCCGCGTGGAGCAGGGCCCTTTCTCGCTCGGGGCATGTCGCGGCCACCCGGAAAACGAGCCGCGACGATGGGGCGCGGCCGGCAGCCGCGGCGCCGGGGAGTTTTCCCCGAGCAGAGTGGATGGAGGCGCCGTGGCCGGACGCCCGCCTCTGCCGTGGCGGGCGGCCGGGGCGCCCCTGGAGGGGACTGGCCTCTGTGGGGAAACGGACTGGTCTCTCGCTCCGCGGATAGGACGAAGCCGCGAAAGGTGCCGTTGTCGCCGGGACGGTCGGGGGACTCGTGGCGCGGGACTCAGGGTTCCCCATGGGGAGGCCCCCAGGCTCAGGCCCCTGGCAACGGAAGGCTGAGCAAGCAGGCCAGGGCCCGGGCCCGGCTTTCGGGGCTGGCCCGGCCCCAGCTGCCGGCGCCAGGGAGGGGACCCCTGGAGGCTGAGGAGCGGGAGGCGTCGGCCTCCCCGCGGCACGCCTCCCGGAGCTCCTCCTGGCGGTGCCGGAACGCGACGACACGCGATCCCGGACAGGGCCCCGGGGGGGGCCACCCTGCGGCCCTGTGGTGCCCGAAGTGTGTTCGCCGGGCCTTTTCCGGCCAATTCTCACGAGCGTTCTGCCCAAATCGGGATCGATTTGGGCAGAAGGCTCGTGAGAATTGGCCGGCGTTGGGCAGCCCTGGTCAGCGCCCAGTTCCGCGTGGAGCAGGGCCCTTTCTCGCTCGGGGCATGTCGCGGCCACCCGGAAAACGAGCCGCGACGATGGGGCGCGGCCGGCAGCCGCGGCGCCGGGGAGTTTTCCCGAGCAGAGTGGATGGAGGCGCCGTGGCCGGGCGTCAGCCTCCGCCGTGGCGGGCGGCCGGGGCGCCCCTGGAGGGGGCTGGCCTCTGTGGGGAAACGGACTGGTCTCTCGCTCCGCGGCTAGGACGAAGCCGCGAAAGGTGCCGTTGTCGCCGGGACGGTCGGTGGACTCGTGGCGCGGGACTCAGGGTTGCCCATGTGGAGGCCCCCAGGCTCAGGTCCCTGGCAACGGAAGGCTGAGCAAGCAGGCCCGGGCCCGGGCCCGGCTTTCGGGGCTGGCCCGGCCCCAGCTGCCGGCGCCAGGGAGGGGACCCCCGGAGGCTGAGGAGTGGAGGCGTCGGCCTCCCCGCGGCACGCCTCCCGGAGCTCCTCCTGGCGGTGCCGGAACGCAACGACACGCGATCCCGGACAGGGCCCCGGGGGGGGCCACCCTGCGGCCCTGTGGTGCCCGAAGTGTGTTCGCCGGGCCTTTTCCGGCCAATTCTCACGAGCGTTCTGCCCAAATCGGGATCGATTTGGGCAGAACGCTCGTGAGAATTGGCCGGCGTTGGGCAGCCCTGGTCAGCGCCCAGTTCCGCGTGGAGCAGGGCCCTTTCTCGCTCGGGGCATGTCGCGGCCACCCGGAAAACGAGCCGCGACGATGGGGCGCGGCCGGCAGCCGCGGCGCCGGGGAGTTTTCCCCGAACAGAGTGGATGGAGGCGCCGTGGCCGGGCGCCCGCCTCTGCCGTGGCGGGCGGCCGGGGCGCCCCTGGAGGGGGCTGGCCTCTGTGGGGAAACGGACTGGTCTCTCGCTCCGCGGCTAGGACGAAGCCGCGAAAGGTGCCGTTGTCGCCGGGACGGTCGGGGGACTCGTGGCGCGGGACTCAGGGTTCCCCATGGGGAGGCCCCCAGGCTCAGGCCCCTGGCAACGGAAGGCTGAGCAAGCAGGCCCGGGCCCGGGCCCGGCTTTCGGGGCTGGCCCGGCCCCAGGTGCCGGCGCCAGGGAGGGGACCCCCGGAGGCTGAGGAGCGGGAGGCGTCGGCCTCCCCGCGGCACGCCTCCCGGACTCCTCCTGGCGGTGCCGGAACGCGACGACACGCGATCCCGGACAGGGCCCCGGGGGGGGCCTCCCTGCGGCCCCGTGGTGCCCGAAGTGTGTTCGCCGGTCCTTTTCCGGCCAATTCTCACGAGCGTTCTGCCCATATCGGGATCGATTTGGGCAGAACGCTCGTGAGAAGTGGCCGGCGTTGGGCAGCCCTGGTCAGCGCCCAGTTCCGCGTGGAGCAGGGCCCTTTCTCGCTCGGGGCATGTCGCGGCCACCCGGAAAACGAGCCGCGACGATGGGGCGCGGCCGGCAGCCGCGGCGCCGGGGAGTTTTCCCCGAGCAGAGTGGATGGAGGCGCCATGGCCGGGCGTCCGCCTCCGCCGTGGCGGGCGGCTGGGGCGCCCCTGGAGGGGGCTGGCCTCTGTGGGGGAACGGACTGGTCTCTCGCTCCGCGGCTAGGACGAAGCCGCGAAAGGTGCCGTTGTCGCCGGGACGGTCGGGGGACTCGTGGCGCGGGACTCAGGGTTCCCCATGGGGAGGCCCCCAGGCTCAGGCCCCTGGCAACGGAAGGCTGAGCAAGGAGGCCCGGGCCCGGGCCCGGCTTTCGGGGCTGGCCCGGCCCCAGCTGCCGGCGCCAGGGAGGGGACCCCCGGAGGCTGAGGAGTGGGAGGCGTCGGCCTCCCCGCGGCACGCCTCCCGGAGCTCCTCCTGGCGGTGCCGGAACGCGACGACACGCGATCCCGGACAGGGCCCCGGGGGGGGCCGCCCTGCGGCCCTGTGGTGCCCGAAGTGTGTTCGCCGGGCCTTTTCCGGCCAATTCTCACGAGCGTTCTGCCCAAATCGGGATCGATTTGGGCAGAAGGCTCGTGAGAATTGGCCGGCGTTGGGCAGCCCTGGTCAGCGCCCAGTTCCGCGTGGAGCAGGGCCCTTTCTCGCTCGGGGCATGTCGCGGCCACCCGGAAAACGAGCCGCGACGATGGGGCGCGGCCGGCAGCCGCGGCGCCGGGTAGTTTTCCCGAGCAGAGTGGATGGAGGCGCCGTGGCCGGGCGTCAGCCTCCGCCGTGGCGGGCGGCCGGGGCGCCCCTGGAGGGGGCTGGCCTCTGTGGGGAAACGGACTGGTCTCTCGCTCCGCGGCTAGGACGAAGCCGCGAAAGGTGCCGTTGTCGCCGGGACGGTCGGTGGACTCGTGGCGCGGGACTCAGGGTTGCCCATGTGGAGGCCCCCAGGCTCAGGTCCCTGGCAACGGAAGGCTGAGTAAGCAGGCCGGGGCCCGGGCCCGGCTTTCGGGGCTGGCCCGGCCCCAGCTGCCGGCGCCAGGGAGGGGACCCCCGGAGGCTGAGGAGTGGGAGGCGTCGGCCTCCCCGCGGCACGCCTCCCGGAGCTCCTCCTGGCGGTGCCGGAACGCAACGACACGCGATCCCGGACAGGGCCCCGGGGGGGCCGCCCTGCGGCCCCGTGGTGCCCGAAGTGTGTTCGCCGGGCCTTTTCCGGCCAATTCTCACGAGCGTTCTGCCCAAATCGGGATCGATTTGGGCAGAACGCTCGTGAGAATTGGCCGGCGTTGGGCAGCCCTGGTCAGCGCCCAGTTCCGCGTGGAGCAGGGCCCTTTCTCGCTCGGGGCATGTCGCGGCCACCCGGAAAACGAGCCGCGACGATGGGGCGCGGCCGGCAGCCGCGGCGCCGGGGAGTTTTCCCCGAGCAGAGTGGATGGAGGCGCCGTGGCCGGACGCCCGCCTCTGCCGTGGCGGGCGGCCGGGGCGCCCCTGGAGGGGACTGGCCTCTGTGGGGAAACGGACTGGTCTCTCGCTCCGCGGATAGGACGAAGCCGCGAAAGGTGCCGTTGTCGCCGGGACGGTCGGGGGACTCGTGGCGCGGGACTCAGGGTTCCCCATGGGGAGGCCCCCAGGCTCAGGCCCCTGGCAACGGAAGGCTGAGCAAGCAGGCCAGGGCCCGGGCCCGGCTTTCGGGGCTGGCCCGGCCCCAGCTGCCGGCGCCAGGGAGGGGACCCCCGGAGGCTGAGGAGCGGGAGGCGTCGGCCTCCCCGCGGCACGCCTCCCGGAGCTCCTCCTGGCGGTGCCGGAACGCGACGACACGCGATCCCGGACAGGGCCCCGGGGGGGGCCACCCTGCGGCCCTGTGGTGCCCGAAGTGTGTTCGCCGGGCCTTTTCCGGCCAATTCTCACGAGCGTTCTGCCCAAATCGGGATCGATTTGGGCAGAAGGCTCGTGAGAATTGGCCGGCGTTGGGCAGCCCTGGTCAGCGCCCAGTTCCGCGTGGAGCAGGGCCCTTTCTCGCTCGGGGCATGTCGCGGCCACCCGGAAAACGAGCCGCGACGATGGGGCGCGGCCGGCAGCCGCGGCGCCGGGGAGTTTTCCCGAGCAGAGTGGATGGAGGCGCCGTGGCCGGGCGTCAGCCTCCGCCGTGGCGGGCGGCCGGGGCGCCCCTGGAGGGGGCTGGCCTCTGTGGGGAAACGGACTGGTCTCTCGCTCCGCGGCTAGGACGAAGCCGCGAAAGGTGCCGTTGTCGCCGGGACGGTCGGTGGACTCGTGGCGCGGGACTCAGGGTTGCCCATGTGGAGGCCCCCAGGCTCAGGTCCCTGGCAACGGAAG
The DNA here is from genome assembly GCF_922984935.1 of Meles meles. Lineage (NCBI taxonomy): Eukaryota > Metazoa > Chordata > Mammalia > Carnivora > Mustelidae > Meles > Meles meles. The sequence continues at coordinate 73,049 of NC_060086.1, read as the reverse complement.
GCTGAGCAAGCAGGCCCGGGCCCGGGCCCGGCTTTCGGGGCTGGCCCGGCCCCAGCTGCCGGCGCCAGGGAGGGGACCCCCGGAGGCTGAGGAGTGGGAGGCGTCGGCCTCCCCGCGGCACGCCTCCCGGAGCTCCTCCTGGCGGTGCCGGAACGCAACGACACGCGATCCCGGACAGGGCCCCGGGGGGGGCCGCCCTGCGGCCCCGTGGTGCCCGAAGTGTGTTCGCCGGGCCTTTTCCGGCCAATTCTCACGAGCGTTCTGCCCAAATCGGGATCGATTTGGGCAGAACGCTCGTGAGAATTGGCCGGCGTTGGGCAGCCCTGGTCAGCGCCCAGTTCCGCGTGGAGCAGGGCCCTTTCTCGCTCGGGGCATGTCGCGGCCACCCGGAAAACGAGCCGCGACGATGGGGCGCGGCCGGCAGCCGCGGCGCCGGGGAGTTTTCCCCGAGCAGAGTGGATGGAGGCGCCGTGGCCGGACGCCCGCCTCTGCCGTGGCGGGCGGCCGGGGCGCCCCTGGAGGGGACTGGCCTCTGTGGGGAAACGGACTGGTCTCTCGCTCCGCGGATAGGACGAAGCCGCGAAAGGTGCCGTTGTCGCCGGGACGGTCGGGGGACTCGTGGCGCGGGACTCAGGGTTCCCCATGGGGAGGCCCCCAGGCTCAGGCCCCTGGCAACGGAAGGCTGAGCAAGCAGGCCAGGGCCCGGGCCCGGCTTTCGGGGCTGGCCCGGCCCCAGCTGCCGGCGCCAGGGAGGGGACCCCCGGAGGCTGAGGAGCGGGAGGCGTCGGCCTCCCCGCGGCACGCCTCCCGGAGCTCCTCCTGGCGGTGCCGGAACGCGACGACACGCGATCCCGGACAGGGCCCCGGGGGGGGCCACCCTGCGGCCCTGTGGTGCCCGAAGTGTGTTCGCCGGGCCTTTTCCGGCCAATTCTCACGAGCGTTCTGCCCAAATCGGGATCGATTTGGGCAGAAGGCTCGTGAGAATTGGCCGGCGTTGGGCAGCCCTGCTCAGCGCCCAGTTCCGCGTGGAGCAGGGCCCTTTCTCGCTCGGGGCATGTCGCGGCCACCCGGAAAACGAGCCGCGACGATGGGGCGCGGCCGGCAGCCGCGGCGCCGGGGAGTTTTCCCGAGCAGAGTGGATGGAGGCGCCGTGGCAGGGCGTCCGCCTCCGCCGTGGCGGGCGGCCGGGGCGCCCCTGGAGGGGGCTGGCCTCTGTGGGGAAACGGACTGGTCTCTCGCTCCGCGGCTAGGACGAAGCCGCGAAAGGTGCCGTTGTCGCCGGGACGGTCGGTGGACTCGTGGCGCGGGACTCAGGGTTGCCCATGTGGAGGCCCCCAGGCTCAGGTCCCTGGCAACGGAAGGCTGAGCAAGCAGGCCCGGGCCCGGGCCCGGCTTTCGGGGCTGGCCCGGCCCCAGCTGCCGGCGCCAGGGAGGGGACCCCCGGAGGCTGAGGAGTGGAGGCGTCGGCCTCCCCGCGGCACGCCTCCCGGAGCTCCTCCTGGCGGTGCCGGAACGCAACGACACGCGATCCCGGACAGGGCCCCGGGGGGGGCCACCCTGCGGCCCTGTGGTGCCCGAAGTGTGTTCGCCGGGCCTTTTCCGGCCAATTCTCACGAGCGTTCTGCCCAAATCGGGATCGATTTGGGCAGAACGCTCGTGAGAATTGGCCGGCGTTGGGCAGCCCTGGTCAGCGCCCAGTTCCGCGTGGAGCAGGGCCCTTTCTCGCTCGGGGCATGTCGCGGCCACCCGGAAAACGAGCCGCGACGATGGGGCGCGGCCGGCAGCCGCGGCGCCGGGGAGTTTTCCCCGAACAGAGTGGATGGAGGCGCCGTGGCCGGGCGCCCGCCTCTGCCGTGGCGGGCGGCCGGGGCGCCCCTGGAGGGGGCTGGCCTCTGTGGGGAAACGGACTGGTCTCTCGCTCCGCGGCTAGGACGAAGCCGCGAAAGGTGCCGTTGTCGCCGGGACGGTCGGGGGACTCGTGGCGCGGGACTCAGGGTTCCCCATGGGGAGGCCCCCAGGCTCAGGCCCCTGGCAACGGAAGGCTGAGCAAGCAGGCCCGGGCCCGGGCCCGGCTTTCGGGGCTGGCCCGGCCCCAGGTGCCGGCGCCAGGGAGGGGACCCCCGGAGGCTGAGGAGCGGGAGGCGTCGGCCTCCCCGCGGCACGCCTCCCGGACTCCTCCTGGCGGTGCCGGAACGCGACGACACGCGATCCCGGACAGGGCCCCGGGGGGGGCCTCCCTGCGGCCCCGTGGTGCCCGAAGTGTGTTCGCCGGTCCTTTTCCGGCCAATTCTCACGAGCGTTCTGCCCATATCGGGATCGATTTGGGCAGAACGCTCGTGAGAAGTGGCCGGCGTTGGGCAGCCCTGGTCAGCGCCCAGTTCCGCGTGGAGCAGGGCCCTTTCTCGCTCGGGGCATGTCGCGGCCACCCGGAAAACGAGCCGCGACGATGGGGCGCGGCCGGCAGCCGCGGCGCCGGGGAGTTTTCCCCGAGCAGAGTGGATGGAGGCGCCATGGCCGGGCGTCCGCCTCCGCCGTGGCGGGCGGCTGGGGCGCCCCTGGAGGGGGCTGGCCTCTGTGGGGGAACGGACTGGTCTCTCGCTCCGCGGCTAGGACGAAGCCGCGAAAGGTGCCGTTGTCGCCGGGACGGTCGGGGGACTCGTGGCGCGGGACTCAGGGTTCCCCATGGGGAGGCCCCCAGGCTCAGGCCCCTGGCAACGGAAGGCTGAGCAAGGAGGCCCGGGCCCGGGCCCGGCTTTCGGGGCTGGCCCGGCCCCAGCTGCCGGCGCCAGGGAGGGGACCCCCGGAGGCTGAGGAGTGGGAGGCGTCGGCCTCCCCGCGGCACGCCTCCCGGAGCTCCTCCTGGCGGTGCCGGAACGCGACGACACGCGATCCCGGACAGGGCCCCGGGGGGGGCCGCCCTGCGGCCCTGTGGTGCCCGAAGTGTGTTCGCCGGGCCTTTTCCGGCCAATTCTCACGAGCGTTCTGCCCAAATCGGGATCGATTTGGGCAGAAGGCTCGTGAGAATTGGCCGGCGTTGGGCAGCCCTGGTCAGCGCCCAGTTCCGCGTGGAGCAGGGCCCTTTCTCGCTCGGGGCATGTCGCGGCCACCCGGAAAACGAGCCGCGACGATGGGGCGCGGCCGGCAGCCGCGGCGCCGGGTAGTTTTCCCGAGCAGAGTGGATGGAGGCGCCGTGGCCGGGCGTCCGCCTCCGCCGTGGCGGGCGGCCGGGGCGCCCCTGGAGGGGGCTGGCCTCTGTGGGGAAACGGACTGGTCTCTCGCTCCGCGGCTAGGACGAAGCCGCGAAAGGTGCCGTTGTCGCCGGGACGGTCGGTGGACTCGTGGCGCGGGACTCAGGGTTGCCCATGTGGAGGCCCCCAGGCTCAGGTCCCTGGCAACGGAAGGCTGAGTAAGCAGGCCGGGGCCCGGGCCCGGCTTTCGGGGCTGGCCCGGCCCCAGCTGCCGGCGCCAGGGAGGGGACCCCCGGAGGCTGAGGAGTGGGAGGCGTCGGCCTCCCCGCGGCACGCCTCCCGGAGCTCCTCCTGGCGGTGCCGGAACGCAACGACACGCGATCCCGGACAGGGCCCCGGGGGGGGCCGCCCTGCGGCCCCGTGGTGCCCGAAGTGTGTTCGCCGGGCCTTTTCCGGCCAATTCTCACGAGCGTTCTGCCCAAATCGGGATCGATTTGGGCAGAACGCTCGTGAGAATTGGCCGGCGTTGGGCAGCCCTGGTCAGCGCCCAGTTCCGCGTGGAGCAGGGCCCTTTCTCGCTCGGGGCATGTCGCGGCCACCCGGAAAACGAGCCGCGACGATGGGGCGCGGCCGGCAGCCGCGGCGCCGGGGAGTTTTCCCCGAGCAGAGTGGATGGAGGCGCCGTGGCCGGACGCCCGCCTCTGCCGTGGCGGGCGGCCGGGGCGCCCCTGGAGGGGACTGGCCTCTGTGGGGAAACGGACTGGTCTCTCGCTCCGCGGATAGGACGAAGCCGCGAAAGGTGCCGTTGTCGCCGGGACGGTCGGGGGACTCGTGGCGCGGGACTCAGGGTTCCCCATGGGGAGGCCCCCAGGCTCAGGCCCCTGGCAACGGAAGGCTGAGCAAGCAGGCCAGGGCCCGGGCCCGGCTTTCGGGGCTGGCCCGGCCCCAGCTGCCGGCGCCAGGGAGGGGACCCCCGGAGGCTGAGGAGCGGGAGGCGTCGGCCTCCCCGCGGCACGCCTCCCGGAGCTCCTCCTGGCGGTGCCGGAACGCGACGACACGCGATCCCGGACAGGGCCCCGGGGGGGGCCACCCTGCGGCCCTGTGGTGCCCGAAGTGTGTTCGCCGGGCCTTTTCCGGCCAATTCTCACGAGCGTTCTGCCCAAATCGGGATCGATTTGGGCAGAAGGCTCGTGAGAATTGGCCGGCGTTGGGCAGCCCTGGTCAGCGCCCAGTTCCGCGTGGAGCAGGGCCCTTTCTCGCTCGGGGCATGTCGCGGCCACCCGGAAAACGAGCCGCGACGATGGGGCGCGGCCGGCAGCCGCGGCGCCGGGGAGTTTTCCCGAGCAGAGTGGATGGAGGCGCCGTGGCCGGGCGTCCGCCTCCGCCGTGGCGGGCGGCCGGGGCGCCCCTGGAGGGGGCTGGCCTCTGTGGGGAAACGGACTGGTCTCTCGCTCCGCGGCTAGGACGAAGCCGCGAAAGGTGCCGTTGTCGCCGGGACGGTCGGTGGACTCGTGGCGCGGGACTCAGGGTTGCCCATGTGGAGGCCCCCAGGCTCAGGTCCCTGGCAACGGAAGGCTGAGCAAGCAGGCCCGGGCCCGGGCCCGGCTTTCGGGGCTGGCCCGGCCCCAGCTGCCGGCGCCAGGGAGGGGACCCCCGGAGGCTGAGGAGTGGGAGGCGTCGGCCTCCCCGCGGCACGCCTCCCGGAGCTCCTCCTGGCGGTGCCGGAACGCAACGACACGCGATCCCGGACAGGGCCCCGGGGGGGGCCGCCCTGCGGCCCCGTGGTGCCCGAAGTGTGTTCGCCGGGACTTTTCCGGCCAATTCTCACGAGCGTTCTGCCCAAATCGGGATCGATTTGGGCAGAACGCTCGTGAGAATTGGCCGGCGTTGGGCAGCCCTGGTCAGCGCCCAGTTCCGCGTGGAGCAGGGCCCTTTCTCGCTCGGGGCATGTCGCGGCCACCCGGAAAACGAGCCGCGACGATGGGGCGCGGCCGGCAGCCGCGGCGCCGGGGAGTTTTCCCCGAGCAGAGTGGATGGAGGCGCCGTGGCCGGGCGCCCGCCTCCGCCGTGGCGGGCGGCCGGGGCGCCCCTGGAGGGGGCTGGCCTCTGTGGGGAAACGGACTGGTCTCTCGCTCCGCGGCTAGGACGAAGCCGCGAAAGGTGCCGTTGTCGCCGGGACGGTCGGGGGACTCGTGGCGCGGGACTCAGGGTTCCCCATGGGGAGGCCCCCAGGCTCAGGCCCCTGGCAACGGAAGGCTGAGCAAGCAGGCCCGGGCCCGGGCACGGCTTTCGGGGCTGGCCCGGCCCCAGCTGCCGGCGCCAGGGAGGGGACCCCCGGAGGCTGAGGAGCGGGAGGCGTCGGCCTCCCCGCGGCACGCCTCCCGGAGCTCCTCCTGGCGGTGCCGGAACGCGACGACACGCGATCCCGGACAGGGCCCCGGGGGGGGCCGCCCTGCGGCCCCGTGGTGCCCGAAGTGTGTTCGCCGGGCCTTTTCCGGCCAATTCTCACGAGTGTTCTGCCCAAATCGGGATCGATTTGGGCAGAACGCTCGTGAGAATTGGCCGGCGTTGGGCAGCCCTGGTCAGCGCCCAGTTCCGCGTGGAGCAGGGCCCTTTCTCGCTCGGGGCATGTCGCGGCCACCCGGAAAACGAGCCGCGACGATGGGGCGCGGCCGGCATCCGCGGCGCCGGGGAGTTTTCCCCGAGCAGAGTGGATGGAGGCGCCGTGGCCGGGCGCCCGCCTCTGCCGTGGCGGGCGGCCGGGGCGCCCCTGGAGGGGGCTGGCCTCTGTGGGGAAACGGACTGGTCTCTCGCTCCGCGGCTAGGACGAAGCCGCGAAAGGTGCCGTTGTCGCCGGGACGGTCGGGGGACTCGTGGCGCGGGACTCAGGGTTCCCCATGGGGAGGCCCCCAAGCTCAGGCCCCTGGCAACGGAAGGCTGAGCAAGCAGGCCCGGGCCCGGGCCCGGCTTTCGGGGCTGGCCCGGCCCCAGCTGCCGGCGCCAGGGAGGGGACCCCCGGAGGCTGAGGAGCGGGAGGCGTCGGCCTCCCCGCGGCACGCCTCCCGGAGCTCCTCCTGGCGTTGCCGGAACGCGACGACACGCGATCCCGGACAGGGCCCCGGGGGGGGCCGGCCTGCGGCCCTGTGGTGCCCGAAGTGTGTTCGCCGGGCCTTTTCCGGCCAATTCTCACGAGCGTTCTGCCCAAATCGGGATCGATTTGGGCAGAACGCTCGTGAGAATTGGCCGGCGTTGGGCAGCCCTGGTCAGCGCCCAGTTCCGCGTGGAGCAGGGCCCTTTCTCGCTCGGGGCATGTCGCGGCCACCCGGAAAACTAGCCGCGACGATGGGGCGCGGCCGGCAGCCGCGGCGCCGGGGAGTTTTCCCCGAGCAGAGTGGATGGAGGCGCCGTGGCCGGACGCCCGCCTCTGCCGTGGCGGGCGGCCGGGGCGCCCCTGGAGGGGACTGGCCTCTGTGGGGAAACGGACTGGTCTCTCGCTCCGCGGATAGGACGAAGCCGCGAAAGGTGCCGTTGTCGCCGGGACGGTCGGGGGACTCGTGGCGCGGGACTCAGGGTTCCCCATGGGGAGGCCCCCAGGCTCAGGCCCCTGGCAACGGAAGGCTGAGCAAGCAGGCCAGGGCCCGGGCCCGGCTTTCGGGGCTGGCCCGGCCCCAGCTGCCGGCGCCAGGGAGGGGACCCCCGGAGGCTGAGGAGCGGGAGGCGTCGGCCTCCCCGCGGCACGCCTCCCGGAGCTCCTCCTGGCGGTGCCGGAACGCGACGACACGCGATCCCGGACAGGGCCCCGGGGGGGGCCGCCCTGCGGCCCTGTGGTGCCCGAAGTGTGTTCGCCGGGCCTTTTCCGGCCAATTCTCACGAGCGTTCTGCCCAAATCGGGATCGATTTGGGCAGAACGCTCGTGAGAATTGGCCGGCGTTGGGCAGCCCTGGTCAGCGCCCAGTTCCGCGTGGAGCAGGGCCCTTTCTCGCTCGGGGCATGTCGCGGCCACCCGGAAAACGAGCCGCGACGATGGGGCGCGGCCGGCATCCGCGGCGCCCGGGAGTTTTCCCCGAGCAGAGTGGATGGAGGCGCCGTGGCCGGGCGCCCGCCTCTGCCGTGGCGGGCGGCCGGGGCGCCCCTGGAGGGGGCTGGCCTCTGTGGGGAAACGGACTGGTCTCTCGCTCCGCGGCTAGGACGAAGCCGCGAAAGGTGCCGTTGTCGCCGGGACGGTCGGGGGACTCGTGGCGCGGGACTCAGGGTTCCCCATGGGGAGGCCCCCAGGCTCAGGCCCCTGGCAACGGAAGGCTGAGCAAGCAGGCCCGGGCCCGGGCCCGGCTTTCGGGGCTGGCCCGGCCCCAGCTGCCGGCGCCAGGGAGGGGACCCCCGGAGGCTGAGGAGCGGGAGGCGTCGGCCTCCCCGCGGCACGCCTCCCGGAGCTCCTCCTGGCGGTGCCGGAACGCGACGACACGCGATCCCGGACAGGGCCCCGGGGGGGGCCGCCCTGCGGCCCTGTGGTGCCCGAAGTGTGTTCGCCGGGCCTTTTCCGGCCAATTCTCACGAGCGTTCTGCCCAAATCGGGATCGATTTGGGCAGAACGCTCGTGAGAATTGGCCGGCGTTGGGCAGCCCTGGTCAGCGCCCAGTTCCGCGTGGAGCAGGGCCCTTTCTCGCTCGGGGCATGTCGCGGCCACCCGGAAAACGAGCCGCGACGATGGGGCGCGGCCGGCAGCCGCGGCGCCGGGGAGTTTTCCCCGAGCAGAGTGGATGGAGGCGCCGTGGCCGGACGCCCGCCTCTGCCGTGGCGGGCGGCCGGGGCGCCCCTGGAGGGGACTGGCCTCTGTGGGGAAACGGACTGGTCTCTCGCTCCGCGGATAGGACGAAGCCGCGAAAGGTGCCGTTGTCGCCGGGACGGTCGGGGGACTCGTGGCGCGGGACTCAGGGTTCCCCATGGGGAGGCCCCCAGGCTCAGGCCCCTGGCAACGGAAGGCTGAGCAAGCAGGCCCGGGCCCGGGCCCGGCTTTCGGGGCTGGCCCGGCCCCAGCTGCCGGCGCCAGGGAGGGGACCCCCGGAGGCTGAGGAGCGGGAGGCGTCGGCCTCCCCGCGGCACGCCTCCCGGAGCTCCTCCTGGCGGTGCCGGAACGCGACGACACGCGATCCCGGACAGGGCCCCGGGGGGGGCCACCCTGCGGCCCTGTGGTGCCCGAAGTGTGTTCGCCGGGCCTTTTCCGGCCAATTCTCACGAGCGTTCTGCCCAAATCGGGATCGATTTGGGCAGAAGGCTCGTGAGAATTGGCCGGCGTTGGGCAGCCCTGGTCAGCGCCCAGTTCCGCGTGGAGCAGGGCCCTTTCTCGCTCGGGGCATGTCGCGGCCACCCGGAAAACGAGCCGCGACGATGGGGCGCGGCCGGCAGCCGCGGCGCCGGGGAGTTTTCCCCGAGCAGAGTGGATGGAGGCGCCGTGGCCGGGCGTCCGCCTCCGCCGTGGCGGGCGGCCGGGGCGCCCCTGGAGGGGGCTGGCCTCTGTGGGGAAACGGACTGGTCTCTCGCTCCGCGGCTAGGACGAAGCCGCGAAAGGTGCCGTTGTCGCCGGGACGGTCGGGGGACTCGTGGCGCGGGACTCAGGGTTCCCCATGGGGAGGCCCCCAGGCTCAGGCCCCTGGCAACGGAAGGCTGAGCAAGCAGGCCCGGGCCCGGGCCCGGCTTTCGGGGCTGGCCCGGCCCCAGCTGCCGGCGCCAGGGAGGGGACCCCCGGAGGCTGAGGAGCGGGAGGCGTCGGCCTCCCCGCGGCACGCCTCCCGGAGCTCCTCCTGGCGGTGCCGGAACGCGACGACACGCGATCCCGGACAGGGCCCCGGGGGGGGCCACCCTGCGGCCCTGTGGTGCCCGAAGTGTGTTCGCCGGGCCTTTTCCGGCCAATTCTCACGAGCGTTCTGCCCAAATCGGGATCGATTTGGGCAGAAGGCTCGTGAGAAGTGGCCGGCGTTGGGCAGCCCTGGTCAGCGCCCAGTTCCGCGTGGAGCAGGGCCCTTTCTCGCTCGGGGCATGTCGCGGCCACCCGGAAAACGAGCCGCGACGATGGGGCGCGGCCGGCAGCCGCGGCGCCGGGGAGTTTTCCCCGAGCAGAGTGGATGGAGGCGCCGTGGCCGGGCGTCCGCCTCCGCCGTGGCGGGCGGCCGGGGCGCCCCTGGAGGGGGCTGGCCTCTGTGGGGAAACGGACTGGTCTCTCGCTCCGCGGCTAGGACGAAGCCGCGAAAGGTGCCGTTGTCGCCGGGACGGTCGGGGGACTCGTGGCGCGGGACTCAGGGTTCCCCATGGGGAGGCCCCCAGGCTCAGGCCCCTGGCAACGGAAGGCTGAGCAAGCAGGCCCGGGCCCGGGCCCGGCTTTCGGGGCTGGCCCGGCCCCAGCTGCCGGCGCCAGGGAGGGGACCCCCGGAGGCTGAGGAGTGGGAGGCGTCGGCCTCCCCGCGGCACGCCTCCCGGAGCTCCTCCTGGCGGTGCCGGAACGCGACGACACGCGATCCCGGACAGGGCCCCGGGGGGGGCCGCCCTGCGGCCCCGTGGTGCCCGAAGTGTGTTCGCCGGGCCTTTTCCGGCCAATTCTCACGAGCGTTCTGCCCAAATCGGGATCGATTTGGGCAGAACGCTCGTGAGAATTGGCCGGCGTTGGGCAGCCCTGGTCAGCGCCCAGTTCCGCGTGGAGCAGGGCCCTTTCTCGCTCGGGGCATGTCGCGGCCACCCGGAAAACGAGCCGCGACGATGGGGCGCGGCCGGCAGCCGCGGCGCCGGGGAGTTTTCCCCGAACAGAGTGGATGGAGGCGCCGTGGCCGGGCGCCCGCCTCTGCCGTGGCGGGCGGCCGGGGCGCCCCTGGAGGGGGCTGGCCTCTGTGGGGAAACGGACTGGTCTCTCGCTCCGCGGCTAGGACGAAGCCGCGAAAGGTGCCGTTGTCGCTGGGACGGTCGGGGGACTCGTGGCGCGGGACTCAGGGTTCCCCATGGGGTGGCCCCCAGGCTCAGGCCCCTGGCAACGGAAGGCTGAGCAAGCAGGCCCGGGCCCGGGCCCGGCTTTCGGGGCTGGCCCGGCCCCAGGTGCCGGCGCCAGGGAGGGGACCCCCGGAGGCTGAGGAGCGGGAGGCGTCGGCCTCCCCGCGGCACGCCTCCCGGAGCTCCTCCTGGCGGTGCCGGAACGCGACGACACGCGATCCCGGACAGGGCCCCGGGGGGGGCCTCCCTGCGGCCCCGTGGTGCCCGAAGTGTGTTCGCCGGTCCTTTTCCGGCCAATTCTCACGAGCGTTCTGCCCATATCGGGATCGATTTGGGCAGAACGCTCGTGAGAAGTGGCCGGCGTTGGGCAGCCTTGGTCAGCGCCCAGTTCCGCGTGGAGCAGGGCCCTTTCTCGCTCGGGGCATGTCGCGGCCACCCGGAAAACGAGCCGCGACGATGGGGCGCGGCCGGCAGCCGCGGCGCCGGGGAGTTTTCCCCGAGCAGAGTGCATGGAGGCGCCGTGGCCGGGCGTCCGCCTCCGCCGTGGCGGGCGGCTGGGGCGCCCCTGGAGGGGGCTGGCCTCTGTGGGGAAACGGACTGGTCTCTCGCTCCGCGGCTAGGACGAAGCCGCGAAAGGTGCCGTTGTCGCCGGGACGGTCGGGGGACTCGTGGCGCGGGACTCAGGGTTCCCCATGGGGAGGCCCCCAGGCTCAGGCCCCTGGCAACGGAAGGCTGAGCAAGCAGGCCCGGGCCCGGGCCCGGCTTTCGGGGCTGGCCCGGCCCCAGCTGCCGGCGCCAGGGAGGGGACCCCCGGAGGCTGAGGAGCGGGAGGCGTCGGCCTCCCCGCGGCACGCCTCCCGGAGCTCCTCCTGGCGGTGCCGGAACGCGACGACACGCGATCCCGGACAGGGCCCCGGGGGGGGCCGCCCTGCGGCCCTGTGGTGCCCGAAGTGTGTTCGCCGGGCCTTTTCCGGCCAATTCTCACGAGCGTTCTGCCCAAATCGGGATCGATTTGGGCAGAACGCTCGTGAGAATTGGCCGGCGTTGGGCAGCCCTGGTCAGCGCCCAGTTCCGCGTGGAGCAGGGCCCTTTCTCGCTCGGGGCATGTCGCGGCCACCCGGAAAACGAGCCGCGACGATGGGGCGCGGCCGGCAGCCGCGGCGCCGTGCAGTTTTCCCCGAGCAGAGTGGATGGAGGCGCCGTGGCCGGGCGTCCGCCTCCGACGTGGCGGGCGGCCGGGGCGCCCCTGGAGGGGGCTGGCCTCTAGGGGAAACGGACTGGTCTCTCGCTCCGCGGCTAGGACGAAGCCGCGAAAGGTGCCGTTGTCGCCGGGACGGTCGGGGGACTCGTGGCGCGGGACTCAGGGTTCCCCATGGGGAGGCCCCCAGGCTCAGGCCCCTGGCAACGGAAGGCTGAGCAAGCAGGCCCGGGCCCGGGCCCGGCTTTCGGGGCTGGCCCGGCCCCAGCTGCCGGCGCCAGGGAGGGGACCCCCGGAGGCTGAGGAGCGGGAGGCGTCGGCCTCCCCGCGGCACGCCTCCCGGAGCTCCTCCTGGCGGTGCCGGAACGCGACGACACGCGATCCCGGACAGGGCCCCGGGGGGGGCCACCCTGCGGCCCTGTGGTGCCCGAAGTGTGTTCGCCGGGCCTTTTCCGGCCAATTCTCACGAGCGTTCTGCCCAAATCGGGATCGATTTGGGCAGAACGCTCGTGAGAATTGGCCGGCGTTGGGCAGCCCTGGTCAGCGCCCAGTTCCGCGTGGAGTAGGGCCCTTTCTCGCTCGGGGCATGTCGCGGCCACCCGGAAAACGAGCCGCGACGATGGGGCGCGGCCGGCAGCCGCGGCGCCGGGGAGTTTTCCCCGAGCAGAGTGGATGGAGGCGCCGTGGCAGGGCGTCCGCCTCCGCCGTGGCGGGCGGCCGGGGCGCCCCTGGAGGGGGCTGGCCTCTGTGGGGAAACGGACTGGTCTCTCGCTCCGCGGCTAGGACGAAGCCGCGAAAGGTGCCGTTGTCGCCGGGACGGTCGGGGGACTCGTGGCGCGGGACTCAGGGTTCCCCATGGGGAGGCCCCCAGGCTCAGGCCCCTGGCAACGGAAGGCTGAGCAAGCAGGCCCGGGCCCGGGCCCGGCTTTCGGGGCTGGCCCGGCCCCAGCTGCCGGCGCCAGGGAGGGGACCCCCAGAGCCTGAGGAGTGGGAGGCTTCGGCCTCCCCGCGGCACGCCTCCCGGAGCTCCTCCTGGCGGTGCCGGAACGCGACGACACGCGATCCCGGACAGGGCCCCGGGGGGGGCCGCCCTGCGGCCCCGTGGTGCCCGAAGTGTGTTCGCCGGGCCTTTTCCGGCCAATTCTCACGAGCGTTCTGCCCAAATCGGGATCGATTTGGGCAGAACGCTCGTGAGAATTGGCCGGCGTTGGGCAGAACTGGTCAGCGCCCAGTTCCGCGTGGAGCAGGGCCCTTTCTCGCTCGGGGCATGTCGCGGCCACCCGGAAAACGAGCCGCGACGATGGGGCGCGGCCGGCAGCCGCGGCGCCGGGGAGTTTTCCCGAGCAGAGTGGATGGAGGCGCCGTGGCCGGGCGTCCGCCTCCGCCGTGGCGGGCGGCCGGGGCGCCCCTGGAGGGGGCTGGCCTCTGTGGGGAAACGGACTGGTCTCTCGCTCCGCGGCTAGGACGAAGCCGCGAAAGGTGCCGTTGTCGCCGGGACGGTCGGTGGACTCGTGGCGCGGGACTCAGGGTTGCCCATGTGGAGGCCCCCAGGCTCAGGTCCCTGGCAACGGAAGGCTGAGCAAGCAGGCCCGGGCCCGGGCCCGGCTTTCGGGGCTGGCCCGGCCCCAGCTGCCGGCGCCAGGGAGGGGACCCCCGGAGGCTGAGGAGTGGGAGGCGTCGGCCTCCCCGCGGCACGCCTCCCGGAGCTCCTCCTGGCGGTGCCGGAACGCAACGACACGCGATCCCGGACAGGGCCCCGGGGGGGGCCGCCCTGCGGCCCCGTGGTGCCCGAAGTGTGTTCGCCGGGCCTTTTCCGGCCAATTCTCACGAGCGTTCTGCCCAAATCGGGATCGATTTGGGCAGAACGCTCGTGAGAATTGGCCGGCGTTGGGCAGCCCTGGTCAGCGCCCAGTTCCGCGTGGAGCAGGGCCCTTTCTCGCTCGGGGCATGTCGCGGCCACCCGGAAAACGAGCCGCGACGATGGGGCGCGGCCGGCAGCCGCGGCGCCGGGGAGTTTTCCCCGAACAGAGTGGATGGAGGCGCCGTGGCCGGGCGCCCGCCTCTGCCGTGGCGGGCGGCCGGGGCGCCCCTGGAGGGGGCTGGCCTCTGTGGGGAAACGGACTGGTCTCACGCTCCGCGGCTAGGACGAAGCCGCGAAAGGTGCCGTTGTCGCCGGGACGGTCGGGGGACTCGTGGCGCGGGACTCAGGGTTCCCCATGGGGAGGCCCCCAGGCTCAGGCCCCTGGCAACGGAAGGCTGAGCAAGCAGGCCCGGGACCGGGCCCGGCTTTCGGGGCTGGCCCGGCCCCAGGTGCCGGCGCCAGGGAGGGGACCCCCGGAGGCTGAGGAGCGGGAGGCGTCGGCCTCCCCGCGGCACGCCTCCCGGAGCTCCTCCTGGCGGTGCCGGAACGCGACGACACGCGATCCCGGACAGGGCCCCGGGGGGGGCCTCCCTGCGGCCCCGTGGTGCCCGAAGTGTGTTCGCCGGTCCTTTTCAGGCCAATTCTCACGAGCGTTCTGCCCAAATCGGGATCGATTTGGGCAGAAGGCTCGTGAGAAGTGGCCGGCGTTGGGCAGCCCTGGTCAGCGCCCAGTTCCGCGTGGAGCAGGGCCCTTTCTCGCTCGGGGCATGTCGCGGCCACCCGGAAAACGAGCCGCGACGATGGGGCGCGGCCGGCATCCGCGGCGCCGGGGAGTTTTCCCCGAGCAGAGTGGATGGAGGCGCCGTGGCCGGGCGCCCGCCTCTGCCGTGGCGGGCGGCCGGGGCGCCCCTGGAGGGGGCTGGCCTCTGTGGGGAAACGGACTGGTCTCTCGCTCCGCGGCTAGGACGAAGCCGCGAAAGGTGCCGTTGTCGCCGGGACGGTCGGGGGACTCGTGGCGCGGGACTCAGGGTTCCCCATGGGGAGGCCCCCAGGCTCAGGCCCCTGGCAACGGAAGGCTGAGCAAGCAGGCCCGGGCCCGGGCCCGGCTTTCGGGGCTGGCCCGGCCCCAGCTGCCGGCGCCAGGGAGGGGACCCCCGGAGGCTGAGGAGCGGGAGGCGTCGGCCTCCCCGCGGCACGCCTCCCGGAGCTCCTCCTGGCGTTGCCGGAACGCGACGACACGCGATCCCGGACAGGGCCCCGGGGGGGGCCGCCCTGCGGCCCTGTGGTGCCCGAAGTGTGTTCGCCGGGCCTTTTCCGGCCAATTCTCACGAGCGTTCTGCCCAAATCGGGATCGATTTGGGCAGAACGCTCGTGAGAATTGGCCGGCGTTGGGCAGCCCTGGTCAGCGCCCAGTTCCGCGTGGAGCAGGGCCCTTTCTCGCTCGGGGCATGTCGCGGCCACCCGGAAAACGAGCCGCGACGATGGGGCGCGGCCGGCAGCCGCGGCGCCGGGGAGTTTTCCCGAGCAGAGTGGATGGAGGCGCCGTGGCCGGACGCCCGCCTCTGCCGTGGCGGGCGGCCGGGGCGCCCCTGGAAGGGACTGGCCTCTGTGGGGAAACGGACTGGTCTCTCGCTCCGCGGATAGGACGAAGCCGCGAAAGGTGCCGTTGTCGCCGGGACGGTCGGGGGACTCGTGGCGCGGGACTCAGGGTTCCCCATGGGGAGGCCCCCAGGCTCAGGCCCCTGGCAACGGAAGGCTGAGCAAGCAGGCCAGGGCCCGGGCCCGGCTTTCGGGGCTGGCCCGGCCCCAGCTGCCGGCGCCAGGGAGGGGACCCCCGGAGGCTGAGGAGCGGGAGGCGTCGGCCTCCCCGCGGCACGCCTCCCGGAGCTCCTCCTGGCGGTGCCGGAACGCGACGACACGCGATCCCGGACAGGGCCCCGGGGGGGGCCACCCTGCGGCCCTGTGGTGCCCGAAGTGTGTTCGCCGGGCCTTTTCCGGCCAATTCTCACGAGCGTTCTGCCCAAATCGGGATCGATTTGGGCAGAAGGCTCGTGAGAATTGGCCGGCGTTGGGCAGCCCTGGTCAGCGCCCAGTTCCGCGTGGAGCAGGGCCCTTTCTCGCTCGGGGCATGTCGCGGCCACCCGGAAAACAAGCCGCGACGATGGGGCGCGGCCGGCAGCCGCGGCGCCGGGGAGTTTTCCCGAGCAGAGTGGATGGAGGCGCCGTGGCCGGGCGTCCGCCTCCGCCGTGGCGGGCGGCCGGGGCGCCCCTGGAGGGGGCTGGCCTCTGTGGGGAAACGGACTGGTCTCTCGCTCCGCGGCTAGGACGAAGCCGCGAAAGGTGCCGTTGTCGCCGGGACGGTCGGGGGACTCGTGGCGCGGGACTCAGGGTTCCCCATGGGGAGGCCCCCAGGCTCAGGCCCCTGGCAACGGAAGGCTGAGCAAGCAGGCCCGGGCCCGGGCCCGGCTTTCGGGGCTGGCCCGGCCCCAGCTGCCGGCGCCAGGGAGGGGACCCCCGGAGGCTGAGGAGCGGGAGGCGTCGGCCTCCCCGCGGCACGCCTCCCGGAGCTCCTCCTGGCGTTGCCGGAACGCGACGACACGCGATCCCGGACAGGGCCCCGGGGGGGGCCGCCCTGCGGCCCTGTGGTGCCCGAAGTGTGTTCGCCGGGCCTTTTCCGGCCAATTCTCACGAGCGTTCTGCCCAAATCGGGATCGATTTGGGCAGAACGCTCGTGAGAATTGGCCGGCGTTGGGCAGCCCTGGTCAGCGCCCAGTTCCGCGTGGAGCAGGGCCCTTTCTCGCTCGGGGCATGTCGCGGCCACCCGGAAAAGGAGCCGCGACGATGGGGCGCGGCCGGCAGCCGCGGCGCCGGGGAGTTTTCCCCGAGCAGAGTGGATGGAGGCGCCGTGGCCGGACGCCCGCCTCTGCCGTGGCGGGCGGCCGGGGCGCCCCTGGAGGGGACTGGCCTCTGTGGGGAAACGGACTGGTCTCTCGCTCCGCGGATAGGACGAAGCCGCGAAAGGTGCCGTTGTCGCCGGGACGGTCGGGGGACTCGTGGCGCGGGACTCAGGGTTCCCCATGGGGAGGCCCCCAGGCTCAGGCCCCTGGCAACGGAAGGCTGAGCAAGCAGGCCAGGGCCCGGGCCCGGCTTTCGGGGCTGGCCCGGCCCCAGCTGCCGGCGCCAGGGAGGGGACCCCCGGAGGCTGAGGAGCGGGAGGCGTCGGCCTCCCCGCGGCACGCCTCCCGGAGCTCCTCCTGGCGGTGCCGGAACGCGACGACACGCGATCCCGGACAGGGCCCCGGGGGGGGCCACCCTGCGGCCCTGTGGTGCCCGAAGTGTGTTCGCCGGGCCTTTTCCGGCCAATTCTCACGAGCGTTCTGCCCAAATCGGGATCGATTTGGGCAGAAGGCTCGTGAGAATTGGCCGGCGTTGGGCAGCCCTGGTCAGCGCCCAGTTCCGCGTGGAGCAGGGCCCTTTCTCGCTCGGGGCATGTCGCGGCCACCCGGAAAACGAGCCGCGACGATGGGGCGCGGCCGGCAGCCGCGGCGCCGGGGAGTTTTCCCGAGCAGAGTGGATGGAGGCGCCGTGGCCGGGCGTCCGCCTCCGCCGTGGCGGGCGGCCGGGGCGCCCCTGGAGGGGGCTGGCCTCTGTGGGGAAACGGACTGGTCTCTCGCTCCGCGGCTAGGACGAAGCCGCGAAAGGTGCCGTTGTCGCCGGGACGGTCGGTGGACTCGTGGCGCGGGACTCAGGGTTGCCCATGTGGAGGCCCCCAGGCTCAGGTCCCTGGCAACGGAAGGCTGAGCAAGCAGGCCCGGGCCCGGGCCCGGCTTTCGGGGCTGGCCCGGCCCCAGCTGCCGGCGCCAGGGAGGGGACCCCCGGAGGCTGAGGAGTGGGAGGCGTCGGCCTCCCCGCGGCACGCCTCCCGGAGCTCCTCCTGGCGGTGCCGGAACGCAACGACACGCGATCCCGGACAGGGCCCCGGGGGGGGCCGCCCTGCGGCCCCGTGGTGCCCGAAGTGTGTTCGCCGGGCCTTTTCCGGCCAATTCTCACGAGCGTTCTGCCCAAATCGGGATCGATTTGGGCAGAACGCTCGTGAGAATTGGCCGGCGTTGGGCAGCCCTGGTCAGCGCCCAGTTCCGCGTGGAGCAGGGCCCTTTCTCGCTCGGGGCATGTCGCGGCCACCCGGAAAACGAGCCGCGACGATGGGGCGCGGCCGGCAGCCGCGGCGCCGGGGAGTTTTCCCCGAGCAGAGTGCATGGAGGCGCCGTGGCCGGGCGCCCGCCTCTGCCGTGGCGGGCGGCCGGGGCGCCCCTGGAGGGGGCTGGTCTCTGTGGGGAAACGGACTGGTCTCTCGCTCCGCGGCTAGGACGAAGCCGCGAAAGGTGCCGTTGTCGCCGGGACGGTCGGGGGACTCGTGGCGCGGGACTCAGGGTTCCCCATGGGGAGGCCCCCAGGCTCAGGCCCCTGGCAACGGAAGGCTGAGCAAGCAGGCCCGGGCCCGGGCCCGGCTTTCGGGGCTGGCCCGGCCCCAGGTGCCGGCGCCAGGGAGGGGACCCCCGGAGGCTGAGGAGCGGGAGGCGTCGGCCTCCCCGCGGCACGCCTCCCGGAGCTCCTCCTGGCGGTGCCGGAACGCGACGACACGCGATCCCGGACAGGGCCCCGGGGGGGGCCTCCCTGCGGCCCCGTGGTGCCCGAAGTGTGTTCGCCGGTCCTTTTCCGGCCAATTCTCACGAGCGTTCTGCCCAAATCGGGATCGATTTGGGCAGAACGCTCGTGAGAAGTGGCCGGCGTTGGGCAGCCCTGGTCAGCGCCCAGTTCCGCGTGGAGCAGGGCCCTTTCTCGCTCGGGGCATGTCGCGGCCACCCGGAAAACGAGCCGCGACGATGGGGCGCGGCCGGCAGCCGCGGCGCCGGGGAGTTTTCCCCGAGCAGAGTGCATGGAGGCGCCGTGGCCGGGCGTCCGCCTCCGCCGTGGCGGGCGGCTGGGGCGCCCCTGGAGGGGGCTGGCCTCTGTGGGGAAACGGACTGGTCTCTCGCTCCGCGGCTAGGACGAAGCCGCGAAAGGTGCCGTTGTCCCCGGGACGGTCGGGGGACTCGTGGCGCGGGACTCAGGGTTCCCCATGGGGAGGCCCCCAGGCTCAGGCCCCTGGCAACGGAAGGCTGAGCAAGCAGGACCGGGCCCGGGCCCGGGTTTCGGGGCTGGCCCGGCCCCAGCTGCCGGCGCCAGGGAGGGGACCCCCGGAGGCTGAGGAGCGGGAGGCGTCGGCCTCCCCGCGGCACGCCTCCCGGAGCTCCTCCTGGCGGTGCCGGAACGCGACGACACGCGATCCCGGACAGGGCCCCGGGGGGGGCCGCCCTGCGGCCCTGTGGTGCCCGAAGTGTGTTCGCCGGGCCTTTTCCGGCCAATTCTCACGAGCGTTCTGCCCAAATCGGGATCGATTTGGGCAGAACGCTCGTGAGAATTGGCCGGCGTTGGGCAGCCCTGGTCAGCGCAAAGTTCCGCGTGGAGCAGGGCCCTTTCTCGCTCGGGGCATGTCGCGGCCACCCGGAAAACGAGCCGCGACGATGGGGCGCGGCCGGCATCCGCGGCGCCGGGGAGTTTTCCCCGAGCAGAGTGGATGGAGGCGCCGTGGCCGGGCGCCCGCCTCTGCCGTGGCGGGCGGCCGGGGCGCCCCTGGAGGGGGCTGGCCTCTGTGGGGAAACGGACTGGTCTCTCGCTCCGCGGCTAGGACGAAGCCGCGAAAGGTGCCGTTGTCGCCGGGACGGTCGGGGGACTCGTGGCGCGGGACTCAGGGTTCCCCATGGGGAGGCCCCCAGGCTCAGGCCCCTGGCAACAGAAGGCTGAGCAAGCAGGCCCGGGCCCGGGCCCGGCTTTCGGGGCTGGCCCGGCCCCAGCTGCCGGCGCCAGGGAGGGGACCCCCGGAGGCTGAGGAGCGGGAGGCGTCGGCCTCCCCGCGGCACGCCTCCCGGAGCTCCTCCTGGCGGTGCCGGAACGCGACGACACGCGATCCCGGACAGGGCCCCGGGGGGGGCCGCCCTGCGGCCCTGTGGTGCCCGAAGTGTGTTCGCCGGGCCTTTTCCGGCCAATTCTCACGAGCGTTCTGCCCAAATCGGGATCGATTTGGGCAGAACGCTCGTGAGAATTGGCCGGCGTTGGGCAGCCCTGGTCAGCGCCCAGTTCCGCGTGGAGCAGGGCCCTTTCTCGCTCGGGGCATGTCGCGGCCACCCGGAAAACGAGCCGCGACGATGGGGCGCGGCCGGCATCCGCGGCGCCGGGGAGTTTTCCCCGAGCAGAGTGGATGGAGGCGCCGTGGCCGGGCGCCCGCCTCTGCCGTGGCGGGCGGCCGGGGCGCCCCTGGAGGGGGCTGGCCTCTGTGGGGAAACGGACTGGTCTCTCGCTCCGCGGCTAGGACGAAGCCGCGAAAGGTGCCGTTGTCGCCGGGACGGTCGGGGGACTCGTGGCGCGGGACTCAGGGTTCCCCATGGGGAGGCCCCCAGGCTCAGGCCCCTGGCAACGGAAGGCTGAGCAAGCAGGCCCGGGCCCGGGCCCGGCTTTCGGGGCTGGCCCGGCCCCAGCTGCCGGCGCCAGGGAGGAGACCCCCGGAGGCTGAGGAGCGGGAGGCGTCGGCCTCCCCGCGGCACGCCTCCCGGAGCTCCTCCTGGCGTTGCCGGAACGCGAAGACACGCGATCCCGTACAGGGCCCCGGGGGGGGCCGCCCTGCGGCCCTGTGGTGCCCGAAGTGTGTTCGCCGGGCGTTTTCCGGCCAATTCTCACGAGCGTTCTGCCCAAATCGGGATCGATTTGGGCAGAACGCTCGTGAGAATTGGCCGGCGTTGGGCAGCCCTGGTCAGCGCCCAGTTCCGCGTGGAGCAGGGCCCTTTCTCGCTCGGGGCATGTCGCGGCCACCCGGAAAACGAGCCGCGACGATGGGGCGCGGCCGGCAGCCGCGGCGCCGGGGAGTTTTCCCCGAGCAGAGTGGATGGAGGCGCCGTGGCCGGACGCCCGCCTCTGCCGTGGCGGGCGGCCGGGGCGCCCCTGGAGGGGACTGGCCTCTGTGGGGAAACGGACTGGTCTCTCGCTCCGCGGATAGGACGAAGCCGCGAAAGGTGCCGTTGTCGCCGGGACGGTCGGGGGACTCGTGGCGCGGGACTCAGGGTTCCCCATGGGGAGGCCCCCAGGCTCAGGCCCCTGGCAACGGAAGGCTGAGCAAGCAGGCCAGGGCCCGGGCCCGGCTTTCGGGGCTGGCCCGGCCCCAGCTGCCGGCGCCAGGGAGGGGACCCCCGGAGGCTGAGGAGCGGGAGGCGTCGGCCTCCCCGCGGCACGCCTCCCGGAGCTCCTCCTGGCGGTGCCGGAACGCGACGACACGCGATCCCGGACAGGGCCCCGGGGGGGGCCACCCTGCGGCCCTGTGGTGCCCGAAGTGTGTTCGCCGGGCCTTTTCCGGCCAATTCTCACGAGCGTTCTGCCCAAATCGGGATCGATTTGGGCAGAAGGCTCGTGAGAATTGGCCGGCGTTGGGCAGCCCTGGTCAGCGCCCA
The DNA here is from genome assembly GCF_922984935.1 of Meles meles. Taxonomy (NCBI): domain Eukaryota; kingdom Metazoa; phylum Chordata; class Mammalia; order Carnivora; family Mustelidae; genus Meles; species Meles meles. Next base: position 52,292 of record NC_060086.1, on the reverse strand, counting down.
GTTCCGCGTGGAGCAGGGCCCTTTCTCGCTCGGGGCATGTCGCGGCCACCCGGAAAACGAGCCGCGACGATGGGGCGCGGCCGGCATCCGCGGCGCCGGGGAGTTTTCCCGAGCAGAGTGGATGGAGGCGCCGTGGCCGGGCGTCCGCCTCCGCCGTGGCGGGCGGCCGGGGCGCCCCTGGAGGGGGCTGGCCTCTGTGGGGAAACGGACTGGTCTCTCGCTCCGCGGCGAGGACGAAGCCGCGAAAGGTGCCGTTGTCGCCGGGACGGTCGGTGGACTCGTGGCGCGGGACTCAGGGTTGCCCATGTGGAGGCCCCCAGGCTCAGGTCCCTGGCAACGGAAGGCTGAGCAAGCAGGCCCGGGCCCGGGCCCGGCTTTCGGGGCTGACCCGGCCCCAGCTGCCGGCGCCAGGGAGGGGACCCCCGGAGGCTGAGGAGTGGGAGGCGTCGGCCTCCCCGCGGCACGCCTCCCGGAGCTCCTCCTGGCGGTGCCGGAACGCAACGACACGCGATCCCGGACAGGGCCCCGGGGGGGGCCGCCCTGCGGCCCCGTGGTGCCCGAAGTGTGTTCGCCGGGCCTTTTCCGGCCAATTCTCACGAGCGTTCTGCCCAAATCGGGATCGATTTGGGCAGAACGCTCGTGAGAATTTCCCGGCGTTGGGCAGCCCTGGTCAGCGCCCAGTTCCGCGTGGAGCAGGGCCCTTTCTCGCTCGGGGCATGTCACGGCCACCCGGAAAACGAGCCGCGACGATGGGGCGCGGCCGGCAGCCGCGGCGCCGGGGAGTTTTCCCCGAACAGAGTGGATGGAGGCGCCGTGGCCGGGCGCCCGCCTCTGCCGTGGCGGGCGGCCGGGGCGCCCCTGGAGGGGGCTGGCCTCTGTGGGGAAACGGACTGGTCTCTCGCTCCGCGGCTAGGACGAAGCCGCGAAAGGTGCCGTTGTCGCCGGGACGGTCGGGGGACTCGTGGCGCGGGACTCAGGGTTCCCCATGGGGAGGCCCCCAGGCTCAGGCCCCTGGCAACGGAAGGCTGAGCAAGCAGGCCCGCGCCCGGCTTTCGGGGCTGGCCCGGCCCCAGCTGCCGGCGCCAGGGAGGGGACCCCCGGAGGCTGAGGAGCGGGAGGCGTCGGCCTCCCCGCGGCACGCCTCCCGGAGCTCCTCCTGGCGGTGCCGGAACGCGACGACACGCGATCCCGGACAGGGCCCCGGGGGGGGCCGCCCTGCGGCCCTGTGGTGCCCGAAGTGTGTTCGCCGGGCCTTTTCCGGCCAATTCTCACGAGCGTTCTGCCCAAATCGGGATCGATTTGGGCAGAACGCTCGTGAGAATTGGCCGGCGTTGGGCAGCCCTGGTCAGCGCCCAGTTCCGCGTGGAGCAGGGCCCTTTCTCGCTCGGGGCATGTCGCGGCCACCCGGAAAACGAGCCGCGACGATGGGGCGCGGCCGGCAGCCGCGGCGCCGTGCAGTTTTCCCCGAGCAGAGTGGATGGAGGCGCCGTGGCCGGGCGTCCGCCTCCGACGTGGCGGGCGGCCGGGGCGCCCCTGGAGGGGGCTGGCCTCTAGGGGAAACGGACTGGTCTCTCGCTCCGCGGCTAGGACGAAGCCGCGAAAGGTGCCGTTGTCGCCGGGACGGTCGGGGGACTCGTGGCGCGGGACTCAGGGTTCCCCATGGGGAGGCCCCCAGGCTCAGGCCCCTGGCAACGGAAGGCTGAGCAAGCAGGCCCGGGCCCGGGCCCGGCTTTCGGGGCTGGCCCGGCCCCAGCTGCCGGCGCCAGGGAGGGGACCCCCGGAGGCTGAGGAGCGGGAGGCGTCGGCCTCCCCGCGGCACGCCTCCCGGAGCTCCTCCTGGCGGTGCCGGAACGCGACGACACGCGATCCCGGACAGGGCCCCGGGGGGGGCCACCCTGCGGCCCTGTGGTGCCCGAAGTGTGTTCGCCGGGCCTTTTCCGGCCAATTCTCACGAGCGTTCTGCCCAAATCGGGATCGATTTGGGCAGAACGCTCGTGAGAATTGGCCGGCGTTGGGCAGCCCTGGTCAGCGCCCAGTTCCGCGTGGAGTAGGGCCCTTTCTCGCTCGGGGCATGTCGCGGCCACCCGGAAAACGAGCCGCGACGATGGGGCGCGGCCGGCAGCCGCGGCGCCGGGGAGTTTTCCCCGAGCAGAGTGCATGGAGGCGCCGTGGCCGGGCGTCCGCCTCCGCCGTGGCGGGCGGCTGGGGCGCCCCTGGAGGGGGCTGGCCTCTGTGGGGAAACGGACTGGTCTCTCGCTCCGCGGCTAGGACGAAGCCGCGAAAGGTGCCGTTGTCGCCGGGACGGTCGGGGGACTCGTGGCGCGGGACTCAGGGTTCCCCATGGGGAGGCCCCCAGGCTCAGGCCCCTGGCAACGGAAGGCTGAGCAAGCAGGCCCGGGCCCGGGCCCGGCTTTCGGGGCTGGCCCGGCCCCAGCTGCCGGCGCCAGGGAGGGGACCCCCGGAGGCTGAGGAGCGGGAGGCGTCGGCCTCCCCGCGGCACGCCTCCCGGATCTCCTCCTGGCGGTGCCGGAACGCGACGACACGCGATCCCGGACAGGGCCCCGGGGGGGGCCGCCCTGCGGCCCTGTGGTGCCCGAAGTGTGTTCGCCGGGCGTTTTCCGGCCAATTCTCACGAGCGTTCTGCCAAAATCGGGATCGATTTGGGCAGAACGCTCGTGAGAATTGGCCAGCGTTGGGCAGCCCTGGTCAGCGCCCAGTTCCGCGTGGAGCAGGGCCCTTTCTCGCTCGGGGCATGTCGCGGCCACCCGGAAAACGAGCCGCGACGATGGGGCGCGGCCGGCAGCCGCGGCGCCGGGGAGTTTTCCCCGAGCAGAGTGGATGGAGGCGCCGTGGCCGGGCGTCCGCCTCCGCCGTGGCGGGCGGCTGGGGCGCCCCTGGAGGGGGCTGGCCTCTGTGGGGAAACGGACTGGTCTCTCGCTCCGCGGCTAGGACGAAGCCGCGAAAGGTGCCGTTGTCGCCGGGACGGTCGGGGGACTCGTGGCGCGGGACTCAGGGTTCCCCATGGGGAGGCCCCCAGGCTCAGGCCCCTGGCAACGGAAGGCTGAGCAAGGAGGCCCGGGCCCGGGCCCGGCTTTCGGGGCTGGCCCGGCCCCAGCTGCCGGCGCCAGGGAGGGGACCCCCGGAGGCTGAGGAGTGGGAGGCGTCGGCCTCCCCGCGGCACGCCTCCCGGAGCTCCTCCTGGCGGTGCCGGAACGCGACGACACGCGATCCCGGACAGGGCCCCGGGGGGGGCCGCCCTGCGGCCCCGTGGTGCCCGAAGTGTGTTCGCCGGGCCTTTTCCGGCCAATTCTCACGAGCGTTCTGCCCAAATCGGGATCGATTTGGGCAGAACGCTCGTGAGAATTGGCCGGCGTTGGGCAGCCCTGGTCAGCGCCCAGTTCCGCGAGAGCAGGGCCCTTTCTCGCTCGGGGAATGACGCGGCCACCCGGAAAACGAGCCGCGACGATGGGGCACGGCCGGCAGCCGCGGCGCCGGGGAGTTTTCCCCGAGCAGAGTGCATGGAGGCGCCGTGGCCGGGCGTCCGCCTCCGCCGTGGCGGGCGGCTGGGGCGCCCCTGGAGGGGGCTGGCCTCTGTGGGGAAACGGACTGGTCTCTCGCTCCGCGGCTAGGACGAAGCCGCGAAAGGTGCCGTTGTCGCCGGGACGGTCGGGGGACTCGTGGCGCGGGACTCAGGGTTCCCCATGGGGAGGCCCCCAGGCTCAGGCCCCTGGCAACGGAAGGCTGAGCAAGCAGGCCCGCGCCCGGCTTTCGGGGCTGGCCCGGCCCCAGCTGCCGGCGCCAGGGAGGGGACCCCCGGAGGCTGAGGAGCGGGAGGCGTCGGCCTCCCCGCGGCACGCCTCCCGGAGCTCCTCCTGGCGGTGCCGGAACGCGACGACACGCGATCCCGGACAGGGCCCCGGGGGGGGCCGCCCTGCGGCCCTGTGGTGCCCGAAGTGTGTTCGCCGGGCCTTTTCCGGCCAATTCTCACGAGCGTTCTGCCCAAATCGGGATCGATTTGGGCAGAACGCTCGTGAGAATTGGCCGGCGTTGGGCAGCCCTGGTCAGCGCCCAGTTCCGCGTGGAGCAGGGCCCTTTCTCGCTCGGGGCATGTCGCGGCCACCCGGAAAACGAGCCGCGACGATGGGGCGCGGCCGGCAGCCGCGGCGCCGTGCAGTTTTCCCCGAGCAGAGTGGATGGAGGCGCCGTGGCCGGGCGTCCGCCTCCGACGTGGCGGGCGGCCGGGGCGCCCCTGGAGGGGGCTGGCCTCTAGGGGAAACGGACTGGTCTCTCGCTCCGCGGCTAGGACGAAGCCGCGAAAGGTGCCGTTGTCGCCGGGACGGTCGGGGGACTCGTGGCGCGGGACTCAGGGTTCCCCATGGGGAGGCCCCCAGGCTCAGGCCCCTGGCAACGGAAGGCTGAGCAAGCAGGCCCGGGCCCGGGCCCGGCTTTCGGGGCTGGCCCGGCCCCAGCTGCCGGCGCCAGGGAGGGGACCCCCGGAGGCTGAGGAGCGGGAGGCGTCGGCCTCCCCGCGGCACGCCTCCCGGAGCTCCTCCTGGCGGTGCCGGAACGCGACGACACGCGATCCCGGACAGGGCCCCGGGGGGGGCCACCCTGCGGCCCTGTGGTGCCCGAAGTGTGTTCGCCGGGCCTTTTCCGGCCAATTCTCACGAGCGTTCTGCCCAAATCGGGATCGATTTGGGCAGAACGCTCGTGAGAATTGGCCGGCGTTGGGCAGCCCTGGTCAGCGCCCAGTTCCGCGTGGAGTAGGGCCCTTTCTCGCTCGGGGCATGTCGCGGCCACCCGGAAAACGAGCCGCGACGATGGGGCGCGGCCGGCAGCCGCGGCGCCGGGGAGTTTTCCCCGAGCAGAGTGGATGGAGGCGCCGTGGCAGGGCGTCCGCCTCCGCCGTGGCGGGCGGCCGGGGCGCCCCTGGAGGGGGCTGGCCTCTGTGGGGAAACGGACTGGTCTCTCGCTCCGCGGCTAGGACGAAGCCGCGAAAGGTGCCGTTGTCGCCGGGACGGTCGGGGGACTCGTGGCGCGGGACTCAGGGTTCCCCATGGGGAGGCCCCCAGGCTCAGGCCCCTGGCAACGGAAGGCTGAGCAAGCAGGCCCGGGCCCGGGCCCGGCTTTCGGGGCTGGCCCGGCCCCAGCTGCCGGCGCCAGGGAGGGGACCCCCAGAGCCTGAGGAGTGGGAGGCTTCGGCCTCCCCGCGGCACGCCTCCCGGAGCTCCTCCTGGCGGTGCCGGAACGCGACGACACGCGATCCCGGACAGGGCCCCGGGGGGGGCCGCCCTGCGGCCCCGTGGTGCCCGAAGTGTGTTCGCCGGGCCTTTTCCGGCCAATTCTCACGAGCGTTCTGCCCAAATCGGGATCGATTTGGGCAGAACGCTCGTGAGAATTGGCCGGCGTTGGGCAGAACTGGTCAGCGCCCAGTTCCGCGTGGAGCAGGGCCCTTTCTCGCTCGGGGCATGTCGCGGCCACCCGGAAAACGAGCCGCGACGATGGGGCGCGGCCGGCAGCCGCGGCGCCGGGGAGTTTTCCCGAGCAGAGTGGATGGAGGCGCCGTGGCCGGGCGTCCGCCTCCGCCGTGGCGGGCGGCCGGGGCGCCCCTGGAGGGGGCTGGCCTCTGTGGGGAAACGGACTGGTCTCTCGCTCCGCGGCTAGGACGAAGCCGCGAAAGGTGCCGTTGTCGCCGGGACGGTCGGTGGACTCGTGGCGCGGGACTCAGGGTTGCCCATGTGGAGGCCCCCAGGCTCAGGTCCCTGGCAACGGAAGGCTGAGCAAGCAGGCCCGGGCCCGGGCCCGGCTTTCGGGGCTGGCCCGGCCCCAGCTGCCGGCGCCAGGGAGGGGACCCCCGGAGGCTGAGGAGTGGGAGGCGTCGGCCTCCCCGCGGCACGCCTCCCGGAGCTCCTCCTGGCGGTGCCGGAACGCAACGACACGCGATCCCGGACAGGGCCCCGGGGGGGGCCGCCCTGCGGCCCCGTGGTGCCCGAAGTGTGTTCGCCGGGACTTTTCCGGCCAATTCTCACGAGCGTTCTGCCCAAATCGGGATCGATTTGGGCAGAACGCTCGTGAGAATTGGCCGGCGTTGGGCAGCCCTGGTCAGCGCCCAGTTCCGCGTGGAGCAGGGCCCTTTCTCGCTCGGGGCATGTCGCGGCCACCCGGAAAACGAGCCGCGACGATGGGGCGCGGCCGGCAGCCGCGGCGCCGGGGAGTTTTCCCCGAACAGAGTGGATGGAGGCGCCGTGGCCGGGCGCCCGCCTCTGCCGTGGCGGGCGGCCGGGGCGCCCCTGGAGGGGGCTGGCCTCTGTGGGGAAACGGACTGGTCTCACGCTCCGCGGCTAGGACGAAGCCGCGAAAGGTGCCGTTGTCGCCGGGACGGTCGGGGGACTCGTGGCGCGGGACTCAGGGTTCCCCATGGGGAGGCCCCCAGGCTCAGGCCCCTGGCAACGGAAGGCTGAGCAAGCAGGCCCGGGACCGGGCCCGGCTTTCGGGGCTGGCCCGGCCCCAGGTGCCGGCGCCAGGGAGGGGACCCCCGGAGGCTGAGGAGCGGGAGGCGTCGGCCTCCCCGCGGCACGCCTCCCGGAGCTCCTCCTGGCGGTGCCGGAACGCGACGACACGCGATCCCGGACAGGGCCCCGGGGGGGGCCTCCCTGCGGCCCCGTGGTGCCCGAAGTGTGTTCGCCGGTCCTTTTCAGGCCAATTCTCACGAGCGTTCTGCCCAAATCGGGATCGATTTGGGCAGAAGGCTCGTGAGAAGTGGCCGGCGTTGGGCAGCCCTGGTCAGCGCCCAGTTCCGCGTGGAGCAGGGCCCTTTCTCGCTCGGGGCATGTCGCGGCCACCCGGAAAACGAGCCGCGACGATGGGGCGCGGCCGGCATCCGCGGCGCCGGGGAGTTTTCCCCGAGCAGAGTGGATGGAGGCGCCGTGGCCGGGCGCCCGCCTCTGCCGTGGCGGGCGGCCGGGGCGCCCCTGGAGGGGGCTGGCCTCTGTGGGGAAACGGACTGGTCTCTCGCTCCGCGGCTAGGACGAAGCCGCGAAAGGTGCCGTTGTCGCCGGGACGGTCGGGGGACTCGTGGCGCGGGACTCAGGGTTCCCCATGGGGAGGCCCCCAGGCTCAGGCCCCTGGCAACGGAAGGCTGAGCAAGCAGGCCCGGGCCCGGGCCCGGCTTTCGGGGCTGGCCCGGCCCCAGCTGCCGGCGCCAGGGAGGGGACCCCCGGAGGCTGAGGAGCGGGAGGCGTCGGCCTCCCCGCGGCACGCCTCCCGGAGCTCCTCCTGGCGTTGCCGGAACGCGACGACACGCGATCCCGGACAGGGCCCCGGGGGGGGCCGCCCTGCGGCCCTGTGGTGCCCGAAGTGTGTTCGCCGGGCCTTTTCCGGCCAATTCTCACGAGCGTTCTGCCCAAATCGGGATCGATTTGGGCAGAACGCTCGTGAGAATTGGCCGGCGTTGGGCAGCCCTGGTCAGCGCCCAGTTCCGCGTGGAGCAGGGCCCTTTCTCGCTCGGGGCATGTCGCGGCCACCCGGAAAACGAGCCGCGACGATGGGGCGCGGCCGGCAGCCGCGGCGCCGGGGAGTTTTCCCGAGCAGAGTGGATGGAGGCGCCGTGGCCGGACGCCCGCCTCTGCCGTGGCGGGCGGCCGGGGCGCCCCTGGAAGGGACTGGCCTCTGTGGGGAAACGGACTGGTCTCTCGCTCCGCGGATAGGACGAAGCCGCGAAAGGTGCCGTTGTCGCCGGGACGGTCGGGGGACTCGTGGCGCGGGACTCAGGGTTCCCCATGGGGAGGCCCCCAGGCTCAGGCCCCTGGCAACGGAAGGCTGAGCAAGCAGGCCAGGGCCCGGGCCCGGCTTTCGGGGCTGGCCCGGCCCCAGCTGCCGGCGCCAGGGAGGGGACCCCCGGAGGCTGAGGAGCGGGAGGCGTCGGCCTCCCCGCGGCACGCCTCCCGGAGCTCCTCCTGGCGGTGCCGGAACGCGACGACACGCGATCCCGGACAGGGCCCCGGGGGGGGCCACCCTGCGGCCCTGTGGTGCCCGAAGTGTGTTCGCCGGGCCTTTTCCGGCCAATTCTCACGAGCGTTCTGCCCAAATCGGGATCGATTTGGGCAGAAGGCTCGTGAGAATTGGCCGGCGTTGGGCAGCCCTGGTCAGCGCCCAGTTCCGCGTGGAGCAGGGCCCTTTCTCGCTCGGGGCATGTCGCGGCCACCCGGAAAACAAGCCGCGACGATGGGGCGCGGCCGGCAGCCGCGGCGCCGGGGAGTTTTCCCGAGCAGAGTGGATGGAGGCGCCGTGGCCGGGCGTCCGCCTCCGCCGTGGCGGGCGGCCGGGGCGCCCCTGGAGGGGGCTGGCCTCTGTGGGGAAACGGACTGGTCTCTCGCTCCGCGGCTAGGACGAAGCCGCGAAAGGTGCCGTTGTCGCCGGGACGGTCGGGGGACTCGTGGCGCGGGACTCAGGGTTCCCCATGGGGAGGCCCCCAGGCTCAGGCCCCTGGCAACGGAAGGCTGAGCAAGCAGGCCCGGGCCCGGGCCCGGCTTTCGGGGCTGGCCCGGCCCCAGCTGCCGGCGCCAGGGAGGGGACCCCCGGAGGCTGAGGAGTGGGAGGCGTCGGCCTCCCCGCGGCACGCCTCCCGGAGCTCCTCCTGGCGGTGCCGGAACGCAACGACACGCGATCCCGGACAGGGCCCCGGGGGGGGCCGCCCTGCGGCCCCGTGGTGCCCGAAGTGTGTTCGCCGGGCCTTTTCCGGCCAATTCTCACGAGCGTTCTGCCCAAATCGGGATCGATTTGGGCAGAACGCTCGTGAGAATTGGCCGGCGTTGGGCAGCCCTGGTCAGCGCCCAGTTCCGCGTGGAGCAGGGCCCTTTCTCGCTCGGGGCATGTCGCGGCCACCCGGAAAACGAGCCGCGACGATGGGGCGCGGCCGGCAGCCGCGGCGCCGGGGAGTTTTCCCCGAGCAGAGTGCATGGAGGCGCCGTGGCCGGGCGCCCGCCTCTGCCGTGGCGGGCGGCCGGGGCGCCCCTGGAGGGGGCTGGTCTCTGTGGGGAAACGGACTGGTCTCTCGCTCCGCGGCTAGGACGAAGCCGCGAAAGGTGCCGTTGTCGCCGGGACGGTCGGGGGACTCGTGGCGCGGGACTCAGGGTTCCCCATGGGGAGGCCCCCAGGCTCAGGCCCCTGGCAACGGAAGGCTGAGCAAGCAGGCCCGGGCCCGGGCCCGGCTTTCGGGGCTGGCCCGGCCCCAGGTGCCGGCGCCAGGGAGGGGACCCCCGGAGGCTGAGGAGCGGGAGGCGTCGGCCTCCCCGCGGCACGCCTCCCGGAGCTCCTCCTGGCGGTGCCGGAACGCGACGACACGCGATCCCGGACAGGGCCCCGGGGGGGGCCTCCCTGCGGCCCCGTGGTGCCCGAAGTGTGTTCGCCGGTCCTTTTCCGGCCAATTCTCACGAGCGTTCTGCCCAAATCGGGATCGATTTGGGCAGAACGCTCGTGAGAAGTGGCCGGCGTTGGGCAGCCCTGGTCAGCGCCCAGTTCCGCGTGGAGCAGGGCCCTTTCTCGCTCGGGGCATGTCGCGGCCACCCGGAAAACGAGCCGCGACGATGGGGCGCGGCCGGCAGCCGCGGCGCCGGGGAGTTTTCCCCGAGCAGAGTGCATGGAGGCGCCGTGGCCGGGCGTCCGCCTCCGCCGTGGCGGGCGGCTGGGGCGCCCCTGGAGGGGGCTGGCCTCTGTGGGGAAACGGACTGGTCTCTCGCTCCGCGGCTAGGACGAAGCCGCGAAAGGTGCCGTTGTCCCCGGGACGGTCGGGGGACTCGTGGCGCGGGACTCAGGGTTCCCCATGGGGAGGCCCCCAGGCTCAGGCCCCTGGCAACGGAAGGCTGAGCAAGCAGGACCGGGCCCGGGCCCGGGTTTCGGGGCTGGCCCGGCCCCAGCTGCCGGCGCCAGGGAGGGGACCCCCGGAGGCTGAGGAGCGGGAGGCGTCGGCCTCCCCGCGGCACGCCTCCCGGAGCTCCTCCTGGCGGTGCCGGAACGCGACGACACGCGATCCCGGACAGGGCCCCGGGGGGGGCCGCCCTGCGGCCCTGTGGTGCCCGAAGTGTGTTCGCCGGGCCTTTTCCGGCCAATTCTCACGAGCGTTCTGCCCAAATCGGGATCGATTTGGGCAGAACGCTCGTGAGAATTGGCCGGCGTTGGGCAGCCCTGGTCAGCGCCCAGTTCCGCGTGGAGCAGGGCCCTTTCTCGCTCGGGGCATGTCGCGGCCACCCGGAAAACGAGCCGCGACGATGGGGCGCGGCCGGCATCCGCGGCGCCGGGGAGTTTTCCCCGAGCAGAGTGGATGGAGGCGCCGTGGCCGGGCGCCCGCCTCTGCCGTGGCGGGCGGCCGGGGCGCCCCTGGAGGGGGCTGGCCTCTGTGGGGAAACGGACTGGTCTCTCGCTCCGCGGCTAGGACGAAGCCGCGAAAGGTGCCGTTGTCGCCGGGACGGTCGGGGGACTCGTGGCGCGGGACTCAGGGTTCCCCATGGGGAGGCCCCCAGGCTCAGGCCCCTGGCAACAGAAGGCTGAGCAAGCAGGCCCGGGCCCGGGCCCGGCTTTCGGGGCTGGCCCGGCCCCAGCTGCCGGCGCCAGGGAGGGGACCCCCGGAGGCTGAGGAGCGGGAGGCGTCGGCCTCCCCGCGGCACGCCTCCCGGAGCTCCTCCTGGCGGTGCCGGAACGCGACGACACGCGATCCCGGACAGGGCCCCGGGGGGGGCCGCCCTGCGGCCCTGTGGTGCCCGAAGTGTGTTCGCCGGGCCTTTTCCGGCCAATTCTCACGAGCGTTCTGCCCAAATCGGGATCGATTTGGGCAGAACGCTCGTGAGAATTGGCCGGCGTTGGGCAGCCCTGGTCAGCGCCCAGTTCCGCGTGGAGCAGGGCCCTTTCTCGCTCGGGGCATGTCGCGGCCACCCGGAAAACGAGCCGCGACGATGGGGCGCGGCCGGCATCCGCGGCGCCGGGGAGTTTTCCCCGAGCAGAGTGGATGGAGGCGCCGTGGCCGGGCGCCCGCCTCTGCCGTGGCGGGCGGCCGGGGCGCCCCTGGAGGGGGCTGGCCTCTGTGGGGAAACGGACTGGTCTCTCGCTCCGCGGCTAGGACGAAGCCGCGAAAGGTGCCGTTGTCGCCGGGACGGTCGGGGGACTCGTGGCGCGGGACTCAGGGTTCCCCATGGGGAGGCCCCCAGGCTCAGGCCCCTGGCAACGGAAGGCTGAGCAAGCAGGCCCGGGCCCGGGCCCGGCTTTCGGGGCTGGCCCGGCCCCAGCTGCCGGCGCCAGGGAGGAGACCCCCGGAGGCTGAGGAGCGGGAGGCGTCGGCCTCCCCGCGGCACGCCTCCCGGAGCTCCTCCTGGCGTTGCCGGAACGCGACGACACGCGATCCCGTACAGGGCCCCGGGGGGGGCCGCCCTGCGGCCCTGTGGTGCCCGAAGTGTGTTCGCCGGGCGTTTTCCGGCCAATTCTCACGAGCGTTCTGCCCAAATCGGGATCGATTTGGGCAGAACGCTCGTGAGAATTGGCCGGCGTTGGGCAGCCCTGGTCAGCGCCCAGTTCCGCGTGGAGCAGGGCCCTTTCTCGCTCGGGGCATGTCGCGGCCACCCGGAAAACGAGCCGCGACGATGGGGCGCGGCCGGCAGCCGCGGCGCCGGGGAGTTTTCCCCGAGCAGAGTGGATGGAGGCGCCGTGGCCGGACGCCCGCCTCTGCCGTGGCGGGCGGCCGGGGCGCCCCTGGAGGGGACTGGCCTCTGTGGGGAAACGGACTGGTCTCTCGCTCCGCGGATAGGACGAAGCCGCGAAAGGTGCCGTTGTCGCCGGGACGGTCGGGGGACTCGTGGCGCGGGACTCAGGGTTCCCCATGGGGAGGCCCCCAGGCTCAGGCCCCTGGCAACGGAAGGCTGAGCAAGCAGGCCAGGGCCCGGGCCCGGCTTTCGGGGCTGGCCCGGCCCCAGCTGCCGGCGCCAGGGAGGGGACCCCCGGAGGCTGAGGAGCGGGAGGCGTCGGCCTCCCCGCGGCACGCCTCCCGGAGCTCCTCCTGGCGGTGCCGGAACGCGACGACACGCGATCCCGGACAGGGCCCCGGGGGGGGCCACCCTGCGGCCCTGTGGTGCCCGAAGTGTGTTCGCCGGGCCTTTTCCGGCCAATTCTCACGAGCGTTCTGCCCAAATCGGGATCGATTTGGGCAGAAGGCTCGTGAGAATTGGCCGGCGTTGGGCAGCCCTGGTCAGCGCCCAGTTCCGCGTGGAGCAGGGCCCTTTCTCGCTCGGGGCATGTCGCGGCCACCCGGAAAACGAGCCGCGACGATGGGGCGCGGCCGGCATCCGCGGCGCCGGGGAGTTTTCCCGAGCAGAGTGGATGGAGGCGCCGTGGCCGGGCGTCCGCCTCCGCCGTGGCGGGCGGCCGGGGCGCCCCTGGAGGGGGCTGGCCTCTGTGGGGAAACGGACTGGTCTCTCGCTCCGCGGCGAGGACGAAGCCGCGAAAGGTGCCGTTGTCGCCGGGACGGTCGGTGGACTCGTGGCGCGGGACTCAGGGTTGCCCATGTGGAGGCCCCCAGGCTCAGGTCCCTGGCAACGGAAGGCTGAGCAAGCAGGCCCGGGCCCGGGCCCGGCTTTCGGGGCTGGCCCGGCCCCAGCTGCCGGCGCCAGGGAGGGGACCCCCGGAGGCTGAGGAGTGGGAGGCGTCGGCCTCCCCGCGGCACGCCTCCCGGAGCTCCTCCTGGCGGTGCCGGAACGCAACGACACGCGATCCCGGACAGGGCCCCGGGGGGGGCCGCCCTGCGGCCCCGTGGTGCCCGAAGTGTGTTCGCCGGGCCTTTTCCGGCCAATTCTCACGAGCGTTCTGCCCAAATCGGGATCGATTTGGGCAGAACGCTCGTGAGAATTGGCCGGCGTTGGGCAGCCCTGGTCAGCGCCCAGTTCCGCGTGGAGCAGGGCCCTTTCTCGCTCGGGGCATGTCACGGCCACCCGGAAAACGAGCCGCGACGATGGGGCGCGGCCGGCAGCCGCGGCGCCGGGGAGTTTTCCCCGAACAGAGTGGATGGAGGCGCCGTGGCCGGGCGCCCGCCTCTGCCGTGGCGGGCGGCCGGGGCGCCCCTGGAGGGGGCTGGCCTCTGTGGGGAAACGGACTGGTCTCTCGCTCCGCGGCTAGGACGAAGCCGCGAAAGGTGCCGTTGTCGCCGGGACGGTCGGGGGACTCGTGGCGCGGGACTCAGGGTTCCCCATGGGGAGGCCCCCAGGCTCAGGCCCCTGGCAACGGAAGGCTGAGCAAGCAGGCCCGGGCCCGGGCCCGGCTTTCGGGGCTGGCCCGGCCCCAGGTGCCGGCGCCAGGTAGGGGACCCCCGGAGGCTGAGGAGCGGGAGGCGTCGGCCTCCCCGCGGCACGCCTCCCGGAGCTCCTCCTGGCGTTGCCGGAACGCGACGACACGCGATCCCGGACAGGGCCCCGGGGGGGGGCCGCCCTGCGGCCCTGTGGTGCCCGAAGTGTGTTCGCCGGGCCTTTTCCGGCCAATTCTCACGAGCGTTCTGCCCAAATCGGGATCGATTTGGGCAGAACGCTCGTGAGAATTGGCCGGCGTTGGGCAGCCCTGGTCAGCGCCCAGTTCCGCGTGGAGCAGGGCCCTTTCTCGCTCGGGGCATGTCGCGGCCACCCGGAAAACGAGCCGCGACGATGGGGCGCGGCCGGCAGCCGCGGCGCCGGGGTGTTTTCCCCGAGCAGAGTGGATGGAGGCGCCGTGGCCGGACGCCCGCCTCTGCCGTGGCGGGCGGCCGGGGCGCCCCTGGAGGGGACTGGCCTCTGTGGGGAAACGGACTGGTCTCTCGCTCCGCGGATAGGACGAAGCCGCGAAAGGTGCCGTTGTCGCCGGGACGGTCGGGGGACTCGTGGCGCGGGACTCAGGGTTCCCCATGGGGAGGCCCCCAGGCTCAGGCCCCTGGCAACGGAAGGCTGAGCAAGCAGGCCAGGGCCCGGGCCCGGCTTTCGGGGCTGGCCCGGCCCCAGCTGCCGGCGCCAGGGAGGGGACCCCCGGAGGCTGAGGAGCGGGAGGCGTCGGCCTCCCCGCGGCACGCCTCCCGGAGCTCCTCCTGGCGGTGCCGGAACGCGACGACACGCGATCCCGGACAGGGCCCCGGGGGGGGCCGCCCTGCGGCCCTGTGGTGCCCGAAGTGTGTTCGCCGGGCGTTTTCCGGCCAATTCTCACGAGCGTTCTGCCCAAATCGGGATCGATTTGGGCAGAACGCTCGTGAGAATTGGCCAGCGTTGGGCAGCCCTGGTCAGCGCCCAGTTCCGCGTGGAGCAGGGCCCTTTCTCGCTCGGGGCATGTCGCGGCCACCCGGAAAACGAGCCGCGACGATGGGGCGCGGCCGGCAGCCGCGGCGCCGGGGAGTTTTCCCCGAGCAGAGTGGATGGAGGCGCCGTGGCCGGGCGTCCGCCTCCGCCGTGGCGGGCGGCTGGGGCGCCCCTGGAGGGGGCTGGCCTCTGTGGGGAAACGGACTGGTCTCTCGCTCCGCGGCTAGGACGAAGCCGCGAAAGGTGCCGTTGTCGCCGGGACGGTCGGGGGACTCGTGGCGCGGGACTCAGGGTTCCCCATGGGGAGGCCCCCAGGCTCAGGCCCCTGGCAACGGAAGGCTGAGCAAGGAGGCCCGGGCCCGGGCCCGGCTTTCGGGGCTGGCCCGGCCCCAGCTGCCGGCGCCAGGGAGGGGACCCCCGGATGCTGAGGAGTGGGAGGCGTCGGCCTCCCCGCGGCACGCCTCCCGGAGCTCCTCCTGGCGGTGCCGGAACGCGACGACACGCGATCCCGGACAGGGCCCCGGGGGGGGCCGCCCTGCGGCCCCGTGGTGCCCGAAGTGTGTTCGCCGGGCCTTTTCCGGCCAATTCTCACGAGCGTTCTGCCCAAATCGGGATCGATTTGGGCAGAACGCTCGTGAGAATTGGCCGGCGTTGGGCAGCCCTGGTCAGCGCCCAGTTCCGCGAGAGCAGGGCCCTTTCTCGCTCGGGGAATGACGCGGCCACCCGGAAAACGAGCCGCGACGATGGGGCGCGGCCGGCAGCCGCGGCGCCGGGGAGTTTTCCCCGAGCAGAGTGCATGGAGGCGCCGTGGCCGGGCGTCCGCCTCCGCCGTGGCGGGCGGCTGGGGCGCCCCTCGAGGGGGCTGGCCTCTGTGGGGAAACGGACTGGTCTCTCGCTCCGCGGCTAGGACGAAGCCGCGAAAGGTGCCGTTGTCGCCGGGACGGTCGGGGGACTCGTGGCGCGGGACTCAGGGTTCCCCATGGGGAGGCCCCCAGGCTCAGGCCCCTGGCAACGGAAGGCTGAGCAAGCAGGCCCGCGCCCGGCTTTCGGGGCTGGCCCGGCCCCAGCTGCCGGCGCCAGGGAGGGGACCCCCGGAGGCTGAGGAGCGGGAGGCGTCGGCCTCCCCGCGGCACGCCTCCCGGAGCTCCTCCTGGCGGTGCCGGAACGCGACGACACGCGATCCCGGACAGGGCCCCGGGGGGGGCCGCCCTGCGGCCCTGTGGTGCCCGAAGTGTGTTCGCCGGGCCTTTTCCGGCCAATTCTCACGAGCGTTCTGCCCAAATCGGGATCGATTTGGGCAGAACGCTCGTGAGAATTGGCCGGCGTTGGGCAGCCCTGGTCAGCGCCCAGTTCCGCGTGGAGCAGGGCCCTTTCTCGCTCGGGGCATGTCGCGGCCACCCGGAAAACGAGCCGCGACGATGGGGCGCGGCCGGCAGCCGCGGCGCCGTGCAGTTTTCCCCGAGCAGAGTGGATGGAGGCGCCGTGGCCGGGCGTCCGCCTCCGACGTGGCGGGCGGCCGGGGCGCCCCTGGAGGGGGCTGGCCTCTAGGGGAAACGGACTGGTCTCTCGCTCCGCGGCTAGGACGAAGCCGCGAAAGGTGCCGTTGTCGCCGGGACGGTCGGGGGACTCGTGGCGCGGGACTCAGGGTTCCCCATGGGGAGGCCCCCAGGCTCAGGCCCCTGGCAACGGAAGGCTGAGCAAGCAGGCCCGGGCCCGGGCCCGGCTTTCGGGGCTGGCCCGGCCCCAGCTGCCGGCGCCAGGGAGGGGACCCCCGGAGGCTGAGGAGCGGGAGGCGTCGGCCTCCCCGCGGCACGCCTCCCGGAGCTCCTCCTGGCGGTGCCGGAACGCGACGACACGCGATCCCGGACAGGGCCCCGGGGGGGGCCACCCTGCGGCCCTGTGGTGCCCGAAGTGTGTTCGCCGGGCCTTTTCCGGCCAATTCTCACGAGCGTTCTGCCCAAATCGGGATCGATTTGGGCAGAACGCTCGTGAGAATTGGCCGGCGTTGGGCAGCCCTGGTCAGCGCCCAGTTCCGCGTGGAGTAGGGCCCTTTCTCGCTCGGGGCATGTCGCGGCCACCCGGAAAACGAGCCGCGACGATGGGGCGCGGCCGGCAGCCGCGGCGCCGGGGAGTTTTCCCCGAGCAGAGTGGATGGAGGCGCCGTGGCCGGGCGTCCGCCTCCGCCGTGGCGGGCGGCCGGGGCGCCCCTGGAGGGGGCTGGCCTCTGTGGGGAAACGGACTGGTCTCTCGCTCCGCCGCTAGGACGAAGCCGCGAAAGGTGCCGTTGTCGCCGGGACGGTCGGGGGACTCGTGGCGCGGGACTCAGTGTTCCCCATGGGGAGGCCCCCAGGCTCAGGCCCCTGGCAACGGAAGGCTGAGCAAGCAGGCCCGGGCCCGGGCCCGGCTTTCGGGGCTGGCCCGGCCCCAGCTGCCGGCGCCAGGGAGGGGACCCCCAGAGGCTGAGGAGTGGGAGGCTTCGGCCTCCCCGCGGCACGCCTCCCGGAGCTCCTCCTGGCGGTGCCGGAACGCGACGACACGCGATCCCGGACAGGGCCCCGGGGGGGGCCGCCCTGCGGCCCCGTGGTGCCCGAAGTGTGTTCGCCGGGCCTTTTCCGGCCAATTCTCACGAGCGTTCTGCCCAAATCGGGATCGATTTGGGCAGAACGCTCGTGAGAAGTGGCCGGCGTTGGGCAGCCCTGGTCAGCGCCCAGTTCCGCGTGGAGCAGGGCCCTTTCTCGCTCGGGGCATGTCGCGGCCACCCGGAAAACGAGCCGCGACGATGGGGCGCGGCCGGCAGCCGCGGCGCCGGGGAGTTTTCCCCGAGCAGAGTGCATGGAGGCGCCGTGGCCGGGCGTCCGCCTCCGCCGTGGCGGGCGGCTGGGGCGCCCCTGGAGGGGGCTGGCCTCTGTGGGGAAACGGACTGGTCTCTCGCTCCGCGGCTAGGACGAAGCCGGGAAAGGTGCCGTTGTCCCCGGGACGGTCGGGGGACTCGTGGCGCGGGACTCAGGGTTCCCCATGGGGAGGCCCCCAGGCTCAGGCCCCTGGCAACGGAAGGCTGAGCAAGCAGGCCCGGGCCCGGGCCCGGCTTTCGGGGCTGGCCCGGCCCCAGCTGCCGGCGCCAGGGAGGGGACCCCCGGAGGCTGAGGAGCGGGAGGCGTCGGCCTCCCCGCGGCACGCCTCCCGGAGCTCCTCCTGGCGGTGCCGGAACGCGACGACACGCGATCCCGGACAGGGCCCCGGGGGGGGCCGCCCTGCGGCCCTGTGGTGCCCGAAGTGTGTTCGCCGGGCCTTTTCCGGCCAATTCTCACGAGCGTTCTGCCCAAATCGGGATCGATTTGGGCAGAACGCTCGTGAGAATTGGCCGGCGTTGGGCAGCCCTGGTCAGCGCCCAGTTCCGCGTGGAGCAGGGCCCTTTCTCGCTCGGGGCATGTCGCGGCCACCCGGAAAACGAGCCGCGACGATGGGGCGCGGCCGGCATCCGCGGCGCCGGGGAGTTTTCCCCGAGCAGAGTGGATGGAGGCGCCGTGGCCGGGCGCCCGCCTCTGCCGTGGCGGGCGGCCGGGGCGCCCCTGGAGGGGGCTGGCCTCTGTGGGGAAACGGACTGGTCTCTCGCTCCGCGGCTAGGACGAAGCCGCGAAAGGTGCCGTTGTCGCTGGACGGTCGGGGGACTCGTGGCGCGGGACTCAGGGTTCCCCATGGGGAGGCCCCCAGGCTCAGGCCCCTGGCAACGGAAGGCTGAGCAAGCAGGCCCGGGCCCGGGCCCGGCTTTCGGGGCTGGCCCGGCCCCAGCTGCCGGCGCCAGGGAGGGGACCCCCGGAGGCTGAGGAGCGGGAGGCGTCGGCCTCCCCGCGGCACGCCTCCCGGAGCTCCTCCTGGCGTTGCCGGAACGCGACGACACGCGATCCCGGACAGGGCCCCGGGGGGGGCCGCCCTGCGGCCCTGTGGTGCCCGAAGTGTGTTCGCCGGGCCTTTTACGGCCAATTCTCACGAGCGTTCTGCCCAAATCGGGATCGATTTGGGCAGAACGCTCGTGAGAATTGGCCGGCGTTGGGCAGCCCTGGTCAGCGCCCAGTTCCGCGTGGAGCAGGGCCCTTTCTCGCTCGGGGCATGTCGCGGCCACCCGGAAAACGAGCCGCGACGATGGGGCGCGGCCGGCAGCCGCGGCGCCGGGGAGTTTTCCCCGAGCAGAGTGGATGGAGGCGCCGTGGCCGGACGCCCGCCTCTGCCGTGGCGGGCGGCCGGGGCGCCCCTGGAGGGGACTGGCCTCTGTGGGGAAACGGACTGGTCTCTCGCTCCGCGGATAGGACGATGCCGCGAAAGGTGCCGTTGTCGCCGGGACGGTCGGGGGACTCGTGGCGCGGGACTCAGGGTTCCCCATGGGGAGGCCCCCAGGCTCAGGCCCCTGGCAACGGAAGGCTGAGCAAGCAGGCCAGGGCCCGGGCCCGGCTTTCGGGGCTGGCCCGGCCCCAGCTGCCGGCGCCAGGGAGGGGACCCCCGGAGGCTGAGGAGCGGGAGGCGTCGGCCTCCCCGCGGCACGCCTCCCGGAGCTCCTCCTGGCGGTGCCGGAACGCGACGACACGCGATCCCGGACAGGGCCCCGGGGGGGGCCACCCTGCGGCCCTGTGGTGCCCGAAGTGTGTTCGCCGGGCCTTTTCCGGCCAATTCTCACGAGCGTTCTGCCCAAATCGGGATCGATTTGGGCAGAAGGCTCGTGAGAATTGGCCGGCGTTGGGCAGCCCTGGTCAGCGCCCAGTTCCGCGTGGAGCAGGGCCCTTTCTCGCTCGGGGCATGTCGCGGCCACCCGGAAAACGAGCCGCGACGATGGGGCGCGGCCGGCAGCCGCGGCGCCGGGGAGTTTTCCCGAGCAGAGTGGATGGAGGCGCCGTGGCCGGGCGTCCGCCTCCGCCGTGGCGGGCGGCCGGGGCGCCCCTGGAGGGGGCTGGCCTCTGTGGGGAAACGGACTGGTCTCTCGCTCCGCGGCTAGGACGAAGCCGCGAAAGGTGCCGTTGTCGCCGGGACGGTCGGTGGACTCGTGGCGCGGGACTCAGGGTTGCCCATGTGGAGGCCCCCAGGCTCAGGTCCCTGGCAACGGAAGGCTGAGCAAGCAGGCCCGGGCCCAGGCCCGGCTTTCGGGGCTGGCCCGGCCCCAGCTGCCGGCGCCAGGGAGGGGACCCCCGGAGGCTGAGGAGTGGGAGGCGTCGGCCTCCCCGCGGCACGCCTCCCGGAGCTCCTCCTGGCGGTGCCGGAACGCAACGACACGCGATCCCGGACAGGGCCCCGGGGGGGGCCGCCCTGCGGCCCCGTGTTGCCCGAAGTGTGTTCGCCGGGCCTTTTCCGGCCAATTCTCACGAGCGTTCTGCCCAAATCGGGATCGATTTGGGCAGAACGCTCGTGAGAATTGGCCGGCGTTGGGCAGCCCTGGTCAGCGCCCAGTTCCGCGTGGAGCAGGGCCCTTTCTCGCTCGGGGCATGTCGCGGCCACCCGGAAAACGAGCTGCGACGATGGGGCGCGGCCGGCAGCCGCGGCGCCGGGGAGTTTTCCCCGAACAGAGTGGATGGAGGCGCCGTGGCCGGGCGCCCGCCTCTGCCGTGGCGGGCGGCCGGGGCTCCCCTGGAGGGGGCTGGCCTCTGTGGGGAAACGGACTGGTCTCTCGCTCCGCGGCTAGGACGAAGCCGCGAAAGGTGCCGTTGTCGCCGGGACGGTCGGGGGACTCGTGGCGCGGGACTCAGGGTTCCCCATGGGGAGGCCCCCAGGCTCAGGCCCCTGGCAACGGAAGGCTGAGCAAGCAGTCCAGGGCCCGGGCCCGGCTTTCGGGGCTGGCCCGGCCCCAGCTGCCGGCGCCAGGGAGGGGACCCCCGGAGGCTGAGGAGCGGGAGGCGTCGGCCTCCCCGCGGCACGCCTCCCGGAGCTCCTCCTGGCGGTGCCGGAACGCGACGACACGCGATCCCGGACAGGGCCCCGGGGGGGGCCACCCTGCGGCCCTGTGGTGCCCGAAGTGTGTTCGCCGGGCCTTTTCCGGCCAATTCTCACGAGCGTTCTGCCCAAATCGGGATCGATTTGGGCAGAAGGCTCGTGAGAATTGGCCGGCGTTGGGCAGCCCTGGTCAGCGCCCAGTTCCGCGTGGAGCAGGGCCCTTTCTCGCTCGGGGCATGTCGCGGCCACCCGGAAAACGAGCCGCGACGATGGGGCGCGGCCGGCAGCCGCGGCGCCGGGGAGTTTTCCCGAGCAGAGTGGATGGAGGCGCCGTGGCCGGGCGTCCGCCTCCGCCGTGGCGGGCGGCCAGGGCGCCCCTGGAGGGGGCTGGCCTCTGTGGGGAAACGGACTGGTCTCTCGCTCCGCGGCTAGGACGAAGCCGCGAAAGGTGCCGTTGTCGCCGGGACGGTCGGTGGACTCGTGGCGCGGGACTCAGGGTTGCCCATGTGGAGGCCCCCAGGCTCAGGTCCCTGGCAACGGAAGGCTGAGCAAGCAGGCCCGGGCCCGGGCCCGGCTTTCGGGGCTGGCCCGGCCCCAGCTGCCGGCGCCAGGGAGGGGACCCCCGGAGGCTGAGGAGTGGGAGGCGTCGGCCTCCCCGCGGCACGCCTCCCGGAGCTCCTCCTGGCGGTGCCGGAACGCGACGACACGCGATCCCGGACAGGGCCCCGGGGGGGGCCGCCCTGCGGCCCTGTGGTGCCCGAAGTGTGTTCGCCGGGCCTTTTCCGGCCAATTCTCACGAGCGTTCTGCCCAAATCGGGATCGATTTGGGCAGAACGCTCGTGAGAATTGGCCGGCGTTGGGCAGCCCTGGTCAGCGCCCAGTTCCGCGTGGAGCAGGGCCCTTTCTCGCTCGGGGCATGTCGCGGCCACCCGGAAAACGAGCCGCGACGATGGGGCGCGGCCGGCATCCGCGGCGCCGGGGAGTTTTCCCCGAGCAGAGTGGATGGAGGCGCCGTGGCCGGGCGCCCGCCTCTGCCGTGGCGGGCGGCCGGGGCGCCCCTGGAGGGGGCTGGCCTCTGTGGGGAAACGGACTGGTCTCTCGCTCCGCGGCTAGGACGAAGCCGCGAAAGGTGCCGTTGTCGCTGGACGGTCGGGGGACTCGTGGCGCGGGACTCAGGGTTCCCCATGGGGAGGCCCCCAGGCTCAGGCCCCTGGCAACGGAAGGCTGAGCAAGCAGGCCCGGGCCCGGGCCCGGCTTTCGGGGCTGGCCCGGCCCCAGCTGCCGGCGCCAGGGAGGGGACCCCCGGAGGCTGAGGAGCGGGAGGCGTCGGCCTCCCCGCGGCACGCCTCCCGGAGCTCCTCCTGGCGTTGCCGGAACGCGACGACACGCGATCCCGGACAGGGCCCCGGGGGGGGCCGCCCTGCGGCCCTGTGGTGCCCGAAGTGTGTTCGCCGGGCCTTTTACGGCCAATTCTCACGAGCGTTCTGCCCAAATCGGGATCGATTTGGGCAGAACGCTCGTGAGAATTGGCCGGCGTTGGGCAGCCCTGGTCAGCGCCCAGTTCCGCGTGGAGCAGGGCCCTTTCTCGCTCGGGGCATGTCGCGGCCACCCGGAAAACGAGCCGCGACGATGGGGCGCGGCCGGCAGCCGCGGCGCCGGGGAGTTTTCCCCGAGCAGAGTGGATGGAGGCGCCGTGGCCGGACGCCCGCCTCTGCCGTGGCGGGCGGCCGGGGCGCCCCTGGAGGGGACTGGCCTCTGTGGGGAAACGGACTGGTCTCTCGCTCCGCGGATAGGACGATGCCGCGAAAGGTGCCGTTGTCGCCGGGACGGTCGGGGGACTCGTGGCGCGGGACTCAGGGTTCCCCATGGGGAGGCCCCCAGGCTCAGGCCCCTGGCAACGGAAGGCTGAGCAAGCAGGCCAGGGCCCGGGCCCGGCTTTCGGGGCTGGCCCGGCCCCAGCTGCCGGCGCCAGGGAGGGGACCCCCGGAGGCTGAGGAGCGGGAGGCGTCGGCCTCCCCGCGGCACGCCTCCCGGAGCTCCTCCTGGCGGTGCCGGAACGCGACGACACGCGATCCCGGACAGGGCCCCGGGGGGGGCCACCCTGCGGCCCTGTGGTGCCCGAAGTGTGTTCGCCGGGCCTTTTCCGGCCAATTCTCACGAGCGTTCTGCCCAAATCGGGATCGATTTGGGCAGAAGGCTCGTGAGAATTGGCCGGCGTTGGGCAGCCCTGGTCAGCGCCCAGTTCCGCGTGGAGCAGGGCCCTTTCTCGCTCGGGGCATGTCGCGGCCACCCGGAAAACGAGCCGCGACGATGGGGCGCGGCCGGCAGCCGCGGCGCCGGGGAGTTTTCCCGAGCAGAGTGGATGGAGGCGCCGTGGCCGGGCGTCCGCCTCCGCCGTGGCGGGCGGCCGGGGCGCCCCTGGAGGGGGCTGGCCTCTGTGGGGAAACGGACTGGTCTCTCGCTCCGCGGCTAGGACGAAGCCGCGAAAGGTGCCGTTGTCGCCGGGACGGTCGGTGGACTCGTGGCGCGGGACTCAGGGTTGCCCATGTGGAGGCCCCCAGGCTCAGGTCCCTGGCAACGGAAGGCTGAGCAAGCAGGCCCGGGCCCAGGCCCGGCTTTCGGGGCTGGCCCGGCCCCAGCTGCCGGCGCCAGGGAGGGGACCCCCGGAGGCTGAGGAGTGGGAGGCGTCGGCCTCCCCGCGGCACGCCTCCCGGAGCTCCTCCTGGCGGTGCCGGAACGCAACGACACGCGATCCCGGACAGGGCCCCGGGGGGGGCCGCCCTGCGGCCCCGTGTTGCCCGAAGTGTGTTCGCCGGGCCTTTTCCGGCCAATTCTCACGAGCGTTCTGCCCAAATCGGGATCGATTTGGGCAGAACGCTCGTGAGAATTGGCCGGCGTTGGGCAGCCCTGGTCAGCGCCCAGTTCCGCGTGGAGCAGGGCCCTTTCTCGCTCGGGGCATGTCGCGGCCACCCGGAAAACGAGCCGCGACGATGGGGCGCGGCCGGCAGCCGCGGCGCCGGGGAGTTTTCCCCGAACAGAGTGGATGGAGGCGCCGTGGCCGGGCGCCCGCCTCTGCCGTGGCGGGCGGCCGGGGCTCCCCTGGAGGGGGCTGGCCTCTGTGGGGAAACGGACTGGTCTCTCGCTCCGCGGCTAGGACGAAGCCGCGAAAGGTGCCGTTGTCGCCGGGACGGTCGGGGGACTCGTGGCGCGGGACTCAGGGTTCCCCATGGGGAGGCCCCCAGGCTCAGGCCCCTGGCAACGGAAGGCTGAGCAAGCAGTCCAGGGCCCGGGCCCGGCTTTCGGGGCTGGCCCGGCCCCAGCTGCCGGCGCCAGGGAGGGGACCCCCGGAGGCTGAGGAGCGGGAGGCGTCGGCCTCCCCGCGGCACGCCTCCCGGAGCTCCTCCTGGCGGTGCCGGAACGCGACGACACGCGATCCCGGACAGGGCCCCGGGGGGGGCCACCCTGCGGCCCTGTGGTGCCCGAAGTGTGTTCGCCGGGCCTTTTCCGGCCAATTCTCACGAGCGTTCTGCCCAAATCGGGATCGATTTGGGCAGAAGGCTCGTGAGAATTGGCCGGCGTTGGGCAGCCCTGGTCAGCGCCCAGTTCCGCGTGGAGCAGGGCCCTTTCTCGCTCGGGGCATGTCGCGGCCACCCGGAAAACGAGCCGCGACGATGGGGCGCGGCCGGCAGCCGCGGCGCCGGGGAGTTTTCCCGAGCAGAGTGGATGGAGGCGCCGTGGCCGGGCGTCCGCCTCCGCCGTGGCGGGCGGCCAGGGCGCCCCTGGAGGGGGCTGGCCTCTGTGGGGAAACGGACTGGTCTCTCGCTCCGCGGCTAGGACGAAGCCGCGAAAGGTGCCGTTGTCGCCGGGACGGTCGGTGGACTCGTGGCGCGGGACTCAGGGTTGCCCATGTGGAGGCCCCCAGGCTCAGGTCCCTGGCAACGGAAGGCTGAGCAAGCAGGCCCGGGCCCGGGCCCGGCTTTCGGGGCTGGCCCGGCCCCAGCTGCCGGCGCCAGGGAGGGGACCCCCGGAGGCTGAGGAGTGGGAGGCGTCGGCCTCCCCGCGGCACGCCTCCCGGAGCTCCTCCTGGCGGTGCCGGAACGCGACGACACGCGATCCCGGACAGGGCCCCGGGGGGGGCCGCCCTGCGGCCCTGTGGTGCCCGAAGTGTGTTCGCCGGGCCTTTTCCGGCCAATTCTCACGAGCGTTCTGCCCAAATCGGGATCGATTTGGGCAGAACGCTCGTGAGAATTGGCCGGCGTTGGGCAGCCCTGGTCAGCGCCCAGTTCCGCGTGGAGCAGGGCCCTTTCTCGCTCGGGGCATGTCGCGGCCACCCGGAAAACGAGCCGCGACGATGGGGCGCGGCCGGCATCCGCGGCGCCGGGGAGTTTTCCCCGAGCAGAGTGGATGGAGGCGCCGTGGCCGGGCGCCCGCCTCTGCCGTGGCGGGCGGCCGGGGCGCCCCTGGAGGGGGCTGGCCTCTGTGGGGAAACGGACTGGTCTCTCGCTCCGCGGCTAGGACGAAGCCGCGAAAGGTGCCGTTGTCGCTGGACGGTCGGGGGACTCGTGGCGCGGGACTCAGGGTTCCCCATGGGGAGGCCCCCAGGCTCAGGCCCCTGGCAACGGAAGGCTGAGCAAGCAGGCCCGGGCCCGGGCCCGGCTTTCGGGGCTGGCCCGGCCCCAGCTGCCGGCGCCAGGGAGGGGACCCCCGGAGGCTGAGGAGCGGGAGGCGTCGGCCTCCCCGCGGCACGCCTCCCGGAGCTCCTCCTGGCGTTGCCGGAACGCGACGACACGCGATCCCGGACAGGGCCCCGGGGGGGGCCGCCCTGCGGCCCTGTGGTGCCCGAAGTGTGTTCGCCGGGCCTTTTACGGCCAATTCTCACGAGCGTTCTGCCCAAATCGGGATCGATTTGGGCAGAACGCTCGTGAGAATTGGCCGGCGTTGGGCAGCCCTGGTCAGCGCCCAGTTCCGCGTGGAGCAGGGCCCTTTCTCGCTCGGGGCATGTCGCGGCCACCCGGAAAACGAGCCGCGACGATGGGGCGCGGCCGGCAGCCGCGGCGCCGGGGAGTTTTCCCCGAGCAGAGTGGATGGAGGCGCCGTGGCCGGACGCCCGCCTCTGCCGTGGCGGGCGGCCGGGGCGCCCCTGGAGGGGACTGGCCTCTGTGGGGAAACGGACTGGTCTCTCGCTCCGCGGATAGGACGATGCCGCGAAAGGTGCCGTTGTCGCCGGGACGGTCGGGGGACTCGTGGCGCGGGACTCAGGGTTCCCCATGGGGAGGCCCCCAGGCTCAGGCCCCTGGCAACGGAAGGCTGAGCAAGCAGGCCAGGGCCCGGGCCCGGCTTTCGGGGCTGGCCCGGCCCCAGATGCCGGCGCCAGGGAGGGGACCCCCGGAGGCTGAGGAGCGGGAGGCGTCGGCCTCCCCGCGGCACGCCTCCCGGAGCTCCTCCTGGCGGTGCCGGAACGCGACGACACGCGATCCCGGACAGGGCCCCGGGGGGGGCCACCCTGCGGCCCTGTGGTGCCCGAAGTGTGTTCGCCGGGCCTTTTCCGGCCAATTCTCACGAGCGTTCTGCCCAAATCGGGATCGATTTGGGCAGAAGGCTCGTGAGAATTGGCCGGCGTTGGGCAGCCCTGGTCAGCGCCCAGTTCCGCGTGGAGCAGGGCCCTTTCTCGCTCGGGGCATGTCGCGGCCACCCGGAAAACGAGCCGCGACGATGGGGCGCGGCCGGCAGCCGCGGCGCCGGGGAGTTTTCCCGAGCAGAGTGGATGGAGGCGCCGTGGCCGGGCGTCCGCCTCCGCCGTGGCGGGCGGCCGGGGCGCCCCTGGAGGGGGCTGGCCTCTGTGGGGAAACGGACTGGTCTCTCGCTCCGCGGCTAGGACGAAGCCGCGAAAGGTGCCGTTGTCGCCGGGACGGTCGGTGGACTCGTGGCGCGGGACTCAGGGTTGCCCATGTGGAGGCCCCCAGGCTCAGGTCCCTGGCAACGGAAGGCTGAGCAAGCAGGCCCGGGCCCAGGCCCGGCTTTCGGGGCTGGCCCGGCCCCAGCTGCCGGCGCCAGGGAGGGGACCCCCGGAGGCTGAGGAGTGGGAGGCGTCGGCCTCCCCGCGGCACGCCTCCCGGAGCTCCTCCTGGCGGTGCCGGAACGCAACGACACGCGATCCCGGACAGGGCCCCGGGGGGGGCCGCCCTGCGGCCCCGTGTTGCCCGAAGTGTGTTCGCCGGGCCTTTTCCGGCCAATTCTCACGAGCGTTCTGCCCAAATCGGGATCGATTTGGGCAGAACGCTCGTGAGAATTGGCCGGCGTTGGGCAGCCCTGGTCAGCGCCCAGTTCCGCGTGGAGCAGGGCCCTTTCTCGCTCGGGGCATGTCGCGGCCACCCGGAAAACGAGCCGCGACGATGGGGCGCGGCCGGCAGCCGCGGCGCCGGGGAGTTTTCCCCGAACAGAGTGGATGGAGGCGCCGTGGCCGGGCGCCCGCCTCTGCCGTGGCGGGCGGCCGGGGCTCCCCTGGAGGGGGCTGGCCTCTGTGGGGAAACGGACTGGTCTCTCGCTCCGCGGCTAGGACGAAGCCGCGAAAGGTGCCGTTGTCGCCGGGACGGTCGGGGGACTCGTGGCGCGGGACTCAGGGTTCCCCATGGGGAGGCCCCCAGGCTCAGGCCCCTGGCAACGGAAGGCTGAGCAAGCAGGCCCGGGCCCGGGCCCGGCTTTCGGGGCTGGCCCGGCCCCAGGTGCCGGCGCCAGGGAGGGGACCCCCGGAGGCTGAGGAGCGGGAGGCGTCGGCCTCCCCGCGGCACGCCTCCCGGAGCTCCTCCTGGCGGTGCCGGAACGCGACAACACGCGATCCCGGACAGGGCCCCGGGGGGGGCCTCCCTGCGGCCCCGTGGTGCCCGAAGTGTGTTCGCCGGTCCTTTTCCGGCCAATTCTCACGAGCGTTCTGCCCAAATCGGGATCGATTTGGGCAGAACGCTCGTGAGAAGTGGCCGGCGTTGGGCAGCCCTGGTCAGCGCCCAGTTCCGCGTGGAGCAGGGCCCTTTCTCGCTCGGGGCATGTCGCGGCCACCCGGAAAACGACCCGCGACGATGGGGCGCGGCCGGCAGCCGCGGCGCCGGGGAGTTTTCCCCGAGCAGAGTGGATGGAGGCGCCGTGGCCGGACGCCCGCCTCTGCCGTGGCGGGCGGCCGGGGCGCCCCTGGAGGGGACTGGCCTCTGTGGGGAAACGGACTGGTCTCTCGCTCCGCGGATAGGACGAAGCCGCGAAAGGTGCCGTTGTCGCCGGGACGGTCGGGGGACTCGTGGCGCGGGACTCAGGGTTCCCCATGGGGAGGCCCCCAGGCTCAGGCCCCTGGCAACGGAAGGCTGAGCAAGCAGTCCAGGGCCCGGGCCCGGCTTTCGGGGCTGGCCCGGCCCCAGCTGCCGGCGCCAGGGAGGGGACCCCCGGAGGCTGAGGAGCGGGAGGCGTCGGCCTCCCCGCGGCACGCCTCCCGGAGCTCCTCCTGGCGGTGCCGGAACGCGACGACACGCGATCCCGGACAGGGCCCCGGGGGGGGCCACCCTGCGGCCCTGTGGTGCCCGAAGTGTGTTCGCCGGGCCTTTTCCGGCCAATTCTCACGAGCGTTCTGCCCAAATCGGGATCGATTTGGGCAGAAGGCTCGTGAGAATTGGCCGGCGTTGGGCAGCCCTGGTCAGCGCCCAGTTCCGCGTGGAGCAGGGCCCTTTCTCGCTCGGGGCATGTCGCGGCCACCCGGAAAACGAGCCGCGACGATGGGGCGCGGCCGGCATCCGCGGCGCCGGGGAGTTTTCCCCGAGCAGAGTGGATGGAGGCGCCGTGGCCGGGCGCCCGCCTCTGCCGTGGCGGGCGGCCGGGGCGCCCCTGGAGGGGGCTGGCCTCTGTGGGGAAACGGACTGGTCTCTCGCTCCGCGGCTAGGACGAAGCCGCGAAAGGTGCCGTTGTCGCTGGACGGTCGGGGGACTCGTGGCGCGGGACTCAGGGTTCCCCATGGGGAGGCCCCCAGGCTCAGGCCCCTGGCAACGGAAGGCTGAGCAAGCAGGCCCGGGCCCGGGCCCGGCTTTCGGGGCTGGCCCGGCCCCAGCTGCCGGCGCCAGGGAGGGGACCCCCGGAGGCTGAGGAGCGGGAGGCGTCGGCCTCCCCGCGGCACGCCTCCCGGAGCTCCTCCTGGCGTTGCCGGAACGCGACGACACGCGATCCCGGACAGGGCCCCGGGGGGGGCCGCCCTGCGGCCCTGTGGTGCCCGAAGTGTGTTCGCCGGGCCTTTTACGGCCAATTCTCACGAGCGTTCTGCCCAAATCGGGATCGATTTGGGCAGAACGCTCGTGAGAATTGGCCGGCGTTGGGCAGCCCTGGTCAGCGCCCAGTTCCGCGTGGAGCAGGGCCCTTTCTCGCTCGGGGCATGTCGCGGCCACCCGGAAAACGAGCCGCGACGATGGGGCGCGGCCGGCAGCCGCGGCGCCGGGGAGTTTTCCCCGAGCAGAGTGGATGGAGGCGCCGTGGCCGGACGCCCGCCTCTGCCGTGGCGGGCGGCCGGGGCGCCCCTGGAGGGGACTGGCCTCTGTGGGGAAACGGACTGGTCTCTCGCTCCGCGGATAGGACGATGCCGCGAAAGGTGCCGTTGTCGCCGGGACGGTCGGGGGACTCGTGGCGCGGGACTCAGGGTTCCCCATGGGGAGGCCCCCAGGCTCAGGCCCCTGGCAACGGAAGGCTGAGCAAGCAGGCCAGGGCCCGGGCCCGGCTTTCGGGGCTGGCCCGGCCCCAGATGCCGGCGCCAGGGAGGGGACCCCCGGAGGCTGAGGAGCGGGAGGCGTCGGCCTCCCCGCGGCACGCCTCCCGGAGCTCCTCCTGGCGGTGCCGGAACGCGACGACACGCGATCCCGGACAGGGCCCCGGGGGGGGCCACCCTGCGGCCCTGTGGTGCCCGAAGTGTGTTCGCCGGGCCTTTTCCGGCCAATTCTCACGAGCGTTCTGCCCAAATCGGGATCGATTTGGGCAGAAGGCTCGTGAGAATTGGCCGGCGTTGGGCAGCCCTGGTCAGCGCCCAGTTCCGCGTGGAGCAGGGCCCTTTCTCGCTCGGGGCATGTCGCGGCCACCCGGAAAACGAGCCGCGACGATGGGGCGCGGCCGGCAGCCGCGGCGCCGGGGAGTTTTCCCGAGCAGAGTGGATGGAGGCGCCGTGGCCGGGCGTCCGCCTCCGCCGTGGCGGGCGGCCGGGGCGCCCCTGGAGGGGGCTGGCCTCTGTGGGGAAACGGACTGGTCTCTCGCTCCGCGGCTAGGACGAAGCCGCGAAAGGTGCCGTTGTCGCCGGGACGGTCGGTGGACTCGTGGCGCGGGACTCAGGGTTGCCCATGTGGAGGCCCCCAGGCTCAGGTCCCTGGCAACGGAAGGCTGAGCAAGCAGGCCCGGGCCCAGGCCCGGCTTTCGGGGCTGGCCCGGCCCCAGCTGCCGGCGCCAGGGAGGGGACCCCCGGAGGCTGAGGAGTGGGAGGCGTCGGCCTCCCCGCGGCACGCCTCCCGGAGCTCCTCCTGGCGGTGCCGGAACGCAACGACACGCGATCCCGGACAGGGCCCCGGGGGGGGCCGCCCTGCGGCCCCGTGTTGCCCGAAGTGTGTTCGCCGGGCCTTTTCCGGCCAATTCTCACGAGCGTTCTGCCCAAATCGGGATCGATTTGGGCAGAACGCTCGTGAGAATTGGCCGGCGTTGGGCAGCCCTGGTCAGCGCCCAGTTCCGCGTGGAGCAGGGCCCTTTCTCGCTCGGGGCATGTCGCGGCCACCCGGAAAACGAGCCGCGACGATGGGGCGCGGCCGGCAGCCGCGGCGCCGGGGAGTTTTCCCCGAACAGAGTGGATGGAGGCGCCGTGGCCGGGCGCCCGCCTCTGCCGTGGCGGGCGGCCGGGGCTCCCCTGGAGGGGGCTGGCCTCTGTGGGGAAACGGACTGGTCTCTCGCTCCGCGGCTAGGACGAAGCCGCGAAAGGTGCCGTTGTCGCCGGGACGGTCGGGGGACTCGTGGCGCGGGACTCAGGGTTCCCCATGGGGAGGCCCCCAGGCTCAGGCCCCTGGCAACGGAAGGCTGAGCAAGCAGGCCCGGGCCCGGGCCCGGCTTTCGGGGCTGGCCCGGCCCCAGGTGCCGGCGCCAGGGAGGGGACCCCCGGAGGCTGAGGAGCGGGAGGCGTCGGCCTCCCCGCGGCACGCCTCCCGGAGCTCCTCCTGGCGGTGCCGGAACGCGACAACACGCGATCCCGGACAGGGCCCCGGGGGGGGCCTCCCTGCGGCCCCGTGGTGCCCGAAGTGTGTTCGCCGGTCCTTTTCCGGCCAATTCTCACGAGCGTTCTGCCCAAATCGGGATCGATTTGGGCAGAACGCTCGTGAGAAGTGGCCGGCGTTGGGCAGCCCTGGTCAGCGCCCAGTTCCGCGTGGAGCAGGGCCCTTTCTCGCTCGGGGCATGTCGCGGCCACCCGGAAAACGACCCGCGACGATGGGGCGCGGCCGGCAGCCGCGGCGCCGGGGAGTTTTCCCCGAGCAGAGTGGATGGAGGCGCCGTGGCCGGACGCCCGCCTCTGCCGTGGCGGGCGGCCGGGGCGCCCCTGGAGGGGACTGGCCTCTGTGGGGAAACGGACTGGTCTCTCGCTCCGCGGATAGGACGAAGCCGCGAAAGGTGCCGTTGTCGCCGGGACGGTCGGGGGACTCGTGGCGCGGGACTCAGGGTTCCCCATGGGGAGGCCCCCAGGCTCAGGCCCCTGGCAACGGAAGGCTGAGCAAGCAGTCCAGGGCCCGGGCCCGGCTTTCGGGGCTGGCCCGGCCCCAGCTGCCGGCGCCAGGGAGGGGACCCCCGGAGGCTGAGGAGCGGGAGGCGTCGGCCTCCCCGCGGCACGCCTCCCGGAGCTCCTCCTGGCGGTGCCGGAACGCGACGACACGCGATCCCGGACAGGGCCCCGGGGGGGGCCACCCTGCGGCCCTGTGGTGCCCGAAGTGTGTTCGCCGGGCCTTTTCCGGCCAATTCTCACGAGCGTTCTGCCCAAATCGGGATCGATTTGGGCAGAAGGCTCGTGAGAATTGGCCGGCGTTGGGCAGCCCTGGTCAGCGCCCAGTTCCGCGTGGAGCAGGGCCCTTTCTCGCTCGGGGCATGTCGCGGCCACCCGGAAAACGAGCCGCGACGATGGGGCGCGGCCGGCAGCCGCGGCGCCGGGGAGTTTTCCCGAGCAGAGTGGATGGAGGCGCCGTGGCCGGGCGTCCGCCTCCGCCGTGGCGGGCGGCCAGGGCGCCCCTGGAGGGGGCTGGCCTCTGTGGGGAAACGGACTGGTCTCTCGCTCCGCGGCTAGGACGAAGCCGCGAAAGGTGCCGTTGTCGCCGGGACGGTCGGTGGACTCGTGGCGCGGGACTCAGGGTTGCCCATGTGGAGGCCCCCAGGCTCAGGTCCCTGGCAACGGAAGGCTGAGCAAGCAGGCCCGGGCCCGGGCCCGGCTTTCGGGGCTGGCCCGGCCCCAGCTGCCGGCGCCAGGGAGGGGACCCCCGGAGGCTGAGGAGTGGGAGGCGTCGGCCTCCCCGCGGCACGCCTCCCGGAGCTCCTCCTGGCGGTGCCGGAACGCAACGACACGCGATCCCGGGCAGGGCCCCGGGGGGGGCCGCCCTGCGGCCCCGTGGTGCCCGAAGTGTGTTCGCCGGGCCTTTTCCGGCCAATTCTCACGAGCGTTCTGCCCAAATCGGGATCGATTTGGGCAGAACGCTCGTGAGAATTGGCCGGCGTTGGGCAGCCCTGGTCAGCGCCCAGTTCCGCGTGGAGCAGGGCCCTTTCTCGCTCGGGGCATGTCGCGGCCACCCGGAAAACGAGCCGCGACGATGGGGCGCGGCCGGCAGCCGCGGCGCCGGGGAGTTTTCCCCGAACAGAGTGGATGGAGGCGCCGTGGCCGGGCGCCCGACTCTGCCGTGGCGGGCGGCCGGGGCGCCCCTGGAGGGGGCTGGCCTCTGTGGGGAAACGGACTGGTCTCTCGCTCCGCGGATAGGACGAAGCCGCGAAAGGTGCCGTTGTCGCCGGGACGGTCGGGGGACTCGTGGCGCGGGACTCAGGGTTCCCCATGGGGAGGCCCCCAGGCTCAGGCCCCTGGCAACGGAAGGCTGAGCAAGCAGGCCCGGGCCCGGGCCCGGCTTTCGGGGCTGGCCCGGCCCCAGGTGCCGGCGCCAGGGAGGGGACCCCCGGAGGCTGAGGAGCGGGAGGCGTCGGCCTCCCCGCGGCACGCCTCCCGGAGCTCCTCCTGGCGGTGCCGGAACGCGACGACACGCGATCCCGGACAGGGCCCCGGGGGGGGCCTCCCTGCGGCCCCGTGGTGCCCGAAGTGTGTTCGCCGGTCCTTTTCCGGCCAATTCTCACGAGCGTTCTGCCCAAATCGGGATCGATTTGGGCAGAACGCTCGTGAGAAGTGGCCGGCGTTGGGCAGCCCTGGTCAGCGCCCAGTTCCGCGTGGAGCAGGGCCCTTTCTCGCTCGGGGCATGTCGCGGCCACCCGGAAAACGAGCCGCGACGATGGGGCGCGGCCGGCAGCCGCGGCGCCGGGGAGTTTTCCCCGAGCAGAGTGCATGGAGGCGCCGTGGCCGGGCGTCCGCCTCCGCCGTGGCGGGCGGCTGGGGCGCCCCTGGAGGGGGCTGGCCTCTGTGGGGAAACGGACTGGTCTCTCGCTCCGCGGCTAGGACGAAGCCGCGAAAGGTGCCGTTGTCCCCGGGACGGTCGGGGGACTCGTGGCGCGGGACTCAGGGTTCCCCATGGGGAGGCCCCCAGGCTCAGGCCCCTGGCAACGGAAGGCTGAGCAAGCAGGCCCGGGCCCGGGCCCGGGTTTCGGGGCTGGCCCGGCCCCAGCTGCCGGCGCCAGGGAGGGGACCCCCGGAGGCTGAGGAGCGGGAGGCGTCGGCCTCCCCGCGGCACGCCTCCCGGAGCTCCTCCTGGCGGTGCCGGAACGCGACGACACGCGATCCCGGACAGGGCCCCGGGGGGGGCCGCCCTGCGGCCCTGTGGTGCCCGAAGTGTGTTCGCCGGGCCTTTTCCGGCCAATTCTCACGAGCGTTCTGCCCAAATCGGGATCGATTTGGGCAGAACGCTCGTGAGAATTGGCCGGCGTTGGGCAGCCCTGGTCAGCGCCCAGTTCCGCGTGGAGCAGGGCCCTTTCTCGCTCGGGGCATGTCGCGGCCACCCGGAAAACGAGCCGCGACGATGGGGCG
Organism: Meles meles; assembly: GCF_922984935.1. Taxonomy (NCBI): domain Eukaryota; kingdom Metazoa; phylum Chordata; class Mammalia; order Carnivora; family Mustelidae; genus Meles; species Meles meles. The sequence goes on along the minus strand of NC_060086.1, from coordinate 18,884 downwards.
CGGCCGGCATCCGCGGCGCCGGGGAGTTTTCCCCGAGCAGAGTGGATGGAGGCGCCGTGGCCGGGCGCCCGCCTCTGCCGTGGCGGGCGGCCGGGGCGCCCCTGGAGGGGGCTGGCCTCTGTGGGGAAACGGACTGGTCTCTCGCTCCGCGGCTAGGACGAAGCCGCGAAAGGTGCCGTTGTCGCCGGGACGGTCGGGGGACTCGTGGCGCGGGACTCAGGGTTCCCCATGGGGAGGCCCCCAGGCTCAGGCCCCTGGCAACGGAAGGCTGAGCAAGCAGGCCCGGGCCCGGGCCCGGCTTTCGGGGCTGGCCCGGCCCCAGCTGCCGGCGCCAGGGAGGGGACCCCCGGAGGCTGAGGAGCGGGAGGCGTCGGCCTCCCCGCGGCACGCCTCCCGGAGCTCCTCCTGGCGTTGCCGGAACGCGACGACACGCGATCCCGGACAGGGCCCCGGGGGGGGGCCGCCGTGCGGCCCTGTGGTGCCCGAAGTGTGTTCGCCGGGCCTTTTCCGGCCAATTCTCACGAGCGTTCTGCCCAAATCGGGATCGATTTGGGCAGAACGCTCGTGAGAATTGGCCGGCGTTGGGCAGCCCTGGTCAGCGCCCAGTTCCGCGTGGAGCAGGGCCCTTTCTCGCTCGGGGCATGTCGCGGCCACCCGGAAAACGAGCCGCGACGATGGGGCGCGGCCGGCAGCCGCGGCGCCGGGGAGTTTTCCCCGAACAGAGTGGATGGAGGCGCCGTGGCCGGGCGTCCGCCTCTGCCGTGGCGGGCGGCCGGGGCGCCCCTGGAGGGGGCTGGCCTCTGTGGGGAAACGGACTGGTCTCTCGCTCCGCGGCTAGGACGAAGCCGCGAAAGGTGCCGTTGTCGCCGGGACGGTCGGGGGACTCGTGGCGCGGGACTCAGGGTTCCCCATGGGGAGGCCCCCAGGCTCAGGCCCCTGGCAACGGAAGGCTGAGCAAGCAGGCCCGGGCCCGGGCCCGGCTTTCGGGGCTGGCCCGGCCCCAGCTGCCGGCGCCAGGGAGGGGACCCCCGGAGGCTGAGGAGCGGGAGGCGTCGGCCTCCCCGCGGCACGCCTCCCGGAGCTCCTCCTGGCGTTGCCGGAACGCGACGACACGCGATCCCGGACAGGGCCCCGGGGGGGGCCTCCCTGCGGCCCTGTGGTGCCCGAAGTGTGTTCGCCGGGCCTTTTCCGGCCAATTCTCACGAGCGTTCTGCCCAAATCGGGATCGATTTGGGCAGAACGCTCGTGAGAATTGGCCGGCGTTGGGCAGCCCTGGTCAGCGCCCAGTTCCGCGTGGAGCAGGGCCCTTTCTCGCTCGGGGCATGTCGCGGCCACCCGGAAAACGAGCCGCGACGATGGGGCGCGGCCGGCAGCCGCGGCGCCGGGGAGTTTTCCCCGAGCAGAGTGGATGGAGGCGCCGTGGCCGGACGCCCGCCTCTGCCGTGGCGGGCGGCCGGGGCACCCCTGGAGGGGACTGGCCTCTGTGGGGAAACGGACTGGTCTCTCGCTCCGCGGATAGGACGAAGCCGCGAAAGGTGCCGTTGTCGCCGGGACGGTCGGGGGACTCGTGGCGCGGGACTCAGGGTTCCCCATGGGGAGGCCCCCAGGCTCAGGCCCCTGGCAACGGAAGGCTGAGCAAGCAGGCCAGGGCCCGGGCCCGGCTTTCGGGGCTGGCCCGGCCCCAGCTGCCGGCGCCAGGGAGGGGACCCCCGGAGGCTGAGGAGCGGGAGGCGTCGGCCTCCCCGCGGCACGCCTCCCGGAGCTCCTCCTGGCGGTGCCGGAACGCGACGACACGCGATCCCGGACAGGGCCCCGGGGGGGGCCACCCTGCGGCCCTGTGGTGCCCGAAGTGTGTTCGCCGGGCCTTTTCCGGCCAATTCTCACGAGCGTTCTGCCCAAATCGGGATCGATTTGGGCAGAAGGCTCGTGAGAATTGGCCGGCGTTGGGCAGCCCTGGTCAGCGCCCAGTTCCGCGTGGAGCAGGGCCCTTTCTCGCTCGGGGCATGTCGCAGCCACCCGGAAAACGAGCCGCGACGATGGGGCGCGGCCGGCAGCCGCGGCGCCGGGGAGTTTTCCCGAGCAGAGTGGATGGAGGCGCCGTGGCCGGGCGTCCGCCTCCGCCGTGGCGGGCGGCCGGGGCGCCCCTGGAGGGGGCTGGCCTCTGTGGGGAAACGGACTGGTCTCTCGCTCCGCGGCTAGGACGAAGCCGCGAAAGGTGCCGTTGTCGCCGGGACGGTCGGTGGACTCGTGGCGCGGGACTCAGGGTTGCCCATGTGGAGGCCCCCAGGCTCAGGTCCCTGGCAACGGAAGGCTGAGCAAGCAGGCCCGGGCCCGGGCCCGGCTTTCGGGGCTGGCCCGGCCCCAGCTGCCGGCGCCAGGGAGGGGACCCCCGGAGGCTGAGTAGTGGGAGGCGTCGGCCTCCCCGCGGCACGCCTCCCGGAGCTCCTCCTGGCGGTGCCGGAACGCAACGACACGCGATCCCGGACAGGGCCCCGGGGGGGGCCGCCCTGCGGCCCCGTGGTGCCCGAAGTGTGTTCGCCGGGCCTTTTCCGGCCAATTCTCACGAGCGTTCTGCCCAAATTGGGATCGATTTGGGCAGAACGCTCGTGAGAATTGGCCGGCGTTGGGCAGCCCTGGTCAGCGCCCAGTTCCGCGTGGAGCAGGGCCCTTTCTCGCTCGGGGCATGTCGCGGCCACCCGGAAAACGAGCCGCGACGATGGGGCGCGGCCGGCAGCCGCGGCGCCGGGGAGTTTTCCCCGAACAGAGTGGATGGAGGCGCCGTGGCCGGGCGCCCGCCTCTGCTGTGGCGGGCGGCCGGGGCGCCCCTGGAGGGGGCTGGCCTCTGTGGGGAAACGGACTGGTCTCTCGCTCCGCGGCTAGGACGAAGCCGCGAAAGGTGCCGTTGTCGCCGGGACGGTCGGGGGACTCGTGGCGCGGGACTCAGGGTTCCCCATGGGGAGGCCCCCAGGCTCAGGCCCCTGGCAACGGAAGGCTGAGCAAGCAGGCCCGGGCCCGGGCCCGGCTTTCGGGGCTGGCCCGGCCCCAGGTGCCGGCGCCAGGGAGGGGACCCCCGGAGGCTGAGGAGCGGGAGGCGTCGGCCTCCCCGCGGCACGCCTCCCGGAGCTCCTCCTGTCGGTGCCGGAACGCGACGACACGCGATCCCGGACAGGGCCCCGGGGGGGGCCTCCCTGCGGCCCCGTGGTGCCCGAAGTGTGTTCGCCGGTCCTTTTCCGGCCAATTCTCACGAGCGTTCTGCCCAAATCGGGATCGATTTGGGCAGAACGCTCGTGAGAAGTGGCCGGCGTTGGGCAGCCCTGGTCAGCGCCCAGTTCCGCGTGGAGCAGGGCCCTTTCTCGCTCGGGGCATGTCGCGGCCACCCGGAAAACGAGCCGCGACGATGGGGCGCGGCCGGCAGCCGCGGCGCCGGGGAGTTTTCCCCGAGCAGAGTGCATGGAGGCGCCGTGGCCGGGCGTCCGCCTCCGCCGTGGCGGGCGGCTGGGGCGCCCCTGGTGGGGGCTGGCCTCTGTGGGGAAACGGACTGGTCTCTCGCTCCGCGGCTAGGACGAAGCCGCGAAAGGTGCCGTTGTCCCCGGGACGGTCGGGGGACTCGTGGCGCGGGACTCAGGGTTCCCCATGGGGAGGCCCCCAGGCTCAGGCCCCTGGCAACGGAAGGCTGAGCAAGCAGGCCCGGGCCCGGGCCCGGCTTTCGGGGCTGGCCCGGCCCCAGCTGCCGGCGCCAGGGAGGGGACCCCCGGAGGCTGAGGAGCGGGAGGCGTCGGCCTCCCCGCGGCACGCCTCCCGGAGCTCCTCCTGGCGGTGCCGGAACGCGACGACACGCGATCCCGGACAGGGCCCCGGGGGGGGCCGCCCTGCGGCCCTGTGGTGCCCGAAGTGTGTTCGCCGGGCCTTTTCCGGCCAATTCTCACGAGCGTTCTGCCCAAATCGGGATCGATTTGGGCAGAACGCTCGTGAGAATTGGCCGGCGTTGGGCAGCCCTGGTCAGCGCCCAGTTCCGCGTGGAGCAGGGCCCTTTCTCGCTCGGGGCATGTCGCGGCCACCCGGAAAACGAGCAGCGACGATGGGGCGCGGCCGGCATCCGCGGCGCCGGGGAGTTTTCCCCGAGCAGAGTGGATGGAGGCGCCGTGGCCGGGCGCCCGCCTCTGCCGTGGCGGGCGGCCGGGGCGCCCCTGGAGGGGGCTGGCCTCTGTGGGGAAACGGACTGGTCTCTCGCTCCGCGGTAGGACAAAGCCGCGAAAGGTGCCGTTGTCGCCGGGACGGTCGGGGGACTCGTGGCGCGGGACTCAGGGTTCCCCATGGGGAGGCCCCCAGGCTCAGGCCCCTGGCAACGGAAGGCTGAGCAAGCAGGCCCGGGCCCGGGCCCGGCTTTCGGGGCTGGCCCGGCCCCAGCTGCCGGCGCCAGGGAGGGGACCCCCGGAGGCTGAGGAGCGGGAGACGTCGGCCTCCCCGCGGCACGCCTCCCGGAGCTCCTCCTGGCGTTGCAGGAACGCGACGACACGCGATCCCGGACAGGGCCCCGGGGGGGGCCGCCCTGCGGCCCTGTGGTGCCCGAAGTGTGTTCGCCGGGCCTTTTCCGGCCAATTCTCACGAGCGTTCTGCCCAAATCGGGATCGATTTGGGCAGAACGCTCGTGAGAATTGGCCGGCGTTGGGCAGCCCTGGTCAGCGCCCAGTTCCGCGTGGAGCAGGGCCCTTTCTCGCTCGGGGCATGTCGCGGCCACCCGGAAAACGAGCCGCGACGATGGGGCGCGGCCGGCAGCCGCGGCGCCGGGGAGTTTTCCCCGAGCAGAGTGGATGGAGGCGCCGTGGCCGGACGCCCGCCTCTGCCGTGGCGGGCGGCCGGGGCGCCCCTGGAGGGGACTGGCCTCTGTGGGGAAACGGACTGGTCTCTCGCTCCGCGGATAGGACGAAGCCGCGAAAGGTGCCGTTGTCGCCGGGACGGTCGGTGGACTCGTGGCGCGGGACTCAGGGTTGCCCATGTGGAGGCCCCCAGGCTCAGGTCCCTGGCAACGGAAGGCTGAGCAAGCAGGCCCGGGCCCGGGCCCGGCTTTCGGGGCTGGTCCGGCCCCAGCTGCCGGCGCCAGGGAGGGGACCCCCGGAGGCTGAGGAGTGGGAGGCGTCGGCCTCCCCGCGGCACGCCTCCCGGTGCTCCTCCTGGCGGTGCCGGAACGCAACGACACGCGATCCCGGACAGGGCCCCGGGGGGGGCCGCCCTGCGGCCCCGTGGTGCCCGAAGTGTGTTCGCCGGGCCTTTTCCGGCCAATTCTCACGAGCGTTCTGCCCAAATCGGGATCGATTTGGGCAGAACGCTCGTGAGAATTGGCCGGCGTTGGGCAGCCCTGGTCAGCGCCCAGTTCCGCGTGGAGCAGGGCCCTTTCTCGCTCGGGGCATGTCGCGGCCACCCGGAAAACGAGCCGCGACGATGGGGCGCGGCCGGCAGCCGCGGCGCCGGGGAGTTTTCCCCGAACAGAGTGGATGGAGGCGCCGTGGCCGGGCGCCCGCCTCTGCCGTGGCGGGCGGCCGGGGCGCCCCTGGAGGGGGCTGGCCTCTGTGGGGAAACGGACTGGTCTCTCGCTCCGCGGCTAGGACGAAGCCGCGAAAGGTGCCGTTGTCGCCGGGACGGTCGGGGGACTCGTGGCGCGGGACTCAGGGTTCCCCATGGGGAGGCCCCCAGGCTCAGGCCCCTGGCAACGGAAGGCTGAGCAAGCAGGCCCGGGCCCGGGCCCGGCTTTCGGGGCTGGCCCGGCCCCAGGTGCCGGCGCCAGGGAGGGGACCCCCGGAGGCTGAGGAGCGGGAGGCGTCGGCCTCCCCGCGGCACGCCTCCCGGAGCTCCTCCTGGCGGTGCCGGAACGCGACGACACGCGATCCCGGACAGGGCCCCGGGGGGGGGCCTCCCTGCGGCCCCGTGGTGCCCGAAGTGTGTTCGCCGGTCCTTTTCCGGCCAATTCTCACGAGCGTTCTGCCCAAATCGGGATCGATTTGGGCAGAACGCTCGTGAGAAGTGGCCGGCGTTGGGCAGCCCTGGTCAGCGCCCAGTTCCGCGTGGAGCAGGGCCCTTTCTCGCTCGGGGCATGTCGCGGCCACCCGGAAAACGAGCCGCGACGAAGGGGCGCGGCCGGCAGCCGCGGCGCCGGGGAGTTTTCCCCGAGCAGAGTGCATGGAGGCGCCGTGGCCGGGCGTCCGCCTCCGCCGTGGCGGGCGGCTGGGGCGCCCCTGGAGGGGGCTGGCCTCTGTGGGGAAACGGACTGGTCTCTCGCTCCGCGGCTAGGACGAAGCCGCGAAAGGTGCCGTTGTCCCCGGGACGGTCGGGGGACTCGTGGCGCGGGACTCAGGGTTCCCCATGGGGAGGCCCCCAGGCTCAGGCCCCTGGCAACGGAAGGCTGAGCAAGCAGGCCCGGGCCCGGGCCCGGCTTTCGGGGCTGGCCCGGCCCCAGCTGCCGGCGCCAGGGAGGGGACCCCCGGAGGCTGAGGAGCGGGAGGCGTCGGCCTCCCCGCGGCACGCCTCCCGGAGCTCCTCCTGGCGGTGCCGGAACGCGACGACACGCGATCCCGGACAGGGCCCCGGGGGGGGGCCTCCCTGCGGCCCCGTGGTGCCCGAAGTGTGTTCGCCGGTCCTTTTCCGGCCAATTCTCACGAGCGTTCTGCCCAAATCGGGATCGATTTGGGCAGAACGCTCGTGAGAAGTGGCCGGCGTTGGGCAGCCCTGGTCAGCGCCCAGTTCCGCGTGGAGCAGGGCCCTTTCTCGCTCGGGGCATGTCGCGGCCACCCGGAAAACGAGCCGCGACGATGGGGCGCGGCCGGCAGCCGCGGCGCCGGGGAGTTTTCCCCGAGCAGAGTGCATGGAGGCGCCGTGGCCGGGCGTCCGCCTCCGCCGTGGCGGGCGGCTGGGGCGCCCCTGGTGGGGGCTGGCCTCTGTGGGGAAACGGACTGGTCTCTCGCTCCGCGGCTAGGACGAAGCCGCGAAAGGTGCCGTTGTCCCCGGGACGGTCGGGGGACTCGTGGCGCGGGACTCAGGGTTCCCCATGGGGAGGCCCCCAGGCTCAGGCCCCTGGCAACGGAAGGCTGAGCAAGCAGGCCCGGGCCCGGGCCCGGCTTTCGGGGCTGGCCCGGCCCCAGCTGCCGGCGCCAGGGAGGGGACCCCCGGAGGCTGAGGAGCGGGAGGCGTCGGCCTCCCCGCGGCACGCCTCCCGGAGCTCCTCCTGGCGGTGCCGGAACGCGACGACACGCGATCCCGGACAGGGCCCCGGGGGGGGCCGCCCTGCGGCCCTGTGGTGCCCGAAGTGTGTTCGCCGGGCCTTTTCCGGCCAATTCTCACGAGCGTTCTGCCCAAATCGGGATCGATTTGGGCAGAACGCTCGTGAGAATTGGCCGGCGTTGGGCAGCCCTGGTCAGCGCCCAGTTCCGCGTGGAGCAGGGCCCTTTCTCGCTCGGGGCATGTCGCGGCCACCCGGAAAACGAGCAGCGACGATGGGGCGCGGCCGGCATCCGCGGCGCCGGGGAGTTTTCCCCGAGCAGAGTGGATGGAGGCGCCGTGGCCGGGCGCCCGCCTCTGCCGTGGCGGGCGGCCGGGGCGCCCCTGGAGGGGGCTGGCCTCTGTGGGGAAACGGACTGGTCTCTCGCTCCGCGGTAGGACAAAGCCGCGAAAGGTGCCGTTGTCGCCGGGACGGTCGGGGGACTCGTGGCGCGGGACTCAGGGTTCCCCATGGGGAGGCCCCCAGGCTCAGGCCCCTGGCAACGGAAGGCTGAGCAAGCAGGCCCGGGCCCGGGCCCGGCTTTCGGGGCTGGCCCGGCCCCAGCTGCCGGCGCCAGGGAGGGGACCCCCGGAGGCTGAGGAGCGGGAGACGTCGGCCTCCCCGCGGCACGCCTCCCGGAGCTCCTCCTGGCGTTGCAGGAACGCGACGACACGCGATCCCGGACAGGGCCCCGGGGGGGGCCGCCCTGCGGCCCTGTGGTGCCCGAAGTGTGTTCGCCGGGCCTTTTCCGGCCAATTCTCACGAGCGTTCTGCCCAAATCGGGATCGATTTGGGCAGAACGCTCGTGAGAATTGGCCGGCGTTGGGCAGCCCTGGTCAGCGCCCAGTTCCGCGTGGAGCAGGGCCCTTTCTCGCTCGGGGCATGTCGCGGCCACCCGGAAAACGAGCCGCGACGATGGGGCGCGGCCGGCAGCCGCGGCGCCGGGGAGTTTTCCCCGAGCAGAGTGGATGGAGGCGCCGTGGCCGGACGCCCGCCTCTGCCGTGGCGGGCGGCCGGGGCGCCCCTGGAGGGGACTGGCCTCTGTGGGGAAACGGACTGGTCTCTCGCTCCGCGGATAGGACGAAGCCGCGAAAGGTGCCGTTGTCGCCGGGACGGTCGGTGGACTCGTGGCGCGGGACTCAGGGTTGCCCATGTGGAGGCCCCCAGGCTCAGGTCCCTGGCAACGGAAGGCTGAGCAAGCAGGCCCGGGCCCGGGCCCGGCTTTCGGGGCTGGTCCGGCCCCAGCTGCCGGCGCCAGGGAGGGGACCCCCGGAGGCTGAGGAGTGGGAGGCGTCGGCCTCCCCGCGGCACACCTCCCGGTGCTCCTCCTGGCGGTGCCGGAACGCAACGACACGCGATCCCGGACAGGGCCCCGGGGGGGGGCCGCCCTGCGGCCCCGTGGTGCCCGAAGTGTGTTCGCCGGGCCTTTTCCGGCCAATTCTCACGAGCGTTCTGCCCAAATCGGGATCGATTTGGGCAGAACGCTCGTGAGAATTGGCCGGCGTTGGGCAGCCCTGGTCAGCGCCCAGTTCCGCGTGGAGCAGGGCCCTTTCTCGCTCGGGGCATGTCGCGGCCACCCGGAAAACGAGCCGCGACGATGGGGCGCGGCCGGCAGCCGCGGCGCCGGGGAGTTTGCCCCGAACAGAGTGGATGGAGGCGCCGTGGCCGGGCGCCCGCCTCTGCCGTGGCGGGCGGCCGGGGCGCCCCTGGAGGGGGCTGGCCTCTGTGGGGAAACGGACTGGTCTCTCGCTCCGCGGCTAGGACGAAGCCGCGAAAGGTGCCGTTGTCGCCGGGACGGTCGGGGGACTCGTGGCGCGGGACTCAGGGTTCCCCATGGGGAGGCCCCCAGGCTCAGGCCCCTGGCAACGGAAGGCTGAGCAAGCAGGCCCGGGCCCGGGCCCGGCTTTCGGGGCTGGCCCGGCCCCAGGTGCCGGCGCCAGGGAGGGGACCCCCGGAGGCTGAGGAGCGGGAGGCGTCGGCCTCCCCGCGGCACGCCTCCCGGAGCTCCTCCTGGCGGTGCCGGAACGCGACGACACGCGATCCCGGACAGGGCCCCGGGGGGGGCCTCCCTGCGGCCCCGTGGTGCCCGAAGTGTGTTCGCCGGTCCTTTTCCGGCCAATTCTCACGAGCGTTCTGCCCAAATCGGGATCGATTTGGGCAGAACGCTCGTGAGAAGTGGCCGGCGTTGGGCAGCCCTGGTCAGCGCCCAGTTCCGCGTGGAGCAGGGCCCTTTCTCGCTCGGGGCATGTCGCGGCCACCCGGAAAACGAGCCGCGACGATGGGGCGCGGCCGGCAGCCGCGGCGCCGGGGAGTTTTCCCCGAGCAGAGTGCATGGAGGCGCCGTGGCCGGGCGTCCGCCTCCGCCGTGGCGGGCGGCTGGGGCGCCCCTGGAGGGGGCTGGCCTCTGTGGGGAAACGGACTGGTCTCTCGCTCCGCGGCTAGGACGAAGCCGCGAAAGGTGCCGTTGTCCCCGGGACGGTCGGGGGACTCGTGGCGCGGGACTCAGGGTTCCCCATGGGGAGGCCCCCAGGCTCAGGCCCCTGGCAACGGAAGGCTGAGCAAGCAGGCCCGGGCCCGGGCCCGGCTTTCGGGGCTGGCCCCGGCCCCAGCTGCCGGCGCCAGGGAGGGGACCCCCGGAGGCTGAGGAGCGGGAGGCGTCGGCCTCCCCGCGGCACGCCTCCCGGAGCTCCTCCTGGCGGTGCCGGAACGCGACGACACGCGATCCCGGACAGGGCCCCGGGGGGGGCCACCCTGCGGCCCTGTGGTGCCCGAAGTGTGTTCGCCGGGCCTTTTCCGGCCAATTCTCACGAGCGTTCTGCCCAAATCGGGATCGATTTGGGCAGAAGGCTCGTGAGAATTGGCCGGCGTTGGGCAGCCCTGGTCAGCGCCCAGTTCCGCGTGGAGCAGGGCCCTTTCTCGCTCGGGGCATGTCGCGGCCACCCGGAAAACGAGCCGCGACGATGGGGCGCGGCCGGCAGCCGCGGCGCCGGGGAGTTTTCCCGAGCAGAGTGGATGGAGGCGCCGTGGCCGGGCGTCCGCCTCCGCCGTGGCGGGCGGCCAGGGCGCCCCTGGAGGGGGCTGGCCTCTGTGGGGAAACGGACTGGTCTCTCGCTCCACGGCTAGGACGAAGCCGCGAAAGGTGCCGTTGTCGCCGGGACGGTCGGTGGACTCGTGGCGCGGGACTCAGGGTTGCCCATGTGGAGGCCCCCAGGCTCAGGTCCCTGGCAACGGAAGGCTGAGCAAGCAGGCCCGGGCCCGGGCCCGGCTTTCGGGGCTGGCCCGGCCCCAGCTGCCGGCGCCAGGGAGGGGACCCCCGGAGGCTGAGGAGTGGGAGGCGTCGGCCTCCCCGCGGCACGCCTCCCGGAGCTCCTCCTGGCGGTGCCGGAACGCAACGACACGCGATCCCGGGCAGGGCCCCGGGGGGGGGCCGCCCTGCGGCCCCGTGGTGCCCGAAGTGTGTTCGCCGGGCCTTTTCCGGCCAATTCTCACGAGCGTTCTGCCCAAATCGGGATCGATTTGGGCAGAACGCTCGTGAGAATTGGCCGGCGTTGGGCAGCCCTGGTCAGCGCCCAGTTCCGCGTGGAGCAGGGCCCTTTCTCGCTCGGGGCATGTCGCGGGCCACCCGGGAAAACGAGCCGCGACGATGGGGCGCGGCCGGCAGCCGCGGCGCCGGGGAGTTTTCCCCGAACAGAGTGGATGGAGGCGCCGTGGCCGGGCGCCCGACTCTGCCGTGGCGGGCGGCCGGGGCGCCCCTGGAGGGGGCTGGCCTCTGTGGGGAAACGGACTGGTCTCTCGCTCCGCGGCTAGGACGAAGCCGCGAAAGGTGCCGTTGTCGCCGGGACGGTCGGGGGACTCGTGGCGCGGGACTCAGGGTTCCCCATGGGGAGGCCCCCAGGCTCAGGCCCCTGGCAACGGAAGGCTGAGCAAGCAGGCCCGGGCCCGGGCCCGGCTTTCGGGGCTGGCCCGGCCCCAGGTGCCGGCGCCAGGGAGGGGACCCCCGGAGGCTGAGGAGCGGGAGGCGTCGGCCTCCCCGCGGCACGCCTCCCGGAGCTCCTCCTGGCGGTGCCGGAACGCGACGACACGCGATCCCGGACAGGGCCCCGGGGGGGGCCTCCCTGCGGCCCCGTGGTGCCCGAAGTGTGTTCGCCGGTCCTTTTCCGGCCAATTCTCACGAGCGTTCTGCCCAAATCGGGATCGATTTGGGCAGAACGCTCGTGAGAAGTGGCCGGCGTTGGGCAGCCCTGGTCAGCGCCCAGTTCCGCGTGGAGCAGGGCCCTTTCTCGCTCGGGGCATGTCGCGGCCACCCGGAAAACGAGCCGCGACGATGGGGCGCGGCCGGCAGCCGCGGCGCCGGGGAGTTTTCCCCGAGCAGAGTGCATGGAGGCGCCGTGGCCGGGCGTCCGCCTCCGCCGTGGCGGGCGGCTGGGGCGCCCCTGGAGGGGGCTGGCCTCTGTGGGGAAACGGACTGGTCTCTCGCTCCGCGGCTAGGACGAAGCCGCGAAAGGTGCCGTTGTCCCCCCGGGACGGTCGGGGGACTCGTGGCGCGGGACTCAGGGTTCCCCATGGGGAGGCCCCCAGGCTCAGGCCCCTGGCAACGGAAGGCTGAGCAAGCAGGCCCGGGCCCGGGCCCGGCTTTCGGGGCTGGCCCGGCCCCAGCTGCCGGCGCCAGGGAGGGGACCCCCGGAGGCTGAGGAGCGGGAGGCGTCGGCCTCCCCGCGGCACGCTCCCGGAGCTCCTCCTGGCGGTGCCGAACGCGACGACACGCGATCCCGGACAGGGCCCCCGGGGGGGGCCGCCCTGCGGCCCTGTGGTGCCCGAAGTGTGTTCGCCGGGCCTTTTCCGGCCAATTCTCACGAGCGTTCTGCCCAAATCGGGATCGATTTGGGCAGAACGCTCGTGAGAATTGGCCGGCGTTGGGCAGCCCTGGTCAGCGCCCAGTTCCGCGTGGAGCAGGGCCCTTTCTCGCTCGGGGCATGTCGCGGCCACCCGGAAAACGAGCCGCGACGATGGGGCGCGGCCGGCATCCGCGGCGCCGGGGAGTTTTCCCCGAGCAGAGTGGATGGAGGCGCCGTGGCCGGGGCGCCCGCCTCTGCCGTGGCGGGCGGCCGGGGCGCCCTGGAGGGGGCTGGCCTCTGTGGGGAAACGGACTGGTCTCTCGCTCCGCGGCTAGGACGAAGCCGCGAAAGGTGCCGTTGTCGCCGGGACGGTCGGGGGACTCGTGGCGCGGGACTCAGGGTTCCCCATGGGGAGGCCCCCAGGCTCAGGCCCCTGGCAACGGAAGGCTGAGCAAGCAGGCCCGGGCCCGGGCCCGGCTTTCGGGGCTGGCCCGGCCCCAGCTGCCGGCGCCAGGGAGGGGACCCCCGGAGGCTGAGGAGCGGGAGGCGTCGGCCTCCCCGCGGCACGCCTCCCGGAGCTCCTCCTGGCGTTGCCGGAACGCGACGACACGCGATCCCGGACAGGGCCCCGGGGGGGGCCGCCGTGCGGCCCTGTGGTGCCCGAAGTGTGTTCGCCGGGCCTTTTCCGGCCAATTCTCACGAGCGTTCTGCCCAAATCGGGATCGATTTGGGCAGAACGCTCGTGAGAATTGGCCGGCGTTGGGCAGCCCTGGTCAGCGCCCAGTTCCGCGTTGGAGCAGGGCCCTTTCTCGCTCGGGGCATGTCGCGGCCACCCGGGAAAACGAGCCGCGACGATGGGGCGCGGCCGGCAGCCGCGGCGCCGGGGAGTTTTCCCCGAACAGAGTGGATGGAGGCGCCGTGGCCGGGCGTCCGCCTCTGCCGTGGCGGGCGGCCGGGGCGCCCCTGGAGGGGGCTGGCCTCTGTGGGGAAACGGACTGGTCTCTCGCTCCGCGGCTAGGACGAAGCCGCGAAAGGTGCCGTTGTCGCCGGGGACGGTCGGGGGGACTCGTGGCGCGGGACTCAGGGTTCCCCATGGGGGAGGCCCCAGGCTCAGGCCCCTGGCAACGGAAGGCTGAGCAAGCAGGCCCGGGCCCGGGCCCGGCTTTCGGGGCTGGCCCGGCCCCAGCTGCCGCGCCAGGGAGGGGACCCCCGGAGGCTGAGGAGCGGGAGGCGTCGGCCTCCCCGCGGCACGCCTCCCGGAGCTCCTCCTGGCGTTGCCGGAACGCGACGACACGCGATCCCGGACAGGGCCCCGGGGGGGGGCCCGCCCTGCGGCCCTCTGTGGTGCCCGAAGTGTGTTCGCCGGGCCTTTTCCGGCCAATTCTCACGAGCGTTCTGCCCAAATCGGGATCGATTTGGGCAGAACGCTCGTGAGAATTGGCCGGCGTTGGCAGCCCTGGTCAGCGCCCAGTTCCGCGTGGAGCAGGGCCCTTTCTCGCTCGGGGCATGTCGCGGCCACCCGGAAAACGAGCCGCGACGATGGGGCGCGGCCGGCAGCCGCGGCGCCGGGGAGTTTTCCCCGAGCAGAGTGGATGGAGGCGCCGTGGCCGGACGCCCGCCTCTGCCGTGGCGGGCGGCCGGGGCACCCCTGGAGGGGACTGGCCTCTGTGGGGAAACGGACTGGTCTCTCGCCTCCGCGGATAGACGAAGCCGCGAAAGGTGCCGTTGTTCGCCGGGGACGGTCGGGGGACTCGTGGCGCGGGACTCAGGGTTCCCCATGGGGAGGCCCCCAGGCTCAGGCCCCTGGCAACGGAAGGCTGAGCAAGCAGGCCAGGGCCCGGGCCCGGCTTTCGGGGCTGGCCCGGCCCCAGCTGCCGGCGCCAGGGAGGGGGACCCCCGGAGGCTGAGGAGCGGGAGGCGTCGGCCTCCCCGCGGCACGCCTCCCGGAGCTCCTCCTGGCGGTGCCGGAACGCGACGACACGCGATCCCGGACAGGGCCCCGGGGGGGGCCACCCTGCGGCCCTGTGGTGCCCGAAGTGTGTTCGCCGGGCCTTTTCCGGCCAATTCTCACGAGCGTTCTGCCCAAATCGGGATCGATTTGGGCAGAAGGCTCGTGAGAATTGGCCGGCGTTGGGCAGCCCTGGTCAGCGCCCAGTTCCGCGTGGAGCAGGGCCCTTTCTCGCTCGGGGCATGTCGCAGCCACCCGGAAAACGAGCCGCGACGATGGGGCGCGGCCGGGCAAGCCGCGGCGCCGGGGAGTTTTCCCGAGCAGAGTGGATGGAGGCGCCGTGGCCGGGCGTCCGCCTCCGCCGTGGCGGGCGGCCGGGGCGCCCCTGGAGGGGGCTGGCCTCTGTGGGGAAACGGACTGGTCTCTCGCTCCGCGGCTAGGACGAAGCCGCGAAAGGTGCCGTTGTCGCCGGGACGGTCGGTGGACTCGTGGCGCGGGACTCAGGGTTGCCCATGTGGAGGCCCCCAGGCTCAGGTCCCTGGCAACGGAAGGCTGAGCAAGCAGGCCCGGGCCCGGGCCCGGCTTTTCGGGGCTGGCCCGGCCCCAGCTGCCGGCGCCAGGGAGGGGACCCCCGGAGGCTGAGTAGTGGGAGGCGTCGGCCTCCCCGCGGCACGCCTCCCGGAGCTCCTCCTGGCGGTGCCGGAACGCAACGACACGCGATCCCGGACAGGGCCCCGGGGGGGGCCGCCCTGCGGCCCCGTGGTGCCCGAAGTGTGTTCGCCGGGCCTTTTCCGGCCAATTCTCACGAGCGTTCTGCCCAAATTGGGATCGATTTGGGCAGAACGCTCGTGAGAATTGGCCGCGTTGGGCAGCCCTGGTCAGCGCCCAGTTCCGCGTGGAGCAGGGCCCTTCTCTCGCTCGGGGCATGTCGCGGCCACCCGGAAAACGAGCCGCGACGATGGGGCGCGGCCGGCAGCCGCGGCGCCGGGGAGTTTTCCCCGAACAGAGTGGATGGAGGCGCCGTGGCCGGGCGCCCGCCTCTGCTGTGGCGGGCGGGCCGGGGCGCCCCTGGAGGGGGCTGGCCTCTGTGGGGAAACGGACTGGTCTCTCGCTCCGCGGCTAGGACGAAGCCGCGAAAGGTTGCCGTTGTCGCCGGGACGGTCGGGGGACTCGTGGCGCGGGACTCAGGGTTCCCCATGGGGAGGCCCCCAGGCTCAGGCCCCTGGCAACGGAAGGCTGAGCAAGCAGGCCCGGGCCCGGGCCCGGCTTTCGGGGCTGGCCCGGCCCCAGGTGCCGGCGCCAGGGAGGGGACCCCCGGAGGCTGAGGAGCGGGAGGCGTCGGCCTCCCCGCGGCACGCCTCCCGGAGCTCCTCCTGTCGGTGCCGGAACGCGACGACACGCGATCCCGGACAGGGCCCCGGGGGGGGCCTCCCTGCGGCCCCGTGGTGCCCGAAGTGTGTTCGCCGGTCCTTTTCCGGCCAATTCTCACGAGCGTTCTGCCCAAATCGGGATCGATTTGGGCAGAACGCTCGTGAGAAGTGGCCGGCGTTGGGCAGCCCTGGTCAGCGCCCAGTTCCGCGTGGAGCAGGGCCCTTTCTCGCTCGGGGCATGTCGCGGCCACCCGGAAAACGAGCCGCGACGATGGGGCGCGGCCGGGCAGCCGCGGCGCCGGGGAGTTTTTCCCCGAGCAGAGTGCATGGAGGCGCCGTGGCCGGGCGTCCGCCTCCGCCGTGGCGGGCGGCCTGGGGCGCCCCCTGGTGGGGGCTGGCCTCTGTGGGGAAACGGACTGGTCTCTCGCTCCGCGGCTAGGACGAAGCCGCGAAAGGTGCCGTTGTCCCCGGACGGTCGGGGGACTCGTGGCGCGGGACTCAGGGTTCCCCATGGGGAGGCCCCCAGGCTCAGGCCCCTGGCAACGGAAGGCTGAGCAAGCAGGCCCGGGCCCGGGCCCGGCTTTCGGGGCTGGCCCCGGCCCCAGCTGCCGGCGCCAGGGAGGGGACCCCCGGAGGCTGAGGAGCGGGAGGCGTCGGCCCTCCCCGCGGCACGCCTCCCGGAGCTCCTCCTGGCGGTGCCGGAACAGCGACGACACGCGATCCCGGACAGGGCCCCGGGGGGGGGCCGCCCTGCGGCCCTGTGGTGCCCGAAGTGTGTTCGCCGGGCCTTTTCCGGCCAATTCTCACGAGCGTTCTGCCCAAATCGGGATCGATTTGGCAGAACGCTCGTGAGAATTGGCCGGCGTTGGGCAGCCCTGGTCAGCGCCCAGTTCCGCGTGGAGCAGGGGCCCTTTCCTCGCTCGGGGGCAATGTCGCGGCCACCCGGAAAACGAGCAGCGACGATGGGGCGCGGCCGGCATCCGCGGCGCCGGGGAGTTTTCCCCGAGCAGAGTGGATGGAGGCGCCGTGGCCGGGCGCCCGCCTCTGCCGTGGCGGGCGGCCGGGGCGCCCCTGGAGGGGGCTGGCCTCTGTGGGGAAACGGACTGGTCTCTCGCTCCGCGGTAGGACAAAGCCGCGAAAGGTGCCGTTGTCGCCGGGACGGTCGGGGGACTCGTGGCGCGGGACTCAGGGTTCCCCATGGGGAGGCCCCCAGGCTCAGGCCCCTGGCAACGGAAGGCTGAGCAAGCAGGCCCGGGCCCGGGCCCGGCTTTCGGGGCTGGCCCGGCCCCAGCTGCCGGCGCCAGGGAGGGGACCCCCGGAGGCTGAGGAGCGGGGAGACGTCGGCCTCCCCGCGGCACGCCTCCCGGAGCTCCTCCTGGCGTTGCAGGAACGCGACGACACGCGATCCCGGACAGGGCCCCGGGGGGGGCCGCCCTGCGGCCCTGTGGTGCCCGAAGTGTGTTCGCCGGGCCTTTTCCGGCCAATTCTCACGAGCGTTCTGCCAAATCGGGATCGATTTGGGCAGAACGCTCGTGAGAATTGGCCGGCGTTGGGCAGCCCTGGTCAGCGCCCAGTTCCCGCGTGGAGCAGGGCCCTTTCCCTCGCTCGGGGCATGTCGCGGCCACCCGGAAAACGAGCCGCGACGATGGGGCGCGGCCGGCAGCCGCGGCGCCGGGGAGTTTTCCCCGAGCAGAGTGGATGGAGGCGCCGTGGCCGGACGCCCGCCTCTGCCGTGGCGGGCGGCCGGGGCGCCCCTGGAGGGGACTGGGCCTCTGTGGGGAAACGGACTGGTCTCTCGCTCCGCGGATAGGACGAAGCCGCGAAAGGTGCCGTTGTCGCCGGGACGGTCGGTGGACTCGTGGCGCGGGACTCAGGTTGCCCATGTGGAGGCCCCCAGGCTCAGGTCCCTGGCAACGGAAGGCTGAGCAAGCAGGCCCGGGCCCGGGCCCGGCTTTCGGGGCTGGTCCGGCCCCAGCTGCCGGCGCCAGGGAGGGGACCCCCGGAGGCTGAGGAGTGGGAGGCGTCGGCCTCCCCGCGGCACGCCTCCCGGTGCTCCTCCTGGCGGTGCCGGAACGCAACGACACGCGATCCCGGACAGGGCCCCGGGGGGGGGCCGCCCTGCGGCCCCGTGGTGCCCGAAGTGTGTTCGCCGGGCCTTTTCCGGCCAATTCTCACGAGCGTTCTGCCCAAATCGGGATCGATTTGGGCAGAACGCTCGTGAGAATTGGCCGGCGTTGGGCAGCCCTGGTCAGCGCCCAGTTCCGCGTGGAGCAGGGCCCTTTCTCGCTCGGGGCATGTCGCGGCCACCCGGAAAACGAGCCGCGACGATGGGGCGCGGCCGGCAGCCGCGGCGCCGGGGAGTTTTCCCCGAACAGAGTGGATGGAGGCGCCGTGGCCGGGCGCCCGCCTCTGCCGTGGCGGGCGGCCGGGGCGCCCCTGGAGGGGGCTGGCCTCTGTGGGGAAACGGACTGGTCTCTCGCTCCGCGGCTAGGACGAAGCCGCGAAAGGTGCCGTTGTCGCCGGGACGGTCGGGGGACTCGTGGCGCGGGACTCAGGGTTCCCCCATGGGGAGGCCCCCAGGCTCAGGCCCCTGGCAACGGAAGGCTGAGCAAGCAGGCCCGGGCCCGGGCCCGGCTTTCGGGGCTGGCCCGGCCCCAGGTGCCGGCGCCAGGGAGGGGACCCCCGGAGGCTGAGGAGCGGGAGGCGTCGGCCTCCCCGCGGCACGCCTCCCGGAGCTCCTCCTGGCGGTGCCGGAACGCGACGACACGCGATCCCGGACAGGGCCCCGGGGGGGGCCTCCCTGCGGCCCCGTGGTGCCCGAAGTGTGTTCGCCGGTCCTTTTCCGGCCAATTCTCACGAGCGTTCTGCCCAAATCGGGATCGATTTGGGCAGAACGCTCGTGAGAAGTGGCCGGCGTTGGGCAGCCCTGGTCAGCGCCCAGTTCCGCGTGGAGCAGGGCCCTTTCTCGCTCGGGGCATGTCGCGGCCACCCGGAAACGAGCCGCGACGAAGGGGCGCGGCCGGCAGCCGCGGCGCCGGGGAGTTTTCCCCGAGCAGAGTGCATGGAGGCGCCGTGGGCCGGGCGTCCGCCTCCGCCGTGGCGGGCGGCTGGGGCGCCCCTGGAGGGGGCTGGCCTCTGTGGGGAAACGGACTGGTCTCTCGCTCCGCGGCTAGGACGAAGCCGCGAAAGGTGCCGTTGTCCCCGGGACGGTCGGGGGACTCGTGGCGCGGGACTCAGGGTTCCCCATGGGGAGGCCCCCAGGCTCAGGCCCCCTGGCAACGGAAGGCTGAGCAAGGCAGGCCCGGGCCCGGGCCCGGCTTTCGGGGCTGGCCCGGCCCCAGCTGCCGGCGCCAGGGAGGGGACCCCCGGAGGCTGAGGAGCGGGAGGCGTCGGCCTCCCCGCGGCACGCCTCCCGGAGCTCCTCCTGGCGGTGCCGGAACGCGACGACACGCGATCCCGGACAGGGCCCCGGGGGGGGCCTC